>NC_054551.1:15454099-16066599 GCF_017654505.1 Polyodon spathula | reverse complement strand
AGTACCCTTTTTAAATGAGAGATTTTAAGTTATCCAGTAATTTAAAATAAAAGTACTAACTGCTGTTTGGGAAGAATAGATGGATATCTATATTCCTGTGTGTGTGTGTGTGTGTGTGTGTGTGTGTGTGTGTGTGTGTGTGTTGATTAGAAGGTCAAGTGGATTTTACAGTTCATGTGTTGGACTCGATTAGTAGTATAGCAAGGGGCTGTTGTGGGCCTAGGAATCTGCAGTCTAGGAAAACATTTCTCCGTAACGTTGTGCTTCACAGCTATACACCCCACCAGTCTTTACAAACAGATCCTCCTGGCATTGCCATACTGCTGCCCATAATTTGAAGACCCTTCATATTTATGATTTTATTGGTAATCAGCATTGCACATTTCTTTCAATATATTTTGGGGTATGACTAATGTAGTAGCAATCATAAGTAAAATAGAAATGCTGCGGGATTTCTTCCCTTTAAATACTGTCCAGTTGTTATTTGAGTTTCCGACTAATATGCTTCAGAAACTGCAAGCTGTTATGTCAGGTATTATGAGACTAACCTGTACGTCTGCTTTTTAAAGTTGTATACAGCTTTACAAAGGACATTCACTATTCATACAAGCTTTTGTCACCACCATCGAACCTCATATGCAGACTCACACTGTTTTAGTTATTGGTAATGGGTTTAATGAAAGTCCCAGTCTGAATTATCTAAATTGTTATTCAAGTTGCTCTACGCTGTTTCATTTTTATTGGACTTCAATTATGTTTTTTGTAAAATCTAATTATGTTCAGCTCATTAGTGCAGTCCACTAAGATTAAAGTAGTTATTATTACAGTTTTTAAAATAGTTAAACAACACTAAAAAAATGACCTACCACAATTAAACAAGCACATCTGCAAATTGCTTGGCTTCTGAGAATCCGTTCCCTAAATATTGAAACAGTTTGTTTAATTTCACAGTTTGTTTTAACAGCAGCTACTCTGACAGGACAGACAGCACATCAAAAATAAACACAGATGCAGGAATCATATTTCTAGAAAACCTGTACCATGTTTACCGAGAACAGAATCGTTTATATAATAATTAGGGGCTTCTTTTTGTATGCAGCATTTTCCCAACCTTACCCCGAGACAAGGCCTGTAGAAATAGCCCCCCTTTAATTAAATTACGCTCAATTAAAACACAGACATTTTTAAACCTTATAACAGAAGCAACTTGCATATCTTAAAATGCAGGTTAGATGTAAAAAAGTCATTTTAGATATGAAATATTTTTTAGGTTCGGAAGTTGCTCGCCATACTGTGACAGAAGTTTTTATTCATACTTAAACCCACTTGGCATAATTAGGGGAGCGTTCATGGCCTGATTAATGTGTAAGCTTCCTTGTTGTGGTTTTCAGGACACTCTGAAAGTACCTTCTACGGGATTACTGCATCTGTAGTACCAATCTCTTTTTTAATAGAATTGGTTTTGTGTGTTGTGGTGTACTTGTAGCGTGGGTGTCAATAAAGTTGGATTACCATAATTTGTATTTTAAATTATAGTTATTTCTGAATTGTTGTAAAAGCCTGTCATTTGGGTCGTTGTAGTTGTCAGCAAAGGTATGCATTGCTTAAGCTTAACACAGCAGCAGAGAAGCCAGACCACAAAGATTGGAGCTTTGTGTTTTTTTTATTGTAAAAAGTTATTTTAGATTATATATTTTTTCTTTTTTTTTAAAACGTTTGTATCATTCTGTTATGGAGAAAAAAAAAAATATTACACCAGGAAACACTAATTGAGATTGCAGTAATGTAGTTTTTATTTTTATTTATTTTTTTAAATTGTGTTAGTGGCCAGACAATGTTGCTTTCATGCACACATTCTCAACCTTTACCCCTCACCAACATACTGCTAAACTGCCTTTTTTCTCTTTTGGCTCTAAGATAAACTGGCGCTCAATTGGATAATATTCAACATAAATTGCTGCACGTTTAGACCGTATCAGACAGCTCAATTCGGAGGTTTGTTTGAGTAAGTTTACAGAAAGAGCTCTTGGTATTAAAATGCAATAACGCAAATAGAACACTGTGATTATATTTTTAAATACAATTTTAAATCAAGTTTATACATGTATTCAATAATACTTCTCCTTTCTTTGTTCCTGAGCTCAAATACGTTTTTTATTCTCATGTTTCGGACATTACATCATGCAATGTAGGCAGTAACATGACACGCAACGCATTTTAATGTCGGAGTTTATTTTAACTTTCCACCCCTTTTCTTCTCTTAAGATCCAATTAGTGCCTTTAAATGGAATTATCAAACTGCACTGTTTCATTGTAAAGAATGTATGATTCACGCTTCAAGTTTTATTTATTTATTTTTTGCCATGAATAGCAGTTATTTTTGGGATAACCTCTTCCTGCTTCTTCCCTTTTCCACCTGCAGTTTGGGAAAAGAAAAAGGAAGGTTTGGGATTTTGCTTCTGTTTCTGCTCGTTAGGAACATCCTGAACAAAGGCCCCAGAGGGTCCTACACTTACCTGGAGTTGGGCTAAATAAGATACTTCTACTTTTTTTTAAATAGCTTCTCTTAGCCTAGCTTTCGCTGCTCTTTCCCCTACATTTTGTTTTATTCTTGTATTGGTACACAAAATTACTAATATTTTATATATATATATATATATATATATATATATATATATAAAATGCAGTGCAAATTTAATATTACAAAAATGAAGGATTTGCACAAATCCAATGGGTAATTTTTTTTCTTGTGAAGTGAATATATACAGTTTACTGAAAGCAGACATGACACAGGCAGTACTTAGCTAAAAGGTGTAGCTTTCTTACTAAAGTACTTTTACATACAGTTTACTAAAAGCAGACATGACACATGCAGTACAGGTACAGCATTCTTACTAAAGTACATTGTAGCTGCAGTAAAATAAAACTCAAAGTATTTTTTATAGTGTTAAGGCTCAAGCTTTTGGTTTCTTTTTGTTAGTTGTTTCAATTGATTAAAGTAAGCGTTATATTTTCAGGGGCCTAACATCCCTTATAAAAGTTTCCCACAGTAAAAGCATAGCTAAGTTTAGTAAAGCATATTGAAAGCATTGCAAAGCACAGGTAAGCATTGTAAAGCCCAGAGTGGTAAAGTAAAGCATATTAAAAAACAGGGCAAACCCTGGTAAACTATGGTTAATTCACGTGAGGCAAAACTGTATATTTCCCATGGTAACCTTCCATGGAGGAGGTAGTGTAAAAGAACTGTCTTATACTGAGAATTCCTCTAGATGACATACTGAACTGTCTGTTACTGCACAGGGATCTGTCAGTATAACCCAAAGTAGGAAATCTGTTGTGATCTGCTTAAGGAGGCTTAAATCAAAGGTTCTTGTCATGTTAGCGATCACATGAAAAAGAAGGATTTTATACAGTGCAAATCTAGAAAGTGTCTTATTGGAGAAGGACGGAACAGAATATATGTTCACAAATAAAGTTATTTTATTATAGGAGACTTCACATGACAGATTCGTTCACAATAGAAGTGCACCATTAGGTCAGATTGCAGTTATTAGCTTTACAAAGTATTATTTATTTATTTATTAAATTGTGAATCGTTTTTGACAAACGCAACCCATCTCTTACAAAGTTTATATATACAGATATGATGCCTAATTCTCAGAGTAGATACCTAATAACATTGTGATGGTTTAGCTGTTTTTTCAAATCTCTTTTGAGGATTGTTACCTGTTTGTATCTGATGAAAGAAGTGGCCAGATGTCGGCTTGCTTAACGTAAAAAAAAAAAAAGCAGCTTATAGATTAGGCTTCCACAATTTGCAGGAACACTTTCTCAGGCATTCGATAGGCTCTGGTTAAAAATACTGCTGCATTGCTAAAAAAAAAAATTTTTATTTATTAGGAAGCTTGCTATTTTTTCGTAGGTTTATGACAATACTAATTCCATCACAATATTTAGTTGAATAAATATTTTACGGGAATTAGTATTGTCATAAACCTATGAAAAAATAACAAGCTTCCTAATAAATTAAATTATTTTTTAACCAGAGCCTATCGAATCGCCAGAGAAAAAGTATCTATATATATATATATATATATTATATATATATATATATATATATAAAGATAATGTAGGTACATAAAAATGTATTTTTACACTTTTAACTAAATTTTTTAGATAATATAGTCCTACAAAGCCTGAAGAAGTCGACCTAGCTGGATGGTCACGACAGGTTATGCAATACGTTCTTAGCTATAATCGATTTTTTAAAATCTAAATGTAAAGATACATGGATGCAATGTACAAACGTAACCGTTTTCATTTCTTTTCTTTTTGAAAACTCCTTTTGTTACAAGCTGTTTAATTTATATTATATATATATATATATATATATATATATATATATATATATATATATTATATATATATTTTGTATAAGTGATATTCACATGTCACAATAAAGTGAATTATTTGTACATGTAAAATAAAACATTATATTTGTAAAAAAAAAAAAAAAAAAAACATGTATTAAAGTGCAAAGTAGATTTTTTAAATGTATATTGTTTGAAGTCTCAAATATTATGCCATTGGATGTAGATTTCCAGTGCTTAGGTAACAGCTTTTGAAATATAGACGTGGCTACCCTTGTTCTGCTTGGAGAGGGAGACCTGCTTTTTTAAAGCCTCTGTCTAAAACAGGGTATAATAATCAGACAAGGAAGCATCTCTAGGATATTACTGTGTCCGCTAGCTTCATGCTAGATTTGAATAGAAACAGAGGGTGAATTTTGTTTATTGCTTGCTATAAACATTCGCTTTGTGTTCATTAAACAAGGACTGCCAGCGGAATATTTGGCTGTTGTGTTTTTTTTTTTTTCTTTTTTTTGGGAATAAGGTCTGTAATAGTAAATATGAGATTACACTTTATTATCACTGAAATACTGAATTGACAGTCCACATTAGACAGTAGCTATATACATGCAGTGGTACTGGAACAATTTTTAAAGTGGGGGTGCTGAAGGCCATTGAACAAAACTTTAACCCCTGTATATGATGGAAGCCATGCAAAACCAGTGGGTGCTCTCGCACCCCCAACACCACTAGTTCCAGCACCTTTGTGTACATGCTGTTGTTTATTCCACAAGCTAAAAGAACATCCTCAGCATTGCAGAGGAAGAGAAGCACAGATTCTGCTTTCGTATGTCTGCGTATTGTAAATGATAGACTTGGCAAACATCATTTCAGTCTCCATACAAGTCTGAGTACAGGAGATATCGAGAAAGTTTAGCTTTAAAAAATGTTATATATATATATAGCTTTAAAAATATATATATATATTATATATATATATATGTATATATATATCTATATAAAATGTGTGTGTGTGTGTGTGTGTGTGTGTGTGTGTGTGTGTGTGTGTGTGTGTGTGTGTGTGTGTGTGTGTGTATATATATATATATATATATATATATATATATATATATATATATATATATATATTATACACAAATTAATGCAGTACAGAGACTTGAACTATAAGCAAATTCGAAACAGTTTGTTTTTTGCTAGTCACAGTTTTGTGCAAAAGGCACTGCACACGAGCATTCTGGGTTTATAGAAATTCCCAATAAGGCAGACTGCACTTGGTGACTACAGTCCCTTGCACAAATAAAAACAAACAAATGGTTGCTAAGTATGGGCCCGCTATAGCCAGTATCCTTTTTATTATAATTGATATTTCTACACAGTCACTATTCATACCTACAGAAGCCCCTCCACACTGCTGTCATCTGAGTTAACAAGGCTTCTGTGGCCATCTAAATGAACATAGGCCCAGTTTTCATTTTAAAAAGTTTTAGCCACTAAAGACATTGATAAGGTTGTTAAAAAGCGAGGACTACCGTATAAGTGAAATATTTTCTAATTTTCTGTTTAATGTGTTACAAATATGTCCTGTTTAGCATTTTTTACTGCTGTTTTGTAATTGCTGTGCCATTAATCATTTTTGTTTTGAAAATAAAAAAAAATCTCCCATTTGCACTAGATATTTAAATCCATCAGATTTAATTGAATACTGTTTTATTTACTTCTGCTAATTGACTTCCCCTTGCATTTTATTTTGTAGGATGAATTTCATCCCTTCATAGAAGCGCTTCTGCCCCACGTCCGAGCGTTTGCCTACACATGGTTCAACTTGCAAGCCCGGAAGAGAAAATACTTCAAAAAGCATGAGAAGCGCATGTCGAAAGAAGAGGAGAGAGCAGTGAAGGACGAGCTGCTCGGCGAGAAGCCTGAGGTCAAGCAGAAATGGGCGTCCAGGCTGCTAGCAAAGCTGCGCAAGGACATCCGGCCCGAGTTCAGAGAGGATTTCGTTCTGACTGTCACGGGGAAGAAACCTCCTTGTTGCGTGCTGGCCAATCCAGACCAGAAAGGCAAGATGCGTAGAATTGACTGTCTGCGTCAGGCAGACAAGGTGTGGCGGTTGGACCTGGTCATGGTGATTCTATTCAAAGGTATTCCTCTTGAAAGTACTGATGGAGAGCGCCTGGTAAAGTCCCCTCAGTGTTCAAACCCTGGTCTGTGTGTGCAGCCCCACCACATAGGAGTTTCAGTAAAGGAACTAGACTTGTATTTGGCATACTTCGTGCACGCAGTGGGTAAGTACATTTCATTGTTGTTTTCACCAACCCTTTTGCTCCCCCAGCTTACAAAGACCTCTTATTAATTGCATCTTTCCTACAGTAAACACAAGCACATTATATGAAACATTTTAGGCCAACTCCTTTTGTTCCTGCTTAAGGGTTTTAGAAGAGGTTGCGTCAATCTACAGAGTGCTGTAGCAATAAGAGGCCTAGTTTCTTTCCTAGATCTCTCTGAATGGGCATCAAATCTCCTTATTGTCACTCTCTCAGGCAGGGGTTCTTTCCAAGAGGGAATTGTAGATCTTTATGATAGAACACAAGATATTGTTCTGATCTGTGATTCATTCAGGCCATTATAAGCTACGGACAGTTTTTCTAAAAAAAGTATGGGAGAAAAATAAGAAGCACATTTTTTATCCAATCCGAAGATAATATTGAAAAGCGTTATTCATACATGTGTTTTGTGAGTATGTTTTATTATTTCTGGTACTACAAATTTTTTTTATTCTTAAAGTAAAATGTCTCTGTAAACGTATGTTGTACAGGCCCTAACTGTAGGGCGTATAGCTGTGAGGCTTTTCACAGAGCAGCCGTTGTGTCTGAGTCAAACGGCAGGCCCCAAACCAGGTCTCGGGTACATTAGGTTCTGTCACTTAGTCTTTGCTTGTGTGCAAAAAACAAGGAATAGGGCATTAATTATAAACTAAAATATTATTATAATATAATATAATAGTATTAAAATAAAAAATATTTTTTTATAAAAAAAAAATTAATATAAAAATTTACACACTTTGACACAAAATAAGTGTGGGTTATTTGGACCCATATACCCATATAACCTTATATATTATATATATATATATATATATTATATATATTATATATATATATCTTATCGAGCGAGAGAGGAGCGAGGAGAGAGAGGAGATATCAGAGAGAGAGGCTCAGCTCTCTCTCTCTGGATCTCTAGTCTCTCTCTTCTCTATCATGTGGACTCATTAGTAAACAGTTATCAAGGGGATTGCATGTTTTTAGTCACTGTTCTGTTTTTAACTCAACAGCATCACATTATCAAAGAACATAGGAAGGTTAGACAATTTATCTAATAAGCCAAAAAAAAAAGTTTATTTCAACTTCTGAAGAAGAACCAAAGGTATGCTTATTTGTACAGAAAACGTTTTAAAGAAAAGAGCAGTTTGGGACAGCTTTTCAAAGGCAGTGTCTTTGGAGGAGCTTGCAAGCCTAGCTTTGGTTTTCACAAGACTTCCTCCCCGGACAAACATGTCGACAAGCCTGCACTTTCCGTGCTGTTTAATCTAACTTATAACAGAGGGTTTGATTGAAAAAAATATATTTCAGTTTGATCACATTAGACTTTGTTTGGATAAAGAATCTGGTGGTTTTTTTTTTTTTGGTTTTTTTAAAATGAAACATTGGCCTTTTAGTTGATTGAATATAAATAGTGCTAGGATTTTCATGGGTTTTTCATGGTCGAATATTCTTTCAAATGTTCTTTAATTTTGAATTAGCTGGAAAACAAAAGTATAATTCATACCTTAGTACAGTAAAAAAAAAGAAAAAAAGTGTTACATAAGCTGGTACCTATAGAGGACAGAAACACTTATGGACAGTGTCACTTTATTTATTTATTTATTTCAGACCTTTCAGTTTCCTTTGCATGGTATCTCTGTGATACAGCCATTTAATAAATTCTGTTATTTAAAAAAATATGAACATGGTCATTTTATAAATTTCAAGCAGTGTTTGTTCCACAATTAGTCCCAGAACCATGTATCAAATGTATATCCGAAATTAAAAAATAAAACTGACATTTTCATCTAAAATAAGTGCTCCTTATAAAATCTGAACATTTCTCTTCAATCACCATATTAGTTATCATGTAGAGCTACTATGAATGGGCCCATTGTAAGTCTCTGATAGTGTGGTACGAGGACCAATACCTAATAGAAATCTCTTCATTGGAAGGAAACAGCAGGAAACCCTTCCATGGCAAAAGCAGAATGGACATTCAGTTTTAGTGAAATTAGATATAAAATGTTCTTTTAGCTAAATAAAATTGAAGCGTTCAATTATAACCTTTCCCTTTTTAACCAAGTACTTGCAAACTATTCTTAAATGTGCAGGTTTTTTTTTTTATCTTCAACGTTATTTTAGCATGGTCTGTATCTGATCAGAAAGGCTCATCTACATGTGCTTGTCGATTCTGTCAGAAAGGTTGGTTACACTAAAACCCACTCCTGACTGACATGATTATTATATATATATATATATATATATATATATATATATATATATATATATATATAATTTTTTTTAAAATCTTATAAAATTTGAGTACTCAAGGTATATACAATAAGCTAATGTGAAACCGTGTATAACACCACTTCAATCACAGTTTTTGTCGTTAACGAACATAAATAAACCACGTTTTTACATAACTTTTTCTACTGCACGTTTCCTTTGGTTACGGCCTTCCTTAAGACTTTATTTATGGTGTATAACATGTCTTGTGTATATGTACAGAAGACCCTTGTAAAAGTTGACCACAGTAAAAGCATAGGAAAGTGTGCTTCTTAAGCATTTTACAGCCCAAAGAGGTCTGGTAAAGCATTTAATAAAAAAAAGAAAAGTACACTACAAAACAATGCTACAATACTGCACACATTTACAGTGTGGACTTTTAGAAGAGACGTGTTCAATATTCACATGTTTACTGTGTGGACTTTTAGAAGAGGCGTGTTTCTCCCCTTCTGATTTGAAAGGTTACTGGATTTCTTTTACTGTAATGTGATGCCAATTCTACTTCTGTTTTCCAGCTATTTCAAAAGTATGAATGTTCCACTATTCACTAAAGAATATTCCAGTATTTGTTTAAATTATTAAATAGTATTCTAACGTGAACCCCTGTTCATCTAAGCACTACTTAGAAAAACAAAGGTTTCGGCAAAATTGACTCACAAGCTAAAATTGATTTATAACAAAACTGACACAAAAAAACACCTATAATAAAATTATACTAAACTGATTCTACCAGGATATTTAGATAGTGATTTTAAGTATTGTTACAAAATAAGTTATTTCGTCACAAGGGCAGTATCATGCAGAGCTGGGTTTGAAGCTCTTAATTTCCAAGGGCAGTATCACGCAGAGCAGGGTTTGAAGCTGATTTCCAAGGGCAGTATCATGCAGAGCAGGGTTTGAAGCTTATTTCCAAGGGCAGTATCATGCAGAGCAGGGTTTGAAGCTCATTTCCAAGGGCAGTATCATGCAGAGCAGGGTTTGAAGCTCATTTCCAAGGGCAGTATCATGCAGAGCAGGGTTTGAAGCTCTTCATTTCCAAGGGCAGTGTCATGCAGAGCAGGGTTTGAAGCTCTTCATTTCCAAGGGCAGTATCATGCAGAGCAGGGTTTGAAGCTCATTTCTAAGGGCAGTATCATGCAGAGCAGGGTTTGAAGCTCATTTCTAAGGGTAGTATCGTGCAGAGCAGGGTTTGAAGCTCTTCATTTCCAAGGGCAGTATCATGCAGAGCAGGGTTTGAAGCTCATTTCTAAGGGCAGTATCATGCAGAGCAGGGTTTGAAGCTCATTTCCAAGGGCAGTGTCATGCAGAGCAGGGTTTGAAGCTCTTCATTTCCAAGGACAATATCATGCAGAGCAGGGTTTGAAGCTCTTCATTTCGGCAGTGTCATGCAGAGCAGGGTTTGAAGCTCTTCATTTCCAAGGGCAGTGTCATGCAGAGCAGGGTTTGAAGCTCTTCATTTCCAAGGGCAGTATCATGCAGAGTAGGGTTTGAAGCTCTTCGTTTCCAAGGGCAATGTCATGCAGAGTAGGGTTTATAGATGGACGCCGTGGCTGTCTCTCCGCATTGCTATGTAGAGCAGTGTTAACTGAGGATGATGCTTTCGTCTCAGAAGAACGCCAAGATTAGGTTTGTCAAGGTATGTGTGGTTAGCCCTAGGAGTACATTATGTTGCTACTAGTCCATTACAGCTGCCTTTAAAAAGTATCAAATAATAAACACTGTGATGGATGTGTGCAAATTCCAGAATCCACCAGTAATCATTTTTTGTTTTGTTAAAAGCAGTCATAAGGATAACATTGCCACAATTGAAATGGCATCCTAATGTTAGATGCCACTATATTTAAAATGAACTTGGTGAAAAGTCAAATAAAATTGCACTGTGTTTAAAATGTAGCGACCAATAAAACCATGCACCTGACAACATTCAACAAGGTTTTTGAAATATGGTAAATCTATTTCTTTTTTTCCCCTTTGTAAAAATATGATTTTATTTGTAGTAGTGGTATTAATTGTTTTAGTACGGAAGCTATTTTAATTTGAGGTTCTCTTGAAATGTGAGGGAACAGTTGTGCCAAATTGTGTGGTAGTTTGGTGATCCTGAAATATAAGTTGAGAGTTGGTTTTGAATCCAGGTCTCCTGAGGTAAAAGCCATGAAAGCATAGTGTATTAGCCACCTGCCATGTTGCTATGTTGCTATGTAACATTTATTTTTTTAACACTTTACAATGGAGTGCAATTCTACATCAGTAGCTTAAATATTGAACTATACAGGACACAGATGTCCAAGTGTTCAAATAAGCATTTTATAGAACATTTCTTACCACGTTATATAAGGGGTGTTTCTTTCCTCAATCTACAGTATAATTTTATAGGTATCATAATAAACACGAATATATATATATATATATATATATATATATATATATATATATATATATATATATATATATATATACATATATATATATATATATATATATATATATATATATATATATATATATATATATATATATATATATTGCATTGCAGCAAGTCTGTGATTAAAAATGTGAGGGGCTTCTGATTTGACATTCAGACACTGAGGATAATGTCCCAAGGGAAGGTGAAGTCAGTAATTCAATGTGTCTTCAGTGCTACTATACAGTACAGAGTGACAAGAGGAACTATAGGATAGTACAGAGTGTCAAGGGTTTCCAGCAAAGGTGTCAAACTCACTGATTTGTTACAGTGTCCTAACTTTTAGAATATTTCCCAGTGCCGCATACACCTTGGTATTGGTTTCTCAAAGTCTTTACGCCAATTTACAACATTGTGTGGCCGAAAGGAAATCCAAATGTTGCCAAACTATAAACTAACACACCTCTGCACTTCTTCTGTAACAGAATAATAAACCTGGTGTGAAGGCATCAGTAAATCTGTGGTCTGAATTTGTATTTATGTATTTATTAATGTTTTAAAGGGTTTATCACCCTTAGTAAACATGCCCTTCACCCCCCCTCCCCGAAATTGCATTGGGATCCCAGGATTCTCAGATGCACCTGAAACACAGACAGTTCTTCAATGGCTCCAAAAGTTGGATGCGCAAGAGGAGTAAAAAAACAAAGAAACAGAAACCTTGTTGCAACCCAGCAAAGTAAATGGGTCTCCAATGAAAACTTTGATTTTTTCTGCTACTGGTGGTTTAATGCTGTTTTAGTGTGTTGTTGTGAAATGAAGGTTTTTTCTCCTGACAAAAAGAGAGTATCCACCTGGCCTCCAAACAGTGTTGGCATTTTTACAAAAACACAGACCTTTCTTATTTAAATGGCCACAGGTTTTTTGAAGGCACATTTATTTTATTTTAGGCGATTGCTGTACCTACCATGGTTTTGAAAATTGAATATTCTTAGGCCTTCTGTAGTCCTTATTTGTCATACACCATTTACCAGGATCATTTTTTCTCCCTGAATGTTTAAAAAGCTGTACATGTCACATTTTACTTTTTAATCACAGTCATGTTCTTATTTTAAAATAAAAAAAAAAAAAAGAAATATCACACACTACTGTGACCAACTTCCAATATATATATTTTTCATTGTTCAGTCGTGTTTGCTTTTCAGCAGAGCCTTCTCGCTTTTCAGCTGGATAATTATTTCTAACACAGAGGACGCATTCATACTGCCTCTGCCCTTTTAATGAAGGGAAAAGGATCATTTAGTGTACGTGGAAGCTGCAACGGCTTAACTCTAATGATTCAAGTTACGCAAACCTAATACAGTTATCCCGTTTGCTGTCGTCGTAGTACAGCAAACGATTCTTTTCATAGCACAGTGCGTTTTACATTTAGTAATGTATGTGAGCTGTCATCCTGTGTCTTCATGCCAAGCTCAAAATTAATCAAGAGTGGATTGAAAGAAATGTTGCCACGTGTAAGGTTAAAAACCCACGTTGCTAGTAACCTCATTGAATAGACTAAAGGTGGCAAATGTCCACACATTAACTACAGGTACAATAATCAGCTATCACCTTGTCGTCCTCCGAGCAGGAACACAGGATAATAGATAACCTTTTCAGTCACATTGATTGGTTGTGTCATTCAGCTGTCCTGTCTGTGCATCAAGTGTCAGCTTAAGAATGATATTGTGTAGGAGAGGAAAACCAATCCCCCACCTCCTCCCCTGAAGCCAAAGCTAATTTATGGGCTAATTCTTAAAAAGACGACCTGCGTCAAAATCACTGGAGCACCAGACACGTGGAAAGGTCAGGGCTTAAGATGTTGAGGTTGTGACCTTGGCTACTAGGCATTTGACCTCTTAGATAAACATTGATCTTTGCTCATTAGTGGGCATTCAAGCGAGGCCTTTCTTTAGCTTCTCTGCTTCCCCATGACCCCCTGCTAATGCAAACAGTTTGGGAGGCTGAATAAAACTTGTGCATAAGGCCGTTCTTGCAGCAGTGTGTACACCAATGTTACCAGGCAGCCAATTTTCACTTTTCACTGAATGCACAGCTTTGATAATCAGTTAGTTAGATTAAGTGACAAGAACCAAACCACAAAATGAATTGCTTACTGTTCTTCCAGGTAAATGCAAGGAATTTTAGTTTTAGTGAGGAGTGACAAGCACTGTAGCTAGGTAATCTTTAGAGATCATCCCTGATTGTAACAGCCTGTGTGCAGTGCTTTTCAGAGCATGCACACCACTTCATTTGTGAAACAAATACCCTTGTAGGAGGAGATATATGATACATATTTCATTTTTCTTTTTGGAAAAGTGCTTAAACTAACTAATGTTATTAAAATTGAGCTTTAAGTTGAAGCTTCAACTTCAAGTCAAACCATTTCACTATTTTACAATTTGTACTGTGTATCTTAATCTGCAATAAAAACAGTTCAACCTTTGAAGATATTGAAAATAGCTGCTAGTTGAAATGTTTGTCATTGTATTGATACCATTTATTTTAGTATTTCTACATGCAGCACTGTTTAGTGTTAATATTAATGGGTGATTGATATGAACACAAAGTTTGGATGATTATGTGCATTTAAAAGGTGTATTTTTGTCCAAAGAGAAAAATAACTGATTTATGAATTAGTGTCACACAGCAGACTGATTCAGCTTGATATGTCTTCTAGCTACAGTTCCTGCTACAGCAGCAGTTTGGTACTGTTAGCAAAGCAGGTTAATACAGCAGAAGATACAAAAGTGACAGTGTTACAGTGTTTAAAAAAAGTGACAATGTAACAGTCTTTTTTGTTTCGTTTTTTGCGAATGCACCGTCCTCCCATGCAGTTCCCCTCTCCGCACTTCCATTTGTAGATGGTAGCTGTGTGAAGGTTAAAGGAACAGAGGGCCATTGTTCAAATGGCTCATGGCATGAAGAAACTCAAGCTTTATCTGCTGAAAAAAATACAAGTATTCCACAATCAAATGGTAGTTTGCTTAGTAGCCACAGGGGTTCTCTGATAGTAACAAAATCTGCCAATATTTTCTGGCTGGTTTTCACTTGTCTAGAGTTACAGCAGTTTTATATTTCCCGTCCTTACCATGCTACGCTGAATAACAATAATTTGGAGCTATTTATGATGAATGTGGGATAAACCACAGGCTTTGTTGTGGTCACTGGTGTACACAGCCAGGAGAAAGTATTTTCTCTTGGTTTTAGACAATGATGTCACAACGGCCAGTGTGGGAGCACGGCCTCACTTGCAATAGTCTGTCAGTGCTGTTAAATGTTACATACAACACAGAGCGTGCATTCTCCTAGTAATATTCATTCATTTTCATATTCATGTAGTGGCTGGGATCCCATTTATTCTGTGCTCATGCCATTTTCAAAGTGTTTATTTGTGTAGTCTATCATTATTTTTTTAATTAAATTTTTTTCGTGTATTTTCTTCTCGCTGTGCACTAGTTTTTTTTTTTTTTTGTAATGATTAAAAGTAAACATATAAAATTATAGAAGCAGTATGATGCAATTTCCATAACTACCAAACAAGCACTCAATAGTGCTGAATTTAGAAATACTAAAAGAAACTTAAATTCAAGGACAAAGAAAATATATTAAGACTTCTTGTCAAATTGTTTACCATTGAATTTAAGTTTCTTTTGGCATTTTTGAGATGCAATTTTGACTAAAGATATAATGGAAAACAAGCATTGTAATCCATGGTCTGCTTCCAATTAAGTCTTATCAAATGTTCATGTTCTTTATGCTTACAGTAAAGATTTAGAGCTACTAGCATAAGGGGTTGTTTTCAAAACCTGTTTCTGTATCAATTACAAAAATTGGAAAGAATATTTGTTATAATTAATATACCAGATAAGTGTATTTTATTTCAGACTATTAAATTTTCTAATAATAAGATATTGACATGTGAAAATGAAAGCATGTTTTAACGATATTGCACGCGACCTTCTCTTGAACCACATTTCTTTTCTCATTTTATTGGATTAAACAAAGCAGATCCCATCTTTGTGTTGCGCAATGCTTTTCCGGGGCAGATTTTAGTTTTCTGCAACCTCTAGTAGTTACATTTCCCAAAACAGAAGCACAGAGCAAATTCAGGTAATCTGTTTAATGTGTTCTGTCAACAATGATCTCTGTCCTAAATCCTTACAAATTCACATATTTGGGACATTTTTCAGCTAAAGGATTACTAACCTTCCTTCTATTTGTACTGTGAACCCACTTGTATTACATGAATCCTAAAAAAAAATAAAGACAATATTTTTATATTAAATTCCCTATTGGTTATATTGATGTTACATGTATAATAATTTGTAATTCTCTGGGACTGAAAGGTTCAAATGATATATATACAAAGGACAAACAACAAATACTGTAGTGTGTTCTCATGTAAGATAACCAGTGATGGGTGTTTCCATGCCAATTTGAAGGAGAGCTTGATCATTATAACGTGCCTGGGGAGGGGGCACGGTGGCGCCTGCGATGTTCTTATTAAAAGTTGCTTTCAGGTTGCTGTGACAAGTCGCTTGTGGCTGGTTGGACGTCCCATGTGGGTATCATGTCTTGTTTGGAACAAAACATTGTCCTAAGTCCCTGGCTCCAAACGGGTTAAACTTTATTAAACTCCGCAGGGGGAGGTATTCACAACAGCTCAGACTATTCAAGTCTTAAAGGGGGTAGACATTTTTTTCCCATTTCAGAACAGCAGCTTTAGCTAACTTCTCAGAATAGATGCTTTGTATTCAGATGCCATTCAACAAGACGCTTATTGTCTTAAGGCCCTGCCAGCAGAGCGCTAGTCTTTGCACTGCCTTTATTGTGCACACTCTGATTGTATTGGGACTTGATGAGGACTTCATTTGAATTGGAGGCAGACAGCTCATCTGCTATTTTGGCTTGAGAACTTTGGAAGCTACTGTAATCATCTAATTACCTTAACATTTAAAAAAGGGAGGGGAAGAAGAGGGGGTATACAAAATGTTGACATTTATTATTATTTGTCTAGTTTTATCAGCGTCCTTGAGATTCTTAAAGCAGTTTTGCAACTATCTACAAAAAAGGCAGCAAAACAGCATCATGTAAAGAAAGAAAGAAGAAAACTTAAACAATAGGCTTCATTGATAGAATACAGGAACAAAGGAAGCTGAAAGAATATTTAAAATGGCTTGGGACTAGACGTGGAGGAGGAACAGGTGGACTCAGGATTAGATCAGAGTTCACAGTAAGGAGAAAGAAGAGTCAGGGGAAGATGAGGTGTAGGGTCTGTAGAAACACCAATATTAAGAATGAAAGCAAATGTCATTTTTACAAGTTATGAATGTTCTTCTGTCATGTATAATTGTACCATGTTTACTGTCAATGCTATACTTTATTTTTCCTTGGCAGAGAAACTCCTTGTACCTCATCTTTTACCCCCTGTTTTAACATCTGTTTACCACTTTGAGTTGTCTGTCTAACGTAAAGAATTCTCAGTCAGCTTCTTCAAAATGCCACCTATAGGCCGCTTTCACAAATCTATAGTTTCCAGAACTGGAATATAAATCAATAAAAACATATACATTTATTTTATATTTTTTTAATAAGGATCAGTTTTTACAGGGACATACAGACAACACTGCAGAGTAGAAAATTCTAATTCAGATTCTGAGAAAGAATTCATGGAAAGTGGTAGGAAATATAATGTAGAAAGATGAGTTTATGCTCTCTGATACAGGATAAATAGTCTTTTATATGGTGCAATACTTTATTTGTTGATACATTTACATTTCAAACCCCACTTTTGATAATAAAAGGACACTATCTTATATAATCACTCTCCATAATAAGCAATTCAAATCACAATGAAGAGCTCTTTATATATAATTGCTTAGCAAAAGCTGTGGGGGGGGGGGGGGGGGTAAGATCTTGGGTGCCCATTATTAAAGAGGCTGTCTGTACTGAACAGGTACATGAAGCGTTGAGATGAATAATACTGAAGGATTTAAACATAAAGAAGAGAAGCTGGATTTTGAAGTCATTTCTTTCTTTGGGGGAAAGAAGGGGGCTTGCTGTGCGGTATTGTATGCCAGTGTCAAAACCCCTGTTAGCAGGCTCATGAAATGAATAGGCACAGTGGAAATTGAATTTAACGATTATTTGGCGGCCCAATTCGGCGGTTTTACTGCACAGTCGGTACAGTATCCTGGATTTTTAATATGTGCCAAAGAACAAAGATGGCCCTGCAGCTCCAAGCAGAGGACCATTGTTAAATGCCAGTTGGGAGGGAATTTAAGAGCCAGCGCAGACATGAAACAGGACAGCTGTGATGGTCTATGGGGAAAGTTGGTACAGATGGTGAAAGAAGTGAAAATAAAGCACCGTATGGCTGGTAAAATATAAAAGAGGACGAGGGGGTTGTTGAACTGGTGCTCACATAGTTTGTTGTCTTGTGTTTTTCAATCTATTTGTGCTGCATTCGGTTTGACAAAGTAAAAAGAAATCCGACATGCTGTATAATGATTCCTCAGTCAGTGATTAGTGGCAAAGGAGTTGTTTATTTTTTAAATCTAGGCTGTTTCAAACATAGGAACAGGTGAAATAACTTGCCCTTAGGCTCTTATTCATTTCAAAGTCATGATCTCCTGGCTGTCTCTTAATGCTACACATACATATACTCACTCCTCCTTAGGTAAATAACAGCTACATTTCCAGAAGGGATCAAAAGGCTGACCACCAAACCTGGTGATATATCTGATAGATAGCCAGCTTAGCAGGAAATCTGTCTCAAAGCAATATCTATCTTTACAGATCTAGTATGCATCTATCAGTCTACCTGCCTGCTGTGTTTATGTGTCTGTATAGTCTGATCAGCACAGGTTGGTCCTGGCTGAGCTGTGCCTACCTCTGCAAATTCTTCAAAATTCTTTACTGTCCCCTTGTCTTAAAATGGGCACTGGATGTCACTGTCTCGGTGGTTCCATCGATACCCATCTATAAACAGTCGTCTCTAGTTTGCTGGCTTGTACTGTAAGCAAAGCCCCATTAGATACTATGAGTTCCTTCCAGACACTTTCTTTGATTTAATATACTTATGCATACTCGTTTGTATTTAAGAACTCAAATAAACATAAGTAGGCATCAAAGTTTTCACACATAAATATTGTAAAATCTGCATTTTTGGCAGCAGTTAGCCCTTTTTAGTTTGAAAGCACTGTACATTTATTTTACCATTCATTATATATTATGATACAGTTTATGCAGGTGATTTTGCCTTTCCCAGATCTTTCATTAATAGCTGTATGCAACTAAAGATACTGTTTGGATCTCTTCCAGAATTGTTGGCTTCTCGAGACCTCCTTAGCTGATGCACAAATTCCACCATTTCAAATTTCTCATGAAAAATAAATGAAAGAAGGAGGAATCCCAGCCATGTAGGGTGAAGTTTGATTAGGGGCGTACTGGCTCTAGAGATCTTTGGCCCTGTCCTGTCACTTACAATTTCTGTGAGGGCTTTTATTCCATTTCGCTTGTTTTTAAATTCAGGCCCATTTAAAAGTGAAATTCTCCTCAGATGTCTCTTTTAATAATTGAAAGCTGGGCCTTTTGGATTTTGGTGTTTCAATTATTGAAGTTAATTGCTGGTGCGAATCTGTCCATTTCTCTTGAAAGTGAAAGCTTCATTGTAATCAGTGACATCAAAAAGGAACTTTGCCTTTGAGCTACCACTGAAAATATACAACAGTGTATTACATATTCTAATTTAATAGTCTTTAGTCTTGTTTTAATAATGAACAACTTCTACCTCATGTTACTGTGTTTTTATTGTAAATAGCACAAGTATTTGCAATAAGAAATTCTAAGATTTAGAACACAGAATTACCGTCAGATTTGTGCACTCGCTCTCAGCCAATCATATATGAATAACTCAGAGGAGACATGTTGGAATGAAAATGTACACGGCATTGCTATGTTAGAACAGTCAATTTTAATACAGTAGAGCTCAGTGCCAGGGCCTTAGCAAATTCAATACTGGGATATGGAACAGTTGAAGGAAGAGCCTTAGTTGTAGTCTTTTTTCTCCGTATTGTTCACTGTGAAGTGAACCAAGGGTTTCCTCGTGTGGATTTCACAGGAAATATTCCCACAGAAATATACAAAAAGAAACAAAAACAAGCCCTCTATTGTTGTTTGTAAGCCTGCGCTTTGTGTTGGTGGGGCGGTGTTGTCTGTCTTATTAGGTTCACAGTGAGAGATTGCAATTTAAAATGAGGAATCTGCTCACTAGCTTTTGCTTTTATCTCCTCGGTAACGCATTCTGTAATGTCACTGCTGTGGCTAATTTACTTGTACGCTCCGACCATAAAACTTTTTGGAAACAAAAGCAACACTTGATTAGTGGTCCGCCATCTGGGAACTTAAGGCTGTGTGACCAGGCTAATTGGTAAATTTGTCTTCAAGAAACTCCCTCCAAACCCAGTGTGGATATTTAAATTGTGGTCTTTTACTGTGGGGAACAGTCTTTTTTTCTAACTTGTTAATTGTATGGCCTGTGGTACAAGGTAAAATTACATTGAAATTGGTCATGGGCACTATTTTAACTTTATTTTGCAGTCAATGAGATCACATCACAAGCCGTTGCCAAATCACAATGCATGACATGGAGTACTGTATTTCTTTACTTGTATATTTAATCAAAATCAGACACAGAGAGCATTTCTAAAGGTTATAGACTGAATATGGTATATTACACTGATCTATATTCCCGGCAGCTCATAATGTAGACGGTGTTATTGCAGTTATGTGGTCACAAATTGTAGCCACTTTCATTGAATTCAACTGGAATTGGTTTAATTAAATCTACAATAGGTCCTTTTCCTGTGTTTTATGCATAGCTCTATTCATAGTTTCCTTGCCAGCTTTTTTAAAATGCATTTTAAGGTTTGTATTCACCCCGTAAGTTTCTTTTTCCTCCGTATAGATATATTCCTTCAGTGATCTTGCAAGTTTTCCGACCTTTGACATAGCTTTCAAGCTACTATACCCATACAATTCATTTTTCCTTTATTGAAGTGTTTACAATATATCATAATTCAGCACAAACTGAGATACTGCAATTTATATTATCAAGATAAGGTACCATTCTGGGGTCTGAACCAAGAAATACTGAGACATTTTTCTCCATTAACATTTTGGAAACCTTCCTAGAAAGTTTGGTTTTAGTAACGTCAACCAGGTCTAATCCTTTCCTCCCTCTCTACAGATAGCAAATGGTAGATCCCAGCCCTCTTTCTACACAAAGAGGTTATGGTTCAAAGTCAAAGATAGAGATACAGATAACGCAATAATCAATCATAGGAACTCTCTCTGTGTGACCAGCCAAGCACTCCTCTCTGTGACCAGCCAGGCAAAAGTCAGACTTCTAGCACTTCAGCCATTTACATTGTTCTGTAAGAAGGAAAACGCTCGCCCAAAATGTCATTAGTAACGCAAGATTAACCTGTCGCGAACATCAAGGTACATATATTTGCATGGATCACTCTGTCAATACAATAAATCAACACCTTTGAGTAAGATCTTCTTCTGCATAGTCATTTAAAACCTTGAAGTTGTGAGTTGGCAACACAGGACGATTGAATGAACTTTTTGGAAATGTGAATTAAAATACTTTGAGTATAAACTTTTTTCGCACATAATTCAGTGCAGTATGTATCCCCATATTGATTATACAGTATCTTTAGAAGAGCCTCCTTCAAGCTAGACTTATGTCCCAAGTGTCTAAACAAATTGTAAGCAATGTGGATGTCCTCAGACCCACTGTTTGAAAAATGCCAATGGCATGTTAGTTATCTGTTTTTTCTATTTATGTTTATCTATTTATACATAAAATGACTGGTAGAGAAGTATTTTACTGTTCAAATTACTCAATTCTCTCTCTCTCTCTCTCTCTCCTCTCTCTCTCTCTCTCTCTCTCTCTCTCTCTCTCTCTCTCTCTCTCTCTCTCTCTCTCTCTCTCTCTCAACCACATATATATATATATATATATATATATATATATATATATATATATATATATATATATATATATATATATATATATATATTATGTAGGCTTTGATCATTAAAAAAATAGTCAATTTTTTTATTGGTCTACGCTAATGTACACCAGATGCAGTGCACGAATAGTCTTTGGTCACGTGGGTTTTCTTTTAACCACCTCCAAAAGAAGATTTCTGGAACCGTATACCCACGACCTCCCATATGGGTGATATAGTGTTTGAAAACCATATATGTTCCCAGCATATATATATGTATATTATATATATATATATATATATATATATATATATATATATATATATATATATATATATATATATATAGACACACACACACACACACACACACACACACACACAGTGCTCCCTCGCTATAACGCGGGTCTCAGGGAACACACAATTTGAGCATTATAACCAAAGAGCGTTATAAGTGGGGGAGGGACACATAACAACACACATCTGACTAAAATATAAAATAAAATAACTCCCTCTCTATAATGCACATATAGTGAAGCAAAAATTGGAACTTTCCGTGAATTAACCATGCATAAAGCACCGTGTAATCAACTCTTACGTTTTTTTTTTAAATAATAATAAATAAATAAAAATAAACAGGTAACATTCCCACTCGTGGATCATTTTAATTGGCAGTTTTTAAACTGTAAATAGCCTGGCCATATGGCGGTCGGGAGTTCAGTTCGAAGTGACAGACAAGCAAACAAAGTGCGAGAAGGAAAGCGGATCGGGAGAGGGAAAGAGGGAATGGGCTCGCCCCAGGTTTGGCTGCCAGAGCGGGGCTGAAGGGAAGCTGAAGCGTCTGGTCTCCCGGAGAAAGCGGCAGCTCTTCTCGCAGCAAAAAAAGTAAATACATAAGATGTCTGTGTTATAAAGTGCCAGCGCAGCTTTTTTTCAGTTCAGATACTGTATCAAAAGGTTGAGACTAAAACGGAAGTTATACTGAGAAGTTGTTTACAGTTTGAACAACACCGGTACTTTATTTACTGTAGAAATATTGCATAAATCACTGGTATAGGGAATTGGGGGACATACTGTAGGGGTGTTATATCCAAGGCATGTTATAACCGAGAGCCTTAGGGGGAGCATATATATCTATATATATATATATTTCATATATATATATATATATATATATATATATATATATATATATATATATATATTAAACTGATTTTGACCTTTTTTCTTAAGACTATATCCCTTATACCTATGAAAGTGACTAATATTGTTTTCATATTAGACTCCTTCCTGTGTCATCACCTTCTTCAGTGTGCAGTGCCTGTGCCTCTGTTAACAGCCACCATACTTTTCACTAATTACAACAAGCATCGTATAAAGTGGACAATAATAAGCACATTAAAAACAAAGATATGGACAATTTGAAAAAAAAAAAAAAAAAAACAGGTTCACACCAATAACAAGATTTTAAACAAATGTTTTTAAAAGAGCAAGAAAATAAAAATGGAAGAAGAAAAACACTTACTGACATAAACCTCACAAAGTTGTATTTATGTTCAGTGGGAAAAAAGACAAACACCTTTCGAATTTCATCTTGTCAGTAAAAAAAAGGGATGACTTTGACCCCAGTTCTCTCTGAGCCATTCTTGCAGCGTTGACCATTATCTGCGTAGACGTCATGAATGCAGCATTTTACAAAGTAGCCCTTCGCAATGAACTATCTCAGCCAAACAAAAACAGCTAAGAAAGAAGATAAAGGTAACCAGGTTTAAGAAACAGAATATATAAAATAATAATATTAGTCAGAATAAATTACCACATAAAAATATGTCTCTCTTTGGTTTTGAGCTAGTAATGCACTCAAGTAGTATGGCTCAAAATCAACTTGAGTCCTGTTATTGTGTGTACATTCACTATAAGCTTTATCTCAAGGAACAGGCCTTTATAATCGTTTAGTTTGTTTACCTTTCCAAAGGCAGCCAGACACAACCACAGGTTATTAACAGAAAATACAGGGCAATGCATCTTTCATCAGAAGATTTTTACTGTTACGGTTAATCTCTATTTACGCTAGAATTTGTTTTTAGGTATTTCTGCATGTACATTGAAATATTGATATGTAATAACAATTTAAGGTGGGACGCTGTGTCAGCATGGACGCTGGAAACTGACAAAATTAGGGTTATTCTGAAAATACTGAAATGTAAATAGATTAGCTATCGCTGCTTCAGCTGAACAAACCCATTTAAAGGTAATGTAATATTAAATAATAATGTAGTATACTACTACAGTGGTTCCAAAAAAGATTCCCTTCTAATGTACATGGTTATTTTCAGTTGTAAAAACATAGTAAGGTATTTTATTTGTTTTGGTTCTGCTTGTTGATAGATGCGAAACTTGGATTCATCACGAGAAGTGATTTTGTACCAGGAAGTAGCAGTATCTACAGATACCAAGCTGATGTATGAAACAGAAGAGAAGGTATTTTAGAGAAGATATTTTAGGAGGATCGTGATAAAGCTGCAGGTGCTAAAAAAAGTTATGAAAACATTGAAACACGGGTTAGGGCTCCTTTCATGAAGAAACACATTGATATGCAGTGCAGTGTAAAATGTTGAGTTTTTAACACTTATTATATATTGTATGAAAATACTGTTTTTAAACTTAGGGTAACTGTCCGAATAACTTTGATGTTATACAGTATATTGAGACACCCCAAGGCTCTGATTTCATATAGGAAATATTCCTTCCACTGTGAGCCTTCTTGCTAATTAAATTCCAACGGCATCCATTAGACAGATAGAATGAGTGGAGGCCACAGTATAGCTGACTCAACACAGGTATGTCATATGACTTTAATGGGCTCTTTTCCACCACAAAGCTTTCTAAAACCAGTTCATTTAGTGAAGCTATATCCCTGGGTTTACAGCTGCCCGCAAAGGGTGAAGAAGACAAAAAAAGCTTAGGTGGCTAAGATTTGTCAAATAAGGTAAACCATATTATGTAATAGCAGCCAGAGTGATACAGAATAGGTTGAGTGGAGTGGGCCGATCAGTTGCTTTAATGCGTTGTCTCACTTGACGTTAAAGGTGGGGTGAAGTGTAAAGAAATATGGGGACATCTGCATATGTAAAGTGAGATTTGTACCACTTCTACTAAAATAATCTTCTGTGGATTATAGCATAAGAAATGATAAATCTCTTTACTTGTCACACCAACAGCTGAGCTGTAACTGTATTGTAACATTCTCCAGGATAAAACATGGCAAATCAATTACTAAACTGGGGTTACACAGTGGCATGTTTGGAAAGAGAAAGTGGGATGGGAAGGTCACAGTTATCCTTTGGCTGATGTGCTCCAGTCAGGAAGGGACAGATGCTCCTTACAGGACAATTCCACTCTGAAGAAACCCTACAGCATTACAGGCGGTGACAATAGCAATGGTTTGGCCCATATATTCCTCAGGTGCTTCTGATATACAGTGAGATAGCACTGGTACATCACAGGATGTAAATACAACTACTGTGGTACCATTCTACAACGGCTTCTATGATTGTAGCAGCCATTATGCTGCCATTACCCAAACTGGAGGTATATACCGCTGCAGTGCCACTGAGGAGCTGAGATCTGCAATATAATCACATTGCCCTCCTCCTGCCCCATGAGAGTCTAAAAATCTATTTTTCTAAGAATCAAACTAGCCATCCAGATATTATGTAGGCCAACAATAAGGCATTAGCGTTCTGCTCAATAGAGACCCCTAGTGGCCCAGCTTGTCCCATCAGCTGCATTTGTGTTGAAACCCTCTCACTTCCAAACGGGGTCAAAAACTACATTCTGTGGAGCTAGAGGGCCAGCTGAAATGCAACATTGGGTTTCACTTGGATGAACATGTTTCCACTGTGGTTTAAATGGGGTTAAACTGCACTTGATAATCACACACACACACACACACTCACACATATTGCTTTCTAGTGCTGCCCAAGGAATCATGTGGTCTGGACAGCTTGCCAGTTGGACAGACAATGTCAAAGGGAACGGAAGACTATTATTGCAACTTTGGATAAATCTAATAGTTGACAGCCGCCACTTTTGAAACTCAGCCCAGTTTACTTTAGTTTGGGATTGGCTTTACGTGTAAAGAATCCTGTGGTTTGTGACCACAAGCAGTTCAATCTGTACCAGATTTCTTGTCGCCCCACCTTACAAGTGAATGTAGGAATCCTGAGATAATTGTAGCGTATTAACGGTGTGTAGACTTAGTATACAGCATAGTCTGCTTTATAGGGAGTCTCATTCATGCTAAACATATTTGTTGTAATCTCTCCAAGGAGTTCTGTTTAGTACATTAGAAGAATATGTGTTCTAAGCAGTTACCTGCCAGTTATAATTTTTAGAAGTTTTTGACAGACTTTTCAAGTTTTATGTCATTCTTTCCATACGATTAGGCTTGCTCCTGTTCAACATTTATTTTTCAGTGGCTCACTAAATACTGTATTAAAGCACCTTTTAGAGTAATGTATTTATTCAAGTTCTTTATTGAAACATCATCAAACCTGCATATTATACTTCAGCTTGCCAGGGCGGAAATGTCAAAGCTATGGAAAATCACAGGAAAAGAAACTCGTGTCAATCCTACCTGACGCTTTCCTGGCTTTGGACACCAGACTCAATCACATGTTATCAGCTGGTCAGAAACCACATATAAATTGGAAGTGGTGAAACCGTGAGTATAATTTACAGGGTTCATGGGGTTCCAATGAAGAACCACAGTCAAATGCATACTCTAAAAGGTGATTTATTACAGTATTTTGTGAGTGCCTGAAAAATAAAAACTGCAAATCCAGAGCTCTGTAAGAGGCACCTGATTATACAACCCAGCTGTTGATAACGATTTCTTTGTGTTGGTCCCCTTGAAATATTATAAGTGATGATGTGTTGGTAAAGTCTGTTGTTTCCTGGTGCTCAATGCATATGCAAATGCACATATATATATAAGTACAGGGCCAACTATTTTTAAAGGCGACTATTAAACACCATGAAGCAAACCTATAAATTATTCCTACAGTCTATTGACAAAACAGGTTTACATGTTCAAATGACATGTTGGAACTAACTCATCTGCTAGTTTGCTTCACTGAAATGTTGGTGAACTCAACTGTTATCTTTCTGAATTGTAATACTTTAAGAATCGATATCATAAAGACAGAATAGCACATTCCCAGTTGTAGAAACAGTGCATTTAGCATTTGAATGTCCATTGATTTGTGCTACAGAAGGCTGTCATTCTCTTTAGCAAGTTGTGTTATAAGCCAACATCATGCTTTTCAGGCTAGAATAGTATTTTTTGTTTCTAACATTGAAAATAAAAATAATTGAATAGGGATAGCAATAGTTCAGTTCTAACTGACCTAAACAAAAGTAAATTATAAATTTAGGCTGAATGAGTCTATTTAACCTAGAACAAAGGGACTTGATTGGTCTTTAAAATGTTAAAGGAGTTAGCCCTAGACAATAGTGTAAAATGTTAAAAAGAGTTAGCCCTAGCCAATACTGTAAGTGTAGCACAGAAACCAGGCCCAGATGACACCACATGATGTCTGTAATATAAAATAGGGGAGTTTATTAATAATAAAAAAGCAATTCAAAGTAATTGATTTGTTTTAACAGAGGGGTGAACATTTCCATGTTCTGTCTGGTTCGGCCTGAAATGCCATTTCTTCATTTCGCTTCTTTTGCCTGTCAGCTGCTAGAGTGCAAGGGTATGCAAGACACAGCAAGTATTACTGACAGCCTGCACACAATGAAGAGTTTGTAACCCAGCTGTAAGTCTGCCAAAAAACAAAACAAAACAAAAAAAACAACATAATTTGGACCTAACTTGAAAGTTGTTAGTTTGATGGAAGCACCTTTCAACTGTGCACCCAAGGACAGGCACATTGTGACTGTAACCTGACCTGCAACAGGGAGATGCATCTTTTATATATTATATCAGGGATCTCAATAGTATGTGTTGCTTGTTGCTTATCATGTACCACCTGCAAATGTACAGGAAATGGGTTTGAATCCAGTGTGGTGCGGTGAGAGTTCACTTTCCCTAAACCCCAATGCTGATTCCTGTGATCTCCTAGCTGTTGCAAGTTAAGACTGCGTGTATAGCATTTAACTAAAAAAAAACTTCCTGTTACCCCCTTTGCCTCATTAGCATTTGAATTCCTATTCATCAGTTAATGTCCATTACAACCCAAGTACTCAATTCTGGTTTTCTGTAAGCCCTTTGTAAAATGTCAGTCTGTCACTTACGATATAAAAAAGCAAAAATGATGGTATTTGTAAAAATGTTATCACCTCATAAAAACAAATTGTAAAGACATGAAAGTGAGCTCGGTGTGCTGTGCTTGCAGGAGACAGTCCCTGCAGCTGCTGTAAATATCACTTGTCCAGATTCCCACAGCTTCATAGCAAAGGAGCGCTTTATACAAGCATATTTTAATTCACGCTTTCCCTAATTAGCATTCCATTTGCATAACTTGTTGCGCTCAAAAACAATGCTGACTTGCTTAAGAGACTTAATCCAAAGCATCTGTGGTAAAGATAAAAACAAATTTGTCCTCTAACGATTTTATTTTCTCCCCACGAATAACTGGGTTTCTGAACTGGCTGGCGCCGTGTTTTATGAACTATCCGTCTTTTATTTTACTCAGAGTTTGCTGTGAATTTCACCATACGCTGATTTTTATGAAGAGTGCATGCTTTATTTTTATGCAGTGGTACTGCATGCCGATTAGCTGTACATGGTACAAGGCTGGTAAAGCATCCAAACTAATTCCACTGTAACTGATATAGAATGCTTACCCTTATAAAAGTTTACCAAATGTTTACCAAATGTATGGTTTTACTATATATTTTCCATACTTTACCATGGCTTTTTTGTATTCTTTACCATGCCTCTCTGGGCTTTACTGCTTTCACTGTGCTTTTTTACACTATGCTGTGCTTATACTATGGTACACTTGTATAAGGAAGGGCTCATTAAAGGCCTTTTTATTTTATTGTGTTGCATGTTCCCATGTGTTGCTACAACTATTTATGTAAGGTTTATGTTTGAATTTTTTTTTTTTACATTTTGACCACTTTTTTAAACTTTTAAATTGCATTCCTTGCCTCAAGATGGCTTCCCATGTGCCTGCATGGACCTCTCAGAACTACATTTCCTATCATCCTCCTGCTCACTGGTAAATCCATCTCAGTTACATATATGAGCAGGAGGGTGATGGGAAATGTAGTTCTGAGTGGTGAAAATGTAAAAAAAATTAAAACAATACACAAACCTTATGTAAACAGTTTTAGCACCACATGGGAACATTTAACACAATAAAATAAAAAGGTCCTTATGTGCCCTTTAAGTGGCTGTATAGTGCAGAATTGTAAGATTTTGTAGGTATGCTTGCAGCAGTATCTAGCTGTACCTGAAACTCATTCCATGGAGGAATTGCTGTATACAACTGGGAGCCTCTTCCCAGGTTTCAAAACCTTTCATAGTGAGAATGCTCACAATCCAGAGGCTTTAGCTCTATAAACACTTCCTAAACAAAACAACCTGTAACCTGGATTTTGTGTTTAATGTTCATGTAGAAGAGTATGTTACTGTGTTCATTTGTTTGCTGTTCCTTGCATACTATAGTCTGTAATCAAATAGCTGTTTTGTTTCTTTCCATGAAAAAATATATACAGTTGAGTGCATTAGATAATCAATTCTAATTACAGCCGCTGCCTGATTCCCATCCTTTTCATGGAACGGAACAGGCTCATTGTCTGGGTTTGTTAGCTCGTATCATTCTAAGCCCTTTGCAGAAAGCGATTGAGCAGTCTGTGTTTCACCATGCTTACCAGTGCTTTAATATGTGCTGAAATAAAATAGCAATAAAAACATCTTGTAGTGACTTTTCCTTTTTCATGAAGTGGATGGTTTGTTTAACACGTTTTTGTATGGTATCATATCAAAGTGCTTAAAAATGAGTCAGACAAAAGCCCAAACCCCCTTTACCCTATTGATTTCAACCATTGTAGGATCTTGGCTTGTCTCCTGGTGATGGGAATGCAAGGCAAAGCTTGCATGTTTAGTCTGCTCAAGTTGCAAACCGATTGGCAATACTTGATTGATGACAGCAGGGATGTTGAAACCCCAACAATGTGCGTGTGACTGTCTTTGCTTTGGCAGGTGCTGTCTGTCTATGTTAAAGAACACATACTGTAATATTCTTCTTAAAGATGTAGTACTTATATTAACCTATGTTAATATAGTACTGTAGTACTACTGCATTTCAGTGAATTGTTAATACATATATATAGAGAAGTTTAGTGGAGGCCATTGCCTGCGTGATTATAGGATACTGTAGCTTTAAGACAAGCCCTGTCTGTATTTTACCAGTGAAACTTCAGTTCCAGACCAGTTTCAAAGCAGACCTACCAGTCACAATCTAGTCATATTAAATAGTACATTCTGGACCTAGTATTTAGACTACTCACTTGACCTGAAAACATGTATTTACATAGTTCAGCATGTCTTTGCTGTACAGAAATGTACAACATACCAATTGAGTGAGTTATTGAAGCCCTTTATTATCACCTACTGATTTTCACTCAGATTGCCCCAAACATACTGATTCATACCAAGAAGTTCAGGACTTTTCATGAAGTACATCAATGAAACAGCAGGTTAACTATTCTATTGTATTGTAATGTACAGTGCTCCCTTGTTACACGGCAGCCCTTTCTTTTTTACCATGGAGCGGGTTATAAGGCAGTATGGTCATAGATACCATTTGCTCCATAATGCCATTCCACCACCACCTATGTTCTTATTCCAAGGTGGAAATTGCACCTATGGCTCTCAAATACAACGTGAGAGAGGCGAAGACTGTATTGTATTGTGTAGTATTCACAGCAATTAAATCCTGTGAAAACTTGGAAATTCATTATCTGGTTTTCACAAGTATTTGACTGTATTTTAATACATACTGAAAAATACCTTACTGCCAACTGGGATATATGACTGGGCTAGCCGGCCCTTCTCCTTCATGCATTCACATGAGACAGTCAGTCAGGTTGACCGTGGCTCTCTGTTAATTTAATGTAGTGCTTCTTTGGGTGGCCTTCCACTCCAATCATTGAGTTCTGCTAGGCAGCAATAATGGCAAAGCCTAATAAACCATAAACAGAAACAATTACTGTGTCGGGAAAAACATAAAATGAAACAAAAACAGTTCAATGCAGCAGCCCCCTTCCATTTGGCCGCATGTTTGATTGTTTGTTTTTAGCTTGGAGTCGAAGCTGTGAAAGGCGTAATGTAAAGCCACAGACCACTACAAAACAGGGGTGCAGGTATGTTCCTGCAGTGAAGTACATTGGCTCTGAACAGTGCCCAAACCTTGACTGGATTATTTCATTTTCTACCCGCTAAAGAACCGCAGTAATACAACTCAGATTTGCTTTTGCTATGGTAAGCCCTATTCACAAAATGTTAATTAGACAGTCGATTTAAATATTTTTTTAGGGGGCTTTTTTTTTGTTGGGGGGGGGGTCGCATAACAACTTGCTCACTTCCTGTGCAGCAGGCAATTGGGCCCCAAAATCTCAAGGGCTTGACGAGCAGCTTGGTATGTATTTTAACGAATGTATTGTTATATAGGGTTATCATTTTATGTTTCAGTCATCCTGGTGACATTTAAAAGCTCCTCTGTGGCCTCAAAAGAGCTCTGAAACATGTCTTCTCTCTCTGTACAGCTGGTACACCTGAATGTATAGTTTGCCTCTAGTGGATGTAAGAAAAAGCACGTTTGTGTATTTCTTACATTCCCTGGAAGCAGAGTGTTGCCAGAGGACAGGTTAATGGTTACACTCTAATGTGCCAGCTGTACATGTTTGAGAGCTCTGTTGGCCACAAAGTTGCTTTAAAACTCATAAAATATATTAGTTTTAAAAAGTCACCAGGATGTGACAACTGAAACAGAAAATAACATACAAAGGAAATCTAAACTACAAGAAGGATACGTTGGTTAATAAGATTTGTATACCAAGTTGCTATTAAAGTTAGTCTCTTAGTACCAGCTGCACAGGAAGTGAATCTAGTGTGACGGCAAAATAAATTAACTTGACCAGAATCAATGTGAAAAAATGTAAGTGCAACACAGTGGTGAGGCACTAACAACAGCTGAAAATGCTTGTCGTTTTTAAGCTTTTACAAGTTTGAAACTGTTTGTTAACAGTTTGTTTGTTAACTTTGTTAACAAAGGCTAGAACTAATGTGCTTGGATTATGAGTTCACAAAATTTGAAACTCACTGCATTGGAAATGTGATGGTAAATATACTGCTGTTGACATACTGACGTCTCTTGCAATAGTTCAAGGATAAGCTTATTAACCAACTCAAGACTGTACTTTACAAGAAATTGAATGATTAAGGTCTGCAGAGAATATGTATTGTACATTTCTAAATATATAGAAGGTTGGATATTATAATGATTGTGTTACTACTAAACAAATTGCTTTGTAGGGAGCAATGTGTTACAAGCTGGTGGGACAATGTGACTAATCCCCAATGTACAGTCTGTCAGATCTGGTATCTTGCCAATCTTAACTGAAACTGACTTGCAATAGGGAGATACAGCTTTTATATACTGCATTACAGAATGCATTTGAGGGATGCCACTTGCGAGTGTCAGCCCAGTTGCACAAATCTGCACTACTGTTTATAATCACTGTCCACCTCCTGTGCATATGCACATGTTAAACCCGTTTTAATAACTGTTCAAATACTTGAGGTGTGGGGGCAGAAAAGCATGCTAATTAAAAGTTGGGAGCCTCATAGAATTCTGCGTTGCTTAATTTAGACCTAATGTGTAGCAGACCTGACCACAAACACATGGAATCAAGTACAACAGTGACCATAAGGCTGGTTCATACTTGTGTCGCAAATGAATGTGATGCATCAGGCACAGACAAGTAATACAAGCTGTGCAGCTTCACTCTGACCAGGCAACAAGTGCTGACTTATGAACCAACCTTAACTGCTTTCCAAAAGAGATTACGCAGTTTATAGTTTTGTGGAGATCTTTATTTTCTATATTCTTGCTTTCTGCTACAATAACAGGTTTAAGGTGTATTTTTAATGTTTGTTACATGTTGCTTGTATGTTTAGACATCACATTTTCAAGGGCGTAGTAATTGTGTAATCATGTTTAGCCAGTTTATTTTAATGTATTAGAGATTTGCATTTTTTGGATACAACAGCATTACCAGCAGTGGCAAACATATATTGTACAGTGGTTCAGTACACCATTACTGATATGTACCATGGTACTGCACTAGTATTGCTGAAGTGTATTGGGCCATACCATTGTGTGATAGCCGTGGAATATCAAAACGTTAAAATCTTCCTACTGCATTATCGTTCTATCAGACACCCTCATACCTTCACAGATATCATTAAAGTACACAGCCCTAACAGAATATCCCAGTGAATCTTATCATCCGATATGTATTTCCATCACTTTGGAACACTCTCATTTTCTTATGAAAGAGGCACACACTATGTTAAATGGGTATTGGATTTTTAATGGCGTTTATTTCATAGCATTTGTAAACAATACAAATGGTGAACGTCTCTTACACTCCTTCCATGCTGTACTTCCTGTTGAAGAACCTCCGACACATGGGAGTTGCGTCTAGGAGTTTGTATAAAAAAAAAAAAAAAAAAAACTATTCAGAATGTTTTGGGTTTTTCTAAACAAAGACTTTTTAAAATGTATGTTTCTCGAGAACAAAAAAACTTTAAACAAAATGTCAAATTCCTCAAACTCTAAGAAAATGCATTGACTCTGTGACATGATGTTCCTTCGTGTGACCTTCCGAAAGTGACCGCAAGTGGTACATTCAATTATCTGCAAGTGGTGTTTGATAAATAGACAAGCAGCTTAAAATAAATGACCATTGAAAATTGAATTCACCTTAACCATAACGTGTATTTTTTAAAAGGGAAATCTGAGACCTGAGATTTGATGCCAATATATATAATCAGTAAAATATAGTCTAATTATTTTGTTAGCACCAGAACCATTGCGGTGCCTGAGCATTGCTGTTGAAGATCAGACAGCAAAGACTTCATAAGGAACTACCTACAGTGAGTGCTGTAGAGCTTGAATCAATAGTAAGTCTTAAATCAAGTAAATAGGAAAGTTCAAGAGCGTGAACCGTTATTTAATCAACTTGATGCTTTAATGTTGTTTGAGGTAAATCATTAAAGACAGCACTTGAAGTAGAAGCCTTGTTTGGAAAGGAACCTAACATTTGGACATTGAGTCATTTTCTTGATTGTACTTTATTTATTAAATGTTTTAGTTTGTTTGACTACGCCCGCTGCACAGAGAGGTTCATTTCTCTCCCCATCGTGTTGTCAGTAAGCACCATCTATTTAAGGAAATCAATGGTATGATTGAACAAATCTGTAATGTGAATTCATGTATTTACTTATTGGAACACTGCACCCCATTGATCTGTTTGTGCTTATTCCCCATTGCAACCCTTCAGCACTGGGATTATAATATCGTCAAGCCTTACCAGAGTGTAGCTCTGTGCCCGACAACAGCAACCCAGGTCACATAGGAAGGGTCTAGTAGACTGTTTTAAAATACATCTCACACCCCTAGAGCCAAACTCTAGCTCCACGCATAGTCTTAACTATGCTGCCTTAGATCATATAATCCATTTTATGTTATATGTTCAGGTGTGCAGAGCTCTGTTAAAGAGGTATTATTTTATGTTATGATTTTATTAACGATTATTAACGATTATTACATTCTTCTATATTTTATTAGTCACATACAAATTCACAGTAAAATATGATGTGGCCCAGGTAATACTTTTCTGTACATATTTTCAAATACTGAAATACTAAAGAAACAAAATAAATTCAGTGACAGACAGCTAGTCAAAATGTTGGTCATCGAATTTATTTAGTTTATTTTTGTATTTGAGTATTTTCATAACCACATTTAACGATGTTACTATAATATACTGGCACAGCCAGACATTAAATTAAGTCACATCTCTTTAAATGTCAAGGCACTGAAGTAATTATTTATATTTAGTATTTTTAGGAGGTGTTTGTTTGTTTTTTTAATAATAATAGTAATTATTATTTTTAAAACCTCTGCCATAGGAGTGGTATTTCCAGACAGTATTCTAGAGTTCCAGTACACACTCTTTTCCCAGTGGATAGTGGAGTTGTTGTATTATGTAAGGCTGGAAAGCTAAAGGATAATAACTAAGATCTTTAGGGAACAACTCTTCAAATCAAACCAAACTTTGTAACTTTATACTACCATTTAAAACAAATGGCACAGAAAGCTTCTTGAGTTACTACTGAATTACCACCCTTTCACATTTCAGAACACTTTTCTGTTATTTCCCCTCCAAATAAAATATACAAGTTTTGCAGCCACTGCTAGGATCCAATTCTTGGGTGCCTTTATCTCCTTGCTCAGTATTTAAATACAGTGGTATACCTTTCTAGCTGGCGAATATGGCAGGGGGATATGGATTAGGAGGTAGCCACGGAACAATAGGATGATCCCGTCATGGCTAGTGGGGCTAAACGGGCCCCTTAGACATCCAGAGAGATGCTTTCTTCCAAAAAAAGCACAGGGTCTTCTCATTCATTGGTTAAGTCTCAGGCTCCCTGTGAAAACAAAAAAGTCCAGGACTTTTTCTGAGGAAATCATAAAAAGTCTTACCAGCGTTATTTACTCTGGAAACACAGAATTATCTCCCCCTCTCTATCCCAACATTGCACATGATATATAATCCATCATCTTTGTTTTCAACAAACACTGCACAAGCTGTCGCTGGCATGGGCATAAAGCTCACAGCCCATCTGGAAAGCGGACTGTGTACCAGGGAATAGAAAGACAATTTGAGCAGGGGGTTGCTTGGGACGGCTGATAACACTGTGCATTTCCAACATGTTTACGTTTCTGCTGTGCTCTAATCCATGATGCATAATTGATGCTTTCTGTAATACAACAAAAAGGTGGTGGTGGGGGGGGGGTTAACTCATTTGTGTTGCTCTTCACAGGTCTGCTACACATTAGGCATAAAGTCCGTATTATTTTCCTTATAGAAGTTTAGCACAGTAAATTTGCCCAGTAAACTTTTTCCAGTTATACTAGGAGTTGATCCTAATTGACCCTGATTTACTCTTGCGTATGCTTACTGGTGCTTTCACTATGCTTAGTTAAGCTTTAGAAGAACAGTTCCATTGTTTTGTACAAATACGCTGGTCCTCACATGCCTCCCATGTACACTATTCTGTAATACAATATATACAAGCTCCATCTCCTGTTGGATATATTTACCATTCCGTTCCCTTTTCAGCTTGTTGTGAGATTCCGGAAGACTTTTTACCTTGTGAAGGCATGAACAACAAAGAGCAGGAAACATGGCAAATGATGTGTGAAACAGGTACAGGTTTAACCGTTCTCTCTCCATTCTACCTCTTATTGAGCATTCAAGATCAAACTGTGTCGACTGTTGAAGGTTTACTGTCTTTTTAGCAATCGTAACTAATAGCAATATGATACACAACAACAACACAGACAGTTGTGATTTATCCACATTTATCCAACACAGTCCTGTAGTGGCATCACGACCACAGTTGGAACACTTTAATTCAGTAAGAAAACAGGACAGCACTATTTTAAGAGGGACGGTTTTCAGGTCAGAGCTTTTATAACTAGATTGTAGTCTCTAATGCTTTAAGGCTATTTGTTTCAGGCATTCAGCACAGATAACAGCCTGTTCTTCTGCCTGTCAGCTTGTTTGACACATTGGAGTCGGGTCCTTGATTTGCACCTCAGAGGAATTGCCCCTCGACAGTCCCTTTTCTAAGCCAGGCCAGGGCGTTTAGCATGAGCTGCCATAAAGACTGCACTTTTAAAGACTGCAATTAAATTATTCCATTCAGTTAATAGTAGTATTTAACTTTTAGATGGTCTTAAATTGTAAAAATTTAGACATTTCCATGGTGGTACATTCCTTCATATGAGTTATGAAAATAATTCCACTGGGGGAATCATACTGCTATTTATCTGAGAACTCAAAGAGGCAGCATTGTAGCCCTGTTCTCATGAGCTCTGTACTACTCCACTTATTACTGCCTCATAGCTGTTAATCCCAAAGATAAATGAAATGGTGTTCACACAGCACCCGAGAGAACGTCAATTTCCTTGGGCCTTTATTGTTGATTTTAGTGTTATTTCAGTGAAGTGCCACTTTCAGCACATGACTAAAAAAAACTTTCAGCACCTTCTCCCAAAATCCTGAGCATGTTTACGCAGAAGGAATGTTGAGACGGGTCACCCAGGGCCATGTGCTACGTGATGGTAGATGACCTCGAGTGTGCCGGGGAGCAGAGGATTAACATGCATGCTAGCAGACGTGCTCAGCCCTTGCAAGCTGTTTTTATGTCCTATATAGCCCTGGAAAGCTTTGCCACAGTAAGAGTAAGTCTATCTCTTGCTGAGCCCCTGCCAAGCAGATGTACTGTAGTCTTTTGGAACTTTCCCAGCTAACTTCCATGGCTAATACTTTTTGTTGCCTTGGCTCTAACAATTGGCATCCGTTTTGTACCGTGCAGGACTGCGGACCCTTTTAAATTGCTTGTTAATCACTTGCTAACTGTTCAAGGTTCCATCCTACAGAAAACTGCTTTTAATGCTTTGTTTCTTAAGTCTTTCAGTAGTGCAGACCTGTAACATGTCTAGGAAACTGCAGAGTAGCATCCAATAGGTGTGTCTCTGAGCACTTTTATTTCTTTTTCATTAGACCGCAACTAATTAGCTTATTAATGCGTGGTAAAGTTACTGAATTAGTTGAATTGCAATCTCAATAATAAGAGAATTGAAACTTGTTTTATTATTAAAAGGTTTCAAGCTTTCCAATGCATCCTTCTATAAATGTGCATTTCACTTCTAGTTGATCATTTCCAGTGCTTCTTATAAGTATGTGTTACCTCGCCCCCATGATTCATATTATGTTTATTTCTCCATTTTCTGGCCTCTAGGTGGTTTTATACATATCATTTAAAATGTAATCAATAAAACACTGACATTATGACGTTCCCGAGATAAACAACATTGACTCTAGTTGACTTGTGTACAGGTTTTGTAAGCAAACTGGAATCCAGCCACACTGCTTCACAAGCCCACTCAGTCTTAATATATCCTGAGCACTTGAGGAATGCAGCTGGGGGGACGGGACGGGACGGGGGCTGGAGTTACGGCAGTTATGTACCCTGGTAATGGTGGCTGTGAGCTACATCACATACTGCAGTGAATCTTTTTCAGTTGATTTAGAGAGGGTTTATTCATTTCTTCTCATTTTTTAAAGTACCGTTATCCTAAAAGAATGTTTTAGAATCTCAAAGAAAAAAAGTGAATAGTATAACAAGTGAACCAGTTTAGTAAGTATAGATTGCATTGTTAGTCTCTGAGATGGACACTTACAGAAAAACGATATGCGCTCGATGTTTCCATATAGTATACAGACTTTAAATATACATACACATGCATAGAAAGGTGTTAGTAACATATGCTTTGAAATCCTTTATGCTGTCATTAATCACCACATCCTTTCACTGCTCCCCTCATCATGCTGTGGCCCAATTTGAAACATCTCACTTTAGAGCCTCCATGTTGGAGTAACTGATTTTAAAACCTCTGGGATGCTTTAAACAGTTCTAAGTGTCCATTGTTAGAAACAGAAGAACAATGACTATCGAGAGGAGGCCATGTGGTCCAGCAATGCTTGCTCCTGGTAGGTGATTGATCTCAAAACTTTGTCAACTTAGTGGATCCCAATGATTCAGCATCAAGAATATGGCTTTGTAGCCCTCTCATATTCTCTGTTCTAAAGTAAGTCTGTGTCATTTAAGGACACAACAGGCCCAGTGAAATCTCAGATTTTGGGTTCACAAAGTGTTGCTTGTGGATTCTCATCTAGCACTTTGCTCTTCGGCCCGGACCCCTCAAGCACGGCTGTTCGTTTCCTGTGGAGATTTCATTTGCCATCGCAGTGAGGGGCAGGGCCAGCGGTTTCATAATGCTGTTTGAGTCTCTAGCAGGATATCCCTGTGTATGTTCCCACTTCCTGCAGATTTGTTGAGACATTGTTCTCGCGACGCAGACTCTACTTATATCTATCATCCACGACCACATCAAGCTATTGCAACATACTGAATTAGTAGCAGTTAGAGCCTTTTTTAATTCTGTCTTGTGCATAAATGCCATTACTGGTATATATCACTTTAAATATTCAATAAAACCAAAATATCATTTATATTGGATATATATGTTAGGAAGTCCTATACCCATATTTCTGTACAAAACAAAGGAAGGAACACATTTTGTAGAATGTGTTCATTATTTTAGATGGCAGTTGTTATATCAAATAAAGTATCATTGGCTTTCAGTGCAAGTCCTCCTGAATGTATTTTAAGGTTGGTGTAATGTTGGAGCATTTGTACCAGTTCTAGCTATCAGTGCATTACACAGTCTTAACTGTGTGGTCCAATGGTTAAAGAAAAGAGCTTATAACCAGGAGGTCACTGGTTCAAATCCCAGCTCACTCACTGACTCACTGTGTGACCCTGACCGTGTTACTTAACCTCCTTGTGCTCCATCTTTCAGGTGAGATGTTGTTGTAAGTGATACATAGTTAACACACCATTGTCCCTGTAAGTCGCCTTGGATAAAGGTTTCTGATAAATAATCAAATAATAATAACATCTATAATTTATCAAACTACAGCAAAACTATATTGGCAAGACAAGATACAACATGTTGGTGTTAATTGTTTGTACTCCATGTGATATTGGACTGTTCTCCCTCTTTCAGAGAGTTGTTTAGTTTAAATTAACAGAATGTTCCAAGAAGTGTTCGTGGATCACTGTAGTTATCATTGTTTACTCCCTTCCTATTCTGTTTATATAACAAGCACAATGCATGGAAACGCAGTATGTGTAAACTTTCATTAAAAGCAGAAAATGACTTTCCTCAGCTATTGCTTCACATCTGCTTAGCAACGTGGCTTCATTTGGAACAATTTGCAGCCAGGCCATTCAGTCATTTGAATGAAAAACTCTCAAGAGAGTTTCAATGCTAGATCAACTGTAAAAACACTAAATAGTCCTTAAAAACATTCTTAAACCAGTCCTTAAAGTTTTGTGAATAGCACCCCAGGATATAGGGATAAATATGTTTTTCTGAGCTGAAGTATCTTACCTCTTATTAAACAACATTATGTTGTAACAAGCTTTGCAGAACCTTCCAAAATAATACCAACTGGTGCTTAGGGTGGAGTCCTTAGAGGCTGGCACACAAGTGGAGAGATCTGCTGTAAACCCTTGCGTCTGGTGGGTGACATTAAACATCAACAGATGCTGCACACATATTGAGGACGAGATGGTCAGGATGCACAGAAGGCCTTTTTATTAATCGTAATCACAGCATCTGATCATATAAATCACATGATCACACGTCGCACATCCCAGAGAATACAACTAAAAATGAACTGGAATCAACATTTTGTTTTGAAGTTGCCCCAAATAGAACATTAAGAAGGTCCTGCTACAGTAGAGCTCCTTGCTAAAGCATAGTAAAGTGTGTTTAAATAAATGAAATTCAATGTATGTAGTATAACCTGGTCTCTGGTTAATCACTGTAAACTTTTGAATTGAGTGCAACTTCTTAACTTTTTAAATCCAGCCTTCAAGACTGTCTGTGGTGGTTATTGTACTGAAAGGACAGTGGTCTATAAGATGGGAATTTTGCTCACAAGTGAAAGTTGTTTACCTTTAAGGGCCTACATAGGATTCGATACATATGTAAAAAAATAGAATGAGGCAACTGACAAGTTTCCAATAACCTCATCTGAAGGTGAAACAGCAGTATTTAAATTGTGTCACTGCCATCTTATAAACCCTTACCCTTTAAGGTTAAGTATAAAACATGACTTAAAACTACCACTAAATTAGCGTGAAATCCCATGAAAACCAGTAAATAAAACGTGCTGTTCAAGTGTTGGACCAGAGCATTCAAACAGTTCATTAAAAGCAACACAGGGGTTTCAGTAACCGGCTGCTCTGACAGACAGGGAGCAGTGAGTCGCTCATTTGGCTTTTTTTCTTTGCTTGCACTAATTTGTCTGAGCCTTCCCACAAAGAAACTTGATATTATTTCTGTGTGTCTTCCACAATCTGCCTTTGTGAGTTGATAGACTTTCCTAAAGGTTGCTTCAGCCGGCTGCGTCCTCGCGTCCTATTCTTGATTAGCCCCCAATCAAAGCCTCCTACATTCCATAGTGTTAATAAAGCTTTTTCTTTCTACTGACAAGCGTGTACTGTCTGAACAAGGCAGACTCATCTACGGTGAAACCAACGACAGAGTTAACGTGGCCCCTCAATAAAGACCACTATATATGAAGGGGTGGGGAGGACGATGCAATGGGGCTTTCTTTAAAAAAGATCCTTTGTTTAAATATAATTAGACAAATGCTATGCAGCCCAGTAGATGCCCTGGGAATAGTGTTCACTTCTTTCTGATCAGAAGGGCAGGACTCTTAGGTCCATTATAAGGAGGCTTGATGCTGAAACAAACAGCAAAATGTTGCAACTGTGGCTCAATTATCATAGAACAGTCATATTTATATTTTTTAGCACACCTGTGCTTATGCGATAAAAAAATAAAAAAATAAAACCCTGAGATTTTAGTTTCATTCAAGATTTGATTAGTCAGTAGATTAACACATTAATATTTGGGGTGCTACTTTCCATTTAACTCGCTAACATTTTAAACATTTAAACTTATTGGAAATGTTTGTAACCATCATAAGAAACTTAAAGCATTTTGAATTGTATATGGAAAAGCCTATTGAATATGACACTGTGTTCTTACTGTTACTTACTCTTTAAAGACCAAGTGACTATAATCTAGCATAAAAAACAGGAATAATCGGTCAGTTCTCATCATAATCCGGATTTCGAGAAAGGCTCTTACCTACTATTGAAAAAGTGTGCTGTGGTTATGATGCCCAATTAGAGAACACAGTCAAGAGTTGTAAGAGACTGTTGTAGATATAACTCCTTATTGTCCTTTTTTTATCTGTTATGTGTCTGGTTCAGGCAAGGTTAGAAGGAGCATTGTTTTCTTTTTCATGATCGACCCCCTGCACAATGTGTTGACCAGTGCTTTGACCTTGTTCTTCTTTAATGCTGTAGCTGCCTTTGATAAAGTGGAGAGTATTACACAATTTGAAAGACAATAAAGATATGTCTTGATGGCTCATAATATTTCTTGTTTTGAAAATGTACAGTATTGTTTTCCATGGAAACTAAGATATAAACACGGCATTTGGGGCCTTAGCAACATGGGCAACTCTTCTGAAAGGAACCGTATAAAACTCAAAAACACTAATTTCATTGCAGTTGTTTCTTGTTAGTCACCACCCTCTCTACTCTCTATCCTAACTCTGATAGATTGATAATGACCCATTTACTCTCCTTTATTTTTTGTTTCCTAATAAAATCGTCCATTATTAAATGATCTGTAGATCCTATTATGTATCATGCATGTAGCACATCAGTGACATCACATGTATCATGATACACATGGTCTTGTATCTTGACATTACTGCATTGTTACACCCATAATTGTAATGCTAGTGTCTTGCATTAAAGCAAGGTAATACCTTCTGCAACAAAATTATTTTAACTTTTAAAAAAGATATGGTTGACAAAAAACAAAAAAAAACAAAGCAGCAATTCTTTAGAGTTTGGACTGATTTGCATCACACATTCTCTTTTAAACCGCAGAGCTTTCTCTGCCTGGAGCTGGAGAAGCAATGGAAAAAGACCTTTACACCAGGAAATACTATGTGGGATTTGTAATTTTACACAAAACGTCTCCCACGCTAAACAGGAGAAGCTTTATCTAGCAGCTAGGGTAAGTGCCCTAAGCGCATTGCAATTTATATCCGTCTCTCACTGACCTCTTATCCGTCGCACTGCTGTTTCTACATTTACAGTCAAGTAACACTTCACAGTTCAGGTCAATGCATTTCAGTTGGATTATGGTTGTTCATATGAAGTATAGCACTAACAGCAAGACGTTTGGGTCCATGCAAATGACTTTTTGGAAATATAAACAAAAGGCCCACTCTGGTAAAGTGCACAGAGAGCCGTGGAAGAATGTAGTAAACTGACACCAAGGAATTCTATTTGAGTGAAACACTGGGCATGATTGAGGGGGACAGCAGCTTTTAAATCATTCTTAAATAGGTAATAAATTACAGATTCGGGGCAATGCATGGGTGACACTGTGTGATCTGTTATGTACCACGTCATGGATTATTTTTGCTATTTTACCTGTTTGACAATGTGGGCAATAATCCTTACACTACTAGCGTTGACATTTTGAAAAGAGCTTTGAAACAGACTTTAAAGTTTTAAGTGTAAAAAGTTGTCAGGATGTAACAATGAAAAGAAAAATGACATGTACGTTATTTAACCCATTGTAGCAGCATGTGGGGATGTGTAACGCTATACTTTTTGGAACCCCGCTGCTCATTCTTTAAGCTGCACCAAGTCTCTGAAATCCAGTAAACCTTTCTTTTGCGGTTCTATTTTCTGGATCAAAATCCGGATAGCTTTTGTCAATACTGGTGCTGTTCACACAAGTGCAAAGTTTTCTGCAAGGGGTAAAAGAAAAACCAGCCAATGTTACGCTGGACCTAATGAAGTAAACAGAGATCCTCGGGCTGACAGCCGCTTTATTGCTGACTCGTATGTGAAGAGTCAGTGATATACTGGTGGTCACAGCATGCAGTGGAGTGAACCAGACAGTGCACAGCAAACCTCAGTGGCTTGGCTGAAGGCTGACAGACCGACCACAGGCAAACAGCAGTAGATTATGAAAGCAAAATGATAATTAATGGTTAAATGTACAACTGTTGTGGAGTATTGTGTCTGTTTCTTAGCTTATCAACAGCATCAAGCAGACACAATGTGTATGTGTCGTCTTCTTTGCTGGGATTTCTTTTGGAAAGTGCTTGCAGCACGAATGTAATCTAGTAATTTTATGTTTCTCTGTCTTGTGTTGAAGGCAGTCTAGGTGAATGTGCTGGGGTACCGTGCACTTTCTTGCTTGGTCCAGCTGCGCTAGAGTGCTGGCTGTCTTTGTTAAACTGTAAACTCCAGGGGTGTTTAAAGTAAACAAGAGATTTGTTAGCGTTGAGGGCGGCCTGGTAACTGTCCAGAGAAGATAACGTATAATAACATGAGACAGATTGTCAGGAAGAGATGGGACAACGGCAGCAATTAAACTGGAGTGAACAGGCAAATATAAACAGTGTGTGCTGTATGGATGAGTTTATACACACAGATTCATGCACACACATGGTTTTACCCAACATGGACCCCTTGATTTATCCTTAATTTAATTTGAATATATTTTCATGACCCAAATATAATTAATGTACTATCAGACAGACTTGTATTTACATTTTACCCCACCAGATATTTAGTTTTCTAATTGTTGCTGTCAATATTGTTACAAAATTGACAGTATACTTACTGTGGCCCAAAAGCTTGAACAACTTGTTATGGGCTAAGTAATGTATTTCTCTTCTTGTTGAGATTCACTTTGTGTGGCATTTTTGCTTCTGGTCCTACATTCTGGTAACTGAGGGAACAGGTTAATGGTTATACTCTAGTGTACCCGCTAAACCTAAGGTGACCATATGGCTTTGTGTTCACCGGGACACTTACAAGCCAATGCATTCTGGTCAGCGTAGTCCTGCTTCTCTTAAAGGCAAAAATGGTACCAGAGACAGGTAAAACATACCAGAATGCATTGGGTTGTGAGTTGAAAAGCCTGAACTGTCCCAAACTGTCCCGCTGAACATGGAGCCATATGGTCACCTTACTTAGAGAGAAGACAAGAGGGATGTCAGGCCACAGAAGTGACTAGGATTTGATGACTGAAACAGAACATGGTATACAAAGTGATTCTAAAAAAGGAAATATTGTAAACATGCTCCAGGTTGAATATTTTTATTTAGTGATAATGCATAGAATTCATAAGTATTAAACAACGTTTACATATTTTGCCAGCCAGGTGCTCTACATATCAAAATATTTTTCTATGAAGAAACATATTTATTTTATGAAATATTTCACCGTGATTATATTCTATGAAAGAAAATGTTGGCTAAGCATATTTAAGTGTAATATAGTTCAACCAGAATCTGAGCTCATTGTATTTAGCTCTTCATTGGGCAGAATATTTTCTAGTCAAAGTGCCTGACGCCTCATTTGCAGTGCCATTTACTGTACGTCTGAAGTCAAGCAAAACACAGACTTGATGGCTGTTTCAAAGTTACACATCTGTAGCAAATAGAGTGTGTAGAGGAAGGCGATGTGAACAAAATTAAACATAAACTCCATTCAATAGAGGGGGGAATCTGCAGCTTTTCAGTAATCTTTAAGTACAAGATATTAGATGTATTTGGCCTACAGATTTAAAAGGATTATCTATGTAAGGGTTTATGACAAGTCTGGAAACCGTTTGTAGGTAAACAAAGGCTATTCTGTTTCTTTGCACGATTAAAAGAGCCTTTAAATGATTGTGTTGTTTTTGCTGAAGCAGTGCGTTTATTTACTGCAAATTAGTTTTTTATAGGTAAAAAATGTAATTCAGTTGTGTGCTTTTATAGACCAGGCACAGGCACGAATTGCATTGTTAGCCATGTATAGCTTTCTCTAATTAGGGTGGAGCTAATGGTAGGAATTTGTATAGTGTGATGCTCAGGGATATGTCATTTTCAGATGTACAACCCATGGCAATACAATTCACTAGTCTTTTTATGTATTTTTCCTCTGGAGGTCTGGGTTCAAATTCTGCTTAAGTCACAAGTGGAATGAGTTTGAAGGTCACAACTTAGCCACAAGTAATTATTAGTCCACAATTAAGTACAAACAATCAACCAATCACTGCTCGTGAGAGGCACATGACTATGCAGAATGTGCTTAGTCAGTCTTTGCGTGAGAGAGGCACAGGACTGTATGCAGATTGTTCGCTCAGATCTCTGCTTGTGAGAGGCACAGGACTGTATGCAGTGTGTTCAGTCAGGTCTCTGCTTGTGAGAGGCACAGGACTCTATGCAGAGTGTGTTCAGTCAGGATTGAATGGTTTGAGGAGCATGACAGAGATTTAAGGTATCTTCTATGTCCACCACATTCCCCAGACCTTAATCATGCATGTTTGGGATGAATTTGAATAAAGAATTCATAATCACGATCCTCTGCATAGTTCTCTGAACCAAGCGTGAAATAATGAGTAGATAAACATGCCTCGAGACATCTTCTAGCCCTTTGTTGAGCCATATCATGTGAAGGCTGTGATCAGGGCAAACGGTGGCCAGCCCGATATTAATGAGGTGGATAGGCAGTGTGCTTATGTATATATCTATAAAAACAGAATACGAAGTAGTTTTCATTGGCCCTGTGAAAGGTCTTTCTGCCTGGCTAAACCCACTTTTCCATAAAAATAATTTAAACTGAGATTTCTACGGTCTTTGACATCACTCACTTCCATCCGGTGAACTTGAGCCTTCTGTGATTGATGTGAGAAACATATATTTTAGGCAACAAGCCGCATTAAAAATATCTTTGACACATTGATAGACCTGGCTGTCCATCTTGAGTGTAAAAATCTATTACAGAGTATCGACCCTTCGTGCGTGAAATTCTTATCTGCTTGGCTTGCGCATGCCTCAGAGAGTCTGCATGGCCCCTCACAAGATCCAATCCATACCACTTACTTTGAAGGCTATAGCCAAATTCAAATCAATGTTGAACTGTAGTCCTTTATATGAAAGGTCACTGTATTTACGCTAGACTTGCTATTCATAAAGCTGTGTCCTGCAGCCGAACATCACAGGACACAGTTCATCAAAAAATGTTTTTTAAAGATTTAGTTTCCCATTAATAGTTGTTAGGTTGTTACAATTTTAAGTCTTTTATATCTGGTTTCAAGACTGTGATTATCTCTAATCTTGGTCTACTGGATGTTATCTGATTTAAGGTAGAGCATGGCCACACTTTTGTTTAATACTCTACAATAATAACAGCACATCTGTATGCTTTTTAATTAAGGTGTTGACAATAAAAATCAGGGATACAAAGCATTGCTTCTAAAATCTTTAAAACTTGGTTTGTTGTTGTTGAAAGATGTTGCGCTCCAGTCAAGCTGGCAGGCTGTGATTGGCTGATTCAGCAGTTGTGAGTACAGGTTGGCTGGTTTTGGTGGATAACAAAATACATTTGGACGAATTGTGTCTTTGTTTTGCTGTCCAATAGATGTGCACTGAGCTTTCATGATGGGAAGTGCAAGTGAGAAAGCCAGCAGTGACGTTCCAGGGGGCATCAAAGCCCACTAGAGCTGAAATCTGATTGGCTGATGGTACTGAATTTAATTTAGTTTCGGTTAGTTGTTAGAATGAAAAATAGAAAAGCAGCTTACAGGTAATTCTTCATTTTTCATCCAATTAATGAAAGCTCTAGAGGGGTGTTTCTTTTTGGAGTTTTATTTATGTGTTTATTTTTAAGTTGTTTTGGATGTCATTACTGTATTTTGGAACAAAGACCCTTGTATTTATTGGCTGTGAGATTAGCAACAAGAAAAGTCTTGGAAAGGAACTCTGTCCACATTGTGAAGTTTAGATTGGCTGTGCTACTCACTGCTAGATTTGCTAATAACCTGGGATGGCGGCCATCTTTAATTCTGGCAGATTTCCTTGGCAACCTGACCGTTGAAGTTGGCCTCTGCGAGTGGCAAAGATCATTCTCTGACATAGCAAGAAACCAGTGGGACACTGCCCAGAGCACTTTTACTGTCTTAACATTGTAAACAATCCACTAGGAATCCTGGGTTAATTATGACATACTACAGTAGCTAACATGTTGGTTTAATTTCAGCTTATTAGACTGTCTAATCTTTTGTTACTTATGCATTAAAAAACTAAGACACTCAGAATTTAAAGGCCCTTACAATATGTGAAAAAAAGTTAATTTATAACCTGCTGTCGCTGCAAGCAGCACCTGAGCATGTCTGTTTGACAGTTTCCAAGTGGAAAGGAAAGTCTGCCTTTGAAAAATGTAATCAAACTAGACCATCAACAAGGCCTGCTTTCAAATACATCCATAACTTAAAAAAATAAGATAAAACTTACAAGCAGTGAAGTTGAAATCAGGTTCTTATAAGAAGTGACCACCCTACCAAATTGATACATCAATACCACTGCATACAGTTTTAATCATGATAAAGGCGGTAGCCAAAATGTATGTCTGCTTGAGTTAGTTTCCTAGATTCTGCTTTTTAATAATGTGGAGTGCACAGAAGCAATGACATAGTGGAGTAAATCGGCTCTCAGTATTTATATGCAGCACTGCAGCTTGTTTTTCTTTATAGAATATGCCCCTTTTTGTGAACAAATGATATTGAAGTAAGTAGTTAGCTGTATAGATGTCTGTTTCTCTCCATATAAAGTGTACATCTAAAAAGGTGAAGAGCTTTAAAGAAGTGGTGAGGTAATGTTGCTAGTGCTGGGTAAGGCATTCTCAGGTCTATAAGGAAGCATAGGGATTTTCATTTTGACACCAATTCTGCACAACTGATCCAGTATTTGTGTGTGTGTTGTAATGTATTGGGTGATCAGAGCCTGAATGGGATAATATTACCCGATTTACAAAGCTTGACTGGGGTTTATTTCATGTGACACAAGAGGTGACATGCTATGGTGATTAGCACAGTCACTGCTGTACGAATCAGTTATTGTTGTTGCACAAGATTCACAATCATAAGTCATTTAGTTATTTTCTGAAAGTCAATGGCTTTTAATAGCCTCATTAGGATCTTACCTGCTGCATGTCTAAATACCAATGCCTTTTTTAAACTATGTTTCAAAGGAGTGCTTACAGAGGTTTAAAATCCACGTTCTGACCTTACGTTAGCATTAGCATGTTTGTCACCGGTCCCTCCTTCAAAGCAGTGCTGACAAAGGTTTAAAATCCATGTTCTTACCTGTTATTAGCACCAGCAGTACTGTTACCGATCCTCTTTTGAACACTTTTTGTGCCATTTGACACATAGCCTGATAGCTAGACCTGTGGTTCTGAAATTGTGGTCCAAAGAGACTTCCAGACGGTCCCCAGAAATACTAAAATAAACTAAAGTCTTTCTCAGTGTCTCCAAACTCTTCGACTAGAAGTCTTTCTCAGTGTCTCAAAACGTTTCACCTATAAGTCTTTCTCAGTGTCTCCAAACGCTTCGACTAGAAGTCTTTCTCAGTGTCTCCAAATGTTTCACCTATAAGTCTTTCTCAGTGTCTCCAAATGTTTCGACTAGAAGTCTTTCTCAGTGTCTCCAAACATTTTGACTTGAGCTTATTAAGTTTCATTTAGTAATTCTAAATAGCACTGACAGTGTTTAATAGTTATGAATAACCTTTGGTAAAGCAGAAAAAATATATATTTAGATTCAGGGGCAGTGATAATGTTGACAGTGTTAATAAGAGGTAGCCTGTGTAATCATTGCTTAAAAAAAAAAAATCAGTAAATAGTAAAAAATATTCTGAAGACTGCAGACGCCTAATTATGAGAACATGTATGAGCCTGACTTGGAAATGGTCGAAAGTAGGGCGCTTAAATCTTTTTTGTCATTTTTGTCTTCTGATTGCATGGGCTATTTATTATTCAGAGATAGCTATTACTGTGGTAAAAGCCTTCTCAAGTCCTATTGATTTCTTTAATTGCTACACCGATTGTCAACTCTTCAGATAAATATTAAAAAAAGGCTTGGAATCAGTGCAGGCATGAGAAATGTCCTCGGTTTCCATTTATTCCTGGTACAACATTGTGCAGTTAACCCAGCATCACAGGTACCAGCAGGAACAGGGTGAGGTTTCTGAGAGAGAAGCGATTCACTGATCAATGCAATAACAGGTTAATAGTAATGGAAGAGTAGTCACTGGTAAAAAGGAGAGCCAGAGCGAGGGATAAGACCAGGTTTACTATCCAGGGAAATGCACTTGATGCCTATTAATGTTACAAACTGAGTAACAACTGAAATACCTAAACCCCATGACATTTCAGATATTTCTTGTTAAGAATGTGTTGGGTTTTTTGGCTATTCAAACTATTTCCATAAAAAGTAGTCTAAATAAGTGCTTAAAAGCTTCCCCTTAGATTAAACAGTGTTTTGAGAAACCTCTACCTCTAAAAAGGCATCTAATGAGTGATACTGAGCAAGGTGCACACTGCTCAGACAAGCAGGGCAGCAAGCGTTCAGCGGTCTCAAACACTTATCAAGCCTTCAAGTACTGAGAATGGACAGGTTTCAGATGCTGAGACGTGAATTGGAAAGGGCCCAACACAGTATTATTTTGTGCAGAGTTGTAGTTTGGAGCTACACTGCGATTGTGATCAGTGAGACTCATGGAGAGAATGTAAGTGAACTGTGACTTTAAGTGAATATGGAGGTCATTGTGAGCAGCCTAAACTAAATTGGGGATTTTATATAACATGGTTAAATGACCAAGAGCTTTAAAGTGACTGTACTGAAGTACACGGGTTAATGTCACACTGATGAAGGCATTCGTTGAAACGGTTATCTACTTGGTTTAGGAGAAATGTATTTTTTAAAGGAGGAAAACACCAGTTCATTTTACACTAGACAAGTAAAACAAAATCTCTTGAGCCCTTTGTGTGTGTTTGTTTCTCATTCTGCAGTAGGGGTTAGGGTTAGGGAGAGAGCCCCACAGTGTGCTAGCCAAAAAGTACCTGGAAGCTAAAAAATATCTGTATCCAATCAAGAGTTTATCAGATAGTCAAGTGCAGTCTGAAATGTCTCCAGGAGGATAGGAGCGTATGATTACACTGAAGATGGCAGCAAAATGAAGCTATTTTCCATGTTCATGACTTAGAGTGTTACAGACAGACAGACAGGCAGACAAGCAGACCAGCAGACAGACACATAGACAGACAGCGAGACAGACAGACAGACACACACAGACAGACAGACAGATTCACAAACACATAGACAGACAGACAGACAGACAGACAGACAGACAGACAGACAGACACAAGCAGACAGACACACAGGCAGGCACACAGACCGACAGACCGGATCACTGCAGGAGTGCCCCTTACCAAAATGTTCTTTAAAAGAGTCCTTAATTTTTTGTCACTAGGACTCTTCATTGTTTCTCTTAGTTTTATTAGTATGTAAAGCAAACACTCTATACAAAGTTTGTGATTAATTGTTCAGCACTGTCAAACTGTTCTAAAATGAGACGCTATACCGTCCAAATGAAGCAGAAGGCATCTCAATAGAATTGTTGTGAGAAGTTCAACTACACAGTGATAAGTAGAGCAGTGAAAATGGTTCGTACAAAGGGAAGTATATTTTACATTTCCTCGGTTCGCTTCCTGTAAGATGTGTTTCTTTCATTAGCTCAGCTCCAAATGCAATTGGAATAGCCACTGGTCTGGTAGAACATTGATTATGAACTCTGAGGTCACATATACTGGAAAGCGAAGTTATTTGTGTTGGGCAAAGTGCTTCAAAAGCTTTGGTGGTCATATCAAAAAATATGTTTTGATTTTAGTTATCATATTCATATACCTGTTCAGATATATTCAAATGATCTATCTATCATGTGTGTGTGTGTGTGTGTGTGTGTGTGTATATATATATATGTGTGTGTGTGTGTGTGTATATATATATATATATATATATATATATATATATATATATATATATATATATATATATACACACACACACACACACACACACACACACACACACACACACAGGCAGAAGCATTCACCCCCTGCAAAGTTTTCACATTTTGTTGGCACCTGAGCGTACTCCACAGCGCTTTGAAATTAGACATTACTCAAAAAGCATCATCAAAAAGCACGTATGGAGTTTGCGAAAAAGCATGTAGATGATACTGCAGACATGTGAGAAAAGGTTTTGTGGTCAGACGAGACAAAAATTGAACTTTTTGGTCTAAATTTCAAGGATTATGACTGGTGCAAACCCAACACTGCACATCACCAAGTCAACACCATCCCATCTGTCAAGCATGGTGGTGGCAGCATCATGTTATGGGGATGCCTCTCTTCAGCAGGGACTGGGAAGCCTGTCAGGACAGAGGGGAAAATGAATGGTGAAAAGTACAGGGGAATCCTTGAAGAAAACCTGTTTGAGTCAGCCAAGACTCTGAAACTGGGGAGGAAATTCACATTTCAGCAGGACAATGACCCCAAGCACAAAGCCAAAGCCACACTGGAGTGGTTGAACAAGAAGAGAATTAATGTTCTTGAGTGGCCCAGTAAAAGTCCTGACTTGAATCCAATTGAAAATTTAAGGCAAGACTTGAAGATTGCAGTCCATCGACGATCCCCAACAAACTCATCAGAACTGGAGCAATTTTCCTGTGAAGAATGGGCAAAAATGTCATCCTCCTACTGTGCAAAGCTAGTAGGGACCTATCCAAAAAGACTCACAGCAGTAATTGTTGCAAGGTGCTTCTACCAAGTACTGACTTAAGGGGCTGAATACTTATGCAGCCAGTAAATTTCACTTTGTACTTTTTCTTTGCAAGTTTTGCTGACATTTAACCTCCTCCTCATCTAACAGTGTTCGGTTTAACCACTACAGCTTTGAAAAAAGTTTGTTTGAAAAACTGTGCATACATTATTTGTAATTCAACAAAATATGACATTATTGGTAGGGGGTGAATACTTCTGCAAAAAACTGCGTGCGTGCGTGCGTGCGTGCGTGTGTGTGTATATATATATAAAATCATGATTTCTACTGTTTCTAAGAAGGTTCTCATATTTCATTTTTTTTACAATCCCAGATAAAGTAATAAAATATTTGTGCCTGTTTTATACAACATGTCTGGCTTTTCTGAAGATTTGAGTTCAGAAGGATCAGAAAGTAATATCTTTCTCTAAAGATCATAACAGAGTGATTTCTAAAGTTAAAGAATAATCGCAAGCCAGGATGGGAAGGATTAAGAACCAAGAGAGATTTAAAGGATAGGGAAGGGCCTACTAGAGCTCTAGTACACCCTAGAACTGTACAGTACATCTGCAAACTTACACACACAGTCATAGTGATACACACATTGCTACCTGTCACAAAGCATTCAATTTAACACATGTGACTATGCACTACCAGAAATATGTTGGTGTTAGAGTATTAAAGAACAGAATTGGTCTTCGTTTCATATAAGTGTAGCTTCTTAGTCAAAGCTTCTGCTTAACTTTATTGTTGTTGTTTAATTTCTTAAGATTTTAAGATTGAAATTTTTCACAAAGTATTCCATATAAAACAGCAAGAATACAAATCTTATGTTATTGAAGTCTGTTAGAGGCATTATACAGTATATAGACTTACTGAAACTATTTCACCATTGTGTTGTGCAGGCTTTAAGTATGCTATACAATACAATATTTGCACATGTATAGATAGTTATATCCATTGGCAGACACAGGTATACTTAAGGAGCAAAGCTACTTATAATCCAAAAATGTTGTTGGTATGATTGAGTCTATTAGTACTACTTGACCTCTCTCTAATTTAATATACAACGCCAAGCAGCCTAATGATGTGATTGCTTAGGGGGTTTAAAAGCTGTTTGTGTGTCCAGTGTGTCTTCTGGCTTAGCGCCAGAGCTCTGACCTCACTATTGAGAAGCACAAGAGAGATGCACACATTCGGACCTGTAAATCCCTGAGGGGTTCTTTCGGTGGTATGACCTGATGCGTCATTAGTTGCCCTCGCTTACACTGGGATTAGCCCACAAAAAGCAAAGTGCTGGCTTTTTATTCTCGTCTTCTATCTCCTATTAGTGCCTAATCATATGGTCTAGTGGCAGGGTGTGACCTCCACCCTTTTATACAAAGTGGGAAACGTCAAGACATGAGTCATCATCTGGCTTTCGCAAGGCACGCTGCCTGAAACATTAGGCGGACCCTCCTCATCGTACACTTTGGCTTCCTGGCTCTTTGAAAAAACTGAGGAAGTCTTGACTTTTTATTAATGCATCTCTGTAAGGAACTCCTAATTAAATAACGTTCTGTAATGTGTATTAGTGCAGCTCTATAATGATCTCCTAATTAAATAACTTTCTGCAGTGTGTATTAATGCAGCTCTATAAGGATTGTCTAATTAAATAATGTTCTGCAGTGTGTATTAATACAGTGTCATAAGGAACTCCTAATTAAAAATGTTCTGCAGTGTGTATTAATGCAGCGCTATAAGAAACGTTTAATTAAGTTATGTTCTGCACTGTGTATTAATGCAGCGCTATAAGAAATGTTCAATTAAATAATGTTCTGCTGTGCTTATTAATGCAGCTCTATAAGGAACTCTAATTAAGACTGCCGAAAAATGTAAGGTGACCTTCCTGGCTTCGTTGTTTGATAATTTATATATGAAAAATTGGCATCCCCATCTTTAGCTGACTGGGGCCTCCATTACCAAAATGGGCTGAATCACTTAGTCTGAATTTCAATGAGTGTCACCCTGCACATTCTAAACAGGATGTGCTGTTGCCTCTGTTATTTCTGGAGTGGAACAGTGGACTCAATGCTTGTGACTCAGTGGTGAGAGAAAAGCACTGGGAGCTAGCTCACCGATTTTGGTACCTATGCTCATAAAATACAAAATGACATTGTGATAAATAACTATTATACAGCCAATAGTGGTAAGTTTAGAAATACTAACTGATGTTCAACGATAAAAGTTTCAACTTCAAGAAGTAAAAAAAAAAAAAAAACATCACTGGTTTTGAAGCAAATACACCAGGTGCATGTGGAAACAGCAGTCTGTTCTTTTCCCATTACCCTAGTTTTTGGAGTTGGTTTACTGGACCATCCATTTAAGAGTGTTGTTACCTCATATGCCCGTGTTGAAATTAGCAGCTCACTTGTTACAGTTCCTGAGGCCTTTGAGATCTCATTTATAACATCTGACTGCTGAAAGGTGTAACACAAACTAGTGTCCCTGCAGCTACCTTTGGGGAATGTGAAGATTCAGCACATGGTCTGCTTTGAATATGAACATTATTATAGGGTTACAGGATGCTGAGCGCCTGTGTATGAGGGCATATCAGCGAGCAGAAGAAGAGACAAGCCTGGAGGCCAAGGTCTGTTTATGTGCTGTGTAACTGGCTGAGGTATGATGTGACCAGGTAATGTCAGTGATACTGAATGGACTTTGCGGTTGAAGTGAATTCCAAATGTGGCTTAGGTATGATTTTTAAAGCAGGTGATATCAACTGTACCAGTATTGAGAATAAAGCATGATTAAAAACTCAATATGGAATGGTTTCTTTGTGATGAGTTGTTGATACAGCGGGTGAAAGTGGTGCTCTGGCTTGCTGCCAGAGTTTCAGGCATCTGTTATGTGGAATACTTAAAACTTATATTTAAAACGTATCATGTGTGCTGTATAAGCAGGATGAATAAAGGAAACCCCTGTAACTCCCATCTATTTCAAACAGGAGGCGCTATTCTAACCAGGGTGAATCAATACATTTTATATTTGGTTCCTGTGACAACTGATACAGCAACACAGGGCCTGGTAAAAATTTTAAAAAATCGTAAAGAGAAAGTTTAAGGAGATACAACATATCTGTTTTTTTTTTCAGAGAACTGATTAAATAGTTATTATCCCAGTGCAATAAATAGGCACTTCTGAGAGCTGTATGTTGAAGAACGAGCTTGAGACTAAACCGGCATCTTGCATTTGAAAACGTGGCAACTTGCTGTATGGTTTGAATTAGGCTGAAGCACTCCCAGCCAGGGTTGAAGGGAGGCAGAAGCAGCGGGAGGGCTGGGAGCAGGGGGGCTGGCAGCAGCAGGGGTGTCTGTGGTTTCTGGGGTTCTCTGTACCCGGCCCACTTTCTCTGGTTTTAACATAAGGAATGAGATAGTCTTCGACAGACCAACCACACCGTTACTGGAAGCTGTGAAGAGGGAAGGAGAGAACATTTTTTTTTTAGCTTTATCTAGCCCTTTCTGACTTCAGTCAAGATTTGGTTGTTTTGTATATTTTACAAATTTTAAAAGGCCAATGTTCAAACCATTTTTTCATTGAAATGATCTCAATTTGTTCTGTAAGCAAATATTATTGTAGTACAAAGCTAGCAAACTTTTTTGTTGGATTCTAGTTATGTAAACAAATCATGGCAAGTCTATTTTCAATTTTGAAACTGAGAAATAGGCCACAGTGCATTCCATTAATAATTAGTAATGGAACTAACTTTCTTGACCAAATACTTAAACTTAAAGTGGAATAGCCCAAATGAAATGCCTTTCCAGAGCCTCTGTTTTTGTCCGGCCTACATTGAGGGTGTGTGGCACAGGCCGGGTAAGGCAGGTGTCCTCACGAGTTGTACAAGGAGATGTTCCTAATCTGTCTACCAGCCCTGGTCCACATTCTAGCCCTCTGCTTTCAGCTCCTCTGAGACTGTGAGAGGAAATGTAAATATTGGGGCTAAAATACTTCCCCTTTAGGATGTTGTTTTTTTTATTCTGCTTACAGCATTGGAATGTGCTTTGCGCTTTTCTAGTGACTATATTTATAAACAGTGCACCGTAAAAGCAACATTCCTCCAATTATTTATTTTGTTTCAGTTTTACAAGTAGACAGTAATGAACTAATATTTTAGACCTCGAAAAACACTTTTATGTTAGTATGTTTCCCAATATGTTGATCAGCTAATTAAGCAATTACAAACTAAGCGATTAAGTCTGAATATATATGGCCCATCAAATGATAAGTGATAAGACAGTGTGACTATGAATAAAGGGAGCCGAGATGTACAGTAGGCTATCTTAGGGTACAAACACAGGCTTAAAAAGCTAAATGTTTTTGCTGTGTTAATCAAGGCAATCATGACAATAGATTTGATATGGTATATTAGATTAACCTTGATATCATTTTATGTTACGTATGGTATGTAGGCTATATATTTCAGTTAAGAACTATAGTTTGAGAGTCTTCATTTGTTTGCATTCATCACTGTGCTACGCTAGATTTTTTGAATACAGCTTTTGTATAAGAAAGAAAAAGTGCTGTGACAGGGGCTGACAAACGAAGAGGGCACATGGTAAATGAGACTAATTGGGAATGCCTGGGATTTCTCAATCCCAACCTCGCCACTATACGTGTTGCTTTTTGTTTTTCCCACTTCAAGCACTTAAATAGTCATTTTCTTTGATGCGAGAAACAGTGGGGCTGTGGGGAGGTCTTTTCACTGTGCTGAACCCCTTTATCCAGCGTGCCCTGTGGTGCTGTGAGAGGAGTGTGGGATGAGCAGGTCTCTCTCCTCTTGTTTTTGGAGAGGGGCGGGGGGTGGAGGGGTCTTTAACGCCAAAATAATAGAGCTGTCAAAAATGGCTGTTTCCATGAGCAGTGACATTAAGTCCATATAACTGACTACTTAAAGGCCCCTATTGTACCTGTTGATGGGGGGATCTTTCAAGATTGTTCTGTGATTTAGGGGTGAGAAGAAAACAGTCCTATAGAATGTGGTTCCCGTAAACAGATGGGCAAGGGAACAAAGGCAGCGCTGGCGATGGGGAAGCCTTGACATATCCGAAATGGAAAGAGACAGAAGATTTGTTCTGAGTCTCGTATCTCCAGCAACATCTCCATTAGGCTAGACTCACGGCGTCCTGTACTAGTACTTGTAATCAGATATGACCACTTTCTAAAGGGTAGTGTTGTTATGTAAACTAAAAATACAGAAACTACAGTGCTTGTTTTAAATGGGCTCTGTTTGTGTGAAGCTTTTTTTTTTGCTTTTTAAAACTAGAAACTGGTGAAACTGTTTTGTGAATATGGCCTGTATGTAGGTGCAATAAACACATTCTGAGGTTTTATAATTGGGTTTTCAGTGCCGAACCAAGCACTGAAAGACAGTGCAGCTATAATAATAAATATAATAAACTAGGTTTATTATAGGTTTTTTTGTTTGTTTGCATCATAGAGTATTATCCATTGTTTAAGGGTCAGTACTGGTACGATTGTTCTGAGAGAGATTTATTTGATTTAAAATGCAATATACATGAGCACGTCCAGACAGCAAGGACAGCACAGATTTGAGGTGTCTGCAGGGGTTTCAACTGTTCTAGAGTGATGATGAACATTCCTCAATTATTACCAGGCTGTAATTCCTTCAGGCAAGTAATTTGTAGCAACAAAAAAACCACGATTTGTCAAAATCCTGGTCTGAGAAACACGGACTTGCCCATCAAGACTCAATATTACCTGCAGCAGGGAGGTGCAACTTTTATATATTCCTGAATACTTGCCTGAAATTCCATTTGCACAGAAAATGTCAGGATCACTACAGTTACACATCAAGCATGTGCTACATATTGCTGATATTATCCATAAACACTCAACTAGAGTTTCACAGATCATTTCAAAGAAGACTCTCTTGTATAATCACTTCCCCTCACTTACAGTAAGAAAACCCTTAACATGTACAGGTTCTGGTTGTTTTTAACTCTACTGTCACACACCAAAAGAGCCTCTGTCATCAGAGGAACAGAAAATTACAAATCATTAGGAAACATCAGACAGAGCCCTGGGCCAGACACAAAAAGCAGCTCAAAGTCATCAGCAATAACAAGCCTGCCCTCCAACAGCAGTCGTCTTAAAGAAGTTCATGTCATTTACACTTAGAACATGCAATTCCTTTACAAGGGAGAACAGCTGTTCTCTGAATTGTTTAAATATTTTTGTCTTAGGTCTTTAATTGGTAATACCCTGATGGATCGTGGGACCCTAATTAATTTTTAATTCCATAGATTTTTGCTATAGCCGAATCCCAGTTAATGCATTGGACTCGTTCTCTTAGCTTAACAGAAGCGATGGTCAGATCAAGCATCATTAATGCTATTAGGCAGGTAGTCCTTCAAGTGAGCTCTAGGATAAAATCTCATCTGCTTACTTCTTGCCAAGGTCTTTTGTGAAAAAAAAAAGGAAATGCTCGTCTGTAGTTTCGTTCGACAACACAAGTAAAGCCGGTCTCTAATCATGCGATCAATCAGTTGGAGGTAGCGCTCAGATTGGAAGGAGTGGTCAGGCTGACCTTGCCTGCCTTCAATGTTACGCTTGATTCTTTGCAGTAGTAGTAGAGAGCTGAGCACTGTGCAGCTCTGGGTCAGAGATGTGACATTGTCCTTCAGCAGGGGTATTAACTGCTTCAGTTCTGTCATTTGTTTGTAATTTTATTTAGCAATGAAACAATGTCTACACATTGTTTGTATTGTAGCTGTCCGTATAAAACACTTTAACATTTACCAACCAGTTGAGGCCTTTCGGGCTCATCCATTTCCTAGTAGCTGTTTGGTCTTTAAAGATCCCAGTGACTCGGCATCGACAGCAAGGCTAGGTAACCAATCCCCTGCCCTCACCATTGTCTGTGTAAAGAAGTGTGTCCTACCCGCTGTTCTAAGTCTATGGGTGTACTTCATGGTATACTTTGTAACTTCAGCCACATCTGGTGGTTGTATAAGCATACTTGTTTTCTGAGTTGCACTGTGTATGTCTGCTTGTGTATTCGCATGTGGATGTGCTGCTCATGTGCCTGTTTCATTGAAAGCAGGCAGTGTAATGCACAGGTTACAGCTAATCTGCTCAGTGTACATGGCATAATTGTTAGCTCTTGTTGTGCAGATGCTGTTGCAGATGGGAGTCCTGTACCTGCATGCATAGCTAATGAATTTGAATGGCAATCCCCTTTATAAACCATAAATATGTAATTTGTTCAGCTGTTGTAATTAAATATGTATGTGTGAAACAGCGATTGTTTGGGTCATTAACAGCGTGCCACAGTATATTAGAGACTCTGCTCAGGAAAGAGTGTTCTCCTTAAAAAACACTGAAATCACTCAGGTTTTGATACGCTGGGATCTAAGTAAAGGTTAAGTGTTGAGTGACAATAGTCTTGTGGCAGTGCTGGTACTGTGCATTCATTTCAAATTATTTTTTATGTACTCTAGCATGAATAATGAGAACAGTCCTGTGGACACGTGCTGAAAACTGTGAACTACCCTCCCAGATTTCTAGTTTTGATTTCCAATCTGGCCCATTACTCCTAAGGGCTGAGTCCACTGCTCAACTGAATACTGCTATTTCATAATCTTCAGTGGTGTTATGAGAGGACTGTGGGCTAATACTAAAAAACCCATGAACCCTTCTAAAACTATACTGACCTCATATCCGTTTTCAACTGTTTAACATTGAACACATTAAGAAGGTCTTACAGTATGACTTGTGAACTGTGTCATGTCTGGGGCGCAGCTTGTGATTGAGAAGGTCTAGAGCAAGTCTTGGTTAAATAATATATATATATATATATATATATATATATATATAAAATAATAAATAAATATATATATATACATACACACACACACACACACAAATGCCTGTAGCATACGAACAGTCAAAAAGAATGTATATGGAGACAGAGGCGACAAAAACATTTACTACAAAAGTTTACAACGTTTTGACTTCTGCCTTCTGGCAAAACAAGGGGGTGAAAACAGATGCAGAAAACAAACTCAATGTTTACAGTGACTTACCTCCCAACAAAAAAAGAGATTGTTTTATAACCAGGGCTTTTTATAAAGCAGTCCGGCAACAGATCAGTTTGACCTCTTTCGGTTGGGCTGGGGGAAGGAAGTATCTGAGGGTTAATTCTGTCATGTCTGAGATGGGGACGGAACATTCCACTGCTATCCTCTTTCATATGATTCACAGAGGCCCAGCAAGCTTGGCTTGATCCCATTATCTCTTCTTAGTCCCTTAAGTGACGTCAGAGGCCCCCATTTAGCGGTTTGAGGCGAGATCTGGGCAGGGCCGCTGGTTTCGCTCGTTAAAGAGCTTGAGACCGCAATTGGATTAAACAGGAGAGGATTTGAGAGACTGGGTTCTGGTGGACTAGGAGATAATCCTGACGGTCTTGTTTTTACTGAACTTAAATATGATGGCTCTTTAAAGTTTGACTAATAAAATAATCTGGGCTAAGGCTTCCCAAAGTTAGAAGGACAACTCTTACACAACTGTCCAGCTGCAGCGAGATATTCTGTTAGGCAGCAGAATTTGGATAAGTGCTTGCATCTGTAGTGTTTAAGATCAAGACTGTCAGTCATGTTAACAGGGAGACTGGCTGTGTCCTGCAGTTAAGGTATTATTATCACGTGCTGGGGATCTATGGTAGGGGTGTGTGTGTGTGTGCGTGTGTGTGTGTGTGTGTGTGTGTGTGTGTGTGATCATTTCTAGTATTGTAATCTTACATACGTGGAGCTTGTCTGTCTGAGCATCTTGAGAACTACTTGCCCAGCTGTGAAACTTTCTAAGGACTTTCTTTAGCACCAGTGTCGGAATATGGTTAGTTTAAGTCTGTCTGTCACACATTTATACAAGTAGCTAGAGAATGTTATTGAATGTTTCAGAATCTGGGGTATATGGAGGTTCCCTGTTGGTTTGTCAAGATTATATTTTTACATGTGCATACAGTGGATGTACTGTAAGTCATGGAGATCTACTTTAAGTTGCTTGTTTTGTATTTACATCTCTTCTTTCCACAGGGAACTGTCTATGAGTGCCTCTTTACAGTAATCTCTATCAATATTTAAAATAAAATACTTTACATCACAAAAGCAAAAAGCTTAATCATGAGATTTTAATACCACAGTAAAAAAAAAAAAAAACTATGCAGACCACACATCAGACTGGTGCACTAACAGGTGACGAGTGTCTGCTTGTATTCTCTCTTCTGCTTTTGGAAGAGAGATTTCTGACACGTTGTAGTCAGCACAGAATGAGTCTGTTCACTGTCACAAAGAAGGCGCTTGACATCAGTTTACAGAAGACAGGTTTGTGTTGTGCTGCTTCTCACGTCCTGTTCAGTAATAAAGAACTGTGCACTTCGAAGTCACCTTCTTCAGTCTGGAAACCCAAACAAGAGCTTGGATGAGGTGGCCCCATGATTGGGTGTTTAGTGTGGATTTAGTATTACTGTACTGTAGAATGTAGGGGACGCTGTTTTGCGAGGGTTGTTTTGTAGGATAAAGACACATATAATCCAGACCGAAGAAGTAGTCTAAGTTGTTGTTTAGTATTGTATTTTATTTATTATAAATGATGTGTGTTTTAAGATCATATTTCATAAACACATTAGAACACAGTAGTGAACCAATAGTTTAACATTGTTTCCTACACTTTGGTATGCATTTACCATGGTATATGATGTCATTAGTGCTGTTTTGTCAAAGCCTGTGGACTTCTCCCATTTAGCCTCTGTTTGTTATTACTGGGACCCCCTTGTAAATGAGCATCCTTATGCCAAATAAACAAGTAGCACATGGATTGTATATACAGTCAGATTCTTACTATGGTCACAATGCATTGCCTATTGGGAGTTCACCAATAACCTGGCAAAATAAGCATTATAAACAGAAGATACAACAAAAAGGTTTGTTTTGCTGTGTAACGTGAATTACAATCATTGTAGCCTTTATTACAATAGTGTGCATTAATACAATACAGTATATTTTCAATCAGTACTGTCGACTTGTAACTATATACTATATATATATATATATATATATATATATATATATATATATATATATATATACAACTGTAAACATACACATTGTAGTGTTCTGCATGCTATATTGCTTTCACAATTTTAAGTGGAGTGGAAATCAGTTGTATGTCTTTTAAATGTAAGGGATATTAACAAAGTGATATTATTAGCAACTTGACCCCATTTAATAAGCAGAGGATACCATTAACAGGAGTGATATGAAGTGAAGCCCTGTACTGTATTTTCAGTAATAGGGTTAATAATATCAATAGGGGGAGAGGAGTGAAGCGGACTTAAGAGAAGTCCAAAAAAAGCAGTGTTGGAAAGCATCTGCATGTTTGCGAGTTAAACATTAACTCTAACAGTGCTGCTTGTTAAATACATTAACCACTAACAGCAGGTGGTCTAGCAACCCTGTGGCGGGGGGTCAGTTTACTCGATGGCAGACGCCTGCAGCCCCTGGCCAATCACACAGGATTGTTTATCTGGCATGGAAGTTTTTTGGCCGAGGCTGAAGTAAACACTTTCTCCTTCTCGTGGGTTCAGTGTAATGTCTGGCAGTTAAATCGTGAGGCTGCTTGAACTTTAGCCAGAGGCAAATATTTGTCATATCCATGCAAGCAGCGTTTGGCTGCTCAGGTCTGAAGAAAGAGAGCTTGTCTGTCTGAGTGTGAGTGAGTGAGGGAGCGGGTGTTTGAGTGTGCTGACAGACCTACTGTTGGGAGGATGTGCCCTTTCTAATCTAACATTTGTGCCAGATGATGTCAGACCAACTCTCAAGAATTAACCTATTTGAATTCTCTGTTTAAAAAATAAAACAAAGCAAAGAACGCTTCTTGTATTTTTCTTTTCTGTCTGCTTTTCTGGACAGTTTACAGTTAATATTTTTCCTGGCCCGTTTTCAAGCTGTAGGCTGAATGTGAATGAAATCAAGCTGCAGCGTTCATCTGTTTCTACTCAAGCCTTTCTCTCTGGGTGTGTGTGTAAGTTTTTTTTTTTAAGTTTTTTTTTTTTTTTAAATAAATGTACTCAGCTTGCCTCCTTTGGCGCGCTACGGGTACCGCCATTTTGAGACAGGAGTGAGAGAAAGGGAAAAACGTAGCCTTCCTTACATGGCGGATGCATTTGCTGTGTTCCCGACCAATTGGGTGAAGCTTTGCCAAGTCATGTGGTCTGCCACGAGTGCACTTGCAGCCCTTTCCTTGCTGCTGTAGCTCTCCCTTTCTGTTCTTGCTCCTGCAGCCTGTGCAGATCGCTTTACCTTGTTTTTGATGCCAAATTTTGAGAGTTGAATGTGTCTAGCTCGACTGGCATGTATCCATAAGGTTATTTTAGTAAGTTTGAAAAGTCCCACAGCCCTTGTGCTGCGTACATTCTTTATGTTTAATGGGCTTCCCTGCTTGGCGTCTTTCCAAGAGCACAGAGAGCTCACTGGGTGAGGCGAGAGCTGCTCTTGTGAGGACCTTGGGCCCTGGCGTACCCCGATTTACTGGCCTGCAACCAAGTAAGAGGAGATTGGTGCCACAATTCAACAAAATAACACAGTGTTATGTACTGAGAATACTTTGTGCCTAATGGTACAATGTCCTGAATGTTAGTGAATACCTAATGGACTGAATTATTGGAATACAGATTCACCTGTGCGCTCTTCCGTTCTCTCCCTGACTGCACACAATGTTTTCTAGGTAATTTTGTGTAGCAAAATAGCAGGGAAGCATTTTACAGCATTTGCACAATAGTGCATACTCCAGCAAGGTTTCATGTAGCCATTGACATTTGTATAGCAGCTGTAACTACAAATCTTCTTTCTTACCCCTTGGCTCTTGTGTAGCACGTAGGGTAGGCATGTACAGTCTGTTTACTGTTGTTTGAAAAGTTCCTGCCACTTTATTATTATTATTATTATTATTATTATTATTATTATTATTATTATTTCTAATCTTTTATGTATATGCTCTGTCTTTGTACAGCTGCCTCTTGAAAAGTGTTCCAGATTCCATGGACTTTTTATTTAAAAAATATCTATCTATACACACACACACACACACACACACGGGCGCTGGAACTAGGGGTGCTGGGGGTGCGGCAGCACCCTCTGGCTTTGCATGGGTTCCATCATATGCAGGGGTTATATATTCCCCTCACCTTTTACAGGGTTAGGGTTAAACTGTTTAGACATCATGAAATTGTTAAATGTTTGAATTTGCCCTAAACTTGTAATTTTTGTCAAAACTATGCAGGTGAAATCTTGACGTAAGAGCAGTGACGGACCATTTATTTCATATTCATTATTTCTTCAAAATCTTTTCCAATATGAAATGAAATGCTGCACACATGTAGTCCACACAAATTCATGTTACACACATTCAAAAAGGAATACATTTTCTGATTGGTTACAAACATTCCCTTATGTTCAAGTTTAAACATTTTAACATGTTTAATGCTAAACATACAGTAACTATTTTCTAATTGGAAACCATTTTTTATTGAAAAATCACCTGTAAGTAAGTTATGCTTGTTATGTAAAATTACACATCAATTGACAACATCTTAAAAAGTGGGAGCTGGGAGATGACACTGATATATAATATATAAGGATACGAGTTTGTCTCAGGGGTCACGGAAATCGTGAATTTGAACAAAAAACTGAAATCTTGGAAATGAATTTAAAACACATTTGGCACTGCCTTTATTTCCTTTAAAAATGCAGTATGTCATGCACCGAAAATAAAATATGCGAGTATCTGTAAATTGTTTAGTTGTGCATGCACGCAGCATTTACGAGTAGCTATGTAGGTCAGCGAATGAGAGTTGTGTTTTTGTAGTTGAACGAGCATATAAATAAACACAGATTGTATGTTCCTGTTCCTTTGATCTCCACATACGGCGCGTGTTAATTTATTTTTTAAACAAAAAAAGTGGGATTGCATCTTTAAAAAATATTAAGTGATACTTACATTATATTTCTTGAAACAATTTTCATACAATGTAGTGTACCCAAGTAGTCTTTTGAAAATACTCACTTTCTCTAAAACTAAACATTGCTAAACAAAATACTTCAGATTGCCGTTGAACGTCCTTTTTTTAATTATTATTTCCTGCAAACTGTAGCTAAAACGAGAGGTTTATCTGTTTTGTAATCTTTTTTCTGGTCTTTGTGATGCCTTGGACGCGGTGCCTGCCTGTGTGATTTGACTTTTCAACTCTGATTTTTTTTATTTTGTTTTTATTTTTAAAGGGGGAGTGTGCTGTAGGCTACTCAGAAACAACCAATGTAAACGTCTCGTTCTTATTATTGAAAAGTATTTATATAGTGTTTCATTTTGAACACGGTAATAAAACCAATTACTTGACATGCTGATTTTGTGTGTGTGTGTCTATATATATACACACACACCACACACACACACACACACACACACATATATATATATATATATATATATATATATATATATATATATATATATATAATATAATGATTTCTACTGTTTCTAAGAAGGTTCTCATATTTCATTTTTTTTTTTTTTTTACAATCCCAGATAAAGAAAACATTTGTGCCTGTTTTGTACAACATGTCTGGCATTTAAAAGCTCTTGTGTATGCTGATGCAGCAAGAACAACATTATTTGTTTTTTTATTCCCCGCAACTCACACGTGAAATATACAAAAAATCACTGTGCCAAAATCGTATCCTTAATAATATATAATTAGGGTTTCTGATTTTCATGTGAAATTTTTTTCCGGTTCTTTTTTTTTTTTTTCAGGTGAATGCTTTTTTAAAAAAATCGGGTATAATTATTTAATGAACAGACCGGATAAAATCGGTTGGATTTTTTTTTTTTTTTAAAGCATATATAATCAAGAAAGAAAAATCGAGTTTTATTTCGAAAGAAACAAACAAATGCTTAAACACTACTTGTCGTCAACAGTTGAAATCCCCAACGTATGTATATTTCCACACAATGCAAACTTTTGACAACATCTCTCTCTCTCTCTCTCTCTCTCCCTCTCTCTCTCTCACACACACACACACACAGAGAGAGAGAGAGAGAGAGAGAGAGAGAGAGAGAGAGAGAGAGAGAGAGAGAGAGAGAGAGAGAGAGAGAGAGAGAGAGAGAGAGAGGAGAGAGAGAGAGAGAGGAGAGGGAGAGAGAGAGAGAGAGAGAGAGAGAGAGAGAGAGTATATATGGAGGCATTTCTCCTTCCAATCAAGTTTTATTTTGTAGTGGAGTTGCAAGTATAATTGCACACAGAACATTCGGTAAAACTAAACAACTTTACTCCATGCTGTTTTACAAAGGGAAACGATCCACTATTACATCTAAATGCTCTAGGCTTAAACACAATTTTTAATGCAAAAAAGCAAACACCATAAAGCTATATTGATGTATTTTTGAAAACTCTATATAATGTTATAAGAAGGTACATTTTTCTAATAGGTAAATCAGCATAGTGTCATCGGTGGGAGTTCTGCACTGTTGCATTTGAACCACAGGCAACTGCGCATGCGTTTCTTTAAAATACAGTATGTGCCTATTCAGGGAATTCAGGTAGGTAACCATTATCCAAAGTTTGTAGAATTCTGCCTAACCCTTTTACCGTTCTCATTTTAACACCATTATTTGAAACAGATTCTTGCTTACATTTAAATTGAGGTAACTAACCATGTAGCATGACAAAGGCTCTGGTCATATCAGCATGGTTCTAATATAAAGTCTGTCAGGCTTGTTGGTGCAGGTATCAGGCAGCCTGGTAAATGTAATAATTCCTGTGGATTACTGCCTTGATTTGGGGCAGGGTGCATATGTGATACATACATTTGCAGTCCAGGCATGCCTCTGTCATTGGATTTGGGGAAGGCAGGTTGTAGTAGCTGCGCTTGTCAGCTTGTTGCAGTATTGCCTCGAGTCTGACCAGGAAGCTGATGTGCTGTAGTACCGGGAGCAGAGAGCAGTGTGCGGCTCATTGTTTAACTCTTACACTCTGCACAGCCTCTCAAAGCAGACCAGTTTAGTCTCTAAGTGTTATCTTCTGTACAATGATTGTTGTTCAGAGTATAGTAAGCTGTCATTTTTGTGGATTTGTTGTAGTTTGGTATGAGGTTATTTTATCTAAATTGTTAATTTATTCATGAATTGCAGTAGGTTTGGAACTCAAATTTGTTGTCTTTTTTTTTTTTTAAGACAACAATTTTTGACAGATCTATCATTGAATAACATTTTCATATTTGATGCTGCTGGATGTCATTTTGTTATCTATTTGAATCGTCAGAATGACCAGATGAATTGCACTGTTCCAAACTGCACTGATTGGCTAAGCAGAGCTTGATCTAAGGAAAGAAACTCTGAATTCAGCACAGGCTGAAACCCACTTTCTTTTTTAGACATTGCGCTTGTCATATGAGCATAATAGTGCATGAACGCTCATTGAGCACTGTGGTTATTTCACTCCCTAGAATAGCTTCAGGGGCTCGTGGGTTATTGGCTAGCCTCATTCGTGGAATAATTGCAGTACTGTGGGAACATACACATTGTATCTTATATTTATTTAACTAAGAAACTGTTCTTCATATTTGTCGGTTATAGTCGTGTTTCTGTCTGTGTTGGAAAGCTGAAATAAAACAAGCAGACTGTTGAAAAAAATAAAGAAAAGGCTATTCACCACCCCCTTTGAGCAAATGAGGTTAAACGTGAGTTCGTTAAAAAGCCAAACCAACTTCTTATTTTTGCCAAACCTCAAGAGCAAAGTGCTAATAAAGTGCAGTTGTTGATGGTTGGGTCGTGGTGCCAGAGGAGTACCACAGTCTCTCCCTCGAGTGTGAGCTTGAAGATAGACACCCCCTTCAAGAAGGACCTCTTTATAGCCCTTGGGATGGAAAAGGGTTTTCCTCGGCCGGGGAGGGGGGGTTGACTCATCAAGGCCTTTGGATATCATGTGGAAATATTCTGTTTGGCTCTTGACCACAAAACTGGGTAGGACATATTGCCAGATGGTTGGATAGCTAACCACCATGGTCAATAGGAAGTTGCCATTCCCAGCTGGGTTAGGTTTACATTCCCATATTTTCAGCATCTGTCAAAGCGGTAGCTAAAGGCTCCAAAATATCGCTATTGAAACCTCCCTAAAACAAAATCGAGTATAAAATAATTTCGAGGCTGGCAATCTGTACAGCATGGAGATACATGTTAGGAGTCCAGTGGAGTTGCCTGCACCTGCAAACACTTCATCAGCTGTGTGAAACTTGATTAAGAAATTATTTACCAGACGTTGTTGAGTTTATCACAGTCAGGGGATGCAAGGCCTGTTTGTCAGTTTTGACGTACATGCACGTAACATGTTTTCTTTTAGATACTGTAGATACTGTTTATCCATTCCTTCTTTACCTACAATGACTAGCTCACCAAGAGAAATCGTTCAGTGTTATTCCTTCCCCATCTGTCATCTAGCAAAACCAAAAGCATTAGCTAGAGTGCAGTTAATCATAACGGCTTTCTGCAAAATAAACCTAATTAAATTAATTTACATGAAATACTCTGTTCTGTCATTGCATGTCATAGAATATTTGACCTGACATCACTTATTAGCCTGGAATCAGCTTCATATATAGTCTATCTATCTATCTATCTATCTATCTATCTATCTATCTATCTATCTATATATCTGTCTATCTATATATCTATCTATCTATCTATCTGCATACATATGTATATACATACATATATACATGCAGAAACCTTTTAATTGTACATACAGTGTGGGTCACGTGGATTTACTTTCTAGTAATCGTACTGATAAGTGTTATTGGTAGTTCATGTTACAGATTTATGATTTATTGTTGTAACGTTATATTTGATGGGCATGGGGTATGAGTTATAGATTGGGTTAACTTCAATGCAGGTGGTGGTGGTGTGTTGGAAACTGACTGTTTATTAAAATCCTAATAACGGATGGTGTTGAAGCTGAAAATCCATGCATATGACTGCAGGTTGGAGTCACTTTTCTCTCAGAGCTTCCTCAGGCTTCCCTTATTGATGTCCATTAAAGTTTATTAAGAGAAGCACAATTGAACTTACCAGTGGAGGGGGAGACTGAATGAAGTCAGTGGGCCCTGTCAATGAAATCTAAATGGAGGATTATGAAAGCAAAATTATTTCTACTCATTGTTTAATAGCAACACAAAATAAGCAGATTGGATGCTCAAGTATTTTGTAGTAATTGTATACATATGTTAGAAGTCATGGAGCAGTGAGAACAGTTTGGAGCCATTTCTTTTTTAGAATTGTTCTCTCGGTTACAGTAGCAGTGGTTGTTGATATTACTGGATATCCTGAAATATCATCTCCTGGTGTAGTTATGAGAACATTTTCTTTTCTTGGTTTTCTCAAGTCCCTTTGATACGCCTGTTGCAGATTTGCAGGCAGCATCTTAAATATGTCTCAGATATCAGAAGTGTGGCATCAGGAAAAAGTAGGCTGACAGAGTCCTTATACTGACAGTTTATCTGTCATACCCACGGAGCCACAGTGCTACCAAAGACATACACTTACAGATTTGCCTATCTGTGTGTGAGGGGCATATATGGTCAAAGCCCGAAATAAAAATTAAAATAACTTATTTGGGGCTTTGCCCCTGTAAAGTCTGTATCACTCCCTCTGTTCTTTCATTCCAGTTCTGAGTGACAGGCACACCTTCGGAACAAGGAATTAGCATGAGAAACCCCATTGGACATTTTTTTTTTGCATTTAGAAATAGACACAACTTCAGTGAAAAGACTTGTTGAAGGTGTTCCTTTCATGCTTCTATCTAATAGAGAGCATTTCAACCTGTGCTCCCCCTGTGGGGAGCTATGCCACGATAACGTCCATGCGGAACAGTACCAGGTTCTGGTGTCATTGAAAAACAGCATGTCTGCACTCTTTCATCACATGCACAACAAATCTGCTGCAGCTGTGATGAGAGCCTGAAGGGACAACATGTTAGCATCTTCAGGGATTTAGGACTACAATCACCTCTTTCTCAGAGGTGTAGGGTTCAGTACAGTGGAGGTCAAAGTAGCTGCTTTTGAAATACTTCAGCCGACCTGCTGTTCTTGTTAATTAAAGTGGAAACTACCTCTGCCGGCACTATGTATTATTTCAGGAGTTAGGTGAGCTCCTCAGTTGTCTCTGGTGTGTAGATAGAGTGTAGCTTGTGTGCTTTTGCTACTGTATCTCCTTTGTTTGGCATGTAAACTCTTGTTAATGATAATGTTTTTACTGGAAATGTATGCAAATCTAAAACCGTATGGCGCCTTACCACCTTTAAAATCAGTTGCCTTAAGAAGCAAAGAGACTGAAGAAGCCATCAGAACAACTCTGAGGCTGGCCGCACAGTATTTGTACAGATTGAAGCCAAGTCTGTTTTGTATCCTATCATGTGTTGCATCCTCAAAAATTGAAATGATTGCCATCAGTCTGAGCGGGGTTAACATATACTGTACAGCACAATAACTGCACTGACTGGCTTACCGGTAATAACACAGCTCGTCTCGGATTTGCATTCATTGTTACTGAAATAATAATGTTCCAAACAGTGAAAGGTGATGCGACAGAAACACAATGTTTCCTGTGGAAGAGGAATAGCCAGGTGCTGCACTGGAGTTTCATTACAGAGGGATTTGGGTACTGAAAAAAACATGAACCTGTCCAATTCATCGTTTATAAATTTTAATTTTTTCTATTTTATGTAAATTATATATAATTCATTATAACATGGATCGTCTTCAATATTAAACAAATGTTGATTTAGGAATTAAACTGAAAAGTGAATTTGTTTATCCCACCTCTATGATCTACACTAAAACAATAAGACTAGTCTGAACATGTTTTTGTGCCACCATAGTTTTTAAAGTTTACTTAAAAAAAAAAAAAAAAACTATACCATGATAGTTTTGCTTACTACATATTGCTGTGTTTTTTTTTCATTTTTGTCTGTGTATTGCCATGTTTTTGCTTTTAACATAGTTAACTGCTGAAAACGTTTAAAAAGGTCTCTGGTCTTGTCAATGCCCAATTTAAAACAGAATAGGAATGGCCTGTAATACAGTTGTGTCATGCTAGATTTCTAACAGGACCACCTCAAAACAACACGGCCTGTGAAGGGGCCTGGTGCTGCTGAGAAGCAGAGGGATGTGTGGGCATGCTCTCCGCGTGGCTCAGACACAGCCAAGCTGATGTCATTGGGAAGTCGAGGAGAGTGTAGATGGACTGGCCCTCGGAGACCAGACCAGACATTGTGGAGTCTGCTCTGAGCAGATATCCGCTCTGAGAAATCGAAGGTATTCAACAACATGCTTATAATATCAAGACGATGGACAGGGAGATCGTCACTGTTACCTGGGTGACATTAACCAAGCAGTATTTTTAGACCCCTTTATTGCATGATCAAGATCGCCCATTTCTATCAGGTACTGTAAATAGGAAATGTCTGCCGATTCCTATTGTTGCTCGTGTCTCTCTGTAACCAAATTTACGCCACCACGCATTTCTTATATAAAGTATACGTATATAAAGCCTTATATACTGTGTATAAACTCAATGTAGTTATTATGCTAAATTTGTGGTATGGATATTATGCAGATTTCTTAATAAATTAGTGAATATTTCATGTTTTACAGTATTTGCTATGATTTTCTGCGTCGCTGTATAAATTAAATGTTACATAAAATAAAGGTCACAGTTAAGGACTTGTGCAAGGATTATATAAGTATATGATATGTAATTGTAGGTATATTAGCCCAGAGTAATCAGGGTGATGCCAGCGTGGTTCAAATCCTGTTTGTGCGGTTAGGAGTTCAAATCCTGTTTGCCTGTCTAGTGCATTGGCCAGTGTGCTCATGCAGGGTTGGGTTGGGTAGTTTGATCTGCGGTGAGTTGGGTTGGATAGTTTGGTCTGTAGTGAGTTGGGTTGGATTGTTTCATCTCCAGTGAACATTGCATTGGCCAGTGTGCTCATGCAGGGTTGGGTTGGGTAGTTTGATCTGCAGTGAGCTGGTTTGGATAGTTTGATCTGCAGTAAGTTGGGTTGGATAGTTTGATCTGCAGTTAGTTGGGTTGGGTAGTTTCATCTCCAGTGAACACTACATTGGCCAGTGTGCTCATGCAGGGTTGGGTTGGGTAGTTTCATCTCCAGTGAACACTGCATTGGCCAGTGTGCTCATGCAGGGTTGGGTTGGGTAGTTTGATCTGTAGTGAGTTGGTTTAGATAGTTTGATCTGCAGTGAGTTGGGTTGGATAGTTTGAGCTCCAGTGAGCACTGCATTGGCCTGTCCTCATGCAGGGTTGGGTTGGTGAGTCTGAGCTCAGTGCAGTTCCCCCACAAGTCCAGGAGGACACTTCACAGACTGTGGCTTTTTCTCCAGGGTTCAGAAGGGTTGGTATCTGTTCTTTTCTCCAGGGTTCAGAAGCTTGGTATCTGTTGCAGAACCCTCTTATGTTCGTGTGGCATTCAGGAGTTTCAGGAGTGTTTTTTGCTGGATCATTTCCAATGGTAAAAAGGGAGGTTTAAAAAAAAAATCAGTCAGACATTGGATCAAATCGTCAAGTGTAAACACCCAATCAGTTTGAAACAAAGGCAGAAGGGTTAAGCAATGGGAAGTTTTCCCATTGAGCGGTTGTTGGGGTAGTTGTATGAGTTGCTGATATTATGTTTAGGTGCACCTTGAAATAAAACAACAGCTCTACTAGATAAGTTCAGTAAACCAGAAATCATCTTTCTTAGTGACAGCTGATGAGAAACATGGTACATATTCTGGCTTCATTCTAGTCACTTATTAAGGCAATATTAGCTTATGAGTTTTGGGATAATCTTTAGTAGTATTTAATAATTTTTTGCTGGTCCTGTTTAAAGTAATTGTAGCTAACAAAATAATTCCATAAGTCATTTTACTGTCCCATTGGCTACATAGATCATTAATTTGCAGCTTTGAAAGAAACACGTTACAGCACACATGTATTTCCATATTAAAACATATGGTATATGGTGCTATATTTTGGTTAAAGGAAGCCCTATTTCTCAAGGTAGTTGTTTACAATTGCACTTCCTGGATCATTTCACCTCAGCAGTGTCTTCTGGGTCAAAACATGTTACTGGCTGAAAGCTTGTCAGTTAATAGAGAGAAACAGCTGATTGGTTATTGACAGGAAAGCAGCCAGTGAAGGGGTGGGAACAATTTCACTCTAGGTGAAATGACCCAGAAAGACATTCTAAAAGCATGGCTTGCAAATAGATTTCCTTAACCTAATATGAGATATTGTGTTTTATTTGAAAATATATGTTTGTTAAACCATGCATTTCTTTCAGAACTGCACCTATATAATATTTGGTTGTGCATGGGGGGAGACATTTTTTTTAACTATTGTTTGCTACAAGTGCTTACAACTACTCCCATTAGCATTGCCATCTTATTCATCCAAGTCATACATTTTAAGATATTTTATAAAGGCTTATGGTATTCATATATAGGGCTGGATGAACAAATTGAAATTGATTCAGTATGAATGCTGTTCTTTGGCATTTTATACTTCAGTATGGAATATGTTGGTATTTAATACACCATGCTAAAATAGTTGCTACTGCTTCCTTTTACGAAATCACTTCAAGTGGTGTACTGTAGTTCAGTTTACCTCCAGTGTGCTGGCTGCAATAAGGCAATGTGATCTACAGTGCAGAGGGTGAGTGGACAATTGGAAGAAACAGTTTACATCATTGTTTACTTTTAAAAAAGAACAATAAAAGATACAAAAGATTTTCAACATATGAAAAAGGGGACCAGTGATAACGCTGATAATTCTTACAAGACAATAGTGCTGAAAGTTAAATGGAAACAGGACGGGTGATCGCTGGAAAACTGGGTCGAGAATGACACGGTAAACGGACAGCTGTTGTCATCTATGGCTTCATGGTAAAGGCTGTTTCTGCTGGATTGGTTATGTTATTCTCATTATATCTGGTGATCCATAACCATGTCTAATGGGCAACATGGGGACTGCTAACACACATCTTGGCAGGCCTTTGAACCAACAGCCTGAATTATTCCTGGTGAAAGGGCTCACAAAGACAAGGAAGAAACAATAGTGGCAAGGCTCTAATATCACACGGTGCCTCGGACAGTGAAATGTGAAGTGGCTCCAGATAAATATACTGGCATTGTGGGGAAGCTCCCCAGCTGGAAGTACTGTTGTGACATTGAAGAGTCCTTATCTACTAAAACACAGGACAATACAATGTATTGTGAATTAACCACATTGGTGAATTATTGAAAAACTGTAACTCAGGCGATAGGAATATATACAAATATTATTAATATACAGTTACATTTTAACAATACTGACTTCAATACTGAATGATAATATGTCTTAAAGCCAGAACTTGAAGCTGTTTTTATTATTATTATTATTATTATTATTATTATTATTATTATTATTATTATTATTATTATTATTATTATTATTATTAATAATAAATGTAGTAATGCATATGCATAACATGCAAATCAGAAAGCACTTCAGCAGTGCAAGTCAAACCTTACCGGAAAAAATAACTCTGTAAAATGTAAGCTGTGCCTGAGAAGGAAGTATTTGTAACTGTAAATTTGAACAATTTTGTTCAAGTAACTGTAACAGATTACCTTTTGAAAGTAAATTCCCACAACCCTGACCAACACTTCCAAATGGATTATGATGCTGTTAGAAAAATGTCTTTCTATTTCTCTCTCTCCCAAAAATTCCAATCAGGGACTTGAACACTGGGATTTTAAATCTGTAGTGGCTGGTTTCACAGCCATGATTAGCATCTACTTAATGAAAGGTAACATTTGATAGATCAAGATCAACGCTAAACCAGCCATGGAGTGCATTTCTCTATTATTATTATTATTATTATTATTATTATTATTATTATACTAATACAATAAGTAGAGCACAATGATTTTTGTGAACTCATAATCATAATTTATAGAATTTGATCAAAAAAGTCTATTGTTTGCTATTAAACATAAAATAATAAACATTTAGATCTAAAATAAATACACAGGCCAGAGATATGAGACTAGGGTGTGTGAACTATGCATCAGCTGCAGAGTCACTTACAACAACGTCTCACCCGAAAAACGGAGCACAAGGAGGTAAAGTGACTTGCTCGGAATCACACAATAAGTCAGTGGCTGAGCTGGGTTTTGAACGGGGTACAACCCCATTTCTTTAACCACTGGACCATATATAGTTACTAAAATAACTAGAATGCTGCCATATTATTAATTTTTTATGATTATTTTAGTAAAAGTTTTTACTATGACTACTACTACTACTACTACTACTACTACTACTACTACTACTACTAATAATAATAATAATAATAATAATAATAATAATAATAATTCTAGGACTTTACCAGCACACTCACTCCTACTCTAACCTCTGAGATGCGCTCCCCACTTTGGCCAATGAGCTTCAAGCTGTGACAGCAATCACTTTCTCTCTTTCTTCTTGCCTCAGCAAAGGCTGCCAACATTGTTCAGTAATGAGAGATACTGTAACTGCTGCTAGGAATTCAAATCCTTCAAATGAATTAGAAACATATGTACACTCTTGTTTATAATAGCACCCGCAAATTATACTAGGAATTGCCATACTGAGGCAAGCGGTTTTACAGCATCACAGTAATAGCATGTGCTTATCTTGGTTTTGGCAAGGCAGTGTTTCACTTATGGTTTTAGACTTTTTCTAAAGAGAATGCGGTTTGCTTTTCAACCCGCAATAACCCACACCCTCTCATTCTCTGCTTCAGAGATAATGAACACTATGCATGTGGCGTACATGATTAGTGATCCCTGGACTGCAGTCGTACCCCTGTGTTTGTACAATGTGGTTCACCACGACCAAGTAAATTGAACAACCCACTTGTATTCAGAAACTGTGTGCAAGGGTTAACATTGCGTCGCTTTCTGAGAGCTTGGGACTTTATTTACAGATGCAGATCAAGTTTGCAGCTCACATTTAGCAGTGCATTGTATGGGACCTCTGGCATCAATATACAAAAAAAGTTTTATTTGTGTGTTTGACATCTTTAGATATTTCTCCAAGGGTCTTCTGAAATAAGTGGACACTTGAAAAATATTGTACATTGTTATTTATCCCACATATATATCTTTGTAAAATGCTTTCACACATATTTTCTATGAAGGGTTGAGTTTCATACACTTTCATACAATTGTTTTTTAAAAGCACATTTTTTAATAGACTGAAAATGCCTTTACAATGACTACTGTAGCTGTTCCATTACACTCTAGAATGTAATATTCACTTCCTTATAACTAGCAGCCACTGTAAAACATTGAAGATCTCCTTTCTCTCACCGGTATAGACAGACTTTTGATTGGTTGCTAAAGTTTTCTTTAATTACCTTGTTTGACTGTTGATTTATTTGATTATACTGTGTAATTAATATAAACATGTCCAATTAATATATCTTGTATAAATTAGTATTTTTGGAAAAAATATACAGCTCTGGCAAAAAGTTTTGCATAACCCTATAGAATTAACCAATTTTACTTCAAAAAATCGAATGAAACCTGCTTTCTAATGTTACGTTAACATATTGAATTACATACCGCTTTGTAGTTTCCATATACAGCTTCTTAAAGGAAAACTGACAAAAATAGAAATATGTGACATTTAGAAATGTAACATGAAATACTGTGCTACTAGTATGTTTCCAGTAAACTATTGCAATGTCATTGTGTAGTGTCTTTGACTACATGATGTTAAATAAAAGATCTATATTAAGTTAATATTTGTTTATTTTTTATTTATGTCTCAGTCCTAAAATTGTAGGTGATGCAAAACTTTTGGCCATAGCTGTACATAGCTATGTTTTTGCAATTGCAAATATGCTTTGTGAAATATTAATAATTTAAGTATATATAATTCACACAATTATTGTAGATCTGTTATTGCTTTTTAATGCTAATACTTTAAGTTAATTACAAAATATATATTTTATGTGCTTTAGTAATAAAATGTAAATGAACATTCTGACATTATTTTACACACACACACATGAAATCCCTAGTGTGCCTGCCAGTTTGGAAAATGAACTGGTTCTTTCAATTGCACTCTGCTTTAGTGGAGAAAACTCATTGTAAACAGCAAAAGTTGATTAAAGTAATTTTGCAAACAGGGTTGGGGGGGGGGGAGGGGGAGGGGGGGGGGGGCCTGAATATCTGAATGTTAAAGATTTGAAGTCAAGCTAAATTGAACAACGACAGTGATCTCAAAGAGACCAGAATGGTTGAGTGTGATGAAATGTAAGATACAATGATGTTAGAAGTTTCTTTTTTAAAGTTCATAAAAACCTCAAATCTCTTCCTAACAGATACACTGTTATATATATCATATTTTTATTGGCACATGTAGTATGTATTTCTCCTTTTGATCTCTTGAGTTCAATCTGACAAGGACAGTGCAGTTAGTGTGGTTACAGGCTCTACAAATCAGCATGATGACCACAGTACTGTTTGTCCTGATAGAAGCTTCATGCAACATATATGTCACATTTCAAAAACACATCATCCATATTGTGCAATTCAATTGAAATATGATTTCTGCACTTGTTACATGAAATTATCACCACAAAACAATTTTTTCTTGATCAGTGGCACAAGATGACCAGGAGATTAGAGAATTAATTTCTGAAATACAGTATTTTGCCCTGGTGTTTGTATGTGTGTGTAGGGACATTTGTAAGGATGTTTCAGATTTGTGGATGGGCCTAACAAAATCTGTATAACTATATGTCTGTTTGTTTTATGTTTTCTCCGTTACATGATGTTTTACATGCTGTTGCAAAATGTCGGGTGCTTGAAGCAAAGCGCTCATGCAACTCTCACTGGAATCAATGTGCCTATTGCTGTGGAAGTACATATGGCCATTATCGACATCCCCTCCCTCCCCTACACACCACACAAACTTACAGTGGGAGACTTGGAAAGAGTTAAGACCAGAAACTGCACACATTTTAACAAATTCGCAGAGGAGAGAGAGAGAGAGAGAGAGAGAGAGAGAGAGAGAGAGAGAGAGAGAGAGAGAGAGAGAGAGAGAGAGAGAGAGAGAGAGAGAGAGAGAGAGAGAGAGAGACCAGAAACTGCACACATTTTGACAAATTCTCAGGGGGAACAGAGGGAGAGTGATGGGAAAGAGTTAAGGCCAGAAACTGCACAGGTTTTGATAAACTCGCAAGGGGAACAGAGAGAGAGAGAGATGGGAAAGTTAAGACCAGAAACTACACACGTTTTGACAAACTTGCAGGGGGAACAGAGAGAGAGAGATGGGAAAGAGTTAAGGCTCCAGCTAGTAACCTGATATAGCAAAGCCAGTGCTAGTATGGCTCGGTTCCTCTTGTATTTATCACAAAATCAGAGTGGTGTACAGTTAATTTCAGCACTGTAATTTAGCGGTGCATTCTGGGAGGCTATGAAGGCCCTGTAACATGAGGAAATGTTTTAGAGACTAATCACAAGAAGAAAGAGGCCTTTCATAGCATATATGATGCCGCTTTCGGAGCTAAAGCCAGATAATGATTCTGTAATAATGGCACATTGTCTATATTGCAGGCTACAAGACCAAAGGGGGGCTGATAATGGTCGGCTGTTCCCATTTAACCATATAGCTTCTCGAACCCATGTCGACTCATTCAAGTACAATTAAATCTGCAGGGTAAAGCTCTGGGAAAATGATTCTACTAGGAGTTTACTAATATATTCACATACTTTTTCACCAGTGAGAAACCTTTAGTTCTCACCTAATTATGCAAACACATGGTGGTAACAGACTAAATAAATCTCTCTTAGTTTTTTCAGTGTGAAACAATGGCCATTACATTTAAAGTGTCTCTCTCCCACAACTTTTGAAGAAGCCCTCCTCCTTCTCTGAATATATTAATACCAGTGGAAGTTGTTTGTGAAAATGGGGTAGAGCCTTCACAACAACGGGGCACTTTGTTCAGTCAGTTTGGCCACTGCCTTCTGAAAAATAGGCACAATGGAGTCATAGTGGATGGAAACAGGTTTATGTAGGTCAGCACAAGTAGGGTATTTTCCATTGCAACCCCTTGTTACTAAATGATTATTTAAAAATAAATCATTTGAATATTTGATCTGTATTTGATGAAAAAAAGTTGAAAAAAAAAACCTATAACATATAAAGTAGAGGGGCTGTAACATGATTTCTCTTACCACTGGGAGATATGGCTTTCATTACAGTGCTGGCAATAATTCCAATTGTATGTCAGAATATTATTAACCCTTTAGATGCTGCAATGCCCCTGAGCATGCCTTACATATTCCTTCAGCATATGCCTATGTCTAGATGTTGATTAATAAAGTGTCAACTGCATTGTTATGTTAGAATACGATACAGGTGCTGATGGCCAATGGAAGTTAAGCTGCCATTTCCTACTGACAGTGTATGTGAACCAGTTTTTACAACATCATATATGTGATGTTGCATAAGTCTGTGTGTCTGAGAGAGTGTATTTGTGTGTGTTCTTGTATGTATGGTGTGTGTTCGAGAGTGTTCAACTGTAGACGACAAGCAATGCTTAAGCATTTGTTTATTTCCTTCGAAATAAAACTCTACCCGAATATGTATTCTTTCTTGATTAAATATCCATTTAAAAAAAATGAGAGATATGAGAGAGAGAGACAGAGAGAGTGTGTATGTGTGTGTGTTTTTGTATGTGTGGTGTGTTTGTCTGTGTGTTTGTGTGTATGGTGTGTGTGTGTGTGAGAGAGAGAGAGTGTGTGTGTGTGTGTGTGTGCGCACATATGCAGGGGAGGGTCTGTTCGCCTCCTTTCTTCAAACATCTGTGCAGCATCGCTCCGTAGATATTTTCCCGTATGTTCTGGGAACATTTTCAAAACAAGAGTATGTGATGCATGGCCTCCTCAGAGCTGCTGAATACCAAAAGGGAATTTGGAACAGTAAGCCCTGGAAGATGGGCTTCTTTGTGGTAAAGAAGGTGCCGAAGAGAGGGGTCCTTTTCAAATACAGATGGAAGCCTGGAAATATTTTAACCCTTTCTTGACCAAAAGGCTTTTAGCTAGTTTCAATTCTGACATTTTACATCTAGGTTCCTTGCTAAAGCTCTATAGATTATATTAGACACCTGATTTTGTATAGTTTTGTATATTTTAATGGAATCATTAAAAAATCATATGTGTCTTTTTGTAAAGGTCTCTGTGTTTGTGTTCAGTTTTAAGATTCAGTTTCTTGCTGTCTCTTCATTTGCAGTTAATCCTGTTGGCAGTCCAGTTGGTTTACGTTCCTCAATTCATTTTTATGCTGTTCAGATACAAGCTGCCACTCCCCTTGCACGTAGCTTGTTACTGCATCAGTCAATGAACCAAATTTGAGACATGCAGAAGTAGGGGGTTACCAATAACATATCAAAATCATAACCGTTTGTTAACTTCTCCTACCTAAAACTAAGCATTTTCTTAATAGTGTTATTTATTTCATCTGCTTTTGCGTTTTGACTTGCTTCAAAACATGGCCCAGTGTCTTTACTTAAAGCAACATTAAGCACTGCCATGTGGTAAATTATAAATGACATATGAAAAATTAACCAGCCACTGTTGATGATTTGTCAACATTACAGTATATTATAATAATTTACGTGTTAGGTGCTTATTATAACCACAATCCTCCTCTCTCCCAAACTGCACAAGTTCTCTTTTAATAGTAAGAGAGACCTTGAACAACAATTTAGGAAAACACAGAGCTGTGTATTCATCGCTAGCTCTTCCTTATCACAAATGTGCTTGATACATTGCGAGTTGCAGGCCCTTGGCATGCAGGCTTTAGCACTTCTCAAGAAGACAGACTGCTGTCTCTGCTTCTCAATCCCTCCTCTGGGTGCTGGGTACAGAGCGGCTGTCTGTGTGATAACCTTTTTTTTTTAATTTTTTTTTTACTGCTTTGGAGCTTGAGAAATCGTTGAAAGAACCTTCTTTTTTTGCATGCTGGGAAACACGTTTTGAAGCCTTATCTGGCACAACAATTAGTTTATCGTAACCGAACAGACGGTGTGTCCTCAAAACAGTTAATAAATCAATGCTTTTGTCTTATTTCTTTTAAATGACAGGTTAAGTGTGCCTGTTGATTACAAGCATGACAAAAAACTATTTCACAAGTTTCCTAAAGCTCAAAAACCTTCAGTTTGAACTCTTTTTTTGGAACACGTAAAAGACCTAAAGTCTTTCAGTCCTTTTTAGTAGTCCACATTTTGGAATCCACTTCCAAGGAATTTCAAATCAGTGGTAAGAGGGGAGTGAGATTCTGGGGTGTGGGTTAATTCACTAACTTTTCATGGTTTTCACATTTGGAGGGTTCAAATCCAGCTTAATAAAATAAATTTGGTTTTCTCACCTTCACGCTGTCACAAAACCCCAGATTTAGGTGTAGGAATGTTTTTTTTTTTACATATAGCTTGACCATTTTGTAGTCTATTTTTTACCAGTGCATTGTGGAATATGAGAGTGTTTAAACAGTAATACAGTAAGGCCCCGGTGCATTGTGGAATATGGGAATGTTTATACAGTAAGATCCCAGTGCATTGTGGAATATGAGAGTGTTTAAACAGTAATACAGTAAGGTCCCGGTGCATTGTGGAATATGGGAATGTTTATACAGTAAGATCCCAGTGCATTGTGGAATATGAGAGTGTTTAAACAGTAATACAGTAAGATCCCAGTGCATTGTGGAATATGAGAGTGTTTAAACAGTAATACAGTAAGGTCCCGGTGCATTGTGGAATATGAGAGTGTTTATACAGTAAGGCCCCGGTGCATTGTTGAATATGAGAGTGTTTATACAGTAAGGCCCCGGTGCATTGTGGAATATGAGAGTATTAATACAGGAAGGCCCCGGTGCATTGTGGAATATGAGAGTGTTTAAACTGTAAACCTTAACAGCACAAAAGCAGGCAGCTCTGAAACTATTGTAAAAAATCTGTGAAGCATTATTAACATTTCTGACACACATTCTATGTCGATGCCAAAACAACAATGCTACATTTTAACACCTTGAGGTGTAATAATTCTTGGAGCCTGATTATTAAGTCATAACATGTTTATAATATAAGCTTTTCTCCCTTACCAACACACTGTTTACTGCAGTATTACTGTACTGCAATAAAATGCACATTTTCCAATGCTATGATTGAATGCTTAAATTTATGAATGAAGAATGCTATTAGTTACAGTTAATTCCAGATATTTAGCAAAGCCCCCTGCATCCATTGGTATTATTACTACAGTTTTATTTATTTATTTATTTATTTTTATTGTTGTAAAGCATGAGTTAATTAATTATATATTCTGCCGGGAAAATCTTTTTGATTTTTCATAAGACTTGTGTAGACATTAACCAAAACCACGAGATAACTATTGATTGTGAAGTTAGTTGCCTCAGTTCTGATTCCACAGCACCCTCTTAGCCCTTGAGCTCAGGCATTGAAGCCAGCAGGGTATGGTGGGGACTGTACACACTGCACTAGCTCAACCTGGAGGCAGGTGTGGGAAACTGCTGATACACATGCAAGGTGGAGCAAGACAACGACAAATTTGATTTAATACTTGAAGAGTGCTCTTTGACCCGAAAGAGATGTGTGCGCAGAGTTTAAAAAGGCTTCACAGGGAGAACTGTGGAGATGTAAGCCATCTGCATCAGGCATCGTGCCAGCTCTTTGCCAATATGCCCAGACCACCTGGCCATAGAGGCAGCCAAGTATGCCAGCCTGAGCTGTACCCTCTAGACTGCTGCCCTCTTTATCTGCTTTGAAACTCCAAAGACCCAGAATGCATGCTGCGCACTCTCCCTTGCCAGCATCTTTGTTTGAAGACAGGCTGTGCTGTTCGGGGCGACTAGACAGTAAACAGTGCCCTCTTTCAGCGACTCATCCCCACCCGCCACCCCCTTTCTTTGTGTATTTGTGAGGGGTTTTTATTCCTGAGAAGAATTGAGTGCTGTCGCTTTGTTGTTCTACGATCACCTGATTCGCAGACCCATGGAAATAGATGGAAGCTGTAACCCATGAACTCCCCTCCCCTCCCCACCACCCCTCCAAGCCTTGGCTGGAGTTCCATGCCAGCCCCATGGGAACCAGTGAATCAAAGTGCCCTTTAAAGTGCATCCGCATTGTTTTCATGGGGTTTGTTTCTGATAATTTGAAAACAAGCATGAATTTACCTCTTCGAGGATGTAACGCAGAATTGCATGTCAAATAAGTGAATACATGTGGTCTACAAGGCTTTTGTGATTTGTTTCCATGGGGCTCGAACTATGGTATGATATTACGCAATATCATCTATCGCATTTGGTGTAACAATATGTTTTTTTGATGGCTCTCCTCTGTATGTTACATTACAAATTTGCACCCCAAAAAGTATTCTGTTATTGAGCTTTCCTCACTTTGTGCTGCATTTCATCCTCTTTATTATATACAAACTGTACTGAGATTAATTTAGATGTGTTGATTGAATGGATTGCTAGGGTTATCTTTCATAGTTTGAAAAAAACAATCTACCTATTATTATTATTATTATTATTATTATTATTATTATTAGTAGTAGTAGTAGTAGTGGTAGTAGTGGTTGTAGTAGTAATGGTAGTAGTGGTTGTAGTAGTGGTAGTAGTGGTTGTAGTAGTAGTGGTTGTAGTAGTGGTTGTAGTAGTGGTAGTAGTTGTGGTAGTAGTGGTTGTAGTAGTGGTTGTAGTAGTGGTAGTAGTGGTTGTAGTAGTGGTTGTAGTAGTGGTAGTAGTGGTTGTAGTAGTGGTTGTAGTAGTGGTAGTAGTGGTTGTAGTAGTGGTTGTAGTAGTGGTAGTAGTGGTTGTAGTAGTGGTTGTAGTAGTGGTAGTAGTGGTTGTAGTAGTAGTAGTAGTGGTAGTAGTGGTTGTAGTAGTAGTTGTAGTAGTCATCGTAGTAGTTGTCGTCGTAGTAGTCGTAGTAGTCATCGTATTGTTATTTTCCTTAAGTCAATGGTCTACGATGGCAAAACAGATCCAAACACAATAATTTAAACAGTAGCAAGTGTATTTTCGTTTGTGCTTCCATTTATATTGTCAGTAGCCTTGCTTTCAGGAAAGTAGCTGGCTCAGTTGATTTAAACCACAGTGGCAGATCTTTGCACTGTGTTCTGTAAAGTAATATTTAAAAAACATCAAAATCCCACATAATTAACAAGAAAGGTTGTAAAAGCTGGAGTTCTGTCAATGGCATTAGTTGCATTAGCTCTTCCCACTTCCTCTCTGAAGTTAAAGGTAACAGACTTTAGAATGCTAATAAACTTGCCCTAGTATTTTCCCCCAAGGTAAGCCTGGGTCACGTTAATAAGTTAATGACTAAACGTCAGCACATGCTTTCTTAGAAAGTAACTGCGCTGTTTGCGGCTGTTCAGGACTTCATATTAAAGGCACTTGACCTCTGCTTAGCATCAGCAAGTGTAACTCTAATCTCTGGAATGTTCTGATATACGGCTTCGTGACTCAATCTCAAGTTACTGAAAGTCTGCGTTGTACCAGGTACTGCAAAGCTTCAGCAGAGCCAGGAGTAGAGGCAGGTGTACACTGAAGCACTGATTGATTACATAGAATAGCATTGTTTTAAGCAGATATATAGACACTGAAGCACTGATTGATTAAATAGCATACAATAGCTTTAAGCAGACATACAGGCCCGAAGAACTTAATCAAGTGTGTGAAGGGAGAGGTGTAAACTTACATTTTGACTTGAGTAAAGGGGAATTAATTAATTGATCTAAACTATGGTGGGTTTAAATAGAGCTACAGTTTAATTAAATAGGGCTATGCATGCACTTTTCAGAGCCAGCTTCTCTAATAGTGCTTTATTCTTGTACTTTAATGAATCATCGATAACTACAGACAGCTCTCCCTCGATGTTTCACTGTTGCATAATTCACAAATTTGATTAATTCACCGTAAGGCCATGTTGACAATTCAGAAATACTTAAAACTTCAATGACAAACACTTTTGACTAGAACTGGTAGATGCAACTTACTGTACTGTACACTACTCAGGTACTGTGGCTACAATTAGTTTTGTTATGCCAAAATCTTCATATTAAAAAAGAGGTTCCATGTTTTTTTCCAGGACAGAGATTTAGGTTATTGTAAGTTCTTCTGACCATAACTAGTGATAGTGTTTATGCTGCATGTACCATATCTGGTAAGTTGAGTTGAATATTGAATGGCTAAATGCCTTTTTCAATCTAACGGACAAAAGACACATCTGAAAATCATGTTACAGTCTTTTTGGTTAATGTCAGGTTTACAAGAAGACAGGCTTGGTGTTCATGTTTTCATTTTATGGTTAAAGTTCTAGTGCCTTCCATGGAAAGTATCCAGGCAGACCAAAGCTAATCTGCATGCTGTGAATGGGTGCCTTTGTGACGTTTTATAGATTGAAACTGTAGAGTGGCAGGATTAGTAATCCCAATGCATTGTAATAACAGAGCTATAATATTAATTATTGTTGTGATGCCTGGTTTGGTCCAATTTCTAATATTTAAACATGTTGGCAGAAATAGGATTACCGTTGAGATCAGTTGAATAGAGCCTTGTATTTGCTTGTCAAAATTCGAAGGTAAAAGCATAACAGTGACAAAACATGTCCGACTGCGTCACCCCCAGAACTACAGTGTCATTAAGGGAGAAAAATAAGCAGAAATCTTGTGCTTTTTTTTTTTAATCAGCGGGGGTGACGTGGTTGTGGCTTGCCATAATCGTCCCTCTATAGAACCTACTGCCAGGGTTTCAGGTCAAGTTCGATATCAATGGCTAATCCAAGTTCCCCCCGAGTCTGCCTTCAGTGCGAATTATCTCAGCCAGACATCCTGGCTCGTTCCAACGAAAACCTCTGATGGCTTAAGCCTGAGTACCCCAGCTAGGCAGCATCTGAGCTAGAGACAGAAAGCAGAAGGGAGGGAAGGTGAGAGAGAGAGAGAGAGAGAGAGAGAGAGAGAGGGAGGGAGGGAGAAAGAAAGAAAGAAATCCTATCTGTATACTGGTGCTGCTCTTCTCTCGGTTTCCCCAACAGGGATCAATAGGGCGGTCGATAAGCTGGGGTTGCATTGTTCACTGCATAGCAGAGTGTGTCTGCTTAATAAATAATTTTTACTGTTGTTTATTATTGCAAAAGCTTTTGGTTCCAATCCCGCTAGAATAATTAGACTGGAATGTGTTTTATGATCAAACAGACATGTATATGTATTTTTAATATGATTAATTTAATCTACTAAAAAAAAAAAAAAAACTACAGGTAGGCAGAAGTTTAAGGTCTTTGTACAGCACAGTTAATTTGATAAATGTAAATATACTGTAGTTCCCTGTACTGTTTAAAAATATTTAATTTTGTACTATATACAAAGGACAACATCCTAGCCAACTGGAATTACCATGGGCCAATTCAACACAGATTTAATACTGTTGCGTTGATTATAATACATATATACTTAAACAACAGATATTGAAAGAACTAATGTTGATGTATGATTCATATAGTGTATGACTGATATATGTGTATATATAAATATATATATATTATATAGTATGAGATATATATATATACTATATATACTTATTATACTGTTCCTATAATATATATAGTATATATATATATATATATATTTACTGACCGTGACAAATGTTTAATGTTCCAAATTACACTGTGTTACGTGTCCAACTGGATAGGTTAACATAAAAATTGTATTTTATTACTTGTTTTATAAAAAAAAAAAAAAAAACAGTGGTGCCACTCAGTCAAAGTTCATCATCATGAAGTGCTTTCGTTATTTCACTGATCAGGATGCTTGTAATATATCCACTAGACCACTCCCCTCAACTGCCATTTATCATGGACTAACTAAAGTATTATATATATATTATATGTATTATATATCAGCCTAGATTTGGGAGTTTCTAGTCTGTTCTAGTGTCACAGAAGTAAGGTGATTACCAGGGCAGTCAGCCAGCTTCCAGTTGATTCCCTGAGAGCGGCTCTAGACTCCTGTGAATATTCATTCGATGTCATTGCTCTTTGAACTATTGATAATTGAGACCCAAAGAAATAAACTCTTAAATTGTAGGAAATGGTAAGAACCAACTGAAAACAATGTACATTAGGGGCGCAAAAGAATAGGAAACACTACAACTACTACAACGACTACTACTACTACTACTAATAATAATTATAATAATAATAACAATGCAACTCAAAGTTAGAACCGCTGAGAATGAGGTCTTGCTCTAGTCCTGTCACTTGACCGGTTCTTTGATGTATGCAACCATAGCAATTGCATTGTGTTGCAATGTAAAGTACAGGACCATAGGAACAGTAGACCATGAGGAAGTGAAGGGCATGGTTGAAAACTTGTTTAGGCCGGTAAGTCCTCAATGTGTCAAAGTGGCCTGTTCTCAATACTGTTTACTTCATTAGGTCATTTATTTACATTTTAAAAGAAGAATTCATGTTACAAAGCCATATAAGTCATTTGTTTAAACTATTGATTTTTTTTTATCCTTTCAGAAAATATACCATACCACCTGGTTGACCAAGTCTGTTGCTGTCAGCCCAGAATTAACAGATTTATTATATCTGGCCAATGAATACAACTAAAATAACTACAAGAAAAAAAGCTTACTGAGAAAAAAAAATATGTTGACATCATACAAATAATAACAGAATTGCTGGTTTTAAATAGATATACCCCTGCATTTCTACAAGCAATTCTAATCATATAAAAAGGCACAGAAAAAAAAACACATCATTGATGCCATCCATTACAGTGCTATAATTATGGTAAGTGAAGCTGAACAAAATCAATAAAGTAATTCATCAATTGCATTCCAAACTATTTGAGTCTGGTTTATGTCATGCAACTGCCGATAGCGTCCTTCAATACCACAATATCTGGCTGTCAAGGTTTCTCTTTCTAATCCACTATAATGGGATGCCTGCATTCTTGTTGCTCTTTTCATTTGAATTGTGTTTTAATGAATTAGTTTGCTGCAGTGACTGGCTGAAGTATAAACTTATACTTCTGTTAACAAGAGCTTGCTGTTGTTGTATACTGCGCCTAAACAGGTGTGCCATTCCAAGTGTTTTCTGACACACTGTTGCATCGGTGGCCCATTTTAAAAGAGACTCAAATATTCCGGAAAGTTCCAGCCAAACGTCTTGCTTATTGTAATCCCCAGGATTATCAAATGCCAGTAATTATAGACCACTGCTGAATCCGGTTAAGAAGTAGCATTGCATGGTCTTATTCTGCTGCCTTTTTATGTCGCTTACAGTTGTTTCAAGTTTTATTTTCTTTTTTTGGAGAAGTTTCTGTGTTAGAAGTGTTGTTATCTGAGTTCAGGAGCTGCTGTTTAGTAATAGTTGGCTTCCATGCATATGTACTAAAGGCTAGATTTGGAGGCTCTGCAAGGTGACAGTCCAGATTCGTGTCCTGGCTGTGCTACAGTACGTTGTTGCTCCCGCAAGTTAGGAATCACCAGTGACTGAGTTACCTCACTGTGCTACAACGCCCCGTATGGGCCAGGCAACCAGTGAGCCCAAGCAGACACTTTCTGGGCTGCCCTTTGTCCTATATGGACTGAGCTTGGTGACATCCATGTAGAACTCCTGTAAAGAGGTATTGGGATCTGATCTTGTGATCTCGACAGGGCCAAGTTGAAATGACAACATCCTGTAGTAGTTGGAGCTGGGCAGTAGTGTAGGAGAACATTGGGTTTGTGACCAGTTTGAAAGTAGATTCATAAACAGCACTACATTAGCAATAGAGCAAATGATTATGAGAGCCACACCCCCTTATTATTATTAGGAGTGTGTGTGTGTATATATATATATATATATATATATATATATATATATATATATATATATATATATATATATATATATACACAGCTCTGGAAATTAAATGGAAACGTAGGACAATGGTGGGGGTATAGAATGGGTTACCTAGCCATGTTGCTGAAGGAGACAGTTCTTCACACAGAGAGTGGTGAGGGTACGGAATGGGTTATGTAGCCATGTTGCTGAAGGAGACAGTTCTTCACACAGAGAGTGGTGAGGGTATGTTCTTAAAATAAATTGGACTTCCCCAGATTCATCAGCCATTAGTAATCGTGAGCTTGCAGCTTGTATGGAGAAAGTCTGGGTAATATAGAACCTCAATAACATGTCAAGGCCCTCTAACTATCACTATCGTAATGTATGTTTTGGTAAATGCCGTAAATGCACAATTTAATTATACTGTCTATCCTTTGGGATTGATACACGTTGAAATGCACTGTCCTGGAAAAAGAAAACACTACTGAGGATGCAAAGGAATTGCCACCAAAATAAAAATATCCTGCAATGTTAATCACTGTAGTACATGTTTTGCATTGTCTGCACTGTCTGCATCAGAGTAAACTGAAAGCTGATATGCAGGTTAGGTATATTTCTATTGTTTTCCTTCTTTTTCTCTTTGCTAAATTGAGCTTGTCAACATTAACCTGGCATCCATATGTATTATAACAATATTATAACAAAGCTCACTTTATTACGTGCAAATAATGTGTCCTGAAACAAAATAAATACAGAACAAAATAAATCATATTGTATTTCATAATATACAAATATTCTGTTTAGTGAATACACATTTTTGTATTGTAGCGTTTAAAACGGTATAATGGTTCCCATGATCAACAGTTCTATCTGTCAGAAACCTGGGATTCTAAATAATACTGAATCTTACCTTTTTTTCATTGTAGGTGCCAGCAGGCATCAACATGTGTTTTAGATTGGTGTGTACTCTTTCAGTTTGTACAGTATGCCCATTTTATTTTACGTTTTTAAAGTTTGAAAAAAAAAAATCCTGAATATAAAGGTGTATTTGAACCATGGTCAAATTTGCCTTCATATTTGGTTTAAATCCAATAGGAGGCTGTCTTTATAGCATAAGTGCAGTTACAGGCTAGCTTCACTCAAACACGTGCCCCAACACTGGAACACTGCGAAATTAATTATTTGCACTTTTTTTTTTACTCTTGTGTTTATCAATTTGTCAATAAAACAGCCATATTCCTGGAAATTTCTGTGCACAAATAACACTTGGCACCGAAGAAGGCAGTAGCCTTAACGTTTGTCTAGTATTACTTAGTTTCTTATAGTTTGACCTCACAATGAAACAGTCTTTCTCAAATGATGTAGCTGTAACAGCAGGGCAGTAGCAACTTGAACCAGTATTCTTTGCATTTTGTCCCACACACAGTGAAGAGCATTGTACTGTAAAATGCTGGCTGTGTGGAATACATACTGCAGCCATTGCAGAGTGTTGATCTGGTTGCAATAAAGATGTGGCTAAAAAAAACGTGTAAATCTCTTTCATCATCAGTTTCTATGGATTAGGAGTAATTACGAGATGTTTTACTTTTTTTTCTTTCATATCTTTTTTAAAAACAAGTTTGACCTGTTTTTACTGTGTGTTGTTTCATTTAGTCTGAAATAGTCATCCCTTAAGCCAGCTTTGTTTTTAAACAGTAGCGTGGCAGTTTATTGGACGTGCCAGAGAACATTTTCAAAATGGTTGCCAAGCTATAAGATGGCTGCCAAGGCAACATTGAGAAAAAAAAGTGTCCAAAATGGTGACCAAATTCTCAGGATTTTGTCTTTTACTGTGTGTGTGTGTGTGTGTGTGTGTGTGTGTGTGTGTGTGTGTGTGTGTGTGTGTGTGTTTTTATACATCATAATGCTGTTGAACTTGGCAGCTGCTCTTTGCAACTTCAGTGTCATTCAGCAGTTGAAACAGTTTAACATGATTCACTCAGTGTATTTGTATTTGGCAAGCTAATTTAACAGAGCAGTGCTTGGGATACACATGAGGGACAGGGGAGAGAGAGAGCGAGAGAGGGGGGTGGGGGTGAGCTATAAAATTACTGCTAAAGAACCACAATTCAAGCTGTTTTTAGTTTTGAGAGTTTTTGTATTTATCTCTTTTTTTTGGTAACAATTCCACAGCATTCAGTGTTGATGTTTTGTGTCCACAATTAGAAAAGGCTTACCATGTCCTCATTTAGATCCACAATTAGAAAAGGCTTGCTGTGCCCTCATTTAGATCTAAAATGGTTCCCGCTGCATGTGTAAAATGGCGGTGTTGGAAGAGAGCACCACGTGCATGGGAGGGCTTAGTGTCTTATTATTATCGCCTATTATTTTGAATTTGAAGCAGCGTTTTCTGTCAAATCAATTGTGTTTTCTACTCTCACCAAAATGTATTTTCTTGTGATTTGTGTTGTGTTTGTTGCCTAGACTGCTGCAAGTTTGTAGTAAACACTAATTTAGCTTTTTTCGTTTTTACTTTGCTCTCAGTGCATTAGCCAGAATTGAATTCCCTGCCAAAGCTCAAAGACGTATAACAAGAGTGAATAAGAACATGCCAGTGCTGCTGCTTGTTAAGCTGGGAGCACAGTGCAGATGCCAGAGGTGGCGTCCAATGCTGGAGCTACTTGGCACTCACTCACTAGGGATCCCCTGTCTTGAGTGGGATATGCTGTGGCATAAACTTGGACAGTGTGCTCTTCCTTTTGGCTGATAACGCAGCTTAATGAGCCAGTGTAACCAGTGAAGAAATGGCAGGTGTGCCTTTTATCGTTGTCTAATGATACATGGTGATTATTTTTAGTAGTAATTGTAAAAGTAGTTTTGCATGTATTATTATTATTATTATTATTATTATTATTATTATTATTATTATTATTATTATTATTATTATTATTATAGTTATAGTAGTAGTCGTAGTAGTAGTAGCAGTGTTATATCTTATATATTTTATATTAAATTTTGTATTGTTGTTATTATACAATAATCAAAAATAATGACCATTATATACTGACTTTTTTTTTACTTAAGTAAAAGTGATTAATATTTATTTTACTTGAAAAAGAAAATGTTTACAAGAGGTTTATGTTATATTATAATTATAATTATATATTATTATTATTATATATTATTATTTATTATGATTATTATATTATTAAATAGTACATGTAATTAATTAATGTACACTAATTGATCTGTTTGATATAAAAATAATAATAATAATAATAATAATAATAATAATAATAATAATAATAATAATAATAATAATAATAATAATAATAATTATACATTCTAAATCTGTTTACTCATATTTCATTTCAGAGCTTTCCAGGCATTGCCCATAACACTCACTCACTCACACACACACACACACACACACACACACACACACACACACACACACACACACAGTGTCCTGCAATGCAGCATATCTGCTGTACAATGTCCTGTGGGATATCTAGGCAGAAGGCATGCAGCTGAGGCCTCCCCTTCCTGGGATCAGAGTCCTGTGATCTGTGAAGATGGCTTTTCTATTCCAAATGGAGGCTTGCTTAGCAAGGACTGGAAAGCCTTCGATACAAGCTGTGATGCACCATTTCTTATATTAACTGTGGTTTCTCCTGGCAAAATAAAACACACAAACAAACACACTTTTCATAGAAGAGAAAAGAGCTTGGCTTGATAAAAAGTAAAGCAAAAACAGCAGTCATTTACATTTACACAGCAGTCAGAGAGAGAGAGAGAGAGAGAGAGCCCTACAGTTCCTTTTAGTTTTCCGGTGTCTGTTTACCATATTCTATCATATTTTAGCAGAAAGCATTCAGTTCAGTTTGTTTGCATTACAATACTTACTGTGGAACTACCGTATGGTGTATTTGCAGAAACGAACTTGTCTATCGACTCATTCTTATTTCTTCCCAGGTTTGTTCATCGTAATCTGTGTTTAACGTGGGCCTCATTTATAAACAATATTCTCTCTCAATATTTATCACAAAATGCTAAACAACATAGTGAAGACTGAAGCTTTAAAAATGACGCTTCCTACATAGGATTTGATACACATGGGAAAACAAGAATGTGGCGGTAGAGGTTCATGTTACTGATATGTTAAACCCATCTGATTTACTGTAGACCCCTATAGACACAAGAAAAATAAATATATACTGTATATTTTGAACAACTTCACCCGACTAAAGGTCGAAAATAAAGGTGCTGTCTCATTACTGACATTTCATTACAATAACTTCTTTCAGGTATGCTGTAATATAAAAAAATATGAACCAGTTCCTTGCAAATCTATAAAGATCTGCATTCCATAAAAGAATGTAGCCATTCCAGGGAATGTAACAGTCTGTTGGACCACACGCACACATTTATTGCATCTGTGAGTTTGTCAATACCTTCTGTATACAGTCTATGACCATTCGTTGCTGCCGCTGTAGATATAGTTTATTAAATAAGGAACACATAGCTGATGAACAAACTTAAAAGCCCTCAGCAGATTGTGTGTTTGGTTTAAAGACTCCTATTTATTAGTTTCTGATGATACAAAACTGGCAATTGAATCCCTGTACATGAACATTTTTATCAAAGAAACATGTATATAATACAATGTAAATTTTAACACAGTCTACCTACAAAGCAAATTAAATTTAAATTAAATCAGACACACATCTACAGTCCACAATTACTGTATTGTAATTAAAGTGGTCATCTCAGGAACAGTACTGTACATTGTAGTGAGTCAAGTGTGATTAGAATTTAGAATAAGACAACACAATTACTAGTGCATCTGTATGACCTCAAAGTTTAGTTCATGCATCTTCACCAGGACAACTGAATAACTTTCACACATGCCAGTAGTAATTTACTGTTTCAGAGAAAGGTAAACCAAGTTACTAACAAACATGCATTATACATTACTGCTGTGTGGAAAAAAATAATATTCATAGACAATTTTCTTAAATATATTTCAGAATTTGTGCTTAAAAAAAAAAAATTGTGTGAGACTACTGCTTGTTTTTTGTTCAGCCCCCTGGTTCATGATGCAGTTTACTGGTTCAGGGTGCACTTTACTGCATCTCATTCCTATGAGTACTCAGGATGATTGCTGTTGGGTTGTTATTTGATTTAAGCAGTTGTCAAGATGCCTTAACACATCAAACTGCAGTACTTTGGGCACAAATAGAATGAACAAGTCAATTTTTTAATGGTGTAAAAGAAATAGACCTGATAAACACTGATTTTAATCTTCAAAAAAAACAAAAACACAAGGCCTAAATATATTTTAAAATAACACATATAGATATTGCTTGCTGCTTTGGGACACCCGATAAGCCTTCCTGTGGGGTTTGCCCTGCCCCATTCTGAAGTATGAGGAATATTTAGACTTCATCTAGACCAACGGCTTTCATCCTCCCAGCGTAGGGCCATCTGACATGACTTTATATAGGCTTCACTGAAGCGGCTGTGCCAGGCAGCGTGTGGTTGTGGAGAAGGTGCTGTGCCTCTGTGCAGTGCGGTGCTAATGGCTGTGGTGCTTCATGGCTTGGCAGGAGGGCTGAGAGAGAAGGCCCGGTGCCAGGGCCTTCCAAGGGTCTGAGGTGGGTTCACTGCCAGAATGAGTCATCACTTTATTTTATTCAGTGTCGCTCTGCCAAGACCTTGGACACTTTCTGTTTGTAAAAGCTTTCCTGCACAACATCGTGGTTTCAGTTCTGTGCCAGACGTCTGGGTGGGTAGGAAGTAGTGGGGGGGGGGGGGCACTTTGCATGTATCTGAGGAAGAATTAAGCAAAGCCATGATGTCTTTGGTACTTATTACAAGGGATGTCCCTTTAGTATTAAGTCCATCCCCCTGTTCATTTAGCTGGTCCCATGATTGCCATTTTCACTGTACATACCACATATTTACTAAAAGTGTCATTACAACATTTTTTTCTCTAAAGAGTATACCTGTAATCGTTAACGTCAGTGGGTTTTCAATACAAAATGATGCTGATGAAACTGTGATTTGACCCTGATATGAATAACTGTTGCGCAGAACCCACTGGGCAGGATAATCATTCCCAAGGTCCCTGCCCATGATCTCTGGTAAAGAATGACCAGCACTGACCTTAAATATTAGTTGTGTGTTTATGACATGTTGAGTGGGGTATGAGAAACTCTGCAGAGAGGAATGAACATTGTCTCTTCTGTCAGACTAGACCACTATGCTGTTCCTCTTCCCAAATCTCTTTCTGTGTGTGTTAATACACTGGGGAGGTCAGACAAAGTGCTAGCACATAGGGCAGGAATTTACAGGAATTTCCTGAGTCCTGTAGGGCTCTTATTATTACAATATGTGTATGTAAGCAAAAGAGATACTCAGAAAGAGTCTGTCTACATGATAAAACAAACCGCTGTATAATACTGTGATATATCTGTTTGTGGTTGATAAAGCACAGACAAATCTGTAAGTGCAATTTGCTTTGGTATATTGATACACAGAAAGATGTTCTGCACTAAACTTTTGCATGCTTTGTCTCCAATTTGATTCATTTTGCAGTCAGCGATTAATATTTTAATAACATAACAAAACTATGTATGTAAAGTTAATGCCTATGCATAATGTACTGCTGGGCACTTTTAATGCGAAATGTCTTTTGAATGTTCATTTTGATTTAGTACATGTTATGTTTGGTTGTTGTACTAGAATAGTAAAGCAGGGCGTTGAGGCCAAAAAGCTCTATTTTGGTCTCATCAGACCATAGAATCTTCTTCCACTTGGTCTCAGAGTCTCCCACATGCCTTCTGGCAAACTCTAGCTGAGATTTGATGTGAATTTTTTTCAACAATGGCTTTCTTTTTGCCACTCTCCCATAAAGACCAGTTTTGTGAAGCACCCGGGCTATTGTTGCCGTATGCACAGTGTCTCCCAGCTCAGCCGTGGAAGACTATAACTCCTTTAGAGTTACCATAGGCATCTTGGTGGCCTCCCTGACTAGTGCCCTTCTCACCCGGATACTCAGTTTTTGAGGACGGCCTGTTCTAGACAGATTCACAGAGCTTATTTGGGTGTGTCATAGCAAAGGGGGTGAATACTTATGCAGTCAATTATTTTCTGTTTTATATTTGTAATTAATTTAGAACAATTTGTAGATTTTATTTTTCACTTTGACATGACTTTTTTTGTGTTGTTCAGTGGCAAAAACTCCTAATTAAATTCATTTTGATTCTGTGTTGTAACACAATAAAATGTGGAAAAGTCCATGGGGGGTGAATACTTTTGAGAGCCACTGTATGGGTTTTTTAGTGTGGAGATATTGCTGAAATATGGCAATTGATGTTTTCATTAAAGATTTTATGTTTTTAGGGTCTTTTTAGTCTAAAATGTATTGAAGCTTTCAGCGAGGTGGCATGAGCACTTCAGGGGTCAGGAGCCAAGCTTGTATTCATTCAGCTAGGTGGCGCGAACATGTCAGAGGTCAGGATTAAGGCTTGTGTTCGCTCAACGTGGTGGCGCGAGCATGTCAGAGGTCAGGAGCCAGACTTGTGTTTGCTCAACGTGGTGGTGCGAGCATGTCAGAAGTCAGGAGCCAGGCTTGTATTCATTCAGTGAGGTGGCGCGAGCACTTCAGGGGTCAGGAGCCAGGCTTGTATTCATTCAGCAAGGTGGCGCGAGCATGTCAGAGGTCAGGAGCCAGGCTTGTATTCATTCAGTGAGGTGGCGCGAGCATGTGAGAGGTCAGGAGCCAAGCATGTATTCATTCAGCGAGGTGGCGCGAGCATGTCAGAGGTCAGGAGCCAGGCTTGTATTCAATCAGCAAGGTGGTGCGAGCATGTGAGACTTGTATTCATTCAGCAAGATGGCGCAAGCACATCATGTCAGGAGCCAGTGCTATCAGTGTTATTGTGAACGTGTGTAGTTACGATGAATGTGTACCATTGTTAAGGACTTCTGAGGCTATAGTGCAAATTATTTGACGTGGTGGTGTTTTAACAAATCCAAGGTTTAATAAATGAATATATTAGTGAGATTTTCCTGTGGTGTTTCCTGCAGTGGTAGGGCGCTTGCTGTTGACGAGCTTGAACACAATGGGAGGAAGTGTTTGCAGAGTCTTGTGGAAAAGTTTATGTCAGAATCACACTTCCCTGACAAGGCTGAACTTCATTTCTGACCGGTTATAGCTGTGACCCTCTTACTGTTTGTTTTTTATGCTGGGTTAAAACATTATTATTTCTTGTAATTCTGTCCCTCTGTATGTCAAACTTGTCACTGTTTATGCACCTGTAATGAAACTTGATAGTTACTTTATTTAAGTTATTCAGAGTATTAGATTCTGGGGATGTACCGGGTTCTCTGTTTGTACATTTGTCCATCTGTATGAACAGCATCAGGTACAGGTACAGCATCCTTCTGCTGTGCTGAAAAAAGGCCAACAACTTTCTATCAGAGGCCTGCCTTAAACAAGAAAAAAACAAGTCCACAAATTGCCTGTGGGCCCATAAATTTGACATTTCCCATAGATTCCTGAAGACAGACATTCTTCAGCAAATCTTGTATGCTGCGTTGTTTGAAAGAACCAGTGAAACTTTTGAGAGAAGTGTTTTGCCACTGCTGGGTGAGAAAGGCAAGCCACAGTTATAAATATGAGAATCCAGGCTGCAACAAGCAACACAGAAATAGGACAACTCTCTTGTAAGCAGTTGTAGAAAGAAACATTTTCTAACCAATTTTTCAGCTGGGAAAGCTTTTTTTTTCCCTCCTGAGCTGCACACAATGTTTAATTTTCCCAGCCTCTCTCTCTCTCGGTACACGACAGTCTTCTCTAGAGAGGCAAGGGTAGTCATCCCTGAGAGCTAGCAAAAATACATCAAATAAACAAAGTTATCTCAAGGGATGCTTGGGATTTATAGAGGCAAATGTCAGGAAAAAATGTTTATCATATTCTGCAAAAAAAAAAAAAAAGAACTGCGTGAAGAGTGAAAGCTTTGTTAGTTTAAAGTATTGGCTGCATCTTCTTTTTTGCTTTGCAGCATTTTCACTCTGGGAGTCTCACTGTTGAAAGCAGAGACAGGGAGGAACACACTTCCTAACTTAGCAAAATCAGAACACTGACCCTAAAGAAAAAACTGGAACTCAATGTGCTAATGTACCGTAAACCTGCCAGATTTAGTCTTCCCGGAGATGACCATAAGATATAGCAACACCACAGTATCCTCCTGGCCTATTTGATTTCTGTGGTACTTTGATTATATATTATTTTATTCTTTAGTCATGGATATTACAAATGTAATCAAAGCATTTCTGTCCAGTGGTCTAGCTTGTACTTGATCTACAGCAGAACATGTGACCTACAGGTCAGGAAGTGACTATATACTGAAATCTGTTGCATTGTATTTGAATAAACCAGTATACAGTTGTCAGTCACAGAAATATCTGAGACAAACTACCAAAATACCAATTACTTAAGAAATCCCAATAATTACTGTGTATTAATTATGTTTTTGTCTAAAATTATAGTTTTTATTTTCAGAATGCTTTTATGTTATCTTTGACATAAGAAATATGGTACCAGTGTTACTATCACCATGTAATAAGAGGTAAGGAAATGGTTAGCACGTCTTTAATAGTGTAGGCGATGGATGCATTTGCAAAGTGCAGTTGTAAAGATATCAAATTGAGATAGTAAAGACATAAAAGGTGATTTGCAATCAGACAAATAAAAAGATGTTTCTGGTTACACTAAGAAAGGTAGACAAGTGATAAAAAAAACCATACAGCGAGAGAAGAATATAATTTGTAATTCCACCTGAATTGCAGGCCTGCAGTCTTTGAAAAGATACTTCTAAAAACAATAAGCCATCTCTCCCAATTCGCCTACCAGTGATAACATGAAATCCAGTGTTTGTATTTCTAAATTAAGTTTGTGCCTGCTTTTATTTTGCCCTGTGTTTGCTGTTTACTGTGGAAAGGGTCTTTTGAAAACGGTTTGGAAAACTGCTTGCCTTCAACACAGAGTTACATACTGTAGGGTTTGAGCGCAGACCCAAGCACATTACATACGGTTTGAACACAGACCCAAACACAGTTAGATTTTGCTGCATGCATAATGAATTCGCCTCCATGGGTCTTTGCCTAAGACACTGTTACCAAGCGGGGATCAAAAGCATGTAGGATTGTTTCAGTTAGACTACAGTAGACCTTTATCGAGCAAAGCAAGGTGCACTTCTTTTAATTATATACTGTACAACAATAATAAATGTAAACTTCCAACCCCCTCTAAAAGGTATCACAAACTGCAAACTTCATTAACTTATTAAAACGCAGTCCTTAAAATAGTCCTTAAAGTAAATAGGGTCCAGCCATTCCTAAAATTTTAAAGAACATTTGAATTTGTGTTTAGAAACATTAACTTTGGTTAAAAGGAACTTTGAAAATGAGTTTGCAACAAAAAGAACAGCAAACTTGATTAATGAGCTTTAAAAAAAAACAGCCCTTAAAGGGTACATAAGAACCTTTTTTTTTGTATTGTTCCCATGTGTTGCTACACCTGTTTATGTGAGTTGTTTAAATTGCATTCCCTGCCTCAAGATGGATTCCCATGGACCTCTCAGAACAACATTTCCCATTATCCTCTTGCTCACTGTTAAATCCATCTCAGTTACATATGTGAGCAGGAGGATGATGGGAAATCTAGTTTTGAGAGCTCCATGCGGGTGCATGGGAAGCCATCTTGAGGCAGGAAATGCAATTTAAAATTTTAAAAAAGTGGTCAAAATGTAAAATAAATAAATAAATAAATAAACCAATACACACCTTATGTAAACAATAAAATAAAAAGCTCCTTATGTACCCTTTAACAAAGTCATTAAAGTTTCCTGATAGGGTCCATTAGCATTGCATGTCCATATGTGAAGCATTGTGCAACACAAAATGTTTCCCACTATTAGTCTTGAAGAATAATTTCAGAAGCTGTAGTTGCTGAAACACAGAGTTACAGGTGGTATTTAGATCAATAAAATAGACCATCCATAACAAATCGCTCAATCAGAACTCTAAGATACCATAATAAACTGGAGAAGGCCCTAGCCCAAAATGTTTGTCAACTCTCTTTTAAGTTTTACATTTAAATAGACAGCATAGTGTTTTTCACTATTCAAACACAGTTCAAACACTGGTGGGAAAGAAAGCTTTCCCTTTCTAAACGGTCACCAATCAGTTAATCTCTTCCCCTCATCGCATCGCTGAATGTGGGGCTCCTGTTTTATCCAAAAGCCAGAGTGTGTTTACTTTCTGCAGTTACCATAACGATGTCCCAGTCGTTGCTTTCTGCCTTCACAGTTGCCTGGGAAGGAATGAAACAAAAAGTTGGCAACGGAACAACGGCAGACTTTTAATGACTCCAGAAATCTCTCTCTGCTGCACTTTAGAGGGATATATATATTATATATATATATGTATATATCATATATATATATATATATATATATATATATATATATATATATATATATATATATATATATAAACAATTCAGATTTTATAACCCATTACACAACATGTTATTAATAATGTTATAACCCATTACACATCATGTTATTAATACTGCTATAACCCATTCACATCATGCTATTAATACTGCCTTAACCCATTCACATCTTGTTATTAATACTGTATCTTCATTTACCTGTTCCATGTGAATCATAACATGCTGGACGACATGTCGTTAAAAGCGTCTTCGCTCTGAAAGTTTTGTGAAAATGACTGGATTTATCTTCTTTTGACATTTGCGACTTTTTTTGTAAACAGAAAATATCACTGTCAATGTAAAATGCAAGTCATAAAGGAAAATGTGTCTATTGAAAGTTGATTCTTACTAGTTATGTAATATTATCAGCCAAAAGTTTCAAAGTTTAAACTTGAACATATTGAATGTATGTAACCAACCAAAACAGAAGCCATCTGTTAGGGTGCAGTTACTTGTTTGATACATTACAAAATTAATGAAGTTAAAACTACCTGTGTACAACATTGCTGTGCAAACACCCTTTCTCTCCATAGTAACAGCATAGCAACGTGTAGTAAAGAATAGTGAAAGCATAGGTAAATATTTGCAAGGCATTTTAAAGCATATTAATAAACATGTTGAACCAGTGTAAAATGTGATAATTGTATAGTTTTAAGAGTAACAAAGATTTTGATAACCTTACTGTCCAAACTGTATAAACACTACCGCTGACCTCTATACTTGATATGAATATCTTTGACTATGGTTTAAGGAACCCAGTTAACACTTGAAAACATGCAAACTTTTAAAACCTAATCTATTAATATCTCTGCCACTGACACGAGTGTTGCTTCTTAAAAACTGGTGCAAAATTAATTTGGGGTAATTCAAAAATTTTAGCAGAGTTTAAGGGACAGACTCCTGAATGACCCCATCATGACCCTGCAGCTACTGTCAGACATTTTGTAGGCCCCTGTGTCTGCCTGCAGTACAGTGTCTCCTGTTTACCCCATAGATTTACAACTTTAAAGGACAGCTGTCATCACGTTGTCTGAAGGCCGTTCTAGATTTTTTTTTTTTATAAAAAAAGAGGGAAACTGTGCCTAGCCAGGGCACAAGGGCTGTATTGACTTTCCTAATCCATTTTTTTCCTATTATTTTATCTTCTTTTTGTAGCTGAAGGGGCGTGAGAAAATGAAAGAGATATGGGAGAGACTCAAGAGCTGTTGAAAAGACAGCAAACCCTAAATTGGGTTGTTTGTTGTCTTTCTGTTTGTTTGTTGTTTAAAGCGGAGTCCCTCGCATCGTTCCAGGGAGCTCTCAGCAGGAGGCTGTGCAGATCTGTCACCCAGTCCCCACGGCTCTCACCCCTCATTTACATATTTAATTAGTGAAGGGATCCCGGGAGCTTTGTGGGCCTGGGCGCCCCATTCAGGGCACTGTAAGGCTGTGTGAAAGTGCACCCCCGCCCCGCCCCACTCACGCCGTTGCTGGGGGACACTCAGACGTTTTGTTCACGGAGCTCAAGTTTCCTTTTGTTTTTAGCAGTTGATGCAGATGACACCACTGAGGAGAATGCAAACAAGTCTTAAATTGTTTACTTTGTCTACTAGGGATGGCTAGACTTTCCTAGGCTTTAGTATTTCAGTTTTTTAATTCTTTTATTAGTTCTTTGAGGAGGTTTACAAACCCTACCGGCACTTTTATTTGAAAGTAGAAGGGGTCATTAGAGCAACCCTTATTAACAATCATTGACATTACAGCACATCGTTTCAACCACACTTGGCTGTGAATTAACCAGACAGTTCCAGATTTAGCAACACAGGGCTACAGAGCTAACTTTTATACTTTAACCTAAAAATGGTCAAAATCAACTTCCGTTGTTTAATTTACCTATTTAACAGGTGCATTTTGTAAACTGTTGTGTTAAATAGTATATATATATATATATATATATATATATATATATATATATATATATATATATATATATATATATATATATATATATAATATTTTTTAGGATGTTGTTTTTTTATTCAAGCCAGGATTTACTTAATTACTTAGAAGGATCAAGAATCTTAACTGTGTTACATCATATCAATTTAACATTTAATGGATATCATATTTCTTTGCTTCACTCATTACTCTAAACTCAAAATCACAAGGTACTGGGTGAAATAAATGCAATATTTTCCATTTGAGTTATAGCTTATTTCATTTTTTTAACATAGGCTAGTTACTGTATTACTATACTCTGAGCAATTCACAGTTAAATGTTAAAATTATCCTTGAATATGGCCACAGAACTTTGAAAATGAGTTAAAAGTAACAGTTAAATAACAGTTAAAAGCACAGATTACAGTTCTGATTAGGAAACAACTTGAACCCGTGACTGAAAAGTATGAGTACTTTTTTTCTGGTTAGGTGAATGCATAGGGGCAAGTTTTACTCTGATGACAATTTGGAGAGTGGTTTTGAGAATGGAGTTATAAAGTTTACCGACAGGCCTTTGATCTTATTGCTTTCGTGTTGTGCTGGAATCCTGTACAGTACCTTTACAAGTCCCTGTACATCTAACCTGCTCTTTGTCCTTCCTCAGTGTCTTGTCTACAGTACAAGAGTTGATATCACTCACATTAGAAAGAGCTGAGGGTTCCGATTCAATCACACTTCAGTGTTGCAACCTTTTGAACCCTCACTGACTTCTCAGTGACTTGTGGTCAGGTTCCAAACAGCTAATTCAGGTCACTCTGAGGTCAAGGTCAATTGAAAAAAGAAGAAAAAAAAGGAATTTCAAAGATTCCTAGCCAAATACACTTTATTTTATATCGTTAAACCATTTATTTAATTTTGAATCCAAAACAGTGTTTTGTTACTAATGTTGGAGTGTGGAATGCCAGTCTAGAATGTGCAGTGGTATTGTATGAATGTTTCTTTGTTGTGGGAACTTTAATCTTGAAAGCAGAGAAAAGGGATTGCTCTTCTAACAGTTTGTACAGTGTATTTTTCTATTTGTTTATTTCTTAGACTGGGTGCTTTGTATATATTCTTTAAATGGGACATTTGAAAGCGAGACATCGATTACATTGATTACACAGTGATTCAGTGGAGTTTATGGGTGGCAGATCCAAAGCACACAGATGTGATTGTGTCTGAACCATTAAGTGAGAGGAGGGTTCATTGGGTTACAGCTCTCAGGGTGCCTGGCCTGTAGGTTCTGTAGGGGTCTGCTGTGACCTCTGGATTCAGCCAGTGTGAGGGCTTCTTTATAAACCGCGATGTCTCGATTGCACAGTGGATTCAGCCAATGTGAGGGTTTCTTTATAAACCGAGATGCCTCGAGTACACAGTGGATTCAGCCAGTGTGAGGGTTTCTTTATAAACTGAGATGCCTCGAGTACACAGCGGACTCAGCCAGTGTGAGGGTTTCTTTATAAAACGCGATGCCTCGATTTCATAGTTGCTTCAGCCAGTGTGAGGGTCTCTTTATAAACCCGAGAGCTCACAGCAGACCCCTACAGAACCTACAGGCCAGACACCCCAAGATCTGTAACCCAATGAACCCTCCTCTCACTTAATGGTTCAGACACAATCACATCTGTGTGCTTTGGATCTGCCACCCATAAACTCCATTGAATCACACAGTTCCAGAAGTGCTGGCAAATGAGTGTGCCATGTTGCCTCAAGTCTCCCAAAGTAAGCTCAGTAATTCAAAGCCCAGCTCTGCCGAAGCGTCCCTTCAGATTGCAATCACCTGTTCAGCATAGAGCCTCCTTAATGGAAACCACTTCAGTGGCTCCCATCTGCTTCATGTGAAGCAGCGAGCCTCCCTGTCTGTCAATTAGATCTGCATTTGGCAACCTGTGTGCTTTGTTGCAATAAATATTAACAAAACTGATCTTACATGATTTGATGAAAAGGAACATGTTTTTATTGTGTACAAATACAGTTGTTTACCTCACCTTTTATTTTTAACTAATGCATTCTTCTTCTTCTTCTTCTTCTTCTTCTTCTTGTTCTTCTTCTTTAAATTCACTTTGGATATAATTTTCTGTTTCAGTCATCATTTCCTAGTGACATTTTAAAAAGTTTAAAGCACTCCTGTGAACTCAATAGAGCTCAGCAACATGTCTTCACTAAAGTACAGCATTTACACCTAATGGTAACCCTCTGCAACATTGTTCCCCAGTAAGAAATACTACACAGAACAAATGCAGTATGTTTTTGCACCCATTGTGTATTACAGGCATGTTAATGTTTACACTCTGGTGTACCAGCTGTACTCTGAGAGGAGTTTCCAAGAGCTCTGTCAAGCCATAAGGGTACTTCTGGGTTTAAAAAGTCATCAGAAAGTTGGAGCTGTGATACCATACCATTTTGCTCTTTAATATGACCTGAAACTATTGTAAATATTTTATAAAAGGCCTTTTTCCTAATAAAAGTAATTAAGAAATTAATATCAAGAGGTCCCCAGGTGGCTTTAGGCTTGTGAGAGCTGAGGATGCTCACATGCCCTCAGAATGTCTGTGCTGTGTAGAGACTCGCTGCAGTGAGGAGAAAAAAAAACATAATTGGACATTTCAAATTGGGGAGAAAAAATAATAATAATAATAATAATTCACTCTAAATTTTTTAAAAGTAAAAAAAAAATAAAAATAAGAAAAGAAATGCATATCAGTGTGGCTTGCATAAAATCGAGTAGCCTATATAATTATTCATCAGTGCTCAAGAACCTTTTTTTTCTGTTGCATTACATGTTGGTGAACACTTTGCAAAGTTTTGGAAGATGCAATACTGTTGTTAGAAAAAAGTTAATATTATATTAACAACAGTGATTACAATTGTTGTCAGATATTAACACATACATTTGTATAATATCATTGTATTACCCTAAACCGAGTCTTAACCTTAATAATTATTAACTATTACTTCTGTGATGAGATTATTACAGGTACTGTGTTAATTAATCAGTAATTACTTATGGTTGCATGGGTTAATATTATTTATAATATATTCTATATAGTCTACATATAAATCGTGACTGATTTTCAGTTTTTATAGGCCTACTTATATGGAGCGTGAATGATGTTTTCCTTTTTAAATCTATAGTGATCCTTAAAATGTGGAGGCTTCTAATAATTAATTTTATTTAACCTATTATTAAAAAAAAAGCAGAAAGGAGTTAAAAAAAAAAAAAAAAAAACTAAAGTCAGTCTAAAGTCCAGTTCCATCATTCCGTGCTGTTGTAGACAGAGTCCTGAAAGCAATATGAGAATCTGAGCCCCCAAGTTCATCATTTTGTGCTGTAGTAGACAGGGTCCTGAAATCAGTGTCCAAATCATTTAACTGTCCTTCTACTGGTACAGAACTTCTAGTAGGCTAGTTGTCAACAGTTAGTGAACGAAAAAGTGTACTTAAAATAAAGTGTGGTCTTTCAGTCATAATACAAGTTAGAAGTCTTCTGTAAAGGGCCTCATATTTTAATGTAAGCTCAATCACTGGGCTGTATATAAGAGATGAGACTATGTGTATTTGTGTATGTGCTGTTGTGTAAGATAACACTGTAGGGTGGAGTGCAGGGTACTGTAATACAGTTCTGCTCGTTTTAACTCAATTCAATTTAACCCATATCCTGATTTATTCCTTTGAATGTTTACAGCAGTGGTACACAACTCAACCACTGGTTTATATCAGAATTCCAGCAAGTAACTCTGTACATTTTCAGAAAGCACACTTTGACAGTATAGTTTATTTACATTGCATGTTTTAGCTCATGGGACCAACTCCCTTGGAAACGTACTTGCTGAAGCAAGTTATAAATGAAAATGAATGTAAATCATATATATTTAAATGTCGTTTTTGTTATACCCATAATATTTTACAGAAACACATGCTTAAAGGTTACAGTGTTCTTTAAGTATTCTTAACCCTGGTTTTAATACCCACTGGCAGTATTATCACAGGTCCCCCTTTTCCTCTGTTGGTTGTTGTATTTTTTACAGTTTGAAACATGCAGATATTTCCAACACATCACTATAGAAATGAGTGTCTGCTTTTTTGTGGAACATAATCAGTGATGTTCCTCAGTTTCACTCCTGTGGTACAGCTGCAATCAGGCCATGTGAAACACCCAACAGGAAATGGTCAGATGCCACAAAAGTGGAATTTTAAACCTTGGTTAGCACGTTAAATACTATAGGTAACTGAAGCATGTTTTCATCTCCATGGGGCTCTTTGGATATGTGTTATTCTGTATTAAAAACAATGCTGTCAGAGGTTGTCATGAGAAATGAAGTAACAATGACGGACGTGTTGAACAGCACTTCAGTGTATCAAGTCTTTATATGGTGGGGTTAACTAAAAAAAAACTGTATTTGTTCTTCTCTAGATTCAGGTCAATCTGAAAGTCCAAGCCAGCCAAGTGAAGCTGACATCAAGGAGCAGCCGGAGAATGGTGAGCTGACTTTCACTACACCCTTTCACTGTTATTGAATACGTTTACCAAGCTTCTCAGGGCTTACAGTGATTACATATGCTTTAACTTGCTGTCACAATGCTTTAATACACTTTGCTGTGCTGTTACTATGTTAAACTTTTATAAGGGCAAGCAATAGCTTTTTGCTTACTTGCAAGACTTTGATAAGTCAATGACACATGCTTGCATCGAGGAGCCCTATTGGTATTTTAGTGCTTTGTAATTCTCATACACTGTGTGCTTTTATTTCATTTAAATCAGTCTTTGCCAAGCTGTATCCACTGGCTTCTGCATAGAATGTCTCTGCATAGAATGTGCAGTCTCTTAATAAGCAACCAGTTGTTTGGTGGGTAAGAAGGTAGTGATCAGTCTTCTAGTTGTATTTACAGAGGAAATAGCAAAGACCATTGACCCCATTCCCTATTAAATGAAGAGGCACTTAATAAGGGGAAGTAGAAAGTCCAGACCACTGTCTCTGTGGTAAACTATAGTGTTGTAGCGACTACATCAGAAAACTCACACACTGCACTGAAACCAACTATTCATGTACATATGTGCATTTAGTGTTTCTAAATTAAATTTAAAGTGTTACCAAAGACCCTGCAGTGTTAATAATTAGTTTATCCATGCTTTATCCTGTGTGCAATATACTTCCTATTGATATTTATATTCACACTTCATGGGGCATAAATCACCTGGGAATACATTTCTCAACTTTAACCTGGGATCGTTAGTCAAGAGAAATGTATATTGTGAGCATTGTAGTGTATCCGGGTCATATTCCCTGCTGCAACAAAGCTGGTGCTGTGATTGAAATGAGTAGTGCAGGAGGGAGAGGGATCACTATACACATCTCCTGGTGATCCATGTGGAGGAAATTGTATTCCCCAAAACAAATGGGAATACTGTATGTTTATTTATTTTTTTCTACGATAGGGAGAACACAGGGTACAGAAAATGTAAAATATGTTTTTCTTGTACAATGCAGGGTGTTCTATAAGAGGATAAATAGTACTGTAAAGCAAAGCAAACAGTAGTATGCATTTGTTTGATTGTATTGTTGAAGAGATGGTTATATCTATCATCTGATCACAACCATTGCAATCCTTATTAAAGAGGTCACAGCTTACATGGTTAAAGCCCTGCTTTAGGTATTCAGATAATCAGTTCGTAAATGCCAGCAAGTGTGATTTTATTTGTCTTATCTTTCATTTCGGTGTTATATAAAACGCATTCTCCCAATGTGCTTGCTCCCTTCCGAACTCAATATGAAAAGGCTGGACTGTTAACCTGCAGCAACTAACCCATCTTTCAAACTGGAAAAACACATAGCCAGCAGTACAGTACAATGCAATACAAAACTGTGAGGTACTTATCCGAATTTGCAGATATTTTAAAGATGAGGTCTAGCAGTAGCTCGCCTACGTGTCGCTGGGGGACATTCTTTTTTCCAGTTACAGATTATACATACATTTATAACTTTCTTCTCACCTCACAGACTTGAATCATGCACAGTATCAGGAAGGGACAGACAGCACTCTTAAATCTGACAGGAAACCGCTGCAGACTGCACTGGTGATGATAGACCTCCTGTGTTGAGTTTTAAAGCCAATACAACGCTTTTATTTACTATGCTTACTTCAGACAGTACAAAACTGTTCTGAACCCACACCTGTTACCATTCATATAGACACAGACAACAGCTTAATATGTTGCAGTACATGGACAGACATTATAGTTGGAAATGTTAACTTATACAAAGGATCCAGCAGTCTGTAGTATAAAGTTGTTCTTATATATAATAGTAATTCTGTGTAGGCACTGTACTGTATTGTCCAAGGGTTGTCTGATTACAGCCAGACCATAGGATTGAAATTGACATCTGGCAAGGAAGTGATTACGAAGCAAGAAATAAACTACAAGAAAATGTGTTCCAGTGACCAGTGATGTTCCTAGTGCTAATAAAAACAACAGACTTTAAAGCCTTGGGTAGGACTCATTTAAAAGGCCCAGTATTGTTGGTTCTCCATTTCAAACTCTTCAGAAAGAGTATGGCAAGCAGCAACAGGCTTTTCATAACACCACTTGTGCTTCAAATCCTGACTCTGTTTGTAATTAAAAATAAAATACAAATAGCTTTAAGCCTTGTGTCTGGAGGTTAAACTGCACTGTATTTGATGCATCCGGATTTATATTTACATTACTGTGAAGAAAACGACAACACAAAAAAGTAGTCCAGATTTTTTTGGATATCTTTGTCCAGAAATTATGTCATAGAAAAACATGCAACTGTGCTGATTTAACCTTTTAAACTGCAAAATCAGGGAAGTCCACCAAATAAAAGAGGGGCTTGGGAAATTTAAAGTGTAAAAGTGGTGATGTCATCCTTGATAATCAGGGGCAGTGGAGAAGACACTGAGGTAAACAGAAAGCCACAACAGCGTACCACAAAGGAGTAAAAAATGAGTCTGCAATCCCAGATGAAACAGATGGAAATATCATGGTACTGAGAGTATTGTAAATGCCCTAGCAGGGGAAAGAGTTTGTTTTTGCACTTTGTTGTCTTTTCAAAAGGCGATGTGCACCTTTGCCCTAGTAACCATCAGTCAACACCAAGAGCAACTTCCTGTGTCACCTCAGTCTGACCTCACAAGCTCCTCTGGCTCGTATCTTTCTCTTCCCACAGCCTGTGGCTATAAACCCACGCCTGCATGTGGTGGCACCAGTTCTGTGAAGTTTTGGGACTTTTGGTGAATAGTAACTGTTTAGTGAGGCATTTCAGAACCAGACAGCCTTTCTGAGCAATATGGATGTGATAAGAGCAGAGGCAGCAGTAAAGTCAATTGTTTTATTTATATACCTATATCTTTCTTCCCATCTGTTGATAAGGGTGTTTTTGTCTGCTTGTACACTGTTTAAATTATTATTTTTTTATCTGTTATTCAGTATTCAGCAAACCCAGAGACTGCTTTTCAGTTGTCCTCACCCTTTCAAAAGCTGAGGTGAAATGATCCAGGAAGTGTAACATAAAACATGGAAACTAAGAACTAGCTTTAACTTATTGAAACACCAGATATCATGTTTTTAAAATGAAAATACATGTGTGACAGGGTATTGTCACTGCCCAGGCTGGCTACCAGCAGGAAAGAGACCCAGTGACAGAAAGCTCTAGTTTAAGCGCCGGTGCGCCCATTTATTAACAAAAACAATCACAAACAGGAACAAAATAAACCGGCACAAGATAAAAGATTCAAACAAAAGAATCACTACATGTAAGCTGGGCATTACATTGTGAAACAATACAAAAATTACAGCACAAACAGAATCCCAAACCCCACCCCAAACCCCTCCCCCAACTAACAAAAGCTTTCTGGTTCATTTTTATACATGTGGCCACTCCCCAGTTAGCACCAATTACCTACTATTCCCATCCCCACACTATTTATAGCAGCAGGGCTTCTGCTCTGCCACATGTTTTCCATATAATCTTTCAAAACTGCACATTTTAGACATATTTAGCTTATGGAAGCAGAAAACAGGGTGGCAGTACTATCATGACAATTGAAGACCATCCCCAGAGGTCAAAGTGGGCAGTGGAAGTATGATGGGGTTAAGCTATGCAACTTTAAAGAAAATGAAATGAATTAATCTCCATAATAAAGACATCCAAAATCCCTGGAGCCAAATGCTTTAAAAGATCACTAATAAACCGATAAAGAATTTCCGAGCCAGACTCGCCGATTCTATTAATCATACATTCCTGTGCATTTATTTGATTTTAACCTTGGTCAGGTGCTGCGCAATCAATAGATCCTGTAATTGGGGTATGTCTGGCATCACTGACTCTGTGAACTCTAGAGGAAACATTCACTTGTAAAAGTCACAAGCATTATATATTATATCTGTGTTAAAAACAAGGGCAATTAATTAGCACTCCGTTATGGGAGACATTTCATTAGCAGTACCGAGCCTTTTGTAACTTGCTGAATTCACTTTCAAGTAGCGTCATATTAATATACAACACCCTGTGTTACTGGGAACTGCAGAAAAAACGTTTAGCGAGCTTAACATGCTTAACAACAACCTGTTACGGCTGTGAGGTATCCACCGTTATCTTAACTAATGTATTGTTCTCTGTTGTTTTCTGTTTGCTTTGCATCATTTTCTGTTTCAGCCTTCACATCCCGGTGACTTTTTTTTCTCAGAACTTTAAAGCAGACCTGTGTCCTCAACAGAGCTCTCCAACTTCTAATAAAATGAACATTGTATGTATTGTGTGTCTCTTCTCTCGGTTCAGCTGCTACACCACAGTAGAACCCCCTCCACACACTCACACACACACACACACACCCTGCAATACTTTAGAGTTAATGACGTAATGTAAGACATGAATTCTCTGTGGTATTTCGTACTGATCTCCAATAGGAGTGTTGCAGGGGAACAGGTTAATGGTTACACTCTGGTGTACCAGTGGTACTTAGAGAGAATAATTTTTTTTTCTAAATTAAACACATGCATACATACATCATAATAGAAATTGTGTCGCTATGTGATATTTGAATGAACTATAAGTTTATTTTATTGTTGGCTTGACTACATACTCTCCACATCCCATTTCATTATTGTAGTGAACAAAATTGTCCATCATTAAATGCCATACAAGTAGCTTACCAGAACACATGGTACCACATATTGTGATACATATTGTATTGTGCTATTAGTTTGTCTTCTCATTGCACCCCTAATACAAGCATCTAGCAGCATGTGTAGCCTGTGCAGAGAGAAGTGGGACTGCATCAGAAACTGAATTGCAAGAGCAGTTAAACTGCAGGCTTCTGCATTGCTTCGTCAGTCTGTTAGCATGTAGACTGGTGGACTGTATTTTCAGCTAAAAGCAGGAATACAGCAAGACCTTTTTCTCCCTGCTGTTGTATTCTTCTGTTTCTAAGTGTGCTGTTTTCTGACTAAATGTTTAAAACATCCATTACGCTGCAAGGAAAGGGAAAGAAATGTAATGCTCACATTATTTGAAAGGAGGCTTGAAAAAGTATATGTTTAAACTTGGAGGTGTGCTGACAAGCCATCTCTTAAACTGGGACCGGTCAGGGAAGAACATTCACAACAGCTGAATCATTCAGATCCTAGAACTGTTTACACAAAAACCTCATGTTCTATGCGGCGGGTCTCCAGTTTCCCTGAAAAAGAAATAAAATCAAGCACAAAATATTATATTTCTAACAAATTAAGACTTTTACAAAGTTCAAAATATAATATTTACAGTATCTGTTTGCCTTCTTTTTTAAATATGTGATGGCCAAGTGTAACTTTAGCTTTTAAGAAAGTTAAAGTAAATAACTGTTTGTTTTGTAACACTATACAGATACCTTTAAAAAAAAAATGCTGAGGTCTTTATTAAGACTTTCCATGCAAAATCTCCAGACAAACCACACCGGCTAAAGTTATAGAGGCAAATCCAAATAAATGAATAGTTGCCCTGTTCAGTTCTTTCCATGACTGATTTAATTAAAAAAGAGAAAGTCGTTTCAAACATCATTTTATTAATATCATTGTATTAATCACTGGGAGTAGTTGTTGCTTCTGATGGAAGCACTGAACAGACTTTCCATTCAAACCATGGGCTAATGTGAGCTTTCAACTCTGCAGCCCCACCCACACTACATATATAGGAAGGGTGAGGAGGCAGGACGAGCCAAGCTGAAAGGCTGTTTTGTCACATGATTTGAATGGAATGAGGATGTCTGTTCAGTCTATGGCAGTTAGAATTTTCCAAACAAGCTCACAAACAATGTAAAAAAGAAACGTGCTCAGTATTGGATAGACAGAACCCAGAAACACCCCATATATTTACAAACATCATAAAAATGAGGTGAAATCAGGGTGAAAAAAATAAATAAAATGCCATTGGGAGAGTCTTGTTCTCTAACGATTGAAAGAACAATGAAATGTCTGGAATACAGACATATGAGTTTTAAAGGCACATCATTAGTGTCCTGGGCTGAGCAGAATCCCTTCCTGAGTTTCATCTACACAGCATATTGAGTCCCAAGCTGAGAGCCTTGAGTTAAGACGTGCCTCTGGGCCTAGCCAGTGCCAGTTTAAGGGCTCTTGATGATTTGTAAGAATTCACAGAAGGCCAGTGGCACACTGCGCTTCCCCATTTTTGGACAAAGCCAGCACAGTATAGTGTCATCAACATACAGTACCTCTCTCTGGGAAGGCAAGAACATACATAATTAAGTATTGATGTCCAACACTGTCATTACCTGTTGGGTTATAGACCATTGCAACAGGGGCAGAGGATATTTTTGAAATGTGGTTTTTAATGGTTTTTAGGTTATATTTTTGACCGGATTGCTCAATTCTGCTTTTAGAGGGCATCTGCTGTAGGGCAGTGGTTGCTTTACTGTGAACCTAACCTGGAAGGAGGATCCTTGTTAGGCTTATCATTTGTACTGCAGTACCTTGAGAAATACACTGGGGTCTGTTCAGTTGATCTCAAGAGAGGCCGATCTAGCTAGTGCCAAAGAGATTCTTAAAGTTGGGCACCAAGGTTATGAAAATCAAACCTGGAACAGTGCATGGGAGTCTCAGTAGAATTTTTTTTGCCAGTTAAAATAAGGGTGTTCTTGCTTTTTTTCTCTATGGTCTTTTTGGCTGCCCTGTCCTTAATTGGTGTGAAAACCAGCTTGTTCATACAGCACCCTTTGCTATTTGCTTATAATGTATATAGTTAAACAAGAAGAATGTAACAGTGTAGCTACTGTCATGTCATTTCCGTCTGATACAAGCTAAACAAGCTAAACACACTCTAATTTTAGTTCTATACACATAGACGGTAGAAACGCAAGTGCAGGTAGCCTTCATATTAGGGTTAAACTAATTTAAACTATCTCCTGAGTGTTGCCTTCTTACCTAAACTATACTTACTTTGCTACATGCACCTTAGTGAGCTTGCAAAGTTGCAGCAGTTACTTTTTCTTTTCAGTGTTTATATTCTACCAGGTTTCTATGTAAACTCACTGTCTTACTTGCCCTAATATCTGAATGCACAGTGGACGGTATGCATCAAGCACCAGCACACATCAGTACATGTATCTGCTTGGTAATGATTCATGCTTCTTGCTAATGGTCTCAGGAGTTGCTAGAGTGCTTTCCCACAGTATAACCCCTTTCCCTGTCACTGTGACAGTCTGCTCAGAGTCACCATGCTAATACACACAGTGAGTGTGTTTGTCTAAAATCAGTATCGGTTCAGATTGCAGCTCAGCCTGTTTTCTGGATCTGTTCTGTGCTTTGTGTTTTCATATGTGTTATGGTTACTGTGTAAATTATAGGCTTCATTTCAAAAGTGCCCTTCTTCTTTTGTCAAAAGAACACAGTGTACATGCTTGGCGCAACAGTCTATTCTGTGGAAATGCATTACTACTGGCCCTGGTGGGGGGCATGTTCTCCTGGTGTACTCTGGAAATCCCAATGAATGCCACAGTGCAATGCTCCACTTGGCTGTAGCTACGCTCAAGGCAGCACCCATCTTTCATGCTGGAATCGTGAATGGTTTGAAGAACATGACAGAGACTTCAGGCATCATCCATTGCCATCATTTTTTGACCTTACTAAACAATCCAATTGAGCATGTGTGTTATGAACTTGAACAATGCATTTGTCGTCCTGATTCTCTGCCTACTTCTCTGAACCAATTGCTTAAAATATTGATGACAGAATGTAGACCCCTTCCAGCACCTTGTGCAGTTTGTGCTACATTGTCAAAGCTGGGATAAGGGCAAGCGGTGTCCCAGGTCCTAATAAAGTGGCCGGGCAGTGTTTCTTTCCTCAGGTATATCTGAGCTGATGACTAGAAAGAATAACACTAGACACAGAACACAGTTCTCATTATCACAGTCTATTAAGCCAGGACCAGGAAACAATTTCTAATCAACACTGGGATCTGGGCTGGATTCTCCAGCCTATTGTCCTAGGCCTCAGCTCAGTGCTCCCCATTCACACACACTCACTTCCAGCTGTTGTCATTGAAATCCCACATAATCTCCCAAGGTCAAAGGACAGTCAGCCATGACTGTGGCAGTTAAAAGGTTACGCCGATGTTTGAAGGGGGGGTTTGGGAGAGACGACGCCTCTCATTGCTGTTTTGCATAAGGAATCACAGGCAACTTTACAGCCAGCGATAGAGAACCTTCCATTTTATTCCGTTACATGCTTTGCAGCAGCCAGGTTCACAAAGCTAACAAAACAACCACAGTGTGTGTATTGCCATCTCTTTGTAGATCCTATATGAAATTTGCAATCATTATGCTAAACATGTCATTGATTTTTAGTGGTATTTTTTTCATAGCTCTTAAAAATTGATGGCCTTTTGCACTCTCGTCCCGTCATGAAATGCTAGAGTTCATTCTGGGAGTTCTAGTTCTATCAATTTGAAAACAATAAAAAACTGTTTTAGTTTTTTTATGCTATAACTCTTCTCAAGAAAAAATAAACTGCTCAACATTAAAAATGTCAGCCATTTATTTACTTTACAAAAAATTAAAATCTTCATGTCTTGGCTTGCCTTCCTAGTTACCTGTCACTGCTCTTGCTGTGACTGATGTGTTTCCAATGCTGTGACTGACGTGCTTCCAATGCTGTGACTGATGTATTTCCAATGCTGTGACTGATGTATTTCCAATGCTGTGACTGACGTGTTTCCAATGTTGTGACTGATGTATTTCCAATGCTGTGACTGATGTGTTTCCAATGCTGTGACTGACGTGTTTCCAATGCTGTGACTGATGTATTTCCAATGCTGTTACTGATGTATTTCCAATGCTGTGACTGACGTGTTTCCAGTGCTGTGACTTATGTGTTTTCAATGCTGTGACTGACATGTTTCCAATGCTGTGACTGACGTGTTTCCAATGCTGTGACTGACGTGTGTCCAAGGTTGTGACTGACATGTTTCCAATGCTGTGACTGACGTCTTTCCAATGCTGTGACTGATGTCTTTACAATGCTGTGACTGACATGTGTCCAATGCTGTGACTGATGTGTTTTCAATGCTTTGACTGACATGTTTTAGTGAATGTGAAGAGCATCATTAAATCATCTGCACAGAGCGATCGTTAGCTTTTAACTTTTCTTCACTATTAACTTTAAAACATACCATCAAAAAATCTAATTCAACTTTACCATAATATCTGGTTCTTTCCTATCAGAAAATATGAGAAATTACTGGAAGGTTTACTGGAATTATTTAGTTAGCTCTCTGTACTTTAACTGCACTTCACAAGCATTAGGGAAATAATTAAGAAACTAGTTGGAACAAAGTTCTGCACTGGACCGTAAGAGTCAGGGATGACTTAACATGCCCTAAGATAAGGGTCCCTGCCACTGCTAGTGAAAACGATTGAGAGTGCTAATTTACAAGGCCTCTCATCTGTGGAGGCCCAGGTTCAAATCTGACTCAAGACATAAGGTAAACAGCCTATCAAAAAACCACCAGCCGTGTTTAGGAGTAACTGCTTGTATGTAAACCATAACTGTAATCCGATTACATTTTCACAAACTGTAATGGTTCCTTTTTAAGATGGATAATATTACATTTTCTGTGCACATATTTGAACAGTGCAAGTCAAACCTTATGGATCACACAAATGCCCATCGTGCTTGAAAATGACATTATTCTTTGATAGCTAGATCTTTAAAGAATATTTCTAGCTGTAGCCTGACCAAACTGAAAAAAACTAAATATCCCTGTAAAATGTAATCTGTGCCTGAGAAGTAACTATTTGTAACTAACTTTTTTTTTTCTATTTAACAATAAGTAACTATAACTAGTTACAGTTTTGTTCAATAGTAAACAAATACTGTTTAAAAGTAACTTGGCAACCAGCACACTTTTCAGCCTCTGATTCAGCAAGGCCCAGGACTGCATAGCAGGCAGACTTATAGGTTCTGCTAACACTTCACACATCAGGAACAATTCACTGTGATTTTAAAACAACAACCATTGTACACTAATAGACACTGTTTTGGTTTTCTTTTAAGTAAATTTGTATCACTGAATATATGTTATTGTTCAACTAGAAACTTGCAGATAGGAGCAGTTTTTCTTTTTAAACAAGGCCTTTGATTTCTGTAAGTCTTTCACTCAGGGTAAGCTTTCTTTATTGATTTTGTCAAAATGTTGCTGCTCAGTCATGTTTTATATTTTATCTCGTCCTACAGCTACAGGCAAACTGCTTAACTCCTGTTAATATTTATTTTCGCTTATTATCAGATTGCAATGCCCCAGCCACAATATAATGGGAGTTCGTGGCTGCTGATAATAGCACTCTGGTTATTGTCACACTCTGGCTAATGTCACTCACATTTACATAACTGATTTCCACCCCCTTAATATCACTTTAAAAAATAACAACAGAAAATAAGATGTTTTACATGTAACTTCAGTTGCTTTTTAATATTGTTCCAACACAAAGTATGGTAGCACAATATAGCACACAGGATTAGGGTTCCCACCTCTGATTTACAAAATACTGGGACACCAGAGTCATTTCGTACAAAAAAGAATTCAAATAAATAAATAAATCATATACTTTGATGACATTTAATGTCCAGGGAAGTTTACAGATTTCCCAGGACAGCTGCCTCAAAAAGAGAACAATCCAGACAAAACCAGAACGGATGGCAACCCTACACTGGACACTGTGATGTGCATGTTCTAAGAGCCTCATGTTTTTAATTACAAAGTGTTGTAAATAATACAATACACTCCTGATTGAAAATAAATGTTATTGATGAACACTATTGTAATCAATGTTATTCAGTATCGCTGCCTAGCAGCAAAGCAGGCATCTTTGTCCCAACATTGTGTTTTAATGCTTAGTTTGCGCTCCGCTTATTGTCACCATTGGTCAGTCACTTTGAAGTGATTTTAAACTGTACTGTACTTCAATTTAAACTGTACTGTACACTAATTTATCAACTCATTTATTTAAAATTACTATTTTTGAGGTTGTCATTTAAAAAAAGGGTTCCTTATGATCGTCCGTCACACTGCACACGGTGAACACAATAACTACCTTGATTTTTTTACCCAACTTTTATCATACAACCTCTTATAGAGGTTTGGTATTGCATAAACTCAGTTTTATGCAAACAGATACCATGCCGTTATTCCACGATTAGGACCCTCTGTATGTGCATGCATTGTTTTTGTTTTTAAGTATGTGAGAGTCTGTGCCCCTTTCAGTATATCAGTCCTTGGTTAACACCAATTAATAGCACACCCTTTGTGAAGTTTACATTGGCCTCTGATCGCTCTAGGATGTTATTTTGCCCTCAGCGTGAATTTCCTGAAACAAAGTTTGTCTTAATTGACCAAACAATCTGAGGAAATGAGAGATAGGGCTGAGTGACGCACCTAGCTGAAGACCGTTGCCTGTGGACTGTCTGTCTGATGGATCGAATGTTCACCAGCGCTAACGTTTCCTTTTCTCAAGCTCTTCCTTGAAATGCATAATAAGAAACAAACAAATGTGTTTTTGTATGTGCGGCTCTGTAATTTCTCTGTACGTTCCCCTACTTTAAGGACTATATTATTTTGTAATTAAAGTATATTACGTAAAACTGCTGTTTGGAACAAGCTTTTTTATCAGGCTTATTTACCAAAGAGAGTAATAACAGTCAGCGGTATAAAAGAACCACTTTATTATATAACTTTATTAATAAATTAATAACTATATTGCAGGAAGGAGCTGCAGAATGAATGTTCTGAGTAATTTCTTGCTAGATTTGTCCTGTTATAACTAGTTTAATCCTCGCTGGAAATGTGTATTTGCATTAGCACTGCTAGATTTGTTTCTTTGTTATTTACAGTCTCGTTTACTGCATGGCCAACTGTGTAAACCTATCTGGCACCTTAAAGTATGCCTCTTTTTATTTTGACCTACACTCTAGTTGCATAGAGGGTAGCACCGCCTTTTGGTCTCCCCCAGGGCTGGGTGGACATCAAAACCCCCTTGTTCAGACAGGAAGGGGAGATGATTAATCTCAGCATCTAAAGGTTTTGAATAAAATTCGGGAATTCGCAAATGCGTTGGTCCAGTAAAACTCAATCATTGGGTAGCTCAGCACTCCTACACAGACAGCATGCTTATACAGTAAAGATAGTGACTATCACTTGATATTGTTCTGTTGTTGTGTTTTTCATTCAGATACTGAATGCCTCATAAGTGATTCACAGGCTAACACGTACACCCTTTCTTTTTGTCCCCTCTCTTCCAGGACACTTGGGCTTCCAGGACAGCTTCGTCACATCGGGTGTGTTCAGCGTCACTGAGCTCGTCCGTGTGTCACAGAGTAAGTCATAGCTTACCTTACCCCAGAAAACCCGCTTAGAACATTTTAGTGAAAGTGTAGGGCCAGGATCTCAACGATTTGTCCATCCAAATTGTTAAATATAGAAAATGTATAAGAGATACACCTCTTACTGTAGGCTGCTGAATTGTTGGAGGAGATCGAAGGTCGATATTACTAGTCCATTGTGATAATATCACAGATGTATCAGCTAAACATAGAACAATGACTAAGATTACATATATTTTAATGAGTCGGTTCTAGAAATGATGGAAGTGTAAATGTTTCTGATCCCAGATTGAATGTATGATGTTAGAGTGTTGTTGTTTTTAATGATGTGAAATGACTGTTGTCTGTTGCTGGTCATCTTGTCACAACACTTGTAAATGAGGCCTTGGTCTAATTGGGATTATTCCTGGCTAAATAATGAATACATTAAATACATAAATAAATAAATAAATAAACACAGACAGTGCAACTAGATTACTGCACATTATACCACATGTCATCCAGCAAGAACAACTAGATTACTGAACATTATACCACAAGACAGAGCTGGAAGCCACAGATTACCCCACATTACAGCTCATGTCAGCTAGAACAGCAGATTGGTGCAAGTAAAAACAATTAAGATACAATCAGCTGCATGTGAATTCTGCTTCAGTGCAAATGTATGTGCATTACATGCAGTGGAAATACAGGGTTAGGGTTAGGGTTAATACAGGATTAATAGGGTTAGTGGAAACACAGCACATTTTCGATGTACACAGAATGTTTAAATGATTACAAAATAATTTTTTTCAGGACATTTTGGACAAAAGCCCTTCTTCAGCTGTGTAGAAAGAAAAGTAAACACAGTGCAGTAAACTTTACTGCACTGTATATATTATTATATGATACTAAATAATATTTTGTCTTTAGTACTAGAATTGTTACTTCCTTTATAACAAAGAATACACACATAAATACAGAAATATATTTATTTATTAAGTGTAAATTATATTAAATTATTATTTGTTGAAATGTTTTTAAATGTATTTTCTTAAAAACAGTTTATGAATGAAAGTGAATTTTTAACATGAATGTAGTGTCAGTTGATGTAATAATTTGTAATTTTATAGCCAGGCCTGAAATTAAGCCATCTTAGATGGCTTAAGATGGCTGAAATTAAGCCATCTTATCAACCTTACCATCTTAACAACCAAACGAGCAAGATGGGCCGAATGGCCTCCTCTTGTTTGTAAACTTCCTTATGTTCTTATGTTCTTATGTTCTTATTAGGAGGATAAGAATCCGTTTGATGCAAGATGATTGAGAAAGACGCAGATTTGATGTCTTGTCAGAGAATTGTTAGTTTGTACATTCGGTGGGGGAAAAAGCTGGGTTTTTTTGGTGACAAAATCAAAAGTATAGCTTTACATTTACATGGTTGTACAATAGAACTGCAGAGGTTTATTCACCAGGGCTTCCTGTGGATGTATGACTACATCAATACACCCTGTGTTCATTGAGTTCAAATGTAGTTATTTCAAGTTAATGCTTGGTATATTGTATCACTTCATTTTAAATCACAGAAAAATTCAGTTTTTTTTCTTTTTTTTTTTCTTTTTTTTTTATTACATATCACAGAAAACTAGCATATGCTTTGCATATTATCAAAGGGAAAGGAAAACCAAGTGATTTTTTACACGACCACACAGGTCCTGCCATTTCAGAACCAAGAGTTCAAACTCAGACTTGATCGAGAGGAAATCCCAACGTTCAAAACATCCTGGCGTAATTCTCTGTGCTGCTTTCATCTGTTTCATTCCAATGTATAATGAAATGCTAGGCTGTCTGTTTTTGAAACTCCCTGCATTATAACAAGACCATTTTTACTGTTGTAGAAATACATTGACTGCACACTATATCTTCTTCTAAAGCATCAACATACTATTACTTTACTGCAGTCAAAGTGTTCAATCCTGGTGATGTGGGGACAGTGATACTGCCCTCTATATCTACAAGTAAAGCTATGCATAAGTATCTAATGATCCCTCCACTGCCGGTTTGTTACTATTTACTGTACTGAATCCCATTCCTGTCACTTCTCCTCCATGTGGGTTTCTATAATATCATTTAGGGACAATTTGTAAAGTTTTTTACTGTGAAAATTACTAATTTTTTTTAATTGCTGGACATAAAAATGCCTTCAGGTTGTGAAGCCGAGGGGACACTAGCCTACATGTTGCCAGAAAATGTAGAATGAAGTCAGTTGTTTCTACAATGTTGAGTCTACTTTCAAGGAACACCTTTCTGCTTCATTCTACAATAATCCCAGAATTATTTATATTTGCAAGCCCCAAAAAACCATACTACCAAACTGCTTGCCATAAAAAACAACTCACATGATCTATTTACTACTGCTAGGTGAAAAAAAAAAAAATAATAATTGTATCAAACAGAAGCCTTCGTTTATTGAACTCAAACATAGTTGTAGTTATTATGACGCTGTGGATAACCTTATTCTCCATTGGTGTTAGTTTTTACTGATTTCTACTGGAACAGCAATGTAAACGTTCCCTCTCCCTTTGTTATATCATATCCTTTGAAACGTATTTACTCTTGTTTTATCAGGTTTCTTTTGTTTATCTTCGATTATTTGAACTGCAGTGCATTTACAGCTAAAATATAAATGGCTTTAAGTTATTTCCTTTTATTGTTAACGGAGACCAAGCAAGTGTATACTCGTTAACTATAATTTAAATACCCACCTTGGAAAAAATTGATCAGGAGACTTTCCCTGATGACATCCCAAACTGGACAGTCACATGACTTTTCTCATGACTTTTATTGGTTGACTAATCCTATGATGTAATGTAGTCTCTACAAAATCAACTCTCCTTTGATAAAGTTGCTTGTAACAAAGTTGCCCGAAACCTGTAGTTTGCACTTCACTTTCTGGCAACATAGTGTCCCCTCAGCTCTAACTAACAGGTGCATTTTGAAAGAAATGACTTGCAATTCACATTTTGGAGTAAAAAAAAAACTTGGAAAACCACTCCTTTGCAAAAAACTTGTAACCCTTTGTCTAACTGTGCAACTATAATGTCTTACAGTCACATTGTACAGTTTATAGAACAACTGGACATAGCAATTAAGATACAAACCAGATAGAACTCAACCGTTTATTCTAATTAAACTACTTAAAACTGAAAAAATAATGAAGTCACTCTCAAGAAGTCAGTGGCAGTGGCACTCCAGCATGGAGATATTAAAGACTTAGGCCCCCTGTGCTCTCTTGCTGGCTGATCAGTTATGTTTAAAAGGGTATCAGGATGGCTCTGTACTTGACCTTTAACAAATGCAGACATCCACCGCAGTGAGTGACAGACCGCAGGCTGATCCATAGCAGACTGTCGATACTCGCTAACAATAGTGAATTTAAACTGCCTGTCAGCACACAGCGGGACTGATCAAAGCTGCATTGATCACGTTCTGGTGTGACCTAATCCTGCTTTGCCAGGGTGACCAGCAGCAACCAAAGGGATCTTCAAATCAGTGGGTGCTGAGGGATCACAGATAGGCAGCAGAAGGCATCTGGCAGTAAAACTGGCACTGGGGGCTCGCAGGCGTTGGCTCCCAATCGGGTCTGTGTGTGTGACTGTCCATGTGTGGTAGCGAGTGCAGTGGGGGAAGGAGGGGGTCGTTATTAGCGTGATTAGCACAGCCAGTGCTCGCTTCCATCAGAAGCCTTGGCATATGATAGTAACAAGATTAAGGAATATGCATAATTGATCCAGCTTTCAGAAAGGAGAGCCGCTTTTATCATAACATCTGTGACACGAAGAAAGAAATAACAAAGCTGGGTGGCATATGCTGGATGGTGAATTCAAATCAAAAGTGATTTTTATTTTTTCTTATCGCCATAGTCTAGTGACTCCTAATGTTACAAGGTGGGGTGTTAAGACAGATTGACTCCTAATATTACAAGGTGGGGTGTCAGGACAGATTTAAAGATTTGCTATTTGTGGTCAGTTGTTTCTTCTTTCCTATTAAATGACACTTTGCCTGCTGGGAGGAGTGGATGGTGGAGCAGATGTGGTCTCCCCTACACTCTCCACTGCTGGCCAGAAGCCTTCTCGGCTCAGCAGAATGGAAAGGCTTAACTAGCACAGTGCTAGCTTAGTAATACTCCACATTATTCTAATTTATTCCATTATGTTCAGGACTTTACTAATGAAGCACGAGTCCCTGACCTCTTATTATAATTGTGATCTGAGGTCCTTATTTAATGAAATAATATTATAATAATAATAATAATAATAATAATAATAATATGACCTCACAACAACACCATTTTTAAAAAACAATCCACTTTTTTATATTTATGTAGATAACAGCTAATCCAATTGTGATGAAACATAGTTAGAGCATTCTTCAGCACCCAGTACAGGCAGGGTCAGGATAAATATTCTCTTACATTTTCACTCATGTCTCGAGAACCACTTATCTAATTGTGATTCTACAGGAGAACAGGCTGTCCATACATGGATACTGCTAAGGTTTTTTTTATTTTTGTTTTTAGTCCCCCACTATACCAGGGCTTGAAGGCATTTCTAACCCAGTGGTGCAGAGCAGGCTTTAGAGGTCTAAGAAAGATAGGATTGTAATAAGCTAAGCCAGCTCCCCGAGTCCTATCAGGTTTTTATATTCCATGTACAGAGAGGCTGTGTCCATACGCTCTGAATACTGCACGCAGGCAACCCTTTATAATAGCCTACCACTGTCAATCATAGCAAAGTGTAGTAAAGCACAGCGAAAGCATGGTGAAGCATCATTAAGCATTTTAAAGCCAATACAAGGTTTGGTAAAACATATTTAAAAAAAAAAAAAAAAAAAACATGGCAAACTTTGGAAAATGCATAGCATAACCATAGGAAAAGCATGATTAACTGCAATCTGCAAACTTACAGTGCATAAATACTGTGGTGAGGCATAAGATATACAGTTTTTGGATTTCCTTTTTTAAAATTGAAATGTTATTGAAAAAAAGGCAGCAGGATTTAAAAATATTAATAACATTTCAGAAATCAAACACTCTGTCAGTGTCTATGTATGAATATCTGTGTTAAATAGAAAGCGATAAATAGAAATCCAAACTAGTGTAAATCATATATACACGACCATAGCTTTGACAGTATTAAATCCGTCATCTACATTTAGTGGCGTGCTATTGGAGATTAAAGGTCATGTTATTGAATGGGCAGCATTCACGGGTTGGCAGTCTTTACCTTGACCTTGGCATTGTGCACCATTACACAATTCAGTAGCAACACAATCGAATCTCCCCCTGCCGATCAATATCCTATTAAAGGCAGGACAAAAGTCTCCATGAAGTTAGTGGTTAGCTACGTGTGTAAATGGAACTGCGTGTAATTGGCTGGTCAATAGCGGTGGGTCATTTTAAAATTGGGTTCCGCCCTTTCGTATTGCTTTGCCCCGCTTGGAAGCTGCACCTGCTGAGATCTTTTGAAATCTAGCTCTCGAGAATTAAAAGAAACCTGAAAAGAGAGGTCTTCAATCTACTTAAAATCTGCAAGACCAAAGAAGCCACTCCTTAAATCTATAAATGTGTTGTCCAATACTATCTAGAGTCTGAGATATCCTCTTAGGTGGGTAACAGGAGCTGTTAAACCTTGGTTAGCACTCATTTATTGCAATGGCCTAAAGCCACAACACAATCTGAGCAGCTATTCTCTTCTTTCTATTCTTCTCTCTCCCATATCTGCCTTTTCCATTTCGTCTCCCTGTAGGGTTATCTTTGAACATGAGTTTCACTTGTGGGCCTTATTTTTAAAAAGCAGACTCCAGTCTTTAATTAACTCATATACAAGGGGTAGAAAACATCCGTCAATTGTACAAAACTGGAACTAAACAGCTAAGGGAAATATTTCAGGACTGTCAAGTTGTTTTGTTTCTCATTTTGAAACATTAAAATGTTTTTTTTTCCTTTTAAAAAAATAGGAGTTAATAAAGACTGGAGTAAACGCTTCAAAAATATGTCCACAGAAGTCTCAATCTAGACTTTAATATTTTATGAGATAATTTAAAAAGCCATTATAAACAGTCTTTGCATTTCATTTGGTTTATTTTTTGGATAGTTTTTTGTAGTCTGTTGTGTACTCCCTGATATCGGCTATGAAGGAGGTCTGTGATTCAGATCATATCAGATGTTTCTCAGCTTCCATTTATTACCTCTTGTTCTGCTGTCTGCTAAATCTGAAGTAGTGACTTGGGTTAAACTACACCATTTAGGATTGTATAGACTTCAATCAAGTCTCTTCTGTTTTCTACACTGCAGCGATTCCTTTAACCTTTCCTTTGTAGCTCATGTCACTTCATTTTTTCTGTATATAAAATTCAGCAACCGTTGCTGTCCCACAAGAAGATGAAAGCCCAACTATGCCACTTAGAATTAGAGTTACCAGATTTCCAAAGTGACAAACTGGACTTTTTTTTCTTCATTTCACTGAAGCCGTAGCAACTAGTTAAAATAAACATATAACAACACAATCATAAGTATATATATATATAGATATATATATATATATATATATATATATATATATATATATATATATATATATATATATATATATATATATATATATATATATATACACACACACACAGTGCCTATAGAAAGTCTACATCCCCTTTAAAAAATGTCAGCTTTTGTTGCCTTATAGCCTGGAATTAAAATGCATTAAAATAGTATTCTAGAAATACTGAAATAGCTTGGTTGGATAAGTGTCCACCCCCCTTGTAATAGCAATCCTAAATTAGCTCAGGTGTAACCAATCGCCGTTCAAAATCACACACCAAATTAAGTAGCCTCCACCTGTGTTAAATTGTAATGATTCACATAATTTCAGGATAAATTCAGCAGTTCCTGTAGGTTCCCTTTGCTTGGTAGTGCATTGTAAAGGAAAGACTCAGCCTTGAGCACCAAGGCGCTTTCAAAAGAACTTTGGGACAAAGTTGTTGAAAGGCACAGATCAGGGGATGGGTATAAAAAAATATCAAAGGCCTTGAATATCCCTTGGAGCACGGTCAATACAATTATTAAGAAGTGGGAGGTGTATGGCACCACCAAGACCCTGCCTAGATCAGGCCATCCCTCCAACCTGGATGACCGAGCAAGAAGGAGACTGATCAGAGAGGCTACCAAGAGGCCAATGGCAACTTTACAAGAGCTACAGGCTTTTATGGCCAAGACAGGTCAAAGTGTGCATGTGACAATAATATCCCAAGCACTCCACAAATCTGGCCTGTAAGGTAGTGTGGCAAAAAGGAAGCCATTACTCAAGAAAGCACACCTTGAATCCTGTTTGAAGTATGCAAAAAAACCACGCAGGAGATTTTGTAGCCATTAGCAAAAAGTTTTGTGGTCTGACGAAACTAAAATTGAACTTTTTGGCCTAAATGCAAAGCGTTGTTTGGCACAAACCCAACATAGCGCATCGCCCAAAGAACACCATCACTACTGTGAAGCATGGTGGTGGCAGAATCATGTTATGGGGATGTTTCTTATCGGCAGGGACTGGGGCACTTGTCAGGATAGAAGGGAAAATGAATGGAGCAAAGTACAGAGAAGTTCTTGACAAAAACCTGCTGCCCTCTGCATGAAAGCTGAAACTGGGACGGAAGTTCACCTTTCAGCATGACGACCCGAAGCACACAGCCAAGCTGCACTGGAGTAGCTAAGGAACAAAAAGGTAAATGTTCTTGAGTGGCCCAGGCAGAGCCCTTACCTAAATCCAGTCGAAAATTTGTGGCATGACTTGAAGATTGCTGTTCATCAACGCTCCCCAAGGAACTTGACAGAGCTAATTTAGGTGTGCAAAGTTGGTAGAAACCTATCCCAACAGACTCATAGCTGTAATTGCTGCCAAAGGTGCTTCCACCAAGTATTAACTCAGGGGGTGTAGACTTATCCAATTATGATCTTTCAGTTTTGTATTTTTAATATCTAATTTTTTTCTCAATAAAAACTTTTTTCCCCTTAACAATGTGAAGTATGGCGTGTAGATAAGTGGAAAAATCCTCATTTAAATGCATGAAAGGCACTGACACAACAAAATGTGAAAAAATTTCAAGGGGGTGTAGACTTTCTATAGGCACTGCTTGTGTGTGTGTGTGTGTGTGTGTGTGTGTGTGTGTGTGTGTGTGTGTATATATATTTCTATAGTAGTGTGCATGGAGGAAGGCAGCAGCAGGGCTGGTAGGTGACGTAATCACCTACAAAGACAAGCCCGATATCTGCTCGCCGGAGCCGGCTCTTTTGTACAGCGGTACTGGCACTATGCTTTAGTGCGAGAGGTCCTGGGGTTCGCTCCCGCCCTTCGCCTGTGTGTGGATTGCCTTGCCTTGTTGATGCGCCTGCCTGCAGGAACCGAGATCTATATATATATATATATATATATATATATATATATATATATATATATATATCTCTATTATAAAAATAAAAATGGCTGTGCTAATCAAAACACAATAGTTACTAACTTAAAAGGCAAACTTAGCTGGTGGCAGTTCCAAGATAGAAAAAAAAAAGCCATGATCCAGTAAGGTAAACCAAATATTGATTATTAAACACATAATCATAATTATTAAACACATAATCCATAATCCAAAGCTGAAAACTAGGACAATCCTAGCTTTCCCGAGACTGCAGTTTTCATAGAACTAAATCAAGTCGACAATGTTGATAAAACAAAAAATGTGTTGACTTCAGATAAGTGTGTTACACTTTAATCTCATAGGATTATTTTTAGGAACTTGGTTTCCTCTGTATTTATGCAGGTCTCCTATTACTGTTTCTAAAAAATAAATACAGGCTTCATGCACAAATGTAGGCCTGAAAATATGACTCGGGTTTTGCTGAACTTTGACTCTTTGCAGATACACAGATAGAGGCATCAGGTGCTGCTCAACCAGCAATTTCAGTTGTCTTATCCATCTTTGCTTGGGGCTGTTCAGTTTTACAATGCCCTTCCTTTGATATTTCAAAGCACATAGATTGAAAAGTTCCTGTGGGCTTTTCAAACACCATTGCTGACCCAGCAAAACACCAAAGTCTTGTCAGTGATTTAGGTGAAAGAATCCATCAAAAAGCAAGAGTTTGAATGGGGGGGGGGGTATCTTGATCTACCTTCATGAGGTTGAGTGTAGACTCTTTTGCTTTCATTGCCAAAGGTTTCAGTTGGAAGTAAATGTAAGAAATACACCATTTTACAGAAACTTTCTGTCTGTGTATTTGTAAGGTGGCTTTACGTTTACCCATGAAAAGCACCCAAGTATAAATAGGACATATACAGGTATCTAAATGCAGGTCAAATACACAGTGATATGATATAAAATATAGAGTTATTTAACTAATGTTAAGATTACATGTTTCTCAATGGGAATTTCTGACAGCAAATGTTGTGTTCCTTTCATTCACTAGGTTCAGAATACTTTGGGGAACAGGTTAACCCATTAATGCCGAGCAATAGAAAAAAGCAACAAAAAAAATTATATATTATTTTTTGGTAAAATTTCTGATGAATGTTATTACACTTAATTCCCACTGTATTATATTTAATATGCATACATTACAGAAACTGTAATAAGCCCCCCAAAACAAACATGCTCATTTGTGAGAGCTATTTTCTTTCCTTGACTCCTCTATGAATTTAATTGTTTAAGTCAAATTTGTACTCAACAGATCTTAGCTCTGAAGTGATTTTGGATGAGAGTTTTAGCTATGGGGGGCCACTCCCTTGTGAGGGATGAGAAGTTGATTGCCATTGTAATGCAAATAAATAAAATGCCATATCCTGTAATCTGGTGGCAGCCCAGATATCGTAAATATAGTAAAATGTGCAATTGAGGTATTTAAGTAATAAACCTTGTTTGTAGAGGTCTCCAAACTTATATTATATGCAGGGCATTAAAGGGTTAATGGTTACATTCTGGTTACCTGTGATACTGAAAGTTGACATGATTCTGACAGCTCTGTTGCTTCCACAGAAGTTTTAAGAAGTGATGACTGAAACAGAAAAGGATAGAAAGTGAGTCTAAATCAGAAGTAGAACACATTATTCAAGATATCTCTGGTTTCCCTTTAACCTTTCACTGCTAAATGAACTGGACATCAGTCCCCCACCCTGCATGGTAAACATGGCAAATGACATGACAAACGTCACAGTGACATTTCACGTCACAAATGTAGCTGTTAACATTATAATAAATGGGTATGTGTTTCCTGTATGATTCTCTATTGTCGCCAAGCTGGCTATTCTAAGAAAAATCTGCTTCTGTAACAATTCTGATAAAGGTGGGGAAGCATATCAGTGTTGCACAGGCTTCAGTGCACAATTCTTCACCTGTAGGCTTCAGTGCACAGCACCACACTAATACGTTTCTCCACTTAAGCCTTGAAGTCTTTTCAGCAGTAAATATAGGATTCATTGATCTACGCAGAAAAAGAGCACCTATAGTAGGATATTAAACAGTTTTAAAACTAAATAGAAGGAAAATATAGATGATATAAAATATCCCTTTAAAAATACGATACATCTTTCCATAGTATACTGTAGTGTTTGTACACCCACCTTTGCATGTACATTGTATACAGAGTAGCACTTTGAGAGCTGTACACACTCACAAGCATGATCAGCACAGCTCTGCACTCTGAACAAATTCCTCTGCAGCAAAGTGGTTAATGAGTAGATTGAAACATTCTGCTAATGCATTTTCTGTTAGGGAGCTGAAGGGAAAGATCAATGCCAGCTTGATAGGTATAAGCTTCATTTGGAATCCCCGAAGCAAAAGCACTTGATAAAGCCCTTAAGAGGTAGACGCTGCAGATTACCTTTATGATTGATTTCCATTCAAGTCAGACAGACTGCAATGTGGTCATTTTTCCAGCCTTCTGCTTGGCTTTGCAGCCTTCTCCCAGCTGCAGGGTGTCTGAATTACAGCAGCTTGGTGTCCAGGTTACCTCTCACACAAATTACTTAACACCACACTATTAGCCATGCAAATTCATCAGCTTTACTGCGTGTCGTAAATAACTTCAGGACACTTGGAGGAAGAGTCTGCAAAAATGAGATGACTCAAAAATGATGGCTTTTTTTAAAGAACTTTGCATTTTCAGGGCAGCGCTGACAGATTTTGTATATCCCCTTTTCACCTGCCACTCAGGCGAATAATAAAGATGTGTCTCCTTCAATGTTAATTAAATATATTGGCATAGTCTCTTCATAATTTAAGATCCTTGCCTGCTTGAATCTCTTAGTAGGTTATGAATTCTTGTTTTAATGCCTTGCAGTCTGCTTTATCGGGGTGCTTCCCTCCTGATTGTGCTTGTAGTTAACACAATAACTCGTTTTTGTGTGCTTCCATGCACTGTATAGGTATCAAATGTGCAGTTCTGAAACAAACACTTTATAACAAACTGACTTTCTTTGGGGTCAGTCATTCAGTATGATGCTGGTTGGTTAATGACAGGAAAGCAGCGGATAAAGGGATTGGAGCAAATGGCCTCAGAAGTGCAAGACTACCTGAAACTAAAGCTTGCAAACCAAATCTTTATTTAATTAATCAAAACAAGTTAATGAGAGTAACAGAATCTGGGGGTGTATATGGAAGAACCTGTCTGTATGTATGTCATACTTACATATTTACATTTAGAAATATAAAATGAATGTAATACACTCTTTTCAGGGCCTGCAAAATCGCTAGCCCACGTTCCGGGACAACCAAAAAAATCTGTCGAACAACGTGTTTTTTTTGTTGGGCTGCTTGCCCGACGGGCAATCCAATTTTTTACTGTAGAACTAGATAACGTTCTGTGCATTATCCCGCGAGGATTGCCCGGTGTAACACCGCTGACAACTCAAGCAATCCTAACTAGTCAGCGCACCGGTGGTACATGTCACATGACCGTGTCTGCTCCAATAAAACGAAGGGTAAAATGGACAGTACGATAGTGGAAGTATACACTTTTATATTGAAGGCTATGACTTTTTAAAATAAGTTACTGGAATTACAAGCTACTGTACTCTGCTCGCCGATATTCACCTGTTGTTATCTTATTGTTAAATCGTTAACGCTATTTCCCAACCCAGGAAAAAAAAAAAAAACAAAAAAAAAATCGAATACGATAGTTATTATCACTGACTCAGATATATATCGTGCATGTTGGGCAACCGTAGAGAAAAAATTTTACAGAAATTACATTGGCATTTTAAATAAATGGTACATGCCATGTAACGAACAGTACCCACATGGGTCAGCAACAGCCTCGGGTCAGGTTTGCCAGCCAAGTTCACCATATACTATTACATCCTCGCTATAGGCTGTGATTATATATATATATATATATATATATATATATATATATATATATATATATATATATATATATATATATATATTATATATATAACTGATTTAAAAAATAAATTTTCAAACTGCTGCTGATGCTGGCTAGTACCGTCTATGCCACCGGCAGGAAACGGTGGTTTCGTTCCATAAGCAACGTAAATAAATGCATAAATAAATAAATAAGAAACCAAGATTTCAATTAACATTTGCAATTGAAACAAAACTGAAACTTTGTTGATGAGCTTTTTTTTCGGGCGGAGGGGGGCGTTGTACTGTCCTCTTCAATGAATAGGATATAGCCAGAGTACTGGATGCAGCATGCCACAGATAGGTACTGTACTTGTAATTCTACTGTTAGTCACAATCTCAGCATTATTATTATTATTATTATTATTATTATTATTATTATTATTATTATTATTATTATTATTATTAGTGGTAGTAGTGACAGAAACTGTGATAACAAAGAAAATCAAAGAATAAAACAGTACTAATGTTATTAATAGTTTAGCCGATGCCTTTATCCAAGGTGATTTCCTTAACTTACTCCAGCAGCTTACATTGTTAATTTTGGATTGTCCTTTTACTATAGCCAACAAAAGGCTTTGAATCCAAACAGGGTTGTTATAGCGATGGTGTACTGTATTTAGTATTTGACTTGTATGTTTAATATACTTTTTAATATAAAACTTGCACATTTTAATATATAACGTGTGCACATTTGTTATTTCATTTTTGTTATTTTTCACCTCCCATAGTGTTCAACATTTAACAGACAGTAGAAAGAAGTTGGATCAGAATCCAATATCATCCCTTACAAAAAGTAATATACTGCAAGTATACTTGTGCCAAAATTGGCTGGTTTTAGTATACTATTGGTACCATTATACTATCCTATTTTGACACAAGTATACTTGCAGTATACACCTTTGTATATTCTTTTTGTAAATAATGCAACATAGTTCTCAAATATTGGACATCTTCTCTTTTGCATACCGGCATTATCTCTTGCTAGATGTGCACCTCCAGATTCTGACAAATACTTTTAGAAAACCAGGAGCAACTTCTGCTCTGGATCAAAAAGTTATAATGCTTTGTGGCTGCCTATGTGGATAACTGAAAAACTAGTAGAAACTAACTAAAAACGTCTGGGAAAAACAAATGGAAGTCTGGAAAAAGTATGGATTTTTCATGCTGAAAAAGTGTATGAATCTTTAGATACTGTACCTATATTAAGTAGTGTACTTTGTACAAATTAGAGTCCATAGGTTAATTATGGGCAACTTCACATCTTTTTTTTAGATAACCAAATGTCTAAATGGACTTACCAAAATTTTGCAAGCCCTGCTTTTCAATGCTATAACTAACATTGTTACATAAGAAAAAAGAGAACATTTAAGAACAAGAGGAGGCCATTTGCCCCATCTATGCTCACCTGGTTCCTAGTAGGTCATAGATCTCAAAACTGTCAAGTTAGCTCTTATAAAGGATCCAAGTGATTCTGCGTCAACAACATGGCGCAGTAACCAATTACAATTTTTCAAAAATCTCTGTGTAAAGAAATGTACCCTTCTGTCTGTAAAGTACTGAAGTTAACTTTGTCAACTCCTTTTAAGATTTTTAAGACTTGACTCACATACCCCTAATTCTTCTTTGTTCCAGGCTGAATAGGTTCAATTCTTTCAGCTGATCTTCAGAGCTCATTCCTGTAAGCCCTTGGATTAGTCTGTTTGCTCTCCATTGGACTCTCACCAGGGCCATGATGTCTGTTTGGTGCTGTGGGGACCAGATTCGGACACACCAATGCAATAAGCAGCCTTATCATAACCTCCTTGGATTTGTATTCTACATTTTGGACTACATGCCTGTTGTTGGCTGTATATATGTATGGTGTGTTTGACACATTTTCTCTTTGCAGCTGTGGCAGAGGATGAATGCTACTAACACTGTAGTGCTGTGCTATGCATGTTTTTTGTTAACTGTTTTGTAACTGTTGCACTTATGTGTTTTTTTCTTTCTCAGCACCTATTGCTGCAGGGACAGGGCCTAATTTCTCCCTGGCAGATTTGGAGAGCTCCTCCTACTACAGCATGAGCCCAGGAGCTATGAGACGGCCCTTACCCAGCACGTCATCCAGCAGGTAAATCGAGCCCTTACCCAGCAGATAAACCCAGCCCTTACCCAGCAGGTAAATCCAGCCTTTACCCAGCACGTCATCCAGCAGGTAAATCGAGCCCTTACCTAGCAGATAAACCCAGCCCTTACCCAGCAGGTAAATCCAGCACTTACCCAGCACGTCATCCAGCAGATAAACCAAGCCCTTACCCAGCAGGTAAATCCAGCCCTTACCCAACTCGTCATCCAGCAGGTAAATCCAGCCCTTACTCAGCACATCATCCAGCAGGTAAATCCAGCCCTTACCCAGCACATTATCCAGCAGGTTAAACCCAGCCCTTACCCAGCAGAAAAACCCAGCCCTTACCCAGCAGGTAAACTCAGCCCTTACCCAGCACGTCATCCAGCAGGTAAACCCACTCCTTACCCAGCCCTTACCCAATTCATCATCCAGCAGGTAAACCCAGCGTCTTACACAGCACATTATCCAGCAGGTAAACTGAGCCCTTTAACCAGCACGTCATCCAGCTGTTAAACCAAGCCCTTAGCAAGCAGGTAAACCAATCCCTTACCCAGCACGTCATCCAGCAGGTAAACCCAGCCCTTACCCAGTCCTTACCCATCAAATCATCCAGCAGGTAAACCCAGCCCTTACCCAGCCCTTACCCAACACATCATCCAGCAGGTAAACCCAGCCCTTACCCAGTCCTTACCCAACACATCATCCAGCAGGTAAACCCAGCATCTTACACAGCACATCATCCAGCAGGTAAACTCAGCCCTTACCCAGCATGTCATCCGTCAGTTAAACCCAACCCTTACCAAGCAGGTAAACCCAGGCTTTACCCAGCACGTCATCCAGCAGGTAAATCCAGCCCTTGTCCAGCACGTCACCAGCAGATAAACCCGGGCAGGACCTCATCCTGGACCCACTGGCCCTGGGGGTTTGTCATCATCTATATATGACATCAAAGAGACCACTGATATAGGAGGATGGTGGGGGAGTTATGCACAGTCGTGTATTGCATATATATATATATTATATATATATATATATATATATATATATATATATATATATATATATATATACATAGTGCCTTGCAAAAGTATTCAGACCCCTGACCAATTCTCTCATATTACCGAATTACAAATGGTACATTGAAATTTCATTCTGCTTGATATTTGATTTTTAAACACTGAAACTCAGAATCAATTATTGTAAGGTGACATTGGTTTTATGTTGGGAAATATTTTTAAGAAAAATAAAAAACTGAAATATCTTGCTTGCATAAGTATTCAACCCCTGTGCTGTGGAAGCTCCCAGTTTGCACCGATGAAAGAAATTGCCCTAACGAGGACACAATTACCTTACCATTGGCCTCCACCTGTGAACCATTAAAGTTGCTGTCACATTTTCTGGATAAAAACCCCACTGTTGAAGGATCATTGGTAAGGCTGTGAATCTGAAGGAAAATGAAGACCAAAGAGCATTCTACAGAAGTTAGAGATAAAGCAATACAAATGCATAGATTAGGGAAAGGGTACAAAATAATATCCAAGTGTTTGGATATCCCAGTGAGCACAGTTGGATCAATAATCAGGAACTGGAAGCTGCATCACACCACCCAGGCACTGCCAAGAAAAGGCCGTCCCTCAAAACTCAGCGCTCAAACAAGAAGGAGACTTGTGAGAGAAGCCACAGAGAGGCCAACAATCACTTTGAAGGAGCTACAGAGTTCAGTGGCTGGGAGTGGAGTAATGGTACACCAGTCAACCATATCAAGAGCTCTGCATAACACTGGCCTGTATGGGAGGGTGGCAAGAAAGAAGCCGTTACTCAAAAAGTACCATCTGAAAGCACATCTGGAGTTTGCCAGAAAGCGTGAGAGTGACCCAGCTGCGATGTGAAAAAAGGTTTTGTGGTCAGATGAGACCAAGATAGAGCTTTTTGGCCAAAACTCAAAACGCTATGTGTGGCGCAAACCTAACACTGCCCATGCCTCAAGACACACCATCCCTACAGTGAAGTATGGTGGTGGCAGCATCATGCTGTGGGGATGCTTCTCATCAGCAGGGACTGGGCATCTTGTTACAATTGAAGGAAGAATGGATGGAGCAAAATACAGGAAAATACTGCAAGAGAATCTGCTTCAGTCCGCTAAAAAACTGAAGCTTGGGAGGAATTTCACCTTTCAGCAGAACAATGATCCCAAGCACAAGGCCAAAGCAACATTGGAGTGGCTCAAGAACAAAAAGGTGAATGTCCTGCAGTGGCCCAGTCAAAGTCCTGATCTCAATCCCATTGAGAATCTGTGAAACTATTTGAAAATTGCAGTCCACAAGCGTCGTCCACCCAACCTGAACAACCTGGAGCAAATCTGTCAAGAAGAATGGGCCAAAATCACTCCGACACTGTGTGCAAAGCTGGTACATACTTACCCCAAAAGACTTAAAGCTGTTACTGCAGCGAAAGGTTTCTCTACCAAATATGAATGTGTTGGGGTTGAATACTTATGCAAGCAAGATATTTCAGTTTTTTATTTTTCGTAAAAATATTTCCCAACATAAAACCAATGTCACCTTACAATAACTGATTTTGAGTTTTAAGTGTTTTAAAAAAAAAAATCGAACAAAACGAAATTTCAATGTACCATTTATAATTCAGTAATATGAGAGAATTGGTCAGGGGATATATATATATATATATATATATATATATATATATATATATATATATATATATATATATATATATATATATATATATATATATATATATATAATATATACACGACTGTGCATAACTCCCCCACCATCCTCCTATATCAGTGGCCTCTTTGATGTCAGGATTTGGGGTGAATCAATTCTAAAGCCTGCACTCTCTCATGCTTTTTCTGTATGTACCTGGGGGCAGCAGTTAACACAGTAGCCAGTGTACAGTATTTATTGTTGACTTACAATCAGGGGTTCGACCGCTAATCTCACCAGACAGGCCTCAGCAATCAAACAACCTGCCTTTCAGAAATGTGGCTGGGCTCCCTTGACTTCGGTAAGCTGGATGTCAAACACAAGTGCTGTGCAAGGAGCAAATGCAGTGCGCAGTCAGTGTGATTCTATTACCACAGTCTGATAGCTTTAAAGTATGTATGGCTAACACAATAGTACCAGTAATTCTAATATGTGTTACCATCAGTCCTTTTTAAAATATCTATTTATCCAGAAAAACAAACATTCTACATGTTTGCCATTTATTTTTCTGAAAATAACTCAAACTCCTAGAAGCTGAATATTCTTCTCCAACAGCTTCAAATAAATAACTATTCAAAAAACAAATTCACCTTTACCATAATGTGTTCATTTTTCATAAGTTCTGAAACCTGCAAAGTGGTGGCAATATATATTAGGTAAGATTTAGGAAAGCACCCTGTACTTTAACTGTTACTTTCATGTAAAATCATTTTGAAATGTCTACCTTTCTGTATCTCAACCCAGTGTTTTGTTTTATTTTATTTTTTGTCTGCTAAAGAAGGATTAACATTAATCTCTTCCTCCCCTGGCACCAAGGGGCAACTAACACACTCCTGCCCCCTGCTGGATGTCTTGTACTACCACAACCCCCATTCAAACTGACCTCATCTCTCTATAGTTATGCAGTGTGTTTCAAAAAACTTTTTAAAATTCTGTCTTTTGTTAGTTAGGTTTTTTGTTATGTGTTTTTTTTTAGATAGGAGTTTTACATATTTAAAGGTGTGATAAGGACGGCCTCAAAAGCCATTTTCTTATTATGATATTACCCTTTTCATAGTCTATTTGTGCTGTTAAGCATTATATTAAGATTCAAGTGCAGTGCTAAGATATGTACTGTGGTACTGTGGGTTAACTATTTACATTGCAGCCAGACCAGTGCTTTTCAGCTTAGTTTTCCTTTCTGGTTTGCCCCTATGTGTTAATATTTGAACAAGTACATTTTAAGCCCAAACACAGAATCAATGCAATAAACCTGCCACCCTCAAACCCCTTAAGTTACTCAGAGCCTTCCCAGGGATCCCGCTGCCCTGCTTAAAAGCAGCTGAGCTAGACCATTGGTCAAACAGCACAGGAGGAGAATTTTCACAAAGAGCGATGTGCATCCAAGCTGCAGCCTGTGTATTTTTGCGGGTATGCGGGATTCATCCAGACAGCATTTTGAAGCTAGTGGTTTGTGTTTTCTCGGCAGCTCTGCGAAGCGCTTAAAATGTATAGACGATGACGTGGACAGTCCAGGGGAGGAGTCCTACTACCCGGGACAGGGCCGGTCACCGGGCAGTGGCAGCCAGTCAAGCAGTTGGCATGAAGTGGAACCAGGTAAATGCTTCACCCACACACACGTGCCAGTGAGCGGGTGTGGGTATGAGTGTGGTGAGTCAGCTCCACTGGTCTGTTCACAGTTGGGGGGTGGTAATAATAATAATAATAATAATAATAATAATAATAATAATAATAACAATTAGAGATGTGCAAAAGAAGAATGCTGTCAAATCCCCTTTAAGGTTTTACACTTTGCCTTTAAAACAACAACGGAATCAAAGTAGCATCTTTATTTGCACCTTCAGCACAGAACCATGTTACTACAAGGTTGATAAGGTGACATAGTTTGCCTTTTTAAATTAAGGAGTTTAAAAGTAAATTAGTTTGGAGGGTTTGTTAAAAAGTCTTAAACTCTGCCCTCATTCCAATATCAAACTGTTCAATTTGTAGTCAACCGTTCAATCAGCAGCCAGACGCAGAGATTGAAGGTACAAGCTGGATCAAAATTTTATTTACTATGAAAGCCATTCAAAAATAATAACAGCAGCCCTTTTTGAATTTGGTTACACCTTTAAAGAGAGTTTCAGTGTTACATCTTCTGCATGTCTCCAATATTAGTAATGGTGCAGAAACAGGTGGAACCACACATTCTTAAGGGACGGGAATGGAATATAGATGCTCATTTGGTGTCTAAACTGATGTTGTCATTTTCCAGTAAAATTAAGGATAAATCACATTTTCTGTGTAATTACTGGCATATCAAATATATTTGGGCTGTACATGTTTGTATTGTAATTCCTTTATTATATATGTTTCTTACAACAGCTCAGATGTACTGTAGGTTTAGCTTGGAAAACCCACCTCTTTTGGTTGTTCTACCTCAGATTGCAATACAAAGTTGCGTAAGTGGATAATAAGTTTTATGAAAAAGTGCAAATTAAATTGTGCTTGAAATCTAGTCAATATGGCTTGGGAGTTGTACTTTGTGTCCTTTACATTTTCCTAATATTTAATTTCTTACCTGTTCATATTTTATTATGGGTGTTGTACTAGTTAACAATGTCTACTACTGTTGCTATTCAAGCAAAACTTGCTTCTGAAAAGATTCCTCAAGGCTGATCGTGAGAAAATGTGGAAGTTTATTAGTGTGGCACCGATTTCAGTGCACAGTACTTCACCTATGGGCTTCAATGCACAGCGCACACTAAAATCCCAGGTCTCCAAGCTGCTTATCTGGTAAAAGCATGGCCAGTGTGTCAGGGGAGCGTAGGTTTGTGTCCTGGTGAGCTCAAGTGGACGCCTGCAGGCCTGTCTTCCAGCCTGTAGCTTTTGGACATCTGACCTTGAGTTCCTGGGTGTAACAGAGATCGGGGGTCCTACAGTCCTTTAGTTCTCCTGCGCTGTATGGAGAATTTCTGTGGTGAGGGGGGGTGCACTTTACGTTATAAAAAAGAAATCACCACATCAGTCTTAGAAGCAAATTTTGCTGGAATCATTAGTGCTGTAAATACTACAAATAAGAATCAAAGCAGAAGCAACAATTGAAAATCAATCAGAACATGCATAATAGAATATTAAACAGGTAACAAATGGAATACTAGCAACATGTAGTTGATACAGTGATTATATGTCTTTTCTATGCTTTTGGTACAGACCTCTATTTTGATACGTCATGTATTCATCAAGACACAATGAATTGTTACACCCCTTGTTAACTGTCAATTGAAGTTAGCACAAAACTAATGGAGTACTGTTACCAGCAACAGTAAACCAGTGTATTATCCCAATACGGTAACAGAGTACAATAGTACTACAATGTATTACCAGTAAGTATTGGTTCAGGCCATTGCGATTCCATTGATATGTCTAAATATTCAAATATGACCACTGTTGTACCATTCTATAAATTACTCATTTCACTGTAGCTGTCCTTGTGCTACCATTGCCCCTTAGTGCTCTACCACTGCATTGCCAGTGTAGTGTCACTAATAGATTGCTTTTAAAGACTATTTGGAAAGGAAAAGTCAGGGTTACTGACTAAAGGGTTTGCACTTTTTCCTAAAGTTTTCTGTTGTACATCTGTTCATCATTGCATATATGACCCCCCCATGCAAATAGGCTAGGTAGCCTCTGTTTTGAAAACCATGTATTAATACAATCCAGTACGACACTTTGATGAAGAGATAACGTACAGTGTGACATGTATAATGAATGATTGAAGTGCCTGAGGAGAAGATGTAACCCTTGGATACAACTGCTTTAACTACCACCAGAGGTGTACAGAGGAGGTTAAGAAACTCAGAGGCAGCATGGTTCTAAACACGGCTTACACCGGAATGCAGTTTTCTAACCTTCTCTTTCATAAACCTTGGATTGGACCAGCGCATAGTAGGAACTCCTACAACTGGCCTATCAGTGTATTGCCCCTGTTGTGATGTCAGAGGGAGGGGCTATGGACATGCATTTGGCTTGTAAATGCATGAGGAAGGAGGCTGAATGAACATTTGTGCCTCAGGTTTTTTATCCTGTGGTAAACAACAGCAACACATTATTTAATAATGGATTGGTTCCATAAAAATGGGTACTGGGAGTGGGAAAAACAGACACTTGCTGTTGTTGGAAAGCATGGTCAATGCAAAACAGGGCAAATACAAACTGAAATAATATAACCTGTCGTGTAAAGCTAGCTGTTAGATCACAGCTCTTTTCAGATACCATATTCATTCTGCCTTTTTTCTTTCTTTTTTGTCTCTCGAAGCTGGATATAAACTTGGTGGCTCACTAGCTAGTACATTCAACTCAAGACAAGGTAACAGTATTAAATCCTCCTTCCAGAAAAGTAACCATGTACTATACCGTCTACCAGCACCCCAGCATGGACCGGGGCCTTTAGGGTTATGGGAGTGGACGTGTGTGTGTGTGTGTGTGTGTGTGTGTGTGTGTGTGTGTGGGGGGGGGGGGGGGGGGGGGGCACTGACTCAACTTAGCAGTCTCATATGGGGCCTCAAAAAAGAATTGTTTTTGACTGAACGTGAGAAAATGTCATGAGCAGGTTTACAGTCATACATTTCCCCTTTTCTGTTTTTGTTTGTTTGTTTGTTTGTTTGTTTGGTTCTTGTAAATGTAGTGTGCTTGATTGTAAAATGTGCTTGAGACAGGCCTAAGGTAAGAAGGGTTGTTCACGTCAGGACTGACATTCTGTTGCCCCAGCTTTGTAAATTTCCCCAGAAGCTTTTTTATTTTAACTATATTCACCGGTGCTGTGAACTTGCCTTAACAGTCCTCACTCCAGAAATGTAATTCTTACAGACCCTCCTGCTGAAGTATATGTCGCATGACTTTCTGGAATAACAGCATCAAAGAAAATCCCTGGGATTTTCGCATTCAGCAGCAGCTGTGCATTGAACTAAAAGGGTTTGCTGCAAACTATAATAAAGACATAGCAAAACGTAATATTGAAGAAAAAAAACATTAAAAAATCATTGAATCCTTTCTGTTTTTGCATTTTATGTTTTGCATCTTAAGGGTGGCAAGTTCTGGGAACTGTACAGACATTCTGCCTTTTAGATAAGCATAATCTTTCTAAAATATTTTCAGGAATATGAAGTCAGGAGAAGGGGGTTAAGAAAACAGTATGACTTTTTTCACTAATTGTGCACTTAGTAAACCTATCCATCATTAAGCTGTCATGGGGAATGACACTGAGCAGAAACACCCTGCTTATCCTAGGGACATAAGTATTTAAAGGAATCAGACAGTGTCCCTTTGCTTGCTTGTAGTTTTAATCACCAGTCTTGCGTCACCAAGTTCCATTTTTCCTGTTCTGTCAGTCACATGGTCGCAGCAGTCCTGCGAGTTAGCCAAGAGAGAAGACTCCTATTATACATCAGGTCAGTTTAACTTGTTCAAGAACCTTCTGCAATGTTTACAGGAACACATTGCTTTACCTTTGCTGTATTCCCTGTTTGATATTTGTATTCACACATTATAGCTAAATCAACCAGGACATTTCTTTTTTTCATCTAATACTTGTCAACGTTTGCCAGGAGAAAGATCATTTTTCTTCTAAACATCGCAGGGTATCCAGTTCATGCTCCCTCCTGCATTTTTCACTGGATTAATTCTGAAGAAATAACTTTAAATTAATAAAGAAACCCATTCGTATACCTTGCTGCTCCCACAAGACTCTCAGTTAAAGGCTGTACACCCTGTCTGGCCCCACAATGTTTATGTTGGTAGCATAGAAGAAGCGAAAAGCTTTTGTAACACTGGCAATTCGTTTAGAGTGCAAAGGAACATTTTCAGAGGGAATAAACAATTGTAAACATATAAAAAAAACAAAACTGCAGAAAGGTGCAGCAGTAGTTTGTCACTCATCATCCTTAATGTCTGAAATCTATTTACTCCATATCGTTATTAGTTTTCAAATGATCTTGAAATCAAAACACACATTCTCTGTGTTTCAGAATGTTTCCAACAGCAGGGCTTGTAATTTGAACTGGCCCCAGACACAACTACCTTCCATACGGAATTGTATTTGAGGAGGCTGTGTGGTCCAGTGGTTAAAGAAATGGGCTTGTACCCCGATCAGATCCCAGCTCAGCAACTGACTGTGATCCCGAGCATGTCACTTAACGTTCTTGTGCTCCGTCTTTTGGGTCAGACGTTGTTGTAAGTGACTCTGCAACTGATGCATAGTTCACACACCCTAGTCTCGTATCTTGTAAGCCCTTTGAGATGGTGGTCCACTATGAAAGGCATAATATAAAAATAAAGATTATAATTATTATCATTATTATTATTATTATTTTTGTTTCAATAATCAGCGTTATGTTAAATAACACTATGTTCAACAACTGGTAAACCTACAGGTATGATTTATTCATGCTGTGATTAATGTGATCAGCTCAGAGTAGGATTGTTCCTAGGCATCTGGTCATTGTAATAGCCTAAACAAGTTGTGAAACCCAGGATGGGTGCAGAGCTAGTGCGATCTTCAAGCGCTAATACTGTGATCTAAACAGTAGTGGAACTTACCCTAAAACGGTCTGTCAACCTCATGTCACTGAATTTCTGTTGTATGTACTGGCTGTATTAATAGAAGAGTGGGAGAATTTACATCCAGCACTGTTTAGAGCAGTGGTTCTCAAGCCAGGGTCTGTAAAGGTTGCTTGGGGGCCCACGAGGAATTCTGAAAGCTTTTATAAAACAGTATCCATATGTAATGTACACTAGTATGTTCTTTCACCATTTTGCTTCTATAATAGAAAATATACTGTACATAAACCATCTATTTGAATTTGACTTTGTTGAGCCGAAAGCAGGCTTTGAGTGTGAGACATAATATTACACTACCCTGCAGTACAGTTTATTTTCCTTGTTTTTCTGGTTGGGGGTCACGATTTAAACAGAAAGGTTGGAGATGCTCTGGTTTAGATCATTGTGGTTAAAGAGAAAAGGGTTTCCTGTTCCCTGTTCATTCTGTGTCTGCTGTCTCTGTTCTTCTAGCAGATTCTAGGTCGGCCACACAGACTGACAAGCATAGCTGGTATGTAAACTTGTTACCCTCTGACGCACTCGTAAAAAAACCCAAAACAAACCCCAGGCCCATTGTAAAATGCTGTGTTAAATGTGTAAAGATGTAACGTCAAAGTAGTGATAAGCAGGGCTTTTAAAATAAACGTACTTACCCTGTGTCAATGGAATGAAAAGGTCTCAGTTCTTCTGCAGGGTATGCAGGGTTTTCAGATACAACCCTGTCACTTCAAACTGCTGCTTCCTTCTCACACCCGTGCTGATGACACTATGTAACACAATTTTTGTTCCTTGGGTAGTAAGTGTTATTTCCTAATTGCTTATGCCTCAAAAGTATAGAAAATGGCTATTATTCCCCAAAAACTTTGCTTTTGTGACCAGGACAGTGATATTTCAAAATATCACTATTTCCAATGGGAAAATGGGCAAATGTGTGTCTTTTCGTTCACATAAAGTCAGAAATAAACAACATATGAATCCAAATTAACATGTATTTATACTAAAGTAATACAAAAATGACTACAAAAGATTTAGAAGTGAGTAGTTTTTCGAGATTTACGATTATACTGTAAATACTGTACGATTACGATTATACTGTAAAAACAGTATAAACAGTATAAAAAGGAAATAACGCTTACTACCCAGGAACAAAAAAAAAAACAAATTTGTTACACGATGTGATCTGAGAGGATTGATGTGAATCTGAACTACACAAGTAATGGCAGGGAACACAGCCACTGTTCATGTAGTGTGTGTAAAACAAAAAGCATATCTGTAGGAAGTTAAATATACAGGGTGGTGATAATATTGCTAGTGTAGTTAAGAAAATGGATTTTGGTTTGCACCAAATTTAAATGACTTGTCCAAACTCATTTACATCTAGTTTATTTTAGTATGTATACATTTTGCACTTCAAATATACTTTTTTGTTTTTTTGTTTTTGTAGGGTAAACAATTGGAAACAATTTGTCAAGTTAGTAAAATTATCTTTAGAGAATTTGTATAGGGTCAATAATGAGTGATTTGCCTTTCTCATTTAAGCTTGCTAATGGAATGTAAACAGGTGCATAGCCCAACAGAGAAATTCAGTTTTTAACAAAAGCAATGTCTGCTCAACTGTAAATACAGCAGTGTATGTGTGAATGATTAAGATTGCATTCACTGTTAATTTAGAGATCACAGCAGAAAAGTAAATGAAATGCCATCCTTAGCATTTATTTGAATTTGAAGAGAACACAAATCTACTCTTTCAGGAACTGTGGCTTAAAACCTGATTCCAGGAAACTGAGAGACCTAGTTTGAGGCAACTTTGCTGTATCAACCCTGTCTCTCCTGGTGTGCCATGTTCCAAGTACCGAGCATTAAAGTGCCTTTGTGTTCCTTCAGCTTTAGACACTTTATACAATATCTTCCAATTCAGTCATATCATTGTTTACATAGGAATACACTGTACAGCAAATGTATACGACAAATTTATTCTTTATAAAACCAAAGTCTATAACTTCAAATCACTCAATCACAATTCTAAGGTAAAAATAATTTAGTGTATAGAAGGTGGCACTCTCCAAAGGATTTGTTAATAAGACTTAATTTTATACCAGTCAGACTCCTGGTCTATTTTAATGACCTAAACAGGGCAATTGTAACCCCATCTTCCTATAACTTTCCCTTGTATTTGTATTATACAGTACTTAGTGATGTTACTTACACCAGTTTTTTTTTTTTTTTAACCTTCCATTTCACTGTTGTTGCAGTATAACTGCAATATTTAAACAGTATGTCAATCTCCTTGCTTTAATTGCACATTATTCACATTGCTCAATTCACCTCTTCCTAAAATACAGGCTGTTCGATCCATCAAGCCCGGCTGTAGAGGAGTCATCACCTACAACAGAAAAATCAAGCTTTGACTAAATGACTGATGATTATTTACAGGTCGTTCTGGAGAAAAAAAAAACAACAGCATGTCTAAGGCAAAATCACTGTTCGTAACTTTATCCAGACTTTCGCATATTGTCCAAAAAATAAACTCTTTATCAATAAATCACCCATTCCAGTGAAAACTCCAGCAGAATGAATGAGCAGCAGTATTTAGATTGTCACTTTTACAATAGCCCCCCAGTACTGCGAATTGTGAACATGTATCATGTTCCATAAGCTTATACATCACAGGAAAACGGGATTTGAGGCAGGCTTCAAATCCCGCTGTGAGACAGACAGACAGACAAGGGAAGCTATGGCCTGTGGCAGTTTAAAGGGCTTGTCAATTTATTGGCTGAACAAATGGATGAGAGAAAGGGGAGTGGAGGGGGGTCCTGTGCTTTTCTGTTATAAGGTTTCCAAAAGAAAGTGCTGACTACTGGCAAGCTTTGATTCCAACTGACAGAACCTTTTCAAGTGTTCATTACTCACTTTCAAGCTTGAGGCCCTTTCCAGACACAGACAGGCTGGAGTTGGACTTGCACACACACCAACACACGCACACACACACACACACTGACACATTGACACACACTTATTCATACTCACCGGCTTTTAAACAGAGCCTCCTCACTGGTGATCAATATCCTACACAAGGTTACCCTGTAATAGAACTTTTCAAAAAACAATCTATAAATGTGTGTTGTGTACTGACAGACATTTGCTTTGAATATAGCACCTAATGTTAGGGACAGAAAAAGACCAGCATGGAGGTTTCTGTTTGTTTCATCCCCGGTCGACTGTCTTACTCAGCCTAGACGTAAGTGTTCTTGTGTCTCCTTTTTTCCCTTCTTATTAGAAACACTTAACCGAATGTACACTTTTGAAATTGAGATTAATGAAGGTTCAGTTGTCGATAGGGGGTTTCAAAGTGCAACTCGTCTTCAAAAACACTGTGCGCTTCTCTTATCCTCCAAAGTGATCTTGAGAATTCTTTGCAAACAGGAGTGTCATCATTTCTGTAGTCAGAGCTTGTTAAAAGTAATAATCAGACACAACCCTAATGACCTGTGTTGTAGTTGTAGTGGTGTTAATTCATGTGCAGAATGTTTTTTTGTTGGTTCCTAAAAGGGAAGGCTGTTGCATATTTTATTATCCAGGGGTTGAATCTCATTTCTTCAGTCAGAACATGTGAAGATCTAATTTATTAAAACGTCTATCACAGAACATTCAGTAAACATTCCAAATAATATCAGTTGTAGCACTTCCACATGCTAGGTGTTATTTTAATGATGTGAGCCGTGTTGAATCTACATAGCGCTAGCTTCCCATGGGTGATTTATTGACCCAACTATTAACTTTACTGGATACAATACAAACAGTGAAATCAAGCTTGTACCGTATTTCAATTATTAAAATATGTATGAAGGATAAATGTTGGAAATATGTTAGAAAGCAGACAATGTGTGTTTTGATTTCAGGGTGGTTTGAAAATGTGTGGGGTTAGGCGTGTCCCTGCTGCATTACAGGTATCTGCCCTGGGTATCTGAAACAGGTTAAGAGTTTCATTTTGTCAGTTAGACTGGTTTAATGTAACAAAGAAGAGGTGGCTTTTGTTATATCTACTATACTGAACTGGACAATTTCATGCTCCAGTTTTCAGTTTTTAAAAGGTTGATAGTAAGAGGTATTTTTCAAACTAATTGTCTTAAATCTAATTTTTAAAAAACATTATCTAAATAGAAAACAAAGAACAGATTGGGAAAAGCTTTACTATCTGGAGAAGTTTGAATTATTTTTTGCTGATTGGTTTTGCAGTGTCACCAAATGATTGCACTGTCAAGAATCAGAGTCCAATGATCAATTCTCAGTAGGAGCCCCAGAAAATACTGTATGGACATTACTAATACTAATACTACTATTACTATTACTAATAGGTACAGAGTCAAAGACACTATTCAACCATTGACACATAGATGATTACCAGAATTTCCAGACGTTTCAGACACGCATGTGTCCTTCATTGGTGGGAGATTCCCTGGTGCTTCATAGTGTTAATCAAGTTATGTTCTCAGTTAACTTGATCCCCCAGTGCAAAAAAAAAAAAACATTACTAATTTATTATAGAAAAACATCTACATATAAAAAGGAAATGCATGATTAAAACAACATTTCATATTGACTTTTATAACACAACTAGTTTCAGTACAGTCGACCATTGAGAAGTCACTGAGTGGGTTTCCTTGTAATGCGAACCCCAGTTTGAGAGACACTGATCTACATCATTCTTAAACTTTATTTTGAAGAATATTTGACAGAATTATTTTGGACTGTCTTAGTATGTCGCCAGTGCATATTGATGACACAATCTCACAAGTTCTAAGCAGCTGTGGATCCCTGAGTCTGTGGACGAGCACTGGACTGGGATAACCCAGTTTGTACTGGCACTGGAAGAATTAACATCCATTAAGTTACCCAGGGAGGAGGCTCAAACCTTTGAGTGAAGGACTTTATTAGGCGTTGAGGCTGGGTCAAGAGCATTAAACAAGGTTGCATAATTCTTTCAGGGAGAACCCTACATTGTATTAGATAAGTTTATGTGTTTGCGTTGTCTGTCCAAAAGCCAGTAGAAGGCTCATCCTCAGTTTGTCTGATTTTAAATTTTTAGTCCACTATGTTTATATTGTGTGTGGTGGGGGGGTTTCCATAATTTCCACATCATGCCGAGGGGGCTGGAGGGAGCTGGATGGGGCTGGAGGAGCTGGAGGAGCTGGAGGGGGGTTACCAAAATGCCAAGATGTGGGACTTCAACACTCTTTAACACACACACACACACACACACACACACACGCAGTGCTCTATATCTGACTGAGAATCTATGATTCCACCTGCGCTTGCAAATAAGCATTGAGCTTAAGGGTGTGCATGCTCTTTTGGAATGCATAAACGCACGTTTCTTTACCAGATGAGAAAAGGGAGCAAATTAATGTGTTGTTTTCGTGTTTTTCTTTTGGTATATCATTTAGCACCATTTATGTTGGGGAACTGCATGGCTGACATGTTGACTAGAATACAGTGGCCCACATCTTTGGGTTCGGGAGTTTGGGGGGCACATGAACTAGTCAAATTGTTGTTGTTTTGTCTTAAGCTTTCAGCACCAACTACAACCTAAGCAATACTTCTAAGATTCAGTGAATTGGTGCTAAATATTGCCACTGGTCAATTTGACAGTGTTACAAGTTGACATTCCTGGCAATGCCAATGATAAGTTTAGTTGGGGTCTCTGAAAATTAACAACAGTTAATCCAAGTGGTACATCCTGGTGACATTTTCTTGCATGCATTACTGTCGCCTTTCTTTTAATATTAACACATTAATGTTTGAATTGTGTTGCTAAGTAAACTAGCTTTAGCACGTAGACTGTGAATGATGCTGTATGCTTTTGCATTGCCTAACCTCTTTCTCTGCCATATCTTTTTTCATCCCCACCCCCCAGCATACCTTTCTTTTTAAAGAACCTCTACTCTGTATCTTGGTGTGAAACATTATTTCACGTGTGCCAGGTCTGTGGTCAGTTATTCGTAAAAAAACATTTTGCTTTTGGATTTAGCTAATTTTCACTTTTTATTAATCTATAGAAAAATAAAAATAATGGATTGGCTAGTCCCATTACAAAAAAAGGCAGCATAGTATTTTACAACAGTCTAAACCATTTTAATGAATTGCCCCTTGTTCACCTGTCTATGGATTGATGTGAAGGGCAGACAAAGTGATATTTAGAGCACTATCCAGTTTTCACCAAAACTGACAACATTTCTAAGGCTACATGTCACATTGCTCAACTTCTTGTACAGTGAATTACAGTATCTCCTTAAAAAAACAAACTAATAACATCTTCCCAGAACTCTGTATAAAGCACAATTAGGGGAGTTCCTAGTCGGTCAGTGGGTGGTTACATCATGCATTTCACAAATCTCATGGTGTTTGAAACAAGTCTTCCCTTCCAGACATTTAACCTGTCACAACAAGAGAAACAGTAAATAGTCCTTGTTGGCTGTAGTATCTCACTCCTGAGGAATTCAAGGGTAGCAGAGCATAATGGCAGGAAACAAGAACCAAAATGGTGGTGATTCTGAATACTCCCCCAATCAAAACTACCTTCCAGACATCAGTATTAATGATCTAAGAACGGAATAAGCCAGCCGTCTCATTGCTCGAGCATTTTGAGAACTGTAGGCCTTTTATTAATGTCAACCTGCTTTTCAGTGCAGTCTGTAGCATGGTTAAATCACTTGCTAAATTAAACTAATCTGAAAAAAAAACTGACCGCAAACCAAAACGGCACTCCATAGCGATGTCTCCATTTCAGTCCGTTAAACCTGCTTAATAACCCCTCCCTTCACCTAAAACCTCCCTCCCTCTTCTTAACCTTCCCTTCTCCCTTTTTCACATTGCACAGCCTGTCGATCCATGACCTTGCATTATTAAATTGCACTTATCAATCATTCTTGCCAGGAATGCCATCGCCTACTACATTAAAGAAGTCAGAGAAGTCTGGTTTCAGCAGTCCCACGCCTTCGCAGATCTCCTCCCCTCGAACGGCTTTTACACATCATCATCGGCCTGTCATTACAGGACCCAGAGGTGAGGCCATACCTGCCTGCATATGGGCTATCCCCGAGTCAGCAGCATCCAGAACCCTTTGGCAGTGGGATATATGGAAAATACACTTGCATATATATCTATATATATATATATATATATATATATATATATATATATATATATATATAATGCATTTTAATATAAATGCACCGTTTATAACAAAACATGTGTCTTTCTAAATCCCCCATAAGCCTCATGGTCTAAAGCTAGCTCATTCATTTCACTACTGTCATTTGTTACTTCCAAGTGGGCGTCAGTGTCTCTTGAGACAGTGCTGTTTACAATCTGCATGGGTTTGGAATTAGATCATTCCAAAATCAACTTGCCATCACTTCCATCAGCAGTCTACAGTCCACTCTCCATCTGGACAGTAAAGGTCAAAGAGAAAAAATAAAGGTATCAATGTGGTCCCTCAGTTGCTTATCTCGTAAACGTTCCCTGGCTTTTCCAACATTCATTTTATTGCTTGCAATCCGAGGTTTGCTTATCATCTGCATATGAACGCTTTTATGCACAATTGTTTTACCCCCAATTTTCTTCCCAGTTTAAAATATCCAAGTAAAATGTCCCCTCACTGCAGTAATTCTCCACACAGCTTAGGAGTATTGAAAGTTCAGTGGACGTCCTCCGATCCCAGGACCGAGTGGATGTCAACAAGCTACTGGCCTCTGGAGGACCAGGGTCTGCCCTGCAGATTTCTGCCTGAGCTCACCAGGTGCCTGGCCAGTAGGGTCTGTTGTAGCACGCTGAGAAGAAACAGTCCCTGCCAGTTTCTCTTACCTGCCAGACCAAATGCAGCACTCCCTCCAAAGATGGGTGACTTTGCACTGCCAGGATTCAAACCTGCACTGCACTGACTGTATGACTCACCCTGCACACCACACGCCTGTGCTTTTACCAGGTGAACCACTCGGGGATCCCAATTCTGAGAGATTTCTGCCAATGCGAAATACAAACTGAGGTTCTCCTGAGCACCAGCTCAAAGCAGTTCGGTATTGCTACTGATGGAAACGATTTCAGATCGTAATCAGATGGCAGATGGAGATTTTGTTACATGAATCGACCACTGCAGAGGCAGGTGAACTATGGAGATCCAGTGTCTGATTTATAGTCTCAGGTGAGAAGCCTGAGGTTTGACAGGAATGGGTGAGGTCACCCGGTATGGAAACACAGTGAAGATAAATACAAAAAATAGAGCACAAGTTCAGTATTTCTCATTCAGTACTAGGGTAAGTCATATGATCAGGGGCTTGTTGCTTTGAGTCCTGGTTGTGATGAACTGATGATTTTGGCTTGGGGCCCCCAGGGATCTCCCAAGCTGGGCCCTTGCCTCCAGGCTTCAATAGCTTGGAGACATTCATTGCCTAGGTTTGGTAAGTGAAAACTGATGATTGGTTTGACAGCAGGAACAGAGGTCCTGAGTTCTCTTTATTGGTTGAATATCCTCTGCATATTCAAATTGAGCATTTCAAATTGGTGAAGGAAAAGGGGGTAAAATTGTTCAATAAACTAAACATGTAAATTAGATTCAGTGAAACAGTGAAATTAAGCTGGATTTAGAAGCAGCAGTTTCCTTGGATTGTATCCACCCCACTTTGTGGCCAAAAGTCAATTGATCAAAAGGTAGAATTTTACTTTATTTGGCTTCTTTTAAAAAAAAGAAAACATTCCAAACAGAATACTTGGTTACACAGTTGGAAGTCTAGAGTACAAATCTAGAGAGGTTATGATGAGGTTATGATGAGGTTATATATATATATATTATATATATATATATATATATATATATATATATATCACTGGTTATATATGCGCTGGTTAGAATACTGCGTGGAATTCTGATTGCTGCATACTGTGTATTCATGCCAACTCAAAATCACATGTGCTGTATTCATCATTAAAAAAAAACATTAACGAGCAGATAGATGTATAGCAGCAACAACATGGCTTGGAAACCTGTTCCACATACCCACCACTCTCTGGGTGGCATGGCTTGGAAACCTGTTCCACGTGTGGAGGGGGCAGGTTAATTGCTGCACTCTGACATAGCAAATGTAGTTAAACGGATGATAACTTCTTACCCACCTTACATTGCACTTTAAAGAGAACCCACAGACTGTAGTCACCTCCAGGACAATATGCTTTATTTTGGGGTACAGTGATGAAGCAGCAGTAGACTAAAGACTGCCTCTCAGCAACTTCCTGTTAGTGACACATGACAGTTCCTAGAAAAAGACAAGGTTCCTTGAAAGTGCCTGCTTTGGGATAAGCTCTTCCAGATGAGCCCATATTTTGGCCTTATGGTATAATAAAGCCATGAATTGAAATAAATATTTTGAAGCTTAAACTGTGTGTATGTGATAACATTTTGGCCCTGAAATGGCATTCCAGCCCTGTGCTCACTGAAGTGTTAAAGTCAGAAGGGATTTACTAATGGTCTGTGTTTTAATGATCAAATCTGGGATTTTATATGATTAACATAACAAGGCCTACCATTTCTAATAATAATTTGATTGTATGCAGTAATCCCAGTAATCCCAAAGGCAGTGCTAATATCTTCACTCTTGCTGTGTATGAGGACCCACTTGTAATGGTAGCTATCTAGACAGATGGGTAAACGGCTCAGGTTCAGGGCAGCTTTTACTAGCAACTGGTCTGGAGGCACCTAAGGCCCTCACAAAAATAGATATGTTCAATAGTAATTTAAACTAAGTTATTATAACATCAGACTTTTGACCAGCACAAGAAATGTAATGTTATTCACAAATCATTATTACAATCATAACATTTTAATGTCACTGATGAACATTGTCCAGTCTGCATACAGGACAGCATTTTGAATTCTGAGTCTGTCCAGAGAAAACCTAGACACATAAAGGACTAGCAGCAGAACTGCATCACATTTGAATCAGATTTAATGTGAGGAATTTGAATATCACAGCTTACCTCTCTGTATTCAGAGTGAGTGTGAGGATTTTGAATATCACAGCCTACCTCTCTGTGTTCAGAGTGAATGTGAGGATTTTTAATATCACGGCCTACCTCTCTGTGTTCAGAGTGAATGTGAGGATTTTTAATATCACAGCCTACCTCTGTGTTCAGAGTGAATGTGAGGATTTTGAATATCACAGCCTACCTCTCTGTGTTCAGAGTGAATGTGAGGATTTTGAATATCACAGCCTACCTCTCTGTGTTCAGAGTGAATGTGAGGATTTTGAATATCACAGCCTACCTCTCTTGTGTTCAGCTTCTCTGCAGTAGAACAGTTCCTCAGAATGTCCCGCTGTGGAATTAAACTAAATTTTTCTTTGAATAAAGTAGAATATTTGAATTTGAAGGTCCTTGCCACATCTTTATACTCAGGTCTTTATTAATATATAAAACAAAATCTGATCCATAAAAAAAGACACACACAGTATTAACATGAAAATAATGTAATCAGAATCTGATCGTAGTGTGTATCATAAACATGCCCTATGTTCAGATTAGTGATCTGACTCCTGATCGTAGTGTGTACTATAAACATGCCCTGTGTTCAGATTAGTGATCTGACTCCTGATGTGTGTACCATAAACATACCCTGTCTAGTCTTTGAGTTTCTGATACTTACATTTCACAGCAACCCTTTGAACAAAAAATACAGATAAAACAGTATTTACATGCTCCTACATTTAATTGTTTATTTTCTGGTTTGAAAATCTTATTGGGTGCGTTTGTCCTTAATGAAAAAAAGTACCTCATTGTGTACATCAGTTTTTTCAAAGCTTTTTTTTTTTTCAGTGCTCTGTGTATATAGGATGGTTTGTAAGTTATATTTTTATTGTAAAGCTGTTTTCTGCTTAAACTGCTGATTTACTAGACTAACAGACTGCTGTAATGTTTTTATTATTTGTCCCAATGAAAGTCACAAACTCTTAAGTAGACTGCAACATGATTTTCTTACAAGTGCTGTGTCGATTTATAAAAAAGAATTCTGCTTTGGAACACCCACACATGCAACATAAAGGAATGGTGTAGAAATATAAACAGGCAGAACGAAAAATGACCCTTTCCCTGAAATTCAGCTTTCAGGGACAAACCAATTAGCCCTATTGATAAATTAGTAGCCACAGGAAACTTGGACTTTAGCCAGCTTTCAAAACAAACCTCTTTAGACATCATTATCATTTACACATGTGTTGTGAAAGCAATGGCTTAAAGGAGCACTGTATTAGTTTAACTGACAGGCCACCCACTGGGAGCTTCTCTCAAATAGCTCCGATAGCTGATTTTACTTTCATGTACCACCTGATAATTATGCAGTAAATGCAGAACTAAATGCCCTATTAAATGAATCATTGGAGCCCCAACATTGATATGAGAGCCATGCTGGGTTAATATTCACCCCCAGGTGGATATCTGTCTGAACAGACTTGACTGCTAAATGAACTGGGGAGAGGAAATCGCAAAGGTGAGACCAAACAGTACTTAGAGAGAAGCAGCTTTGATATCCTGTAAGTTCTGATCACATATTAGTAGATGTGAGAATTCATTCTCCCCATATTTAATCTCTTGTTCTGACAGTCCCTTATCTTTTGAGCTTGCTTAATCATCATTTAAAACAGACAAAAGGAAGGCTTCAAGGGTCTCATTTTATGTTTGTTTGAATTGAGCTTTCGCATAGATGCTGCTAGATCTCAAGCTTACTGCTGTGTGTGCGTTTTCATCATAAGAACCTGGTGTATAGTATAAGGCAATGGTCTGCTAGTCATAATAAGGTAACTATATAACTGCAATTAAATGAATTCATTAGTGCTGGAATGATCTTTGGGCTAGATGTTTGTGTTATCTTTGCCGCGTCCCATGTTGTCCATGTCGCAGCGTTATATTGAAAATATAATGGGCAATACATTTCTCAAAATTTAGAGCATTCATCAGGAGAAAACAAAATTCTCTTCTAAGGATTGCAGTGTACCAGATCACACTCCGTCCTGTAAAGGTGCTGGTTTTCTGTTGCCACCGTACGCCAATCATTTCAGAGCACTAGCATTGTCTCTGGAGGACTACAAATGGAATACATTGCAATGTTTAGAAGACAAATTACCTTTCTCCTGGTGAACATTCCAGAGTAAAAGTGTAAAAAAAAGTAACTTATTTACCTTATAAATTTAACTTATTTTTATTTACCTGTGATGTGTGATACAGACAGCAAGGGATGCAGCAAAGGTAAAGCAATGGGTTTCTTGTAAACACTGCAGAGGATCCTTGAATACTTTAAGTTTAATTGTCCAGTTTAAGGGACAAGTGATATGAAGTCATTTAATAGCAATGGCAAAATGTGCGACTAAAATATTTTTTTGGACTTATTTACACACTTACGCAATACAGTCACTGGTCCATCTTCTGTGGAAGATCATTTGGGTCTTGTACAGTATTATACACTTCGATTTGGAATATGCAGTTATTTCAAAGACAGCACTGAAGATATGTGTTGCTGTTTAAACTCTCTCCAATGGTCTGCTGTACCTTCAATCAAACCATGTGACCTACAGCAAAGGATCAAATTTGCAGCCGTTTATCTGCAGTGTTTTATTGGGAATGTTTGCATATCCTGAATTAACGTGAAGTACCAAAACACAATAAAAGGGGGAGCAGTAGAAATGCTAATAAAGCTAATAATAAAAGTGTATTTATAGTGCTGGCTAGCACTAGTTAGAGAAAATGTGATATGCATTTTTAATGGTTAATAATGAAATGGACTGCAAAGATATTATCATGTCTGTGTTTGCCTTTATTAACTTTAGTAAATACAATAAAAATATGAAGCAAACCACTCCACTGTAAATCACAGTGATGTATGGATATGCCAATTTTATATTACTGTTTCACTTTTTAAAGGGAGTTTTAGTTTTTGACATAAGTCCATAAATCTGCACTTCCATTCATTATGTATTTTCATATTTAAAAAGATATATGTTACAATACTATGTTCAGGAAAGCTCTGTTTGCATGCCTTATTTTCGTATAGTCATCTACTTCCTTGGTCCTTCACCTGGAGAATGTAATTGTCTCCAGTCAATGCCTTCTTTCTTGTCATTAACCAAACAGCTGCGTCTTCCTCTAAGGACTGACCATACAACCAATGACATGCTTTGAAAGCAAGGTGTGCAACCGAGAGGTTCCTTTAAACTAGTAGTGTCAGATATCTTATCACCTTAGAGTACCAGTGACTGCTTTTGCTGTTTTCAGCATGGACTTTTCCTTACTTCATGCAACCTTTCAAAGTAGACTGGAAGTTTAGCACTGAGGTATCAGCAAGGATCGGTTGATAAATGATCTCCACTAACTGCTTCAAATAAATTGCCATTAACAAAATCAAATTCACCATTACTGTGATGTGTGCATTTTTCATCTTGGAAAATCAGAGACCTACAAAATACTGGCACTATACATTAGGTAAGATTTAGTAGAATTATCATATTGTTAACACCTGTTAAAATCATGGCCTCTAGAGTCTTCTCTCTGCATACAGCTGTTACACCAGAGTAACCATTAACCTGTTCTACCTGCAGCATCCCAGTCGGATGTAGGCAGTAACACATGTGTTCTTCTAACTGATGTGTCTTACACCAGCTTAGGGCAGACTGTGGTAGGAGCCCAGGGTAATGGTTGATATCCGGTGTGACCGCAGTATTGTAGAGCAAAGATGTTCGAGAGATTAAGGCCACAGTGCTTAATCTCTCCCATCCAAAGGTCCCCCTTCTTACACCTATCATCCCCACATTGAATTCAGGAGTTCAGATAACCCTGATATCTCATTACCCATCCAAACGTCCCTCTTGTTACACCTATTATCCCCTCTCACCCACCCACTTCTACTTTATTTTCTATTTGCAAAGCCTTGGAGCTTTGGAATGAACACATGAATGAAGAAATAAAAAGATATAACTAAAATGCAATACAAAACACAGTAGTAAATAGCTTGAACAGCTGTACCTTCATTCAGTGCACGGCAGTGCTGTCATAGCAATCAGCAGGGTGTTACGTACATGGCAGAGTAGGTCAAATAGGTGCATCTGTATTGAGCTTTATGCATACACACTGAATCACAGGCTATTCACATGGCCAGTCAAGTTCAGTTGATCACAGTGGGAGGCTTATGATCATTAGCAACATTATCACTAGCTCATATATTGTATTGAAGGCATTTTATGCCTTTTTTCATGTATTCCATTGATTTGTTTGACCTAATCACTTCCTTTTCTGTAAGTCACATAGACTGATTGAAGTTAGACATTTGGACTCAAATATACCTGAAACAAAGGAAATGGTTAGTATGAAGCAGTAGCTGCTTTTAATCTTTTGTGTTTGAATTGAAATATCTGTTTTTGCCAAATTGAAGTATAAAGAAACAAGCAAAGAACCAGGTAGAAAAGCACAATGGTCTAAAAGATGGGAATTCTGCCTATGAGGGACATCTATGGTCTACTGTTGCCATAGTCTTGTATTACATGTGCAAACTATACAGTTACTTCACCAAACAGTTCTGAATGTGTACTAGAAGAGGTACAAGCATTAATTTCTGAATATAGTGTTTTGTACCGCTTGCTGTTTATGCACTATATAGTAAGACTGCTTGAGTTGTTTTAAACTATGTACAGGTATTAATGTTGTACAATGTAATTTATATGTTACTCACCTATTCCATCTACTCGAAACCACACACTTCACATTTACTGACCGTTTCAAGTCAAACAGATGAACACAATTCATATATGAACAAATATGAATACTGCTTGTATACACTTCAAACACTTTACTATTGTTTTTAAGGTTGTACTTTTGCTCTGTTGCTGCTACTTTGAAACCATTAGACTACCAGTTTCTAAGGGTGACTGTCACTTTTCTATTGAACTAGTCGACGCTACCCCTAATGTGTACCACATACAGTAACCTCATGATGGTGGTAAAGATACAATTGCAGTACTTAAAAAACAAAGGCTTGCATTTAAAACTCTGATATAGAACTATAGACATTGATACTAGAAATGTCTACATCAGTATATACCATTTGTAAGCAAACCAGAAAGCTAAGAGTGAAACTGTCCTATCTGTACTGCAGCCTGCATTCAGTACTTTAACATGTGAGCTACACTCCCCACAGATCAGGCAGGCTGCAAAACTCCCTACAGATCAGGCAAGCTGCAGGGGGCAAGATGGCATTCCAACTGGGGCACTTTTATTGCAGTAAGTAAGTGGGTGATTAGGATAAGCACAGATTACCTTAAGCGGACTAGACTGTAATTTAATAGCTGCGTCTCATTGCTAGGCTCCCCCTGCGGCAAATTGTTCCCCTTTTTGTCCTTTCCAAAGTTCACATTCCTTACTCCAGACAAAAGGCAGAACATAAAGAAGCAATGAAGAAAACCCAGATCCAGTTGTATTCTTACAGTAAATACAAAACCCACAATGCAGTCTGAGAGTCCAGAGTTTCCAGCCACTCCCTATTGACAGAGTCATAAATCAAGGCACAGTTAAGTGAATTACTGCAGCACGGAGCTGTGGATTTAACAGTGTTTATGTGGTATCAGTTTACCATCTCCCATGAAAGAAAGGAAAACACTGATACTGGAAATGAGAACGTACCATCTTATTAACTGCAGCAATATATCACAGCTAAAGGACCCAGGCTTACATCTAGGGCATTATACTAATAACTAACAACCCAACCTTACCTCTGTTATGAACAGAATAATTACATTGATCCGGTACAATTAAATAGTTGATAGGTGTCATGCCATTAAAAGACTGTCAATCTTTCAATTTTGTTCAAACAATGTCTGGTTGGTAATGTATATAATATATAATGTGAATTAATGAACCATTGTGGTGGCTTTAGTAGGAACTTTGAAGGACGGTAATAAGGAGGCCACAATTCTAGATTTTTAGCGACATGTTTCTTTTACAGATAAGAAATAAGACAGTCAGTCAGCTTTGATTAGATCTTCACCAAAAGAAAATCAGCACACCTTTAAATGAAGAGCAATCTATCAGTTAAATCGGAAAGAAATGCAGTCAGCGGTTATGAAGTAATCGTGGTATCCCAGATGGTATTTTGATAGGAGGTCAAAGTCAGGGTTATTGTTGTACCTCCAAGTTTCAATACAACTAATAGTCCAAAACGTGCAACAAAAACCAATACACTGCCGGACCAATCGGCAATCCTAGCTGTATTGGGGCTTGCTTTCCTTTTTCCGTGTGTGCTTGTTCTGCTCCTTGCTGTCTGAATGCATTTTCGTTACTGGATACCTGCTGAACTAATGCAGGTGGGGTATTTATTTCACACCCCGGTGTACTTCAGGCTCTTAGGTGCAGAGTACAGCATCCAGAATGGCACGTGTGAAGCAGTTCTGAATCTGTGTGTTGCAATTCAGTGCAGTGAATTCTAAACTCACCCTCCACCTCGAAGAACATTCTGTCTGTTAAGCAGAAGGGAAAAAAACATAAACTTCTGTCTACCCAACTGGTCTTTACAGTTACCTGTACTAAAACTATTGCTTACCCAACTGGTCTTTACCGTCACCTGTAATAAATGATGTTACCAAATGGTTAAACCCCATAAAGGATTTTTGTAATACAGATAACACCAGTCCAATGAATAAGTCACCCATCTTAACAAATACAGCACATAGCTAGATATTGATTCTAGAAATCATACTCACAATAGCTGCTACATCAGGAAGGTGGATTTGTGCACTGTGTTTCTTTGATAGTTGTGGACAGGGTAACATTGATGATTCAGGTTCTCATGTCGGCTGCAACAGAGTGTGTGCTGTGGTGACTGGATAACATGCTTTAACTGGAATTTAAAATAAAGTGGTCAAGTTGTGGGAATGGCAAATGTAACTAATTTGATAATCCTGTACCTCCTGGAATTTATTGGAGTATTTTACAACTCTGGGGAATCCACCATGAATTAAACTGAATTCTCCAGTGCTGTAAAATGCTCTAATAAAATCCAGCCACAGCGTAACTTATGAGGTGCAGGTTAACCAAATCTCCCCCTCTGTAATCTTGACAAAAGACTACCTAAATACAATTAATAAAATAGTTTATTGTATGAAAAAAATAGGGTAATATCCAAGTCCAGGGCTGGTTAACTGGCATGCTGTGTGGAGAGGAGTTATTTTTAATTAGTAATTTTCCCTCGACTTTTTAGAGTCGCTACAGTTGAACAAGTTAAAGAACGTTTTTCTGAACAAAATCAATACTGATAGTCTTGTTGTTAAAGAAGCCAATAAATATCAAACTGCTTTTTATATTCAGAGAAAACCGACTTTCTGTAAATGTTTGAATAGTGTTTAAATGACTAAGACCTTGTGTATAAGGCTTGACTGTTGTTATACGAATGGAAGGTAAAAACATGTTTTTAAAGGGGTTCTTGTTCAGGTGTGAGGAATGAGGAATGTGGTTGAAAGCTGCAGTTTGATGGATAACCGTGGTTGAAAGCTGCAGTTTGATGGATAACTGTGGTTGAAAGCTGAAGCTTGATGGATAAGTGTGGTTGAAAGCTGCAGTTTGATGGATAATCGTGGTTGAAAACTGCAGTTTGATGGATAACCGTGGTTGAAAGCTGCAGTTTGATTAACCGGGTGGAACAACGGGTCTTTACAGTTACCTGTACCTAAAAAAACTATTGCTTAACCAACTGTCTTTTACCGTCACTGTACAAAAAAACAAAAAGAAATGATGTTACATGACCCCAAAATAGGAGCATTGTATTTTTCCCTCCCCCCCACCCCCGCCTAAAGGATTTTGTATGTAATACAGCACGGTGCCAAGAGACAGAGACGACCACGGCGCCCTTACACCCACCTCGTGCACCCCATCAAGTCACAATCTTAACAAATTCAGCACATAGCTAGGATATTGATTTCTAGGACAATCATAGTCCACAAAGAGCGCTTACATCAGGAAGAGGTGTGGATTGGGCATCTGTGTTTCTTTGATAGTTGCGGCAGGGTTAATCATTGATGATTCAGGTTCTCATGGGGGTTCGGCTGCTCAAAACCAGGAGTGTGTGCTTGTGGTGGATTGGTAAAATGCTTTACCTGGAATTTTAAAATTATAAGTGGCAAGTTGTGGGAATGGCACAAAACGCTTCCCCCTCCCTCTCCTCTCGTGCCTCTGATTCGGCCCCCTTTCTTAGTCTTGCCTAACTAATTTGAGAATCTGTACCTCCTGGAATTTTATTTGGAGTTATTTACACTTGGGGAAATTCCACCATGAATTAAACTGAATCTTCCGTGCTGTTAAAATGCTCTAATAAATTTCCAGGCAAACAGGGAACTATGAGGGTCAGGTTAAACAATCTTCCCCATCGTTACTCTGTGAACCCCCACCCCCCCCCAAAAAAAAAGACTACCTAAATTTTACAATTAAAATTTAAATCGGTTATGTGTATGAAAAAAAAAATCAGGGTAATATTCCAAGGTCAGGGCTGGTTACTGGCTGCTGTGGGGAGAGGAGTTATTTGTTAATTTAGATTTTACCCGAACTTTGTAGAGTTTTCGCTACAGTTGAAACAAGTTTTTTTTTAAAGAAGTTTTTTCTGAAAAACAACAAATCATTCTGATAGTTTTTGTTGTTTTTTAAAGAAGCCAATAAATGATCAAAGGCTTTTTTAATTTAGAGGGAAAATACGACTTTCTGTAAATGTTTGAATCGTGTTTTAACTGACTAAGGACCTTGTGCCACCCTCCACACTTAGCAGGTGCTACTCTCTTGAAGGTGTCTTCTACGATGGAAGGTTTTTATTTACGTCGGGGGTCTCTGGACCGCATTCGTGCCGCACGCGGCGATTTAAAGGGGTTCTTGGTTTAGGTTGTTTCGAGGAGATGAGGAATGGGGTTTGGAAAGCTGGCAGTTGATGGAATTAAATACCGTTGGTATTGAAACGCCTGCAGTTGATGGATAAAAAACTGGTGGTTTTGAAAGCTGACAGCTGATGAATAAGTGTGGTTGAAAGCGCAGTTTTGAATGGAGAAACGTGGTTGAAAACGACAGTTGTGATGGATAACCGTGGTGAAAGCGCCTGCAGTTTGATGGAAAACCGCTGGTTATTGAAAGCTGCAGTTTTGTTGGAATAATGTGGGTTTTGAAAGCTAGCAGGGTCTGATGTAACTGTAGTTGGAAGCCTGCAGGTGATGGAAGCTGCAGTTTGATGGATAACTGTGGTTGAAAGCTGCAGTTTGATGGATAACTGTAGTTGAAAGCTGCAGTTTGATGGATAACTGTGGTTGAAAGCTGCAGTTTGATAACTGTGGTGGAAAGCTGCAGTTTGATGGATAACCGTGGTTGAAAGCTGCAGTTTGATGGATAACCGTGGTTGAAAGCTGCAGTTTGATGGATATCTGGTTGAAAGCTGCAGTTTGATAACTGTGGTTGAAAGCTGCAGTTTGATGGATAGCTGTGCTTAAAAGCTGCAGTTTGATGGATAACCATGCCTGTCATTTTGCCTTTCTTGCAGCGAGTCCACATGCAACGCCGTCAACGCTGCACTTCCCAACGTCTCCCATCATTCAGCAGCCCGGGCCCTACTTCTCCCACCCGGCTATCCGCTACCACCCCCAGGAGAGCCTCAAGGAGTTTGTGCAGCTCGTCTGCCCTGACGCTGGCCAGCAAGCAGGGCAGGTGGGCTTCCTAAATGTAAGAGAGAACATTTTTCGTTCCTTCTATTGCACTTTTCTACTTGTGATATAAATGTACCCATGTGTTCAGTGTACATGTTAATGAACACGCTATGCAATATGGAATAGTAACTATATGAGAGTGACAAGTATTGTTCCAAAACTTAAACCTATGTGGAGGTACAGTATTAAAAAACAAATGACATATGTATTGCTTTACAGTAACATGCCTCAAATATGCAATACCAAAGCAGTCAGAAACCACATTATGGGGCATGTTACAATAACATTTATTGAAATAAGCATCAAAAAGGAAAAACAACATTTCACAATATACTTCAGAAAAGCCTATAGCTATTGATCTTTATAACCATAGTATATACCAAAAGAAAGTAAATAAAACCGTCATTGCTATGAAATTTAAAATCAGCACTGTGGCTTTCTCTGTTTGAAAATCCCAATTTTGTTCATGTCACGTGGTCTTCTGTGGCATAGTCACAGACAGATTCAGTGTCTAACTGTAAATATAATTTCACAAAATGAAAAAAAAGACAATATAGCAAAAAAACATATGCTTGTAAATACCCATAAGATTGTAAAATATATGAATTTGGTGCCACTTATTACTAAATATGCTTGGTTTCCTTTGACTTTGATGACCAATATTTTCCACATCTTTTTATGTCATAAATGTTTGCAAACTACCAGTATAACCCATAGTAAACATGCATCTGGATATGAGCACAACAGTAAAATGGCAGTCAAATGGCGGATGCACACACACACACACACACACACACACACACACACACACACACACACACACACACACACACACACGTATTTGCATACAGTATAGTTTGACAACAACATACCACTGAACATCAGAATATATTAGGTAGTTACATATAAATTAAATACTTATTTACATCACATAAAAAGCATTACCCGGTTTTCTTTAAATACATCTGTCCTTTTTGTCTGTAGGCTTGCTTTTCCTTAACTATCTGTGTCCTTTTTAAAGTTGTCCTTGCTTGTGTCTCTGTCTACCTGTCTGTCTGTATCTACGGTATTGATCTTTCAGATTGCCACCCTGTCTGTGGGCCTGGTTGACTTCCCCTCCATCAATATTCACTGTCTCTCAACCTGCCTGCCTATCGTTTTATTCAGCTTTGTTATTTAACTATTCATTTATTTGCCTGCCACATTCTATTTCTTACGCCATTTTCTATAAATTTGATTTATCTTTGTCTTTATATCCATTTGTATATGTTCTGTATTAATATCCAGGGGTTGAGTCAAAATTAACTTAACGCACTTACTTTGTGTACAGTCACATGACCAAATCATTTGACTTGCAATTGACCAGGAACCTATTCTGCAGTATGTAAAAGCACCATTTGTTGCCAAGTGTATTTCATTAATGGTTCTATATTTCTGTCAAGAGCAGATTATAGAAGCAGGGTTGGAAGGTCCTTCCATATCCAAAATTGTAATTTCCTGATATTTCCTAAAAGAGATTCTGGAGAACAGACTTATTTAAAGTGTTACAGAACACCCTGCAGTGTTTACAAGTAACGCATTACGTTACCTTTGCTGTGTCCTGTGTGGTCTGCATTGCAGCGTTATGGCTAAACTGGATTTTTGTTCCCACAATACACCACTCATTTCAATCGGAGCACAAACTGGATGCACTGGGATGTTTAGAAAAACATAATGCTTTGTCATGTTCCTGAGTAAAAGCACAAAAAATGAATTCCTTAGTTAATTACCTATGATGTGTGAATAAAAATATCAAAACAATCGGGATTATGTTGAAAAATATATTACTGTGATATGGACAATGCGGGATACAGCAAAGCTAATGTGTTTCTTGTAAACAAGGCAGGGGGAACACTAATTCCCTGAATGGGTTACAGTACAGTAGGTAATAGAGGTGCAATGGGCATCCTAATTTCGTGTTCCATTATTGTATAGACATTTATCAACGATAATCATGCAAATAAACAAACTTTTTTTTTTTTTTTAACAGAGGATCTAATAACTAAAAACACTGTTATGCATAATCATTAAACTAGTTAAACAAAAAGGCACGACTTGCCTTCAAATTAGAACACTTCTGATAATACAAAAAGAAATACAAAGGATTTACGTTTAATAACTGAAGAATATGTGTGCGTCTGCATCAGATTAACATTGTAATAATAATAAAAAATACTATATTTTAACAGAAGTAATTTTTAAACTATGTTTGTTCAATACTATTTACATTTTATGTCCAAAAGCAAAGCATTTGAATTAATCTCACATTAATTGCTATATAATCCAAACACAACATGCTTTGAAACAAAAGGTAATTGGTAGATTTAATAGATTAAAAAAGTGTTGCCTTAATTTTTAAATTAAAAAAGAAAGTGAATACTTGGCCTACTTCTTATGTTTCTTATCCAGTGCGTAATATAGGCTTGAAGTGTGTATCCTAGCAACGCGCTAATCTACTGTACTAGCACTAGAAGCAGCGCACTCACACGCAAGGTTTTAATGTAAACCGGCAACAGGAGACTTAAAACTGGGTCAGGTGACCAATAATCTATGCTTCGATTAATTGTTGCACCCCTTTTCAGTAATCATTGTGGAATGGCCATGTACCCTCCCAGGACAATGAAAACACCTTGCAGATTTGTCTGTTCGAATCAGTCCAGTCCAGTCCTGAATCAAACCCTATATGGTACATACATTTAGGGGTAGGTGTGCTAAAGCTTTGCGCCTGTCGCAAACCAATTGCAAACAAGTCCGAAATCTTGGGGGAATTGTACTAAACAAGTGCAATGCTATTTGTGATGTTTTAGGGAATGCTTTCTAGCAGCAGTTTCTGTTTGCGGTCCAGGTGTAGATGAATATGTAATTATGGGCGTTCCTGCATAAATTTCCAAAAGGGGGGTGGAGAAAGTGCAAATGAGGGTTCTCAAATATTATAATAATGTACAAAATCTGCAGGCAATTGCAACACTTACAATTGCATCAATGTGTTAAGACCATGTTTTAAACAGTCGCAATTATTGCTGGCATTTCCCAATCCGCTTTTTCTTGTGCGTTGCCAGTTGTGCTTTTTGAGGCAAACAGCCAAATACCTATTTTTCCCTAAAAGCAGGGTGTACTTACAAGCTTTGAAAACAAATTTCTGTGACATTTCTGTTTTCCGCAATGTGTTGGGAGCAATATACTGCACACATGTGACGCTAACCCCTCCAGCTCATTCTGAGCACCTGTATAGGAATAGGAAACACACCTATTCTATTAATGTGCATGTGGTTTGTAATTCTGCACAATGTAGCACTGCACCCCTGACTAACTTAAATAAAAATGGACAGTATACATTTGGCTTATAGGCTACTAATGATAATACGAATTAGTGGTATACTCCAAAATTTGTTGCTGGTCCTTTGAAATTCGTATTAATGAGAATTGACTGTCCTCCTGTAAGTATCATAACTTGTCAATGATCTATTTTGTGTCAAGTTAATAATAATAATAATAATAATAATAACTAAATAATAATTTATTTTCAATTTAAAATAATATTTTATTCACATTGTACACCAATGTGTACAATGCAGCAGCATGATTTACCATACCGGTAGCCTATAAGCTAAAGTACAAAGACAGTGTGCTAGGTGTTCATTTGATTTTACTACTGTACTGTATAGACGTACTGTACATATTCGTATTTTTACATAATGTAATGTGTAGCTGACCCAAAACACATTAGTGTTATTTCAGTAAAATGATTTATACATATAAAATACACTGAGTACTGTAAATGTACAGTTGTAGTCAAAAGTCTACATATCCCAATGGAAATGTATAATTTTTTGAAAATTCTCGAAAATAAATAATTTTAAGAAAAATCTTTTGTAGCAAAAGTTTTGCTTTTGTGGATGAGGGGAAAAAGTTACAAGAAATAGATGTGTACATTTATTTATTTCAGCAATTTTTTGCAAAACTTCAAAAATGCCAATTCAAAAGTAAGTATTCATACCCTTTAATTCTATGACAGTATTGTCTACGAGGTGCTAGAAATGTAAGATTGTAGGTGAACATTCTTAGAGAGTATAAAAGGGTTAGGCCCAGGATGACTGCAGTCATTACCAATATGTTTAGTTACCAATAATATGAGTACATTTCCAAGCATTTGAGTATCCCAATTTAGGCTCTATTGTTTCTATTATCAAGAAGTACAAGACTCATGGTACTGTCACAATGCTCCCTCGGTCTGGAAGAAAGAAGGTTCTTTAACCAAGAACAGTAGAAGAATTGTGAGGAAGGTTAATATAATAACAATCCGAGATTGACTGCCAAAGATATTCAGAGTGAATTGACTGCAAGTGTGACTGGGGTTTCCATTTCAACCATAGGTTGAGTATTGCATGCTGAAGGTCTCAATGGTCGCAGGTCAAGGAAAAAGCCACTTTTAGGAAAATGTCACAAGGACAATCGCTTAAGATTGCCAAACTTCACTTTGGTGGATATGAGTTCTGGTCAAAGGTTTTGTGGAGTGATGAAACAAAAATCAAGCTAGTTGTTCACGCTGATAGTCATTACGTTTGGAGAAAGTTTGGTGAGGCGTACAAAGAAAAGAGCACCGTACCTACTGTCAAGCATGGAGGTAGTAATATCCTTCTATGGTAATATCCTTTTATGGGGCTGTTTTTCCTCTAATGGCACAGGAAATTTAGTTCCAGTACATGGTAAAATGGATTCCGCAGCATAGCAAAATATATTGGCCAATCTTCTGAAACTTTCCGCTACAAAACTTATGTATAGCGCAACTGGACATTGCAAAACAAGCACACATCAGAATCTGCTTCAGCATGGTTAAAGAAGAATAGAATAAAGGTTCTGGAATGGCCTAGTCAAAGTGCCAATCTAAATCCCATTGAGAATCTTTGGTATGAGTTAAATCAGTGCAAAAGAGAAGTCCTGGAATTTGAATGAACTGGAACAATATTGCATTGAAGAATGGTCAAAAATCACTAAATAATCATGCCAAAAGTTCATTGACAAATATTCTAATCATGTAAAAGAGGTTATTATTAGCTAGCTATTAATTTAGTGTTCCTTGTCAGGGTATGAATACTTTTGAATTAGCATTTTTGGAGTTTTAAAAAAAAAATGCTGAGATAAATAATTGTAGACATCTATTGGTTGTATTTTTTTTTATCTCGTCCACAAAAGAAAAAAAAGTTTTTTCTTATAATTATTTGTTTTCGAGATGTTTCTTGAAATTTCCATTGGGGTATGTAAATGTTTGACTACAACTGTATTTGTGTGTGATTTTATTGTGTTTTTTTTAACCCAACACCTCCTAACAAAAACAATGTTGTTTTGATCCTTGGACCCTTCGATGTGTAGATATAATCCTTTGGGCACCATCTGCTGCAGCAAACCACAACTCAAGTCCAACTATTTTTATTTGAACAATGTCACAAGACTCTTGCAATAGAGATCTCACTAAGAAGACTCAGCAAATATTTAAATTAGTATATTGTGGCTGTTTTCATTAACATATTTTCTCTTAGTAAATACGACAAAAGAAGAATGCTAATTGCGGTATGTTTGCGCTGCAACTGGCCCATCTTAGTACACCTACCCCTTAGTATTTTAAAGTTGAGCTTTTATTAAAAAGCTTTAGTTGACATACCATAGCAGAAATCAGACACAAAGGATAGTACCACAGACGGTTTAAGATTATATATGTTATTATATGTATGGGGTCTACAATGAGAAGCAATGAAAAAGAGTGTGCCTATGAGAGAGTGTAGGACAGATATGAATATGACAATAATTCTGGAGCACTGTAGCTTTAAATCTTCTCAAAAAGTAGCATCTGAAATCAGAAATATCCTGATATAGGTTTTGACTGCTATCTGCAGTTGCTCAGTGGATACATTTATGTCTAGACATTGAATCAATACACAGCTTCTTTTTTCCTTTTTAGTCTCAGTATTAGTCTCAGTAAAAAAAAAAAAATAAACATGGACAAAATTGTGGACAAATTGTAGCACAAGCAACCGGATTGTTGAAAAAGAAAAATGTCTTGTTTGGATGAAAAAAGAAATTGAGATGATAAATTAGGAGGAATGGGCTGTTTTGGTAACAGTTTATAAAAAATAAAAGTGCACACAGCAGCAGAATTGTCTATGACTGAAGGAAAGGAATTGCGGGTCCAGTTTGTAGAATTGCATTTAGGTTGTCTGGACACTTTGTCTGTTTAAAGTTACTGAGACTCACACAAATATGTAGTTGTGGAAAAATGTACAAAGTTCTCAAATGTATAGTTTTTAAAGAAACACATACTGTATAGCAAATGTGTATTTTAGTTTAAAAACAGACTAAATCTGGTACTACACTAAGAGCCTTATTTACAAAAGCGCATGACATGTAGTTGTAATGAAAGTTGAAAACTTTAGCCTCCATGATGCAAGATAGATTTCAGCCCAAAGAAATAGATTTAAATAGTGGTGGTTAAAGCCTAGTTTCTAAACAAACTAATTATTGCCTACTTTAAACTGCATTCTACGATTATCGCCCTTGAAGCTCATCTCATTATTCAGAGCGGGGTGCCTCATTTAAATACATAATCATGCATTACCATACACATCACATATTCATTCTGATTACCATAGTGTGGCACAAGAAAATCAGTGTGCGCCAAAATATGCCCACTATTTTGCACAATAGTTAATAAAATTGCAATATTAAATATAGAAATCATGAACTTACACATTAATTGCAATTATGGTGCACCATAATGTTTATTACTCTTTCATAAATGAGGCCCATAGTTCTCAGTTTGCTAGCCTTGCCTTCCAGGAAGTGTGTTACTGCTTTACTTCCTCTGTCATTTCACCGCAGCAATGTCTTCTGGGTAAAAACATGTTACTGGCTAAAACCATGTTAGTCAATAGGGGAAGCAGCTGATTTGTTATTGACAAGAAAGAAGCCAGTGAAGGAGTTGAAATGACCCATGAAGTGCAAGACAGTCTAAAAGCAGGGCTTGCAAACAGAGGTTTATTTGACCTACTGTAGTACCAGATATCATGCTTTAAATGTGTATACATTTGAGACCTATATAATGTATGTGGATGGTGGAGAATATTTATATCACTATTTTGTTAGCTACAGTACAGTTTGTTTAAGAGGGGTTCTGAATGTTAACATATTGAGATAGTAAAATGTCAAGATTTCTTGTGTAAGGCACTGAAAGAGTTAACCATATTCAAGCTGTACATTTTACCCCAAATATTCAGTATAATGAAATCAAATGAAACTTTCAAACTCCAGGACTAAGACATGCATTCATAATTCACTGATATTACTGAAGGTTTGACAAATGGCGGATTTAGTGTGTACTTTAGCATTGTATCTTTAATTTTACTCAAGCATTTTTTATTGAATAAAGCCAATTTGTATGATTAAGGGATTGCCTTTTATTTATCTGGTTAACAATTACTAAGAGCTTATTGTGCTGAAGTCCTGGAATATGTTTGAATTTCTACTTTTTAGACTGTAAGTAATATTCAGTATTCAATGTAGCACAACTACAGTTCCCTTCAACTGGTATTGGGTTTAGGAAAAGGTTCATGTCTTATTATGCCTGGCAGTCACCTGTTTGGTACATATAGAATATCGTATAGGATACAACACATATCTGCTGCCATGAGAGGCAGCTACATGTGAGTGGCTACATGCTTATCTTTGTATAAGAATATGGGTATATATGTAGGAATCAGACCATACTTTTATGGGCATGTGATGTCACTCTTACAATTTTGCATACAATGTAAATCCAATATGGTCATGGTGATGTACTTTTTCATGCTTTTATTTTCTATTGTACATTGTATGTATGTTTTAAAAACCAGTAGTGGACCTTCCTTCATTTCTTTTCTTTTTTCCTCTTTCTCTCTCAACAGCCCAACGGAAGCAGCCAAGGCAAGGTGCACAACCCATTCCTTCCAACCCCTATGTTGCCACCACCGCCTCCACCGCCAATGGCAAGGCCCGTGCCTCTGCCAGTGCCAGACTCCAAACCCCCCACTACGTCCACAGAAGGAGGAGCCAACTCCCCGACCTCCCCGAGTAAGTGTCCTGCTCACAAGAAAATGTTGGGATGTGAGCCCCACATAGCCCAAGGCTACTGAAATACTGTGTAGAGACATTTCATAAATAAACAGACACCCCCTCTAGGTGATGTGTGGCAATCCAGGTGTTGACTACAGGGCTCCTTTCAATCTCAACACCTGTCACTGAAGAACACTATGTGTCTCCCAGAGGAAAGAGAGTTGAGGAATCTCAATGTTACCATGGCCAAGGCCATCAGTATGAATTGCGCATGCTTGGTTCTTGATGGATGCCAACCTTAGGAAATGTTCACCCGGACCCAGCAGTGTTCCGGCTCTGAAAGATACCCTCCTTAAACTGTAGAACAACTTACACAGGAGAAGGTAGTCACTCTCTTTCAGGGGATGCATGTGTGTGTTTTAAAGGACGATCCACATGGTCTTACCTGATACCAGTAATGCTGCCTTTGATTCTCTCTTTCATTTTACATGTTGCTGTTCTAGATGTCTATTTACTTCTGATATTCTGTAAGGTCTTCAGTTCCTTTGCCAAGCTCAGATTCATTGTGCTTTAAATGTGAGTAACATATCCCAGGTGTTTCACTGTTTTCTACTATGTGGTCCATTACTATAAAATAACTGCCCGGACTGTTATTTATCAAAACATTGTCATGAAGCTGCACATGGAACTTACACAGGTAGGTTAAAGAGCTGGAAACATCTTCCTTGAATGTCTGTAAGAAACCTTACAGAAAAGTGGAGATAAAATCACACTCTCGAAAAGTGAGATAAAATACAAGATCCTCACTAAATTCTGTGCGGGATTTATGGCGTAATAACAATGCATTGTCCCTCCCTATTGTTATTCAGAGCAATAATATCTACAGACACTATTTTATACAACTCATTTAACTGGAGCCTGATTTCTTATTTCACTGGAGATTTTTTATCTATTATACACTCATGGTATAATGGGCAACTGCTATATTCCGAATACAGTAAGTCTTGTATAGAATTGGAACACTGATAAGAACTATCATAGTGCCCTTTAATATAGGACCGTTGCATTGTCATTGCAGCGTTGTACTACAGCACTACCATTCAAGACCATGGGGAAGTGTGCAATAGTTTTTATTATAACACGCACACCACAGCCTCCTCGCAGTATCTGTCTGCAATTGCTTTCTCAGTGGGCACCGCAAGCATCAGGCCAGTAGTTAGAGGATAGTGATCTGTCTGGAGCGTTTGATCTAAATTAATGGGATGGAACAGGAGAGGGGGGTGTTTGTGGTTGTTCAGTCTCAATGACCTTATTACAATATATTTTTTTGTACTGTAACCTTTTGTCTTTATTGTTAATTAGTCATTTAGCAGACGCTTTTGTCCTGTGCATCACAACTCCTGCTGTAGTCACTTACAATAGGACCTCGGTTTTATGTCTTCCCAGCTTATCAAGGATATTAGTGCTAGAGCAAAGACTGTCATTCAAAGACAGCTACAAGCATGTGTAGAAATAGTACAGGATTTTACTTTCACTGTCCTTCTAGTGCACTTTACCTCTGATCTCCGTTCCCTTTGCTGCATCAGCTTGACAGGTCTACTCTCCTGACATCCATGCATTTAGTCCCTGCAAGTGGCCACTGACAAATGAGACAACAGTCAGAGACTGCTTGCTAGTCTTAATAGTAATGTGGTCTTTGGGGATGTGGTGTATTTAAACATAAAGGAATCATACAAGCTAAAACTAGCTAATGTAGGGTGACCAGAGTTAGCACTTAAAACTGAGTGCAGCTAATTGTTAATTCTTTGGCGAAGCAGTGGCCCAATGGGACTCTAAATCAAACGGTTATTACAGAAGATCTGGTGTGGACCAAATACACTTTATATTTAGACTTAAAACTGTGCAGACAGTGGCGTGAATAAGTGGTTATCGAACATTTTGGAGCATAAAGCACACGCTCTTACAAATATAAATGGAAGCAGTATAGTTCTACACTGAATAAACATGTAAAGGCAACATATAAAGTGTTGGTCCCGTGTTTCATGAGCTAAAATAAAAGATCCCAGAAATGTTCCATACGCACAAAATGCTTATTTCTCTCAAATTTTGTGCACAAATTAGTTTATATCCATGTTAGTGAGCATTTCTCCTTTGCCAAGATAATCCATCCACCTGACAGGTGTGGCATATCAAAAGCTGATTAAACAGCATGATCATTACACAGGTGCACCTTGTGCTGGGGGACAATAAAAGGCCACTCTAAAATGTGCAGTTTTGTCACACAACACAATGCCACAGATGTTTCAAGTTTTGAGGGAGCATACAATTGGCATGCTGACTGCAGGAATGTCCATCAGAGCTGTTGCCAGATAATTGAATGTTCATTTCTCTACCATAAGCCGCCTCTAACGTCATTTTAGAGAATTTGGCAGTACGTCCAACCGGCTTCACAACCGCAGACCACGTGTAACCACGCCAGCCCAGCACCTCAACATCCAGCTTCTCCACCTGCGGGATCGTCTGAGACCAGCCACTCGGACAGCTGATGAAACTGTGGGTTTGCACAACCGAAGAATTTCTGCACAAACTTTGTCAGAAACCATCTCAAGGAAGCTCATCTGCGTGCTCGTCGTCCTCACCAGGGTCTTGACCTGACTGCAGTTCCGCATCGTAACCGACTTCTGTGGGCAAATGCTAACCTTCGATGGCCACTGGCATGCTGGAGAAGTGTGCTCTTCATGGATGAATCCCGGTTTCAACTGTACCAGGCAGATGGCAGACAGCGCGTATGACGTCGTGTGGGCGAGTAGTTTGCTGATGTCAACATTGTGAACAAAGTGCCCCATGGTGGCGGTGGGATTATTGTATGGGCAGGCGTAAGCTACGGACAACTAACACAGTTGCATTTTATCAGTGACAATTTGAATGCACAAAGATACCGTGACAAGATCCTGAGGCCCATTGTCGTGCCATTCATCTGCCGCCATCACCTCATGTTTCAGCATGATAATGCACAGCCCCATGTCACAAGGATCTGTACGCAATTCCAGGAAGCTGAAAATGTCCCAGTTCTTCCATGGCCTGCATACTCACCAGACATGTCACCCATTGAGCATGTTTGGGATGGTCTGGATTGACGTGTACGACAGCGTGTTCCAGTTCCCACCAGTATCCAGCAACTTCGCACAGCCATTGAAGAGAAGTGGGACAACATTCCACATGCCACAATCAATAGCCTGATCAACTATATGCGAAGGAGGTATGTCGCACTGCATGAGGCAAATGGTGGTCACATGATACAGGCTGGTTTTCTGATCCACGCCCCTACTTTTTTTTTTTAAGGTATCTCTGACCAACAGATGCATATCTGTATTCCCAATCATATGAAATCCATAGATTAGGGCCTAATGTATTTATTTCAATTGACTGATTTCCTTATATGAACTGTAACTCAGTAAATCTTTGAAATTGTTTCATGTTGCATTTATATTTTTGTTCAGTGTGTATAGAGTATTAGTATCTAGGATACAGGAGTTATACAAGGTATGTAACCCAAGGCATCTGCATCTTTTATATGATTGTTCTTATAGAAGAATTAGGGGGACTTGATTGAAGTCTTTAAAATCTTAAAAGGAGTTAACAAAGTTAACGCGAACCAATACTTTAAAACCAGTGCAGAAACCAGAACCAGAGAACACAGTTAAATTAAATGGAGATAGACTTAAGACAGTGGATAAGAGACCCTGCTTCGCACAGAGTGATGAGGGTATGGAATGAGTTACCTAACCATGTTGTTGGATTACCTAACATGTTGTTATATCACTGAGATCCTGACTTGACAAAGTTTTGAGATCAATCAGCAACTAGGAACCAGACGAGCATTGATGGGCAGAATGGCTCCTCTTGTTCATAAATGTTCCTGTGCTGCTATTATGCACAAAGTGGAGCAGAATTTGATTGACTTGCTAGCAGATGATGGGTTCAGATTTGTAGAATTTGATTGGCTTGCTAGCAGATGATTGGTTCAGATTTGTAGAATTTGGTTGGCATGCTGTCAGATGATGGATTCATATTTTGTCTTTTAACACCATCCATTTGACCTTGATGTGACTCAAGATTCCTATTTTCATTGGCATTAGTGAATATCTCTATTTTACTCCTGATTTTCTCCCCAATTTTGAATGCCCAATTATGCTCCCTCACCACAGCAATTCCCCAGGAGAACAGAAGGCCTCTTTAAACCTGGGTGCCCAGCTACCAACCAATGGACAAAGACCAGCCGTGTGTTTGTTGAGCTCATTAGAAGCCGAGCCAGTAGGGCTCCCTCAGGTTTATTGAAGAAAAAAGCAATTTTGCAATCAACAAGGAGGTCTTGGAGACTGGTTCCAGGAACCATGTGCAACACAGGGACTAGGTTGTTCCAGGTTGTGGTTACTAACCGTTCCCCATTTCTGAGTAAATCATGGCCCTGCAGGTTGATGAATTGAAACCCTGTTGAGAAGATTTGTCTGGAGTAGAGAGAAGACAGTGAACCAGACTGGTTATGGATTTCATTCCAGGACAGTGAGACCCATGGGTTTCAAGTGACAGAAAGTGATGCTCCAATGAAAATGTACGGAGGGGATGAAGTTAGTGTGCTGTATATTTTAACCTACTCTTGGTATTCAGTTATTATTGACTGACTGAGCCTTTGCATTCTCCTTTATACTTATTCAGACTATTTCAGAAGACATTTTAAATTCAATGTTCTTGAAGGTGTCTGCTGAAACACACTTTCCGAATTCATTCAGCCGATTACACACAGCCGATTATGTTGCATCCATCCTCTTACAGTAACATGGAGGTGCTGAATTTAGTCCCAAAGTTACAATATTGTAGCCTCGATGTACAAGAACCAGACAAGGTATACCTCAGCTTAACAAACAATAATATCTCTTAATGTGATCTCTGGCACTAAAATTCAGCTAATGTTAAACCTAAAAGTAACTTAAAATAAACATCAAGCATAAAGTGATGCAAAAAAGAACAAGGCGACAGTGATGAATTGGCAGCATTTGGAAGAATATCAAGAGCTCAGAAAGTTTCATGAGCTATAAGAGCTCCCCAGTGGCTCTCCCCTTAAAGGCACTACTGCAAATTGAAGAGGGGCAGGGAGCCCCGCCCCTGTGCGCATTTTGTGTTTTATGTTGTATGTGGTGTTGTGGCGGGCTGGTGAGTGGATAGAGGCCCAGAGACAGTCTGCAGTTCCAAAAAAATACTAATTTTATTATAAATAACACAAAATAAAAGTGCACAAGGGCAAAATAAAGGGATTTAAACACAAAAAAAAAAAACCCAATACAAAAACAAACTGACAAAAACAAGGTTTCCAGGCTGGGCATTGCCTTCACTGGATTCAAATCTCAAAAATACACACAAACCAAACACTACCAACCTGCTTCCTCAACTCCCTCCTCCCAAATGAGAAGCAGAGGCCTCCTTTTATGTCAGGTGGCTGGGCACTGATTGATCGTTAATTAACCTAATCAACTGATCAACCCCAGCCACTTGACAATAATAAACCCAGGCAGGTAGGGGAAATTAACCCCATCCCTGCCAATTTAAAAAGGGCAGAGCTTTGCTCTGCCACACACCTCCCCCCCATGTACAACGTACACCGGCCGCAAATCGGCCAACTCCCCCCCTCCCCCCAAGAGTCCAATTATGCCCCTTGGGTGGGCTGTTATGGTGGGTGGTGGTGGGCGGGGTTGATGTCGGAACCCCCAAGCCTTCTTTGGTTGAGGGGGCCCTGGATCTCCAAGGTAGTACGGCGACGGCGGCCCGGCTCCCTCTGGTGGCGGAGGCGGCGGCGACAGCCCGGCTCCCTCTGGTGGCGGAGGCGGCGGCGGACCCTCGGGAACCCTAGAAAACAAAAAGATGACACCAGCAGTCCCAAGCGATGCGGAGCAGCAGGCAACCCCAGGAGATGCGGAGCAGCAGGCAACCCCACGCGATCCAAATGAGTCATCCCTAAGCGGAGCGGGCGTGGCATCCCTGGGCGGTGCAAGGCAGGCATCCTTGGGCCATAGCTCCTCCCGTCTCTGGCTCTGGAAACGGCGGCTCCTCCCCTCTGGGCTCTGGGAGTGGGGGATCCTCCTCCTTCTCGGGCTCTGGGAGCGGCGGTTCCTCCTCCCTCTTGGGCTCTGGGGGCGGCGGCTCCTCCTCCCTCTCTGGCTCTGGGGACGGCGGCTCCTCCTCCCTCTCTGGCTCTGGGGACGGCTGCTCCTCCTCCCTCTCTGGCTCTGGGGACGGCGGCTCCTCCTCCCTCTCTGGCTCTGGGGGCGGCGGCTCCTCCTCCCTCTCTGGCTCTGGGGACGGCTGCTCCTCCTCCCTCTCTGGCTCTGGGGACGGCGGCTCCTCCTCCCTCTCTGGCTCTGGGGACGGCGGCTCATCCCTCTTTATTGGAGTGACCGGGGCATCTCCCATGTCTACCGCCAGGTAATTAACCACCATGAGGGCAACCTCTGGGAAGGACGCCGGGTGGTGTTGTTCCTCCCACTGTTCCCACCTCTCCCCATCTCGACGCCACAGCATGTTGATAACTATGGGGAGATCATGGACGAGGTCTGCCTCAGGGTGCATCAACCAGTCCCAGATCTCCTGGGACAGTGGTGAAGGTGGTGGTGCTGGAGGTAGTGGGGTGGCCCCTGGTGCCCGGGATGAACACGGCACCTCTTCCTGGGCCTGGTTGTAGGGGCATCGTGCCCAGTTGTGGCCATCCTCCTCACACCGGCCACACCAGTTTGCTGGTGGCACGTCTGGGCAGGACCGCCAACAATGGTCCTCCTTCCCACATCAGGAACAACAGGGGAAGAGGCCTGCCAGGTCCTCCAGCGGCGGCTGCAGCAGCTTACATTTCTTCAGCTGCTGCTTTTCCTGCCTTTGCCGCTGTCTGCTCTTCTTTCCCATAATCCCAAAAAAAAATAATAATAATAATTCTCCCAAAAAATTCAAAAAATAAATAAAAAATACTGCTCTGAGCCTCTAGGTGGCACTGTTCCACTGCTGACACCAAATGTGGCAGGCTGGTGAGTGGATGGAGGCCCAGAGACAGTCTGCAGTTAAAAAAAATACTAATTTTATTATAAATAACACAAAATATAAGTGCACAAGGGCAAAATAAAGGGATTTAAACACAAAAAAAAAAACCCAATACAAAAACAAACTGACAAAAACAAGGTTTCCAGGCTGGGCAATGCCTTCACTGGATTCACAAATCTCAAAAACCAAACCAAACCAACCCAACCCAACCCAACCCAACCTACTTCCTCAACTCACTCCTCCCAAATGAGAAGCAGAGGCCTTCTTTTATGTCAGGTGGCTGGGCGCTGATTGATCGTTAATTAACCTAATCAACTAATCAACCCCAGCCACTTGAACATAATAAACCCAGGCAGGTAGGGGAAATTAACCCCATCCCTGCCAATTTAAAAAGGGCAGAGCTTTGCTCTGCCACAGGTGTGTTTCATGTTGTCTGTTGTCTGGATATAGTGGTACACAGACTATAAATTGGGTTATGTAGCACAAGTGTTTTAATATTTGTATTTAGACATGAGGATGGCACAATCACTTCACGTGCAGATTAAAATGTGTATAGTGTGTGAGCACAGGGAGATTAGTTCATGTGCAGATGTATAGTGATTGACTAGCAACCGAGTCTCAATACAGCTGCATAAAAGAGGCAGTGTTTCACTCACTCGAGGTTGGGTGTTCTTGAGTGGAGAACAGGAGAGAGAGAGGAGAAATTCAATAAAAGTTAAAATAACAATTGCTGTCTGTTCGTCCACTGTTTATTTGTTTGTTTGTTCATTTGGCCTTTGTGCCCTTTATTTTGAGTGTTTTGTTTTGTTCAACCTTTAATATTTTCTGTTTAATAATAAACCGGCACATCAACGCGTCTCATATGCCAGCGCTGTTGTCTGTGTCCACTGTCTTTCGGGTCTGACGTCACAACCACAAGGCATCCTGTGACACATGGTCGTCAGCTTGCTGGTAGCGCTGTTGCTGGTGTTGACTGGGGCCCCCGCAGAGCTCTGTGGGTTGGGGCGTAGTTCACCTGACTGTACTTCAGTCACTTTGTCCACATGGAGGCTGGGCCTCATCCTAGGCTGGGCCCAGTCTCAAAGGTTTAGGAACTTGGTGACATCTGTTACTTAGGTTCTGTGAGTAAAAATTGAGGATGGTTTCAAAGTAACAGAGGTCTTTTATTCTGTTTTGCTGTAGAAGCCCAGGTCCAGACCTAGACCATATATTGGAGCTTTTTTTATGTTTTCTCATGTCCATATCACACCAAATATTGGTAAAGCGCAGCCCTGTCTTGGAGTACTGTTCTGTTTTTAAAAAATATAGGCCTATGTATTAGGGTATTTCTCATAACACATGTTTCTTTTCATTTGCACTTGCTGATCTGCACATGTTACTGTGGGGGTTGTTTAGCTTTTTCTAACTTGGTGTCTCTTCCCTCCACAGCCTATTCGACACCCAGCACCTCTCCTGCACAGAGATTTGTCAGTGTCGGACCACGAGATCCCAGCTTTGTAAATATCCCTCAGCAGCAACAGGTGGGCAGCTTTTTTCCTTTCTTTTTCTCACTCGTTTTTCAATGTCTCGATATGTTTGTTTTTCTCTCCCATGCCTGTGTATTTGTATCATGTAGGAGTGCTAGTGTAACTTTTGTTCATTTTCAAAGTTTTTAGAGGGAATATCTTTTCTACTAGAAACAACATTGCATTCTTTCAAATCCAACGGCAGGCTGACCGGCATGTTCCAAATTACCGTGCAATTCAAGAAACCGAATTCCCCAAATTCTTTTTTTTTTCATTTACGCGAGTTGTGAGGGTATAAATGGGTTACCAAGTCAACCATCAATCGGGATCAATCAACTACAAGGAACTGCACAAGTATTGATAGGCGCACAAAGGGTGCTGTGACACCCACCAGTTCCTTAGTAAACAGCACTTCATTTCAAGTTAAAAAACAAGTTCAAAATCACCCCCACCACAGTTGAAGGCTCATTTTAATAGGAGCGCCTTGAGCATTAGGGGGAAGTCCATAGAGATTTTAGAGTGCTCCCTACAGACGACTGCTGTTGAGGCAGGACCAGCAGAAACCACACCTGGCCGGGGTCACTCCAGGACCTCTTGTGTCTCCGCGGGAGGGAGGGGAGGCTAACCAGCCACCCTTGGGGCCAGATTACATTACCCTGCTCCTTTCATTTTAAATATATGACCCCTATTAAAGCTTGATTTATAGAAGAGTTTAATCAGCATAGCCTCAGAGCCACACTGCCTGCATCCCTTTGAGTTTGGTACGCACTCTGATTTATCTCCCTAGTTCAACAGTTGGGGAGGCTGGGAGAGAGTTATCAATAGTTAGATTGCCTGGCAAACGCTAATGATGGCCATCTGTATATACTTAAATCAATGGAACAGGTTCAGATTCGTAGCTTCCAGAATTTTAAAAAACTCATTTTATTACTCGTTTTATGTGCATGCCTGTGAGCCTGCGTTTAATTCATATACATTTAATAGAAATGTCTATGTGTTATGAATATTATTATCTGAAACAAAAATACATTGGAAATGTGAAAAAAAATACCAAGTTATCAAAAGTGCCCAGCCAAAAAACACAAGCTAAGTTAGAAGAAACGACTGGGGCAACCTTGGCCAGTACCAAACATATATGCACGTGAAAGTCATGTGTGCAAAAGTATGTATGTTCAATGAAAGTGTCATTCATATCAACAACATTTTTTTCACATTAAAATGTGTTTGTTACACATAAATAAAATACATAAAAAATGTTTTGAATTTGCACTATAAACCCTGTGTGAGAATGGAACCAAAGACACGGGTCCAATGCAGCTTGCAATGCAGACGCCCAGCTTTCACAACACAATGTTTGTACTTCCATTTCACAACATTCGAAAGTAGTAAAGCAACAAAGTTACAGTTTTTGACAAGTAACGAGACAAATTTTGTAAATAATGATTATGTATTATCCCGATTGTATTGAAAGCTTTCATCTTTTTTGCAAACTATCATAATAGTCTTGATCCATTCATTTAGTATATTGTAAAGTTCTCATGTTTAAGAAGTAGTACTCAGGGAGACAGTGTTGAATTCTCAAAATGTTTGTTTTATTTGAAACTACAAAGAATTCCTGTCAGGGACAGGAATTCACTGCACCAAAATAATAACCCTAAGTTTTAGTCTTGGCACTATCACTGCATATTCTCTCCGGTCACAGCTCACACGCTCGCTCAGTCGCACCCACAGTTTCTCATTCAAATTCAGGACTGGACTGTCTCCAGTCCCCAGGCTCATGCACCCACTTATTATTATATAACCTCCCTTCATTTCCCACCTCTATCTGGCTCATGTGAACCTTTTTGTTTTATTTTTAAATACATTAATTGTTACATAATTACAATTTAACAACTTTCTTGCAGTTTATGTGATGGACAGAAATAAATAATATATAGTTTATAAGAGAGTAACAAAAATATTTAAACATCTAACCATAACTTAATTTACTGCTGTGTATAAAATCAATTGATGGGGTCCTGGTAAAAGTTACTTTCCTTTAGATAGCATATCCTTGCTTCTTATTACAAACTGAAAACAATTTTCTGAAAACTGAAATGTTTGTGGTTTTCTACCACATCTTTTTTAGAATATAATTTTTCGATGGCGATATTTATCTGAATTATATGGTTTTATAATGTTTTTCTCAGTTGTCAACTGCTGCTGTGGTAAAACCATTCACTGCATTATTTACTTATTCAGGGGTACCAAGATATTTAATGTGCAAAAGGTTTGATTAAATGGGCAAAACATGGCTGTAGTTTGCTATTCCTAAAAATGTTTTTCGGTCACTGCATTTGTGAGACGTGTTGCTTATTAAAATAATTTGCACATATTTGAGAGATATTATCTGTTCAGGGATACCAAGGTATTATATACCAAGTAAGAGAGATGGTTGAGGTGTACAGAGCTCCCTCTTTACCAGGTTTTAGATGACATGATGCCATTCCACTAGGACTTCGACTGGGCAGAACACAAATAGCACTGTCTTGTAACTATGGCATCCAACTGTAGCATTATGAAGGGGGAGTACTGTATTACATAGTAGAATTACATAAATACAGTGGCTCTCAAAAGTATTCACCCCCCCCTTGGACTTTTCCACATTTTATTGTGTTACAACATGGAATCAAAATGGATTTAATTAGGAGTTATTGCCACTGATCAACACAAAAAAAAGTTAATAATGTCAAAGTGAAAAATAAATTCTACAAATTATTCTAAATTAATTACAAATACAAAACAGAAAATAATTGATTGCATAAGTGTAGAGGCACCTTTGGCACATGAGTCTATTTGGATAAGTCTCTGCCAGCTTTGCACATCTGGACACTACAATTTTTGCCCATTCTTCTTTGCAAAATTGCTCAAGCTCCGTCAAGTTGGATGGGGACCTTTGGTGAACAGCAATTTTCAACTCTTTCCACATATTCTCAATTGGATTGAGGTCCGGGCTTTGACTGGGTCACTCCAGGACATTGACCTTTTTGTTTTTAAGCCACTCCAGTGTGGCTTTGGCTGTATGTTTGGGGTCATTGTCCTAATGGAAGATGAATCTTCTCCCAAGTCCCAGGTCTCTTGCAGACTTCAGCAGGTTTTCCTCCAGAATTTCTCTGTACTTTGCTGCATCCATTTTTCCCCCTGTCTTTACAAGCTTTCCATGATGCCTCCACCACCATGCTTCATGGTAGGGATGGTGTTCTCAGGATGATGTGCGGTGTTAGGCTTGCGCCAAACATAGTGCTTAGCATTGAGGCCAAAAAGATCTATTTTGGTCTCATCAGACCATAGAATCTTCTTCCACTTGGTCTCAGAGTCTCCCACATGCCTTCTGGCAAACTCTAGCCAAGATCTGATGTGAGTTTTTTTCAACAATGGCATTCTTTTTTCCACTCTCCCATAAAGGCCAGTTTTGTGAAGCACCAGGGCTATTGTTACCGTATGCACAGTGTCTCCCAGCTCAGCCGTGGAAGACTGTAACTCCTTTAGAGTTGCCATAGGCCTCTTGGTGGCCTCCCTGACTAGTGCCCTTCTCGCCCGGATACTCAGTTTTTGAGGACAGCCTGTTCTAGACAGATTCACAGTTATGCCATATTCTCTCCATTTCTTAATAATGGACTTTACTGTGCCCCGGGGGTATTCAATGCCTTGGAAAGGTTCTTATATCCTACCCCTGATTGGTACTTTTGAAGAACCTTATTCCGGATTTGCTTTGAATGTTCCTTCATCTTCATGATGTAGTTTTTGTTAGGAAATGTACTAAGCAACTGTGGGATCTCCCAGAGACAGGTATATTTAACCTGAAATCAGGTGAAACACCTTAATTGCACACAGGTGGACTCCATTCAACTAATTATGTGACCTCTAAAGACAGTTGGTTGCACCAGAGCTTATTTAGGTGTGTCATAGCAAAGGGGGTGAATACTTATGCAATCAATTATTTTCTATTTTATATTTGTAATGAATTTAGAACAATTTGTAGATTTTATTTTTCACTTTGACATTATGGACTTTTTTGTGTTGATCAGTGGCAAAAACTCCTAATTAAATCCATTTTAATTTCATGTTGTAACACAATAAAATGTGGAAAAGTCCAAGGGGGGGTGAATACTTTTGAGAGCCACTTTATATACACTCTAATTAACTTGAACACATTCTGTTGCGACCCATAGACCATAAGTGTAATTGTAAACTGCCTTTCCAAAACCACATGAGTGTGTTCCCCTTGTGATGCCTTCATCTCACTTATAAACAGTAACACTCTCTCTCCCATAGCTCAGTGAAGAAATACAGCTGTAGCATTGTCTGTCTATGTGATTGTGAGCAGATGTCCCAGCCATGTGTTTGAGGCTGAGGTTTACAACACAAGCCAGCCTTCTCCCTTTTATATAGGGATAAGAACTTATTTTAAAGGCACTGAATTCATTTAGTTAACTAGGGGCCACCAAGCTAAATTGCAAAACATTCACAGCCTGTCAAACCAAAATCAGTTTTGCAAATCTTGGCTGTACCTTGAATGATTTCTAAACATAAGTGTCTCATTGTAAAAAAAAAAAAAGACAATTGTTTGAAAGATCATCTAATCCTGTTGAAAGTTAATATTTTTATTTTGTTATTGGGATAACTAGAGACTAGCATTACACAATAACGAGAGATCTAGCCTACTGTGTGGAAGGTATGTGGCCCCCATAGCTGATTATTTGCTGCACTAAACTCCTATGTCAGTTTGAGTTCTTCAGCAGTTTTGATACTGCAGTGTAAAAAAAGGTGTTCAGTAAAGTGCTACACTGCAATGCAGAATGTAGCTGCAGTCCAAGCATATTCATTCATGACTATACTAATATAAGGAATGCTGGTCCAATTTCAATGAAATTTTCCTGGTCACTTTTTATTTTTAGTTGACTGACTGTTAACAAATAGCTTATGAATTGAGTTGTATTGTTAAAGTGATTGTAGCTGACAAAGTAATTCCACAACCCATACCTGGTGTGCACTTCCATTCATTATATAGGGCTCACATATGGAGCAGTGTTTATAGTAAACATGTATTTAAATTTTAAAACATAAATGTCTAATTTTGGTATCTTGTCACTTCCTGTGTGGCACGTCACATGACCTGAGTGCAGCAGTGTTGTGAAGCTAAGCAGTGATTCAGCACCAGGAAACAGAAGCGACTTCGATTGTTTTTTTTTATCTGCAGAGCTTAGAGAAACTCAATGGAAAAATAGTGTGACCAGTCATAACAGTGCTAGTGCTAATAACAGTTAAGAAAAAATATTTGAAATGCTCCTTTCATATTGGTAGTTTCCTCCACCCTGGAATTAACCTGTGAAGTCCCCACCTGGGGAGTAGTATGCTAACCGGTATACCACTTAGCTGTTTAGGGACAGAAGGAACACAATGTCCTGGGGCTGTTCAAGGGGTGTGCGGCTGTGTTAAATCATTGCAAAGGAAGAGAGATGGAGCTTCTCAGACAGATATATGCTACTGCTTCTCCCCCATTCATCTTAGCTGATTGTTTTCAGTGAGGATAGTGGTGTATTGGATTAGTCTGTCCCATGCCTGCTGCAGGTCCATGCGATCGATTTATTGACCATGTCAAGGCTGTAAGCAACTGTAGAAGAATGGAGAGGGGTGGGGTGGAGTGGAGGGGGGTTGGGGGGTGGTGGGCTGTGTGCCTGCCTTCCCCTCTCACATCACTGGCATGATGTTTCAGTCTTCCTTTAAATCTATACATTTTTATTTGTTTACTCAGCAAAAACCTTTTTGCTTCCCCTAATCAGGCCCTTTGTGCATTATTAATTGCACCTGCTTTGGGATCAACAGAAACAGACTAGGTCATTTATAGGGCATTGGTCTCTGCTGCAGGTGAAAAGGTTATGTATCCTTCCCTCAGAGGGAGGGGGTGAGCAGATAGCCAGCTAAAGCTTTTCTTTTTTTTTTCAATGCTCTGGAATTTTCCTGTACTGTACTTGGTCCCCCCTTTGAAAGAAGGCACGTACAGACTGTACTTTCCAGTCTGGTTTACTTAATTGTACCCAAGCTTTTAGTGTATGCGTGTTATATATTTAATTAACAGAATTTTCTGCAGACATAAAAAATGGAGGGATTGATACCGCTGGAGCCAATAATTGATTTTGATATACAGTATGCAGGGTGCAGGAGTGGTGTTGTGGGGTGAGACGAGGTCACAATGCAGTGATTGATATTGATATACAGTATGCGGGGTGCAGGAGTAGTGCTGTGGAGTGAGACGAGGTCACAGTGCAATGATTGATATAGATATACAGTACGCGGGGTGCAGGAGTGGTGCTGTGGAGTGAGACGAGGTCACAATGCAGTGATTGATATTGATATACAGTATGCGGGGTGCAGGAGTAGTGCTGCGGAGTGAGACGAGGTCACAGTGCAATGATTGATATTGATATACAGTATGCGTGGAGCAGGAGTGGAGCTGTGGAGTGAGACGAGGTCACAGTGCAATGATTGATATTGATATACAGTATGTGGGGTGCAGGAGTGGTTCTGTGGGGTGAGACGAGGTCACAGTACAATGATTGATATTGATATACAGTATGCGGGGTGCAGGAGTGGTGCTGTGGGGTGAGACGAGGTCACAGTACAATGATTGATATTGATATACATTACGCGGGGTGCAGGAGTGGTGCTGTGGAGTGAGAGACGAGAGCTGCAGTGCAGCAGGCAGTGGGCTTTAGAGGCTGGAATTCAGGTTGGGTTCCTGTAGCTCCTCATTATTGAGATAACTGCACTGCAGTGCATGAAAATGGCTTTTTAAGTAGTTTCATATGTAATTGTATTTGCTTTTTCGCTTTTACCATTGGATGGTGTTTGCAGTAAATTTGAGTGCTTCTGGGTGCTGTTGCTCCCACATTGAGTTCTCATGTTTCTCTAAATCTGCCTTTACCTAGCTTTGTGCTTGTATCCTATGTACTGAGACTAAGCTGTGTTCTTCATTCAATTCAAATCATGTAACAATGACTGTTCAACTCTGCCAGCCCCACCTACTGTACATATATTTAGATAGAGAGAGGTGGTGGGGCTGATAGAGTTGAACAGTTCCATTATAGCTTGAATGGAATGAAGAAGGCTGTTAGTCCCACCACTTAGGATTGTGCTTTCATAACTGCTGTTATCTGTATTATGATATTCTGTATTATGATATTCTGTAATGTGATATTTTATAATGTGATAATTTGTAATGTAATATTTTATAATGTGAAACTTTGTACTGTGATATTTTGTAACAATTGTAAGTCACCCTGGATAAGGGTGTCTGCTAAGAAATAAATAATAATAATAAAGTAATAATTCTGCAGACAAGCTCAAAGCCAAGTAAGGACAGATTTAGAGAAAAAATGTAAGAACTCTATGTTGGAGCAACAGAACCTGAACAATGTAATTACTTGACAAATGCTAGTGCTAGTGCAGTTGGCACTGTTCATGTATTTAATTATATTAATTGCTGAGTCAGTACCATGGTCCAAAATCACTTCCTCAATCCTTGAGTGCCTGCCTGGGGGTGACCTACAGCACAGGAAGGGTAAATTGCCAGGAAGCAGCATTTTAATATTGTTATGTTTGTTTTACTTGAAATTCACTCTATAAGTAAAGTGAAAAAAAAAATAAAAAATTCTGACCAATATTAAGGAGACCTGTGGTAATGTTGCTAAGGATAATAACTGGATTGCCAAATATTGTGCTTTTTAGTCCATAGAGGATTGAGCTGTGGACTATTGAAATAGACAACAGAAACTAAACATGACTTTCAAGCTTTAAGGAGACTTTTGAAAAAATGTACTTTTTGCAGTTTTAGTGAAAATAATTTGCTGATATTTTAAGGTTTTTTCTGCATCATTTTTAATTACAAACCATTTAACGTAAAGGTTGGTGATGGGACCCAAACTGAACAGAGTTGAAATGTTTCAGACAATATCACTGCCTAAGGAGGGGAATAACCAATGCTGTCTCTGTAAAGCATTCCTGGGTCTCTCTGTGGTAACACCATGAGGGAGGGAGGGAGAGAGGACAGATAGTATCGCTGCCAAAGGATGGGAAAAATAACCAAGGCTGTCCCTGTAAAGCATTCCTGTACCTCTCCCTGGTAACACCATGAGGGAGGGAGGGAGGGAGGGAGGGAGGGAGAGAGAGAGGAAAGACCTGGGGCAGAGCTGGTTTGAAGCAGACTGCATGGAAATGAGAGTGAGGGTGGCAGCCACATGGCCAAGACTCCTGGGGTCAAAACACAAACTCCTGTTCCCTGAGCGAGAGACCCTGCCAGCGAACAGCCTGGCTTCAAGTCCTTTGAACACAGGCTTTCCATACGCCCTGTTTACTGATTAGGAAAAGGGGAGGACTGCATGTTTAAGAGGGCCCAAAGATTAGTGTTTCTCAAATTAGAAATATTGAAATGCTTCGGTGTAGATATAGTGCTAGCAGTGTTTTGTAGGCATTAACCCTTTGCTGACCAGTGTCCAGTATATTTGAAATTGGGAAAGGGCACAGGGTAGTAAAGGGTTACAGTTAAATAGCAGTTTTACACACCTTTGTTTCAAAAGCTTGTCTGACTCTTAAGCCACTTAACCCTCCTATTAGGTTTCGGATCTATTTGACCCCACTCTAGTTTCCAATTAGCTTAAATGCTATTTTTCTTTTCATTTTCTGTATACTATTTTATGACTTTTCCTAAGTTGGGGTCATGAACTTATACACAGAAAACAGACTCTTTCAGATGTTTATTTTTTTTAGAACAGGTCATATATACAAATAAGATGTTTCAGGTCCCTGTGACCCGTGGCATTTATCTATGTAGATTTGTGTGCAGGAATAAAACAAACTTCTTCAATTTGTTATTTTATTATTATTATATGTGTATTATTATCTCTGGAAATGGCTGCACCTGTCTGGAGATATTTATAAACAAAAAAAAAAACAACAATATACAGCTCTGGAAAAAATTAAGAGACCACTGCAAAATTATCAGTTTCTCTGGTTTTACTATTTATAGGTATGTGTTTGGGTAAAATGAACATTTTTGTTTTATTCTATAAACTACTGACAACATTTCTCCCAAATTCCAAATAAAAATATTGTCATTTACAGCATTTATTTGCAGAAAATGACAACTGGTCAAAATAACAAAAAAGATGCAGTGTTGTCAGACCTCGAATAATGCAAAGAAAATAAGTTCATATTCATTTTTAAACAATACAATACTAATGTTTTAACTTAGGAAGAGTTCAGAAATCAATATTTGGTGGAATAACCCTGATTTTCAAGCACAGCTTTCATGTGTCTTGGCATGCTCTCCACCAGTCTTTCACATTGATGTTGGGTGACTTTATGCCACTCCTGGCGCAAAAATTCAAGCAGCTCGGCTTTGTTTGATGGCTAGTGACCATCCTTCTTCCTCTTGATCACATTCCAGAGGTTTTCAATGGGGTTCAGGTCTTTAGGGTCTTTAGGTTTTAGGGAGCTCCTCAAAATTCCTTGTTTAGAAAGATATCAATGCTTGCGAGTGAGTAGCTGTCTGCCGCATGGGTGCGTATAGTCACTGCTGAGTAACACGCAGGAGATCAAGATGGAGGTTGAAGTTGATACGCCCTGCATGCGAACAGGATTTATTGACATATCAACACACTGAACAGCTCACGTGACACTACCAGCAATGGTAGCGCACTGAGCACATGCAACAAGGTGAACGGATAAACTGCAGCGTCCAAAATACAGTGGTGCCTTCATTGCTAGGAGACATCTGTGCGCATTGGGCATCTTATACATTTTGCATAGCATAAACAACAAATTATACCAAATGATGGCTAGAAGTAAAGGAAAAGCAAAAGGGTTCATATACACATTTCATTCATTCTTTACTCCAGTTGTTAGTTATATGTTGTTTATTGGACCCCAGGTTACCAGGAAAGTCAGTTTTCCAACGTGTCCTTATGAGGGTTAATAGCACTCCAGTTAATTTCACTCTCCGTTTAATATCACCACATTGAAATGCCCTGACAAAATATAATGGAAGTCGATGGGGACAGGCTTCTGATAATATCACTTTGGTCATTCTCACACTATTGTGAACTGTACATTAATTCATTGTGTTCACCGCTCATATCAATTATTGTTTCTTTTCTTGTAAGTATTAAATATGTTTTAGAAATCTGCACAGCACAAGGGGCCACCTTACACACTGTACTTGCTTAGCAGTTATCTTGTATTCAGCAGTTAAGGGACTTGCCTTGGCATGATAAGGTGCTTTTACAAGTATATTAACGTCTACATATTCCTAGCAGCACATGCAAATGCAGTTGTGAAGATAGGACTGTGTGTGTTACAGTGATGAGGTTCTGGTGAGACTGCACTTCTAGCACATCTCCAGCTCCACTCACCACAGTACCACACCAAACAATGGAGTTTATAGCACTGGGGCAGCCTGCTGGTTTGAGTGCAGTTAGCTTTCCTAGACTTGTGTGCAGTGTTCAAACAGATCAAATATATCATTACAGGACAGGATATCGGGTGCAAAATGTTGCTACTTTTCCTTTCAGAAATGTACACACCCTTAGTTTGATGACAAGTTTTTGTGTGTAATGGAAATGCTCCTTTTCAGGATACGCATTGAGGGAGAGGCTGGGGTTTGATGGAGTCGCTGCTGCGGGTTGTGACTAGTAGATTCGTTATACACTGAGGGAGAGGCTCCTGTTTGATGGAGTCGCAGCTACGGGTTGTGACTAGTAGATTTGTTACATATTGAGGGAGAGGCTCCTGTTTGATGGAGTCGCAGCTACGGGTTGCAGCCAGTAGATTCATTACACATTGAGGGAGAGGCTGGGGTTTGATGGAGTCACTGCTGTGGGTTGTGACTAGTAGATTTGTTACAGCCCTGTTCGGCTTCTTGGATTGTTTTTCTTCATTTCTATGAAGTTTAGGTTGATATATTAGGACTGTCATTTCTCCTATAGCCAGCAGGGGGTGTTGCTTAGACTTTTTGTTTATATTAATTTAATTTGATTAGTTATTCATACAGCAAATGGCGAAACATCAGATCAAAACCTGTCATAGCTAACCCTTTGAATTGCAGTTTCTTCAGATTATTGACTGCAGTTAGTTTATGTTCCTTTTAATTGGCTTTGGCTGTAGTAAGACAGACAGAAACACATGTCATTTATATCAATATTAAAAACAGAATCTAAAAAGGGGGTTACAGTTTTCTCACATGGTGGTAAAACATTTGTGTATGTTTTAAACCTGGTCATTTGCATGATGAGATTAATCTGGGTTATCCTTGTAAATTCAAATGAGTGCTCTAACCAGACTTGCTTCATATCATCTTCATTATTTTAGTGTTTCATTCCCTATCTGCTCTGTGTCTATCATTCTCTGTGGATTATTCTAATATTCCATTCCATACCTGTTCTGTGTGTATCATTTTCTGTGGATTATTCTAATATTCCATTCCCTACCTGCTCTGTGTATATCATTCTCTGTGGATTATTCTAATATTCCATTCCCTACCTGTTCTGTGTCTATCATTCTCTGTGGATTATTCTAATATTCCATTCCCTACCTGTTCTGTGTCTATCATTCTCTGTGGATTATTCTAATATTCCATTCCCTACCTGTTCTGTGTCTATCATTCTCTGTGGATTATTCTAATATTCCATTCCCTACCTGTTCTGTGTGTCTATCATTCTCTATGGTTGTTTCTGCTTAGTCATTATCTACCTGGCTTACTTACTATTCCACCATAATGTCCTTTTAAACCCCTTTGTGCAGTAGCTACATTTCTGAATAAAGGTCACACGTACAGCTGCACTAGGGGCTGTGCAGCTGTACTTTCTGTACCCAGACTGTGTTTTTGTAGATTTTCCATTTCCAAGTACCTACCATCTGAACTGGATAATTATTAGTGTGTTTAATATACCAGTATGTGTGTTCTTAATCATAATGTTTTACTGGGTCTATATGGTATAGCAGATGTGGGTGTCTGCCATATTAATAGTCACCAGCAGTCTCTGAGCAAGCCTAAGCAAGGTAGAATGTCTGTAATCAGGTATAAATTGGCAATTAGTGCAGTGCACAGGTCCCCACTGAAGAGGTGGGCTTAATCAAACTCACTCTTTCAGGGGGGAGAAATTACCTACTGTATGCACTCCCCTAGTGGTCACTCTTGATACTGGAATTAAATTTCTTGTTGCGCAGTCATGTGCCAAAGGTAAACAGTCTGGTGATTTCATTATCCCCCGCCAGTGATGGGTTCCCCAGTGACAGGGATGTAGTGGAGGCTACAGTACGTATATACATTCTGCATGAAACTTGGCTACAGTACTATATACACTCTGCATGAAACTTGGTATTAACACAATTTAGCAGAGCTGGAGAGTGTAGCATAGTAACCCAATCTGGGGATGTATGACAGTGCATGCACACCCATTTCTAGATGTGTCATTGTATACTTGTCTGTACTGTGTTGATATATGCCATGGCCATTCACTTTCTAATCAAACTAATAGCTCCATTTTTTTTTTTTATTTACGGCCATGATGGGGGATGGATGTTACTTACAAGCTTGTTTTGCAAACAGATAAGACATTACGAACACGCATAGTGGTGTAATAAACTGGTACTATTGTAGTTTTCGAAAATCCGACCTTTCACTTTAAACAAACTCCTATGAAAATGAACACAGTGTGGTGAACACCCCTTGGAGACCAGTAAAGCAGGGCCCTGATTTAATGGTATTTTATAAGCAGGCTGTGCTGGGATGGCTCTGTTTCAGTGATTTAATGGTATTTTATAAGAAGGCTGTGCTGGGCTGGCTTTGTTTGAATGGTTTAATGGCATTTTATAAGCAGGCTGTGCTGGGATGGCTCTGTTTGAATGGTTTAGTGGTATTTTATAAGCAGGCTGTGCTGGGCTGGCTCTGTTTGAATAGTTTAATGGTATTTTATAAGCAGGCTGTGCTGGGATGGCTCTATTTGAATGGTTTAATGGTATTTTATAAGCAGGCTGTGCTGGGATGGCTCTGTTTGAATGGTTTAGTGGTATTTTATAAGCAGGCTGTGCTGGGCTGGCTCTATTTGAATGGTTTAATGGTATTTTATAAGCAGGCTGTGCTGGGCTGGCTCTATTTGAATGGTTTAATGGTATTTTATAAGCAGGCTGTGCTGGGATGGCTCTGTTTAAATGGTTAAATGATATTTAATAAGCAGGCTATGCTGGGATGGCTCTGTTTGAATGGTTTCATGGTATTTTATAAGCAGACTGTGCTGGGTTTGCTCTGCTTGAATGGTTTAATGGTATTTTATAAGCAGGCTGTGCTGGGCTGGCTCTGTTTGAATGGTTTAATGGTTTTTTATAAGCAGGCTCTGTGCTGGGCTGGTTTGCATTACATGAGACGAATTCCTTTGAGATGACACACATCTGCAGGCACTTTATGAAACCCTTAGTCAGCACTTTTGTTCGTGATTTGATTACTTGTTCCATTGACAAGGAGTAAAAGGAAAAGCAAAGATCCTTTCCTGCAGAGTGTGTGTGTGTGTGTGTTTCACCCCCCCCCCCTTGCTGCCCCTGTTTTAATGCGAGTTTCACCTTGGAGATTTTCAGTGAGGACAATGGGACCATTAAGACTGCAGAAACCATGTGTACATTCTGTACATACTGTACTGTGGGTACAGTCTTGTGTTCTTCACTACAAGAGATTAAAAGTCTGTATTCAGAAGGTGTGTCTTGAAAAGTTTAGATTTTGGGCTTTCCTAACCTAGTGTTCTTTAGAGCTGTAACACTAATATGGCAATACAATAATTAAGGGCACAAGGTAAGCTACAATTACAAAATGAATGAAGGTGTTAGTCAGCCTGTTTTTAGAGGGCCAGTGGGAGCATTTTAAGACTAACTTCTTTTGTCATTCTAATAGCTTTCAACATGTATACAGACAGTGAAAGCGGGTAGGGTTGGCAGAGACAGGTTACATTGAGTGGAATTCAGCCCAGACACTTAGGATTCTCCTGACAAGCTTGAAACAAGCTCAAAGCAAACTCAAATGTTTGGGGTAACACTTTTTAATAATGTCCTTTAGATTTTACTGTGGGACCGTTGGATACCACACCCCCACCCTAGAATCTAGCCTGAGTATATAGATGCATTCTAGAGCAGATGAGACTTTCAAACTAGCCTGAATATATAGATGCATTCTAAAGCAGATGAGACTTTTAAACCAGCCTGAATACAGAGATGCATCTAAAAGCAGATGCAACTTTTTTCCAGGAAAGATGAAACTCAAAAGTGCTGATTTTGCTTTTGACTGCTTGATACAATAACAGCAGAGGTTGTTTCAGGTCTGGTTTTCATTGGGAAGGAGGGGAGTTTAACCAGAAAGCCACAAAAAGAAGCATTTCTTTCTTTTCCTGTCTCTTTAATGAGATCCAGAAGGGTGCATTCAGAATTGTGGTTATGGCTCACTTTTCCACTGTGAGGAGTGAGGAGGTGGGGACTGCACTTCTTGTTTTTTTTATGTGATAGAGATTAGGTGCAAGTTGTGTTCAAATGAGTACAAACCAGTTCTTTAAAATCTCTATTAACTTTAATTCTGGCCCCATTTTATTGTGCTTTCGATTGTGGTTTTACATCAGTTCAAATACAGGATGTATTTCAAATACAACGCAATAGATAAAGTGCCTCCTGGATCTGTAAGTCACATGGTCTGGCAGCAGTGAGAATGAACTTCAGCACCAAGTCATCATCCCCAAGCAGCATCAGCAACGTTTCACCTGCTGTGTTTTGTTTTCGATATCTGCATAAGACGATTGAGGATTATGTTATAGTGCTAATGTACAGGTAAACATGCCAATATAAAGGCAAACCAGTTTTTCACTACCTGCTATAATAAAAAAGACAAGTCGTTCACTGCAAATCATATTATTTTACAACTGTATTAAATTATTCATAGAATGTAAGAGAAACCAAAGTGCAGAGATAAAAACCAGACTTCTGCGGTGATGCTTGTAACAGCTTTTCTGACAAGATAAAGAACGGCTCCCCATGTGACCAGAAAGAGGCAGGAAGTTTTGTAAAGAGACCATATTGCTTTCTTTATACGGGTCACACAGTGCTCCAACATTTATTTGTACAATATTTCTCAGTTGAGATATTTGTATATGACTGTAACACACATCAAAGGCACTGATAAGGTTCAAAGACGTGGCTAATGCCCTGCCTTTCCCAGCAGGGCACCTTGCAGTGAGATTGCCTGGCCAAAGGTCGCTACAGGGGCCATAAGATATGGCGAGCTGAACTGAATGTTGGTATAGAGTATATCTTGAATGGAATTTCTCCTGTCTGGTTCAGTGGAGGCCAAACAATGAATATAATAAATAAACCCTTCTCATACTGTTTTAAATGGAACATGACTGTGGAACAATGATGCTTAGAAAAGAAAAGAAATGCTGCTATCAATAAAGAAACATTAAGGTATTTTTTTCTACCCCTACTAAAAACACACACACACACACACACACTCACACACTCACACACACACACACACACACACACACACACACACACACACACACACACACACACACACACACACACACACACACACACACACACACACACACACACACACAGACACACACACACACACAAACGGTAAACAAATAAACGTGCAACACTGACTATGTACATGTAACACCCCCAAAGAGACAGGAGCCTCAATCTAGCAAGTAAATTACAAACTAATGTACACACACATAGTAAGCACATTTTATTTTATGCTACAGTTCTGAAAGAAAATCCAAGATAAACTATGTACAGAACAACAGTCCTTCTGAAGTTCTTAGGTGGTTTTGTTGTTTTGTTTTCAGTTCAATTGTAATTCCTGTACTCAATCCCCTTCAAATAAAAACAGCATGCTTACTATCTATGAATTTAGTTTCGGTTTCTGTTGCAGAGAAATTACAACAGACTTCTACACTACACACTACACACTACACACTACTATACTACACACTACTACACTACAACAGACTACTACATTACACACTACAGACTACTACACTACACACTACTACACTACACTTAGGGTGCCCACCCATCCCTAATTGGACGGGACAGTCTCCAAATGTAAAGATCAAGTCTCAGGCTAAAAGCCTCCTGGACAGAATTTGTCCCAGATTCCTAGACACGGTGCAATCTTACAGCTTAGCCCCGCCTCTTTCACATTATTTTGCAATGCCTTACACAGCATCTGAATGATTGACATTTTGGATAGCCAATCTAAGACATAAAACTATATATCCCCACTATCATGTGACTTTTTACACTCACATCACATGTTTCCAACAGCCTGACACTGGTCTGCTTTGGCAAACAAAATACAATTTGTAGAATATTTTTATTTCAGTGTTTTCTTTGTTTATGCAAAATGGCTGACTCTAAAAGTTGAAACACTGATAGTGATACGTCAGTAAAAGAAGGAGTACCCTACAAGGCCTACTACACCTAATTGCAAATTCAGAGAGGAATGGGTTGTAACGGCCATACAGGTAGATTAGGAAAAGTGTAAATGATTTTATACATTGTGTAGAAAAGATTTTAGAATTGGAAACTGAGGTTAAAACGATATTAAGAAGTTAATAAGTTTATATTTAATTTTTTTGTAAATGTTATTAAATATACAGCATAAAAGGCGACCAGATTTTGAAGTCCTTAAACTGGGACAATATGGAAATATTGTGAAGAAGGTTTTTATTTTCACTTCGGCAATGTTTGATCTTTTTTCAAAGTATTTAATTTCTTACCATTTAATATAACATGGTACAGGTAGTGGACAAAAAAATGGAAAGACCAATGTAAAGTCACTTACTAATAGTTGGGCCACCGCTTGCAGCCAGTACAGCCTGTATGTGCCGTGGCATAGAGTCTACCAGCCTCTGGAATTCTGCAGGAGGGGTGTGGCACCATTCTTCCACGAGAAATTCAATCAACTCATGCCTAGCTGATGGAGGTGGAAAACGCTGTCTCAGGTGTCGTTCCAGAATATCCCACAAATGCTTGATTGGGCTCAGATTTGGTTATATATGGATAACATCAGTGTCATGCTCATCAAACCATTGGTCAACCACACATGCTCTGTGGATGGGGGCATTGTCATCCTGGAAGACACACCCCCTCAGTACCATAAGTAGCGATTAACATTGAACTTGTCTTCTAAGGGAATGAGTGCACCCAAACCATGCCAAGAAAATGCGCCTCACAACATTACGGAACCACCAGAACCCTTCACTGTTGAAACCAAGCACCAAGCACTTGGCGCCACACGTGCACCCGTCCATTTGTTGAGAACATGGAGAAGGATGAGTCTTCTGACCATATCACATTTCACCGTTGCTCAGTATTCCATTGCCTGTGCTCTTTGCACCACTGGACTCACAAACGTGCATTGCCAGGTGTGATGAGCGGTTTGTGCACTGCAACCCAATTATGGTATCCTGCTCTGTGGAGTTCTCACGGACCGTTTTTGATGAAACTGGCTGCTCGCACCCCAGGTTGAAATTTGCAGTCAATTAATCTGCAGTTGCTCGTCTGTTTTGCCTTACACTTCGAATTAATGCACGGATATCACGATCCTGGAATATGCGCTTCCGCTCACTGTTACCCTTTGCTGATGATGTCTTTCCCTCAGAGTGCCATGCCGACATTACCTTAGACACCGTTGCTCGTGAAACATCAGCAAGTTGAGCTGTCTTGGTCACTGAAGCTCCCGCTCCAACAATTACCCGTCTTTCAAAGTCACCGAGGTCTCCTCTTACAGCCATGCTAGCCATAATTATAGGCAACCAGGGACAGATTCCTAATAATGTGACATGACAGCATTGATTTCCACAATTGTCACCTATAACTACACACAAACAAAGTTGTTTGCATGCAAATATACAAATATCATTGATGAAGACAATAATTCCAACACAATGGAAGGGTACCTCTATGAGCCGTTATTGTTAGACTGTAGTAGTCTAACCTCTTCAGTCAGCAAGAGTGATGATTCAGATGAGGATAGCCGCCAGTTCGTTTTAGCAACAGTCAGTGGATAAACCCACCCACAATTCTCTGTGACTGGTTGCAAAAATGAACGTTGACTGTTCAGTGATTCTCCAGATTTGCACAATGCTGTACAGTTGGTTTTTAATGCTACTGATCATTCAGCCTTCTTTAGTCACATCAAGTGTCATTGTACTGTAATAAGTTAGATATGGTAGAAAAACATGGAAGCCTGCATACAAATACAATGCTGTGGGGAAAATAATGGGATGAAATAAGCTTCCCAAGAAAGGTTCTGGGGACACGGGGACCAGTGTTCCAAAAGTGGGACTATCGCATTCAAAACGGGACATTAGGTCACTGTAACTGTCCCATTTTTGCATTTTGAAAAGATGGTCACCCTAACTGTCCTGTTTTTGCATTTTGAAAAGATGGTCACCCTGACTACACTTGGTCTCTGTTTACAAGCTATGCTTAAGACTTGCACTTCCTGTAACATCTGGAAGGCAAGGCAGGCATAATGAGAATGGAAGTATTCTGCTAGGTCCAATTCTTCTGATGCACTGAAATTGCTTTGCGACTCGTGTAAGACCAAAAGATAATTCTACATGTGGAATAATTCCTACAAAATCATTTCATTTCAATAGTTAAAAACAAGTGTGGAATATTTTAAATAAGCACCATAAAGTGCAGTACCCCTCCAAGCCTGTAGGTAGCGCTGTCTGTCAGCACCTGCAAGATAAATACTTAGTGGTGATCCATGAAAAAATAGCCCTACAAATGAAAACGTCATGAGTGAGAAATACTGCATACACTATCAATCACACTGAACATCCTGGGCAGCAGCTTTAGTGCATAACTGGTTCTTCAGGTTTTGCCAGAGTCATTTTTCCAGTTACAGTAGGTGATTTATATTGCATTTGCTCCTCCTTGTAACCAAAAGCCCATAGTAGAATGCTTACTGTTTGAGAAAGGTGACTTAGTGAGAACTACATGCAGGATTTATTGTACTTAAAGACATGCATATGAATATATATTTCTTACCTGTTCAATATCCTGTTTCTCAGATTATTATTTATTTGGTTTACGAAATTATTTTTCAATCATGTCTCTCTCCTGAAAGCTGAATTTTTCAGATTATTATTTAACTGGTTTACTAAATAATTTTTCAATCATGTCTCTGAACTTCTGAAAAATTTCTTAGAAATGACCGCCAGGGATGTGCAACTGTAAATACTGCCCCCTCTGCCTTAACTATGAGTTAGCAAATGGAAAATCTCTATACACAGTTACAGAGGAGATGGCATCAGTTTTTTGAACCAAAATTGTCAAAACCAAGAAACTACACTTTCCAAATGTGGAGATGGTGTAAAGTAGCCATTTAAGTCATTAGCTGTACCCTTAATTTTCTCTAAAACAGACTATTTTTTAAGTTATAAATTAACTATTCTCCCATTTGGGATATTAATTAGGATATCCATTTTTAGATATTGATTATTTATCCCCTGGTACTTCATTATCAGTTTCAATTTAAATAGTGCAAAATAGTGATAGATTGTATGAAATTCAAGCAACAATTTCTGATGATACTGCAAAAATAGAATTTGTATTTTAGACTAAAGTTAGTTTTTGAGGTAACAGGACCACATAGTCCATTGTTCAGAATTTAAAAATACTCTAAAGACAAACATCCAACTTGCTTAGCTGTTGTAAAGACAAATGAGTGTTCTGCAAAGGAAAATTATACATATTTATTAAAAAATAACTGTGATAACTGTGGTTTTCATGCACTAAATATTGTCAACAGAACGTTGTTGGAAAACTTCCCAGCCTGACTTTTATAACCAGTAGTTGTCTGCTTTCGATGAAAGAAAATGAAGGCAGAGTCTGGGGCTTCGTATCTATGGGAATGGAATCTCAAATCTGGTAAAGTTGGTGTCTGGGAACAGTATCCAGTTATTGACACGTTGCTGGGGAAGAGCACAGTAGTGCACTGTGTGTCTGCAAATCTCTGCTAAAAGTCATTTCAGGACAGGGGAGGAAAAAAAGTTTGAACAGCAGCAGACAAAGACACAGGGAAGCTGCACTGCGCAGCACAGAATCTCCAGAGTCAGCAACTTCTATTGATTAAAAAGTAACCTTGGAGTTGCTGGAGAGCATGTGGCTAGCGTTGGAATTGAAACATGTCACGAGCTGAGCTGCAGTCACTCCCAAACTGAGCTCTGCAGCTTTTTCACATCACTCCAATTCCCTTTAGCAGCTGAAGTATTTCCAGAAATGTCATCAGGGCAAAATAAGTAAGGGGCTCTAACAGGCAAATACCCCTCACCAATACATAATTGAGCCCCTGTCTAAATGTCCAGTAAAAGATTAATTAAACGTACAACTTGGGGGAGGGGTGGGGGGGGTCTTAGCTAACAACGCTGGGGTCATAAATTAGGCAGAATCAATATCCTAGTGTGTTTGCAGGGAGGGTCTGTCTATGGCAGATCAGGAGAGGGCTGTGGGTGGAGAATTTCGGAGACCTAAAGCTTTCTTGCAAATGATAGTCACGTCTAGGGCTGTCTGGTTGCTCCTAGCAACCAGACATGATGTAACACCAGGTTGAACTTGAACTTGGAGGGAGGGAGGCTTAAAAAAGGAACAATATATGAAAGCAATCAATACAGCCTATTTCACTAAAGGATTAGAGTGACTGAGGGCTCACCTTACCTGCAAGCCACTTTCCTGAATACAGAGGTGTGAAGAACCAGGTTTTTTTGTTTTGTTTTGTTTTTTTAAAGAGTCTAGAAGCATTGCAGTTATGTAGTGTGCTTCACTGTGTGAGGGAATGGGTTTTGCAGTGTGCTTCACTGTGTGAGGGAATGAGTTTCGCAGTTTTCTTCACTGTGTGAGGGAATTGGTTTTTGCAATGTGCTTCATTGTATGAGGGAATGAGTTTTGCAGTGTGCTTCACTGTGTGAGGGAATGAGTTTCACGGTGTGCTTCACTGTGAGGTCGACTTGTTTTGGTGTGATATTATAGGGTATCATACAGTCAAGGGAGCCAGTTAGTGCTGGATTGACTTTGTCGCTAGGTTAGAAAAACAGGCTGACAGTGACTGTTTCTCCTCATCACGCTACAGCGAACCCTACTGGCCAGGTGTCTGGTGATCTCAAGCAGATACCTGCAGGGCCGGCCTTTGCTGACCTCCGCTCTCGAGTTCCTGGCTGTTAAGAGGCAGTTAGCTTGGATGTAGGATTTGAGGAATCCCACTCACTGACCTTCAGTTCTCCTGAGCTGTTGAGAGGAATTGAGCAATCCAAATTTATTGCAAAAATAAATACATATAAAAGTAGTTTTGCCATCATCTTACATATTTTCTTTTTTTTCTTCTCCACAGTGGTATCTGGGTTAAAAGCCACAGCTTCCCACCACCCCAGCCTGACAGACCACCTGACCCTAACCTAGCGCTATGACCGGGAGAATCAAGCCCCAGACTGCTCATCTCACTGTGGGGGAGGAGGGAAGAGGATCACCAGTCCACCACACCCACCGAACAAGAATGGGCAGGAACATGATGACAAGAACAATACAGACAATGAAATAGATATAAACACACAGACAATCAAACCTGCTGATCACCACCACTCAGAGGGACCACCACCAAATGATTAACATGGGAAATATAGACAGGGATTCATTGGAGTGCTCACAAAATTATAAAGAGGTGGTCCTTTAATACAGGTGGCCTTACAGGTTTGACCATACTGTATGTGTGTGTATATATATAAGTATTTCAAATAGGGCTGAGTAATGAAGTATTTAGGCTAACTAGTTTAATGGGGAAGCCCGCTAAAGCTCACCATTCATCTGAAGCCTAACTGTTTCATGAATCTGTGCCCTGGCTTCATTAGTTAACAGTGTTAGCATCCTGAATTCATTGGTACCTGTATTACACATTAGTTAACAGTGTTAGCAACCTGAGTTCATTGGTACCTGTATTACACATTAAGGATCAGACAAAGCATAATGCGTAGTGCTTTGTCCACGACATATCACAAAAAAAAACTAAATCACAGCTCTTCTTTTTGGGTGGGTCTGCAATGTTGAGTATTTGGAAAAGTAAATCAACAAAAAGGTGTAGGCTAAAAGTCAGTCGGTTTGGGACTGTTTACAACGTTTAGATACATCAGACTCTCAAGCGGGGGTGTTTTTATTTAACATGCTGCGGTTCTTACAAAAATGTTTTTCAACAATTATACACGGCCCCATAAAAATGACATTCACACGGCATGAGGAAAATATGGTCTGCTTTGACAGAAACTGACATAAAAAACTGAAATCAAGACTATAAAAGGTAAAAAGGTGGAATTTTGAATTGAATAAAGTGCAATTTCATGTGATAGTTAAATATCTTTGTAAGACAGAGATTGTTGAAAATTCTGTTTTTGTTTTTCCAAGTCCATTCACCCCCAGGACTCTAAAATATCAGGGGGAAAAGACAAAACAAAAGGAGTCACAAGCCTTTGCAAGTAAAAAGGCGAGCTCTTATGCTTTTTATGTTTTTTTTTTTTAAATAATTATTATTATGCGACTTATATCCATTAAAATAACGAGAAAAAATAGAAAATTATCTCTTGCCGCTTTTACTTTGTTAATTACTACATTCAAAATGCAAATCGTTTTTTTTTTTTTAATGAAGAACATAATTAAAAATATAAGCGTCTGTCTCATAAGCTAAATTCACACACACAACTTTAACAGAGTCTCATACAAAAAGGACATTGTGCTCAAACTGATACAACAGCCATGATACAGAGGAGGTGTTGTTCAGTTTCGCGGACCCAACATCCAAACAAGATATGCCATCAGATACTGAAGCAGTCCAGGCGCTTCGCATGCAGCTTTTAAAGAAACCTGTTTTTTTCCTATATTATACATATATTTACACTCAAAATAATCTGCATGTTCTAGTGTTAGTGACTCATTTTTATATAGATGATGTAGATTAAATGTAGTGAATTATGATACAATATTGTAATCCTAATCCAGGCATTTGCCGTTAAACTATTCTTGTTTGGCCCGCAGATAAAGGGCTTTTTTACTGCTGTCCTCTACAATCAAATGAGCAGAAAGGAGTCTTTCAAAGACACCTTGCTCGTCACCTTTTTATTTTTCCCTAAAGTTGAGTTTTTAATTTTATGTTTTTGAATTGCACGAAACAATGATTCCGCATCGATGTGCCTTGCCCTAGAAAGTGATATGTGCTGACTCGTTGCACAAGTTCCTATGTGGAGAAAAGTTTTGTTTTGTTTTGTTTTTGTTTGGGTTTTTTTCTTCATTTATTCCCCATAGTGTAGCAAATTGGAGAGAAAACAGAAACTGTAAAATTAAAAAAATAATAATAATAATGTGATGTCAGCCATTGTGATTTTTAACAGCTAGAGTAAACAGATGTTGTTGTGCTACAATAGGAGTAGGTTATATGGTATTGTATATACAAGTGCTTTTCACCCCGAGGTCTGTAGATGGTAGCGTATAGATATTTTTTGGATGTTGCTGCATTTTTTAAAATACATTTATTTGGAGTCTTCCTAGTTATTTTTTCCAGAACTGAGAAATATGCAATACGTGCTTTTAATCATGTAGAGATTGGCTAGTCGTCAGTTTGTTTCTTTGACATTCTTTTTTCCTTTGACCGAAGTTGGTGCTTCACTTGGTTCGGTGTGTTTTTAGATGGTTGTCTTTATCAATTTGTGACGTTGAATGCATGCTTAGCTAGGGCTTGTCTTAGGGTAACAGTCCGAATGTGAAGCACTAAGCTGAACCCTGCTCACAAGTTTTACTTTGGTCACAAGCAAGCCTTAAATGAATCAACTTTCTCTCCTTCAAATCCAACACCCATTTTTGTTGACAGACTGAACTTACCACATTCAAGAAAAAAAATGCCCATTTTTATATGCACGTTTACAAACTTCCAACTTATTCAAACTGTTTACCAATTCTTTCTCTCTCTATATAAATATATATTATAAAAAAATAAAATAACAAAAAAGCCAGGGGGATTATTTCCTAGGTGTCTGACATGTGATTGCGTTGTAGTTCACATCTTGTGTGATTGTTTCGTGCGTGACGTTTCTGTTTGGTAATTGTTCTTGCCTTCCCTTTAGCACTTATTGGGCATTACTTTCTGACGTATGTGCACTAAATATGAAATAAATGATAATGATGATCATTTAAAAAAAAAAGCAGCTTCTAGTGCTTCACAGAGAAGGGAATTAAAAAACAAATCACACAGACAACTTTTTGTCACAAAAGCTTGCTGTACAGCCAGTACTTTTAATCTATAGTAATGGCTGTACATATAACATAAAACAAAATTGTACCCTTTTTTAAAATAAGAATAACTAAGCAATAGTTTGGGCAGTTTGTTTTGATTTTGTTGGTGCGTGTTTGTTCTGGGCTCACAAGTGAAGACAGAAAAATTGAATCAGATTTAACGAAAGAAAAGGCTCTCTGTGTCACACTTGTAATTTGTATGTTGTATAGTTTTATTAATTACACTGATTTAAAAACTGCCCTATTTTATAATGCAGGACTTTTGTAACATTGTTTAAAATGAGGAGAAAAAAATTAGTGTTGTGGATTTTCTGATTGTTTGTGTTAAGGCCACATTCATAGAATTGCTTTTGTTTGTTCTCTGGAAACTGGATTTAGTTAAAAACTTTCATGTTTCCTTTTTTTTAATGTATGTATTTAAGTACATTATTTTTCTTCTTTGGATGGTATAGCATATTCCTATACTTATGAAGTATAGGTCACTGAGAAAAAAATGTAAAAGGGTGTTACAAGTATGCTGTATTTTTTTTTTTTTTTTGGAGGTTATTTGTTGCATCAGGTTTGATGAAGCTAAAGCTAGGTAATTCTGATCAAGTTTGCAGGAAAAAAGGCTTAAAACACAGTTTAGGCGAAGGGGATGTAAAGTATTAAACACACAAAGTTACCTTTCTGTGTTCACCTTATTACTTAAGTGAAAAAACAGAACAATATTCTCAAGCCAAGTCAAACACACACATGGTATCTAGAAGCAGTCCTGCCACACACACATCACAAGATGCAGCTCAATGTGAGTCACCTGGAGACAGATCTTGCCGTTTAATAAGAATACAACAAGTCCCTAGCTGTTATTAATCTAAATATATACTTTTGTTGCAAAAACACTATAGTGTACTGAGTTGTTTTGGTCAATAGTATTTATACTGTATATGGACCAAGCTAGAAGTATAGATGCCACCACAGATTTGATGGTTATTTTAAGACCTGGTTTAGGATTAAGACCACCCTAAAGCAAAATCTTTTAGATTCAAAAAGCATTCATTCAGGATTACTCTCTTGTATGAATTCAAAATGGTTTCCGCTGGTATTATTTTGACACTTGAAATGCACACCATGAAGTGATATATGCAAAAAAGCTTGAATGAACGCATTTATAATTTAAAAGGATTTAGCTTACTGAAAAAGAATGCATAAAGCATCAAGAAAGACTGCAAAAATAATGCATCATGAGAGTAAAACCCGATTGTGGCTGCATCTTTGTGTCTGATATGTGTGCTTGGTAGGTCCCCTTCTGTTGCAGCTGGCACGTAACCTCCATCCCCTACAATAACTCCACCAGCATTCATTCAAAAGACATATGGGTTTGAAAACCATCACATGATTGTTGTGCCATGGGGGAAATAGTAACACAGGTTTTGAAGACTTTGGTGAAATCAAAAGGCATTGACCAACATGACAGAGTTCCTCTGTAATACCAATATTGATAAAACGAGAAGCTCAGAGAAAGACAGGGAACAATACTTTACAGTCTTGCATAGCCCAGTGATATGAGAGCTAAACCCTTTTAGAACCATAATAGCCTTTGCCTCTTTCCCAGTCACTGTGTATCATTTTCACACCTTACTACTGAAACTGCAGCAGGCAGGAATAGTCAGTCTCATAAAAGACTGGTGTTGTTTTAATTAATTATGTTTGATATTCATGAAATTCTGCCATTGTGTTTTTTTTTTTTTTTTTTTTAAACAACAGTATAGAAAAGTTGAATGAATTATCGATTTGTTTAACTCATTACACTTTTAATTTTTTAAGCTGATGGAAGTGCAGTCATGGTCTCTCACTAAATTATAATTCTCAGTTCATCACTTGACAAAGAAAGTAAAAATGTTATTATGGTTCTTAAGGATTTACCTGAACGTTTACAAAATATGAAAAAACACTCAGAGAGCCTAGTCAAGGGCAAACATCAGCGCCTCTTCCACAGAGAGACAGAAGGTAGACAGAGATGGAAGCCTGAATCTCATCCCTTCCTGCCGTAGGGTTCCAGTTCCAGTTACAGGAATATGCAAACTACGCATCATACTTCTTTCTTTTTCAGTTTTTGTTTCCTGAAGATGTATGAATATCAAATAATAACACTTTTGTTGTTACCCTAGATACACCCTGTAAGGTTCTGCATGGCTCTGTTACAGTTTGGTTTCAGAAATATTTGCTGGCTGTTAGCTTCCATGTTTATTCAGTTCAGCCCTTCCATTGGGCTTGTCATCCAAAACACTGACTAGTCCTTTGCATGCAATCTTAAAATCTGTGGGCATATTCATAAATAAAAGGGCCATTTTGCAGGGGAAAGGCTGGGAGGAATTGTTCTGTGAGCCTAGAAATTTTCAATTTTCTATTTCAGGGTGTATCTGAAACAAACAAAGATTAATAATCAAATGCATATTTAGGACAGTTTTCTTGTGGTGATTTTCTTAGAATGCAAAACAGTATTCAAACATTTTCATTGTGTCTATGGAAATATCTTTTAATTTTGAACAATCCTGTGTTTTATTTTGTATTACTTTAATAAAACTATTAAGAAGGCCTCCCTGGAACAAAAAGTGATTTAAAAACATGTCTGTTTTGAAAAGGTGGTGCAAAAGGATGTAAGAAAAGCTTCAATGGCACCTACGAGGTTCAGTAGTTCCATTTCTGTAGGACTCCTAAAAGTGCGCCTGCTTTTGGTCTGCTTTTCAAGAAAACTTACAAACTTAATAAGCCAGCTTATTTGTCTTGAAGTTAGTGCATGCATAGGCATTTGACAGTTTTGGAACCGGCTCTGCAGCCATTAACAGCCACGATCGCTTCAACTGCTGAGCTCATGCTCTTAAGAAAAAAAAGAAAACAAAGTTTCTTCGCATTAAAAAAGAAAAATGCAATTGATATTGATAATAAAAAGGTGCTTTGTTGCAAAGCAGGTAACATTGAAGCTGTTTCATAGCACTCAACTGTAATGAATAAAAAGTGTATCTGATCCTGTAATAAAAATGATTTACTGTTCTACTGCAAATCCATTACATGGTGCTAATACAAGCTGGCAAAGATGAAACAAAACTAATAATGTGACGATTTGGACTCATCAAACTCTGCTTTCTGACAGTGTAAAATGCATAGCAGTGTTTTATCTGCATGAAAACTATGCACTAATCTAAACAATGGTAAACTTTGGTATGTTTTTATTTTTTATCTTCAGTCTTTGCCTTCTTTTTTGGTCAATGTTTATGATACCAGCTTTTGAACAGAACGAATTATATGAAAAAACCAGCATATTACCTGATATATTAAAAACAACAATTGTAGTGCCTGTGAAATCTGTATTATATTGCTGTTCTTAATTCTGGATATTGTTTGTTTTGCTTTTTGTTTCTACACCGGTAGCCTTTGCTGTCTGTCAGAACTTTCTGATTATAGCTGATGTACAATAACCATAAAATATATTTCTGCATGCTATTCCATAATTGCTTAGTGAGCTGTTATGAATATTACTCCAAAAAAAGTTATGTTAGCTTTTTTTTTCTTTTTTTTGTCAGGCAGTTTAAAGATATTTCACTGAGAACACAAAAGCTATCTTGTTCTTTTTGTGTGTTTTCAGTGTTTTTTCTTTAAATACCATTTTAAAGACTCAGTATTACATTTTTTACATTACTTTCTGTAGGGGTGGATATAGTACTAGGCATACAATTGATTCAACTGGAAGAAGCCAATTATGCAATAGACTAGTCTTTGCCATTCTTACAAATCCTACCCTTTTCTGCCTGTCCCTACTGGGGTCTGCCCATCATTACATTTATATCCGTGAGAAAATGACCTCAATGATCATCACACCCAAGTTCTTGGTTCCCATCCTGAAAAATGCCTAGCAATGGACTTACGATCAATGGTTCTGTCATGGGAAGCGGATGCATGTTCAGCAGTATTGGAGAAACACCACTGACTGTAAAAGAGCCATTGAGCTGGTACTAGGTTAGTGCCAGGGGAAGGGAGCCAGGGTTTGATCCCCAATTAGATCACATGGAAATGCAGACGAGTAGGGTTAGATCAAAGCGTTATCAGTTCCTTGATGAACCTTAGAGTTCAGTTGCTCCACACTACAATCAAATCTTCAAGCTGCCCAGAAACTAAAATACTTTATGAGTCCAGGTTTGCTTTCCTTGTCCATTTGGATCTTTCAGTAATTGAATGTATACAGTCTCAGGGTGTCCCGGTGTCCTATTAAGATGGTGTAAGATCTCATGACAGTCCCTTGGAATTAAAGGCAGGAATACAATGTGCTCCATTCTCATACAGCCCTGCTGTTCCCAGGGTGTCCTGGTTTCCTATTAAGATGGTGCAAGGTCTCATGACAGTCATCTGGAATTACAAGTGGCAATACACTGTGCTAAGGCTCATCCAGCCCTGCTGTTGTTAATTATAATAGGGTACATAGCTTGGGAAGCTCATCAGCAGGGAGTGAAGCAGAATGTGCTGAATTCAACTCTCTGTTCTTAGTTTCATTGCATGCTTTAGAATCAGGACTATACACATTTTCAAAAGTGTTAGCTTGCTAGAAGGTAGAATGAGTAAGTGTTAGCTTGGTAGAAGGTAGAATGAAGAAGGCACAAGCCAAAGCATCGTACTTGAGTTTCTTCTACGTTTTACCTAAGTGTTTTGAACCCACAAACAAAAGACATACCCTCTACTAAGATACAGATGTAGAAGCTCTAGTGAACACACACATTTGTATACCTCAACACACCTCCCTAATCATGATGTTTGCCATCAAATGTTGGCCAACACACTATTGTCATAGCTGGGGCATGTTCAACCGCTGTGGCCTTTTTGATACAGTTATGGCTTGAAGTAGGCTTGTCAACTGCTTTCAACACAAGCCCAATGACACACTGAACCATTCCACTAGATCTTTTGATTCTGTGTAGACAGCGTGTATAGTGTCTCCCACATAACCAGGTGTTTACCTCTGATAAAAGTCAAAGAAAAGGTTTCAGAACATGAAGGCAATGTATCTGCTTGCGGTTCTACTTTCAGATACTGCTGCATTCCACCTTTGTTTGTAAAAGGCTATTTGATTTGGACTGTGGAGGACAATCATTATGGGCATGGCTAGGTAGTGTTTATTTTATTTGGTTACTTAATCCAGTACCTATGTCCACCTCTATTGCACACCAGACCATTGCAATATTGAAATAGGATTTCAGTTTCATATGTTCCTACATTTTCATTATTACATTATTTTTTTTTTCCTTTGGATATACATAGGATTCCATTTTATGAAGAAAAACAAACCTTGTGCCTCTATTTCACCTGTAATGATCCGAATGGTAACCGTGTCCTTCTCATTGCGTGTTCAAAGTGATGATAAAAGTTCCATGTAGCTTCACTGTGGGTATTCATTTCATACTTAACTAAAATCACAGCAGGTTTTTGTTTTTTAAATCTTTTTTTTTAAGCTGGTGTGGATTAGTTTAGCTCTTATATTCACCCATTAGTGCTGCCACCTTTCACATTACACATGCGATTACCGGAAGCAACTTCTGCATTTCCTATGCAACAGAAAAAAAAGAATAAAAATGCTAATGCTAACACGTGTTTATGAGATTTTTTGTCACTTGTACCACATATAGGTCTTCAATTAACTTGAAGGAGAAAAACACTGGTTACTTTAAACACACTAACTTCTTTTTTTTATTTCAGTGTTTATTTTTGAGTAGAGCACAAATGACGACTCGCCTTTTAGAGTGTGAATGTATTTATTGAGCCAGGTGAAACGTCATTAAAACATATTAATTATCACATTGACGGTAAAGGAAGAGGCTTTGCTGCTTAAGATCTTATTCAATGGATTTGTTGTTTCTGTTCAGCTGAAACATCAAAGACAATAAGTACACAAGCTGTGTGTCAATCATGTGCATAAGCTGCCTAGTCGGACTTACAGCGAGTTAGAAAGACTCATAGGAAGCCCCTTGGGTCATGATTGGAGAATTGTGCCAATAAGGAGGGACATGTATTTGCAGAAGTTATGAATTTACTTTACATGAAAGATACATATATAATTGAATAATTACATTACTTCCAACCCATATATCTGGATATATTTGTCCAATATCACATTGAATATGAAACCTGACAATTAACACATTTCACAAAGCTTCAATGAAGAACCTATGTCAGCTCAAATGATGAGTTATTATTTTTTATTTTGTGGGCGCAAAAACCCTACTAATACCAGACAACTAAGTAATATAAGAAAGTTTACAAACGCGAGGAGGCCATTCAGCCCATCTTGCTTGTTTGGTTGTTAGTAGCTTATTGATCCCAGAATTTCATCAATCATCTTCTTGAAGGATCCCAGGGTGTCGGCTTCAACAACATTACTGGGGAGTTGATTCCAGACCCTCACAATTCTCTGTGTAAAAAAGTGCCTCCTATTTTCTGTTCTGAATGCCCTTTTGTCTAATCTCCATTTGTGACCCCTGGTCCTTATTTCTTTTTTGCAGGTCAAAAAAGTCCCTTGGGTCGACATTCTCAATACCTTTTAGAATTTTGAATGCTTGAATCAGGTCGCCACGTAGTCTTCTTTGTTCAAGACTGAATAGATTCAATGTCTGCATATAGCATGACTTTTAAACCCAGAATAATTCTGGTCGCTCTTCTTTGCACTCTTTCTAGAGCAGCAACATCCTTTTTGTAGTGAGGTGATGAGAACTGAACACAATATTCTAGATGAGGTCTTACTAATGCATTGTACAGTTTTAACATTACTTCCCTTGATTTAAATATAACTCAATAACATTTTTAGTTCATCATTTTGTTTTGTTAACTGTATTTCCCTTCAAAAAAAATTGTATAACTCCACCGAAAACATGGATCATAACATTATAACCTGTAAAGTTCACAGTAAATTTGATTCAAGTTTGCTATTGCTGGCAAAACAATGGTAGTCCTGCATGAGGTGGCACTAGTCTGGACCAGTTGACAGGATTGCTGTTGGTATCTGGTAATAGGACCACACCTGACCCCCACATACTTACCTATTGGTAGGATGTGTAAGTGTTGTGTGATGCACTGCCATTGCGGATTCAAACCCTTTCTGTGAGATGAGGTTAAAAGCTTTATAACCACAATGCAGACAGGCCTGGCTCTATGGCACAGTAGTGTAGACCCTCGCTCATGGTCTGCTACACATAGAAAGCAAGGGCAAGGCAGGTGTGACAGGATAAACTGATTTCACTGAGTCTGGAATACAAAAAGATTAAAACAATCAAGGACATGTGAGGTAAGAACACGTTGTAATTACATATTTAAAGCAGTTCCCCACCGTTATTTAAAATGGTATACTATGGTAATGCATGCAGGGATATAAGCTTCCTCAGTCAATTGAGTGCCCCTCCTCTGTAGGTGACTTTCTGAACTATTATACCTCGAAGCTTCAGGTTGCTGTTTCATTATTGCCCCAGAATGGCACAGTTGGCAGCATCCCGGGCTTCCACTGCGTAAATCACAACTTGGTTGCTACATATTTTTTAAAGGAGTAAGAAGATAAATATTATTTTTAATTTGAATTCCACAAATCCTGTACATTTGTTACTGTTATTTTGTTTAGAACTAAAGATTGCAGATTATCCCAAAGAATAAGGGATCTGTTTAGGTATTAAAGCACTGTAGCTGTGCTCCCTCCTGGAGTTGCCTGGACCCTATCCCAGTGGATGAATTGTTAACCTGAGAGAGGGAGGAGGTATCCTGGGAGTTCAAGAAGGAGCTCCCAGTCATTATCCTGAGAGAGACAGGAGAAGGTATCCTTGGAGTTCAGGAAGGCGCTCCCAGTCATTATCCTCAGAGAGACGGGAGGAGGTATCCTTGGAGTTCAGGAAGGCGCTCCCAGTCATTATCCTGAGAGAGACGAGAGGAGGTATCCTGGGAGTTCAGGAAGACGCTCCCAGTCATTATCCTGAGAGAGACGGGAGGAGGTATCCTGGGAGTTCAGGAAGACTCTCACAGTCATTATCCTGAGAGAGTCGGGAGGAGGCTAACCCTTGGCATGTCTGGCATTTAATTGTTTTATTTTTGTATGTACACTGTTAAGAAAATAAATCAGTAAATTGCAGGACAGTGCAGCAGTGTAATCTTAATAGATTGTTTGTATAAATTGTCATTAAACATATATAACATGGCACTTGTAATGACATTTACCAATAAAAATGTGTGTGTGTGTGTGTGTGTGTGTGTGTGTGTGTATGAAAATTATCATTGCATTTACTCTGGCAGCCAGAAGCAATATCGCTATCCATATTAACAATTACAATAAAGTTACAGTATTTGGATCAAATTAAAGGGTGCAAATGAATCATGAAGCAATATGTGTCTACCTATAACAGATTTAGTAATGGTTCAAGTAATGGTTATTTATTTAGATGCACCAAGAACCAAAAAATAACGTTTTACCTTATCCACTAAATAAAAAATACCATTTTACCTTATCCACTAAATAAAAAAATAACGTTTTACCTTATCCACTAAATAAAAAAAAATAAGTAGGAAGACTGTATACACATTTATAATCCAGGTCTGTCAATGGAACTTGAAACAAGCAATGTGACTGGTCGAGCAAGGTTCCAGTTGTCTGTATGTCCGTATATTAGTTGTCCACATAATTCAGACTTATTTTCAAAAAGTTTAAGATCAGAAAGGTTCATAGATGCTGAAGACTAATCAAATTTCCATGAGTAAGAGACATTAAATAACTGTGCGAGCTTCCCTGAAGACAATTGTATTTTATGCGCTGGTTAATTAATGCTGTTCACGAGATACACTAATACCTCATTTCCACTGCCAGCCAGCCACAGCCGTAAAAGGGATGTTTCCAGGAACTAAGTCATCACATAGCAGGGGGGCGTCTGCTTGTACAGGAACTATGTCATCACATAGCAGGGAGGCGTCTGCTTGTACAGGAACTATGTCATCACATAGCAGGGAGGCGTGTGCTTCTACAGGAACTATGTCATCACGTAGCAGGGAGGTGTGTGCTTGTACAGGAACTATGTCATCAAATAGCACTGAGGCGTGTGCTTCTACAGGAACTATGTCATCACATAGCAGGGAGGTGTGTGCTTGTGCAGGAACTATGTCATCACATAGCAGGGAGGTCAGTGCAGGAAGTGACTTTTACGCCAATGCGACCTATAAAACTATTTTACGGTAATGCAAACTTGGATTAATTAGTCCAGCAGTCAATGTGAACTGAACAGGCTGTGAGTCTTGCTCCAGTGCGCAGTCAGCACTGCTCTGACGTGCCAGTGTGAACACGGTATTACTCTAACCTTCAGTCATCTAGAAATGGTGTTCAGCAGCAAGGCTTGTGATTGTGAAACTGGCTGAGCTTTAAACTTTTTAAATGTAAGTTTCAGTGGTGTGGTTAAAACAGACAAGGCAAGAACTGGAAACCAAATAACATGAATGATACGTGGGTAGCAGAATAATATTTTCTTTTTGTTTACTTTTAAGATAAGTTTTATTTTTTTTATTTCTCTGCAGTTTAAATATTTATATTTTAGTGGCCTCTAGTTTGTAGAAATGGATAGTAATGTTAACAAGTGCTGTTATCTGGGAATTTACTTTTTTTCAACTTCCCGCTGCAACAATGCTGGTGCTCTGATTGAAATGAGTGGCATATTGTGGGAACAGAAAAGAAGCATTGCTGCAGCAGTGAGTGTGATATCGAAGAGAAATTATTTTTCTCCTTGCAAACGTTCCCCAGTAAATGTTAAGAAATGTATTGCCAAGTTGGTTTATGATCCATGATATGGGATTAAACATTTATGAAGTTGTCAATATGTTTAAAAATATAACACTGACATAGAGACAACACAGCAAAGGTAACGGAATGTGTTTCTTGTAAACCCTGCAGGGTGATCTGTAGAGGTTGCTATGATCTGATACACTCTTCACATGGATCCACTGCTGAGGTCCAGCTTGTCAGGCTTCCTTGTGTGATCCCTCTCTCTCTCTTTTCCTTATCCAAGGTGATTTACAGTTGTTAAAAATTTCACAGTACAAAGAAGTAGTATATTACAAAATATTGCATTATAAAATATCACATTATAAAGTATCACATTACAGATAAGAGCAGTTATAAAGTACAGTAAAGTCAGTAGAAAGTAAGATCAAATTCAAATAAGAGCAAAATAAAAAATACAGTAAATAATTACATTTAGGAGCGAGTTCAACTAAAGCCCGACACAGACAGGCATGGTGCGACACGGCATTTTGCCACCTGTATCACTGGCATTGCTTTCATATGATGTTGGACAGATCAACGCGGGATGATACCGCTAGTCTCCTTCAGTCCCACTCAAATCGAAACCAGAGCGATTTTTTTTCTGACTGCCGTCCAGAACTGTTGGTGGATTAACCAATCACAGCCAAGTGCTGACAACACATGCTTTCCAGGAAAAATCATGAATGAAACTGTTGTCTATGGAGGTGTCCAAGCACCCTGAAGTGTTTGATCACTTCCATATTTCATACAGGCGAGTCAGTATTTTATAAGCATTCTTCCTGTAGCCAATTTGATACTGTTAGCACACTTTGCCTTTTTTATTTCTGTAGTCCACTACTAATTTTATTAAATAACTGGCTGTAAAAGGATATATTGTCGAACACTAGTAGTAGGCTACTTGCTCCTGGCAGCATATTGTATGCTTCTTTGCTAAGCTGATGGCTCATTTCATACACCTGCATATAGATGACAGAAAAACAAATTTGAAAAACAAGCCATTTAAAAAAATGATTTAGTAGATTATATGGGGGGCATTACAGCTATGGCCAAAAGTTTTGCATCATGCCCTATAGAATTAATAATGTTATGTTGACATATTGAAATTACATATCGCTTTGTGGTTTTCCAAAAATTAAAAGATGTTAAATAAAACTTTGAAATTATGTTTATTACTTTTTTAAAATTATGTCTGCATCAAAATATTCTTCTAGGTGATGCAAAACTTTTAATCGTATAGTAAATTATATTCGAGTACATAGCCTACGGTGTGGTACTGACAGCTACTGTACCGCATAGTGCATACTGTGTGTCTGGGTGAAGACTAGCAGTACCGCACTGTGAAAATGCTTAGCGGTACCGTGGCTGTCTGTCTCGGGTTTAAGAGCAGTTATACTTATAGTAAAAATATGTGCTTATAAGAGTTAATCCATACAGGAAGTAGTTATCAATCAATCAATTAATCTTTATTTTATATAGCGCCTTTGTGAAAGGCTGGCGAGTGGTGAAGTCAGGCCAGATGCAGGAACAGAAAACGAACAACAAGTAACTGCAGTCCAAAAGATGCGCTGTGCGCAGTTTATTAAACAACAAAAATAAATAAAATAATTGAACGACCCCAGGCAAAGCAGGACCTTCAGCAACCCCAGGTGAAGCGGGACCCTCAACAACCCTAGGGGATAAAAAGGAGACACAGGCTGCTCCAGGGGATGCAGAGCAGCAGACAACCCTAGGCGATGTAAACATGGCATCCCTGAGCGGAGCGGGTGTGACATCCCTGAGTGGAGCAGGTGTGGTATCCCTGAGCGGAGCAGGCTTGGCATTCCCGGGCAGTGCAAGGCAGGCATCCCTAGGCGGTGCAAAGCAGGCATCCTTGGGCGATGCAAGGCAGGCATCCTTGAGCGGTGCAAGGCAGGCATCCCCAGGCAATGGCGAACTGGCATCCCAGGCAATGCACGACAGCGGCAGCAGCATCCTGCTCCGGTCCCTCCAATGATGAAAGGAGAGGCAGCTCCTGCCGCTCTCCCTCCAGTGTGGGTGGAGATAGAGGCAGCTCCTGTTGTTCTGCTCCAGGTGGTGATTGTGGTGGATGTAGAAGGCAGCTCCTGCTGCTCTGCTTCCTGTGAAGACTGCAGGGGCTCCTCCCCTTCTGACTGGTGGACGTGGGAGCTGCAAGAAATCCGCCCATGGTGGTGGCGGAAGCAGAGGCAGATCCTGCTGCTCTGCTCCTGGCTGTGGAGGTGGTGGAGGCAGAGGCAGCTCCTGCTGCTCTGCTCCTGGCAGTGGAAGTGGAAGTGGCAGAGGCAGAGGCAGTGTGTAGTCTCCTGGTGACAGAGGTGGGAGCGGCATGTAGTTTCCCCCTGTTGCATAGGACTGGTATGGCTCTCCCTCACTTGCAGGAGCCTGGTGCGGCTCTCCCTCACTTGCAGGGGACTGGTGCGGCTCTCCCTTTAATCCCGGGAATGTGGTGCTTGTGTCTGTGCTGTGTTGTGCAGAGAAGATAGTGCTCAGGGGGTAGTGCTGGCTAGGTGGCGGCAGGTCCAGGTTCTCTTCCCCGCGTGGTAGGGATGGAGGCCGAGGCAGCTCCTGCTCTTTTCCTCATGAGGGTGGTGGTGCAACTAGCAGGTAATCTCCCTCTGCTGGTGGAGATAGGAACAGCAGCCACTTTTCCCCCACTGTTCTCATCTTGGGCTGTGCACCTTGGGGCTTCCCTTTCTTGGGCTGCAGACGCTCGGCGTCCTCCCTCTGTGGACGTTCGTGCTCCTGCCCCTCTGGCTGTGGAGGGGAAACCAGCGGGAATTCCTCCTCTGCTGGTGGAGACGGCAGCGATGGCTCCTCTCCCTCTGAGGCTGGAGACGGCAGCAATTTCTCCTCTCCCTTTGGAGCTGGAGATAGCGGGACTTCTCCCTCTTGCACTGGAGATAGCGGGGCTTCTCCCTCTTGCACTGTAGATGGCAGTGATGGCTTCTCTTCCTCTGGCACTGGAGACAGTAGCGGGGTCCCTCCCATATTCGCAGCCAGGTAGTTGAGCACCATGGCTGCGATGACTGGGAGGGATGTTGGGTGGTGTTTCTGTTCCCAGGCCACCCAGCGCTCCCTATCTTGGGCCCACAGGAGGTTAATCACAGTAGGGAGGGCCTCCTCAATATCCCTCTCAGGCTCAATCAGCCTGTCTCAAATCCCCTCAGGGGAGAGTGGATCAGTCCACCTCGGAGGACCCAGAGGCAGCTCCTGCTCCTCTCCCTTGGATGATGGTGGTGGAGGTGAAACCAGCAGGCATTCTCCCTCTGCTGGTGGAGGTGGGAACAGCTCCCTCTCGGGCGCTGGATGCACAGGCTCCCCCCTTCTGGGCGCTGGATGCACAGGCTCCCCCATTCTGGGCGCTGGATGCACAGGCTCTTCCCACTCAAGCATAGGGCATTCGGGCTCCTCTGTCTCTGGAAATGGAGGGGGTTGGTCGGGTGCTATGTGCCCAACCTCGCCAACAGCAAAGCATCATTCCTCACCTTTCAGGCAGGTGAGGCATTTCAGTCTAGCGTGGTAGAGACAGCTGCTGATGCGCTGGCTGCTGTTGATGCTGTTGCTGCTGCTTCCTCCGGCCATTTTTTCCCATTTCTTAATTTTTATGTTATTTTTGTAAAATACTTGTAATCCTTTTTTTTTTTCCCCCAAAAGGACACCACACAAAAAGGTGTTTTTTTTTTTAAAAAACACACAAAAAATTACTTTCCTTCCCTTGTCTGACTTGGAGGCTGGGTTTATCCCTCTTCAGACATCATATGTGACCAGGATGACTAGTGGTGATGTCAGACCTGGAAGTACGCAGAAAACAAAACAGGTAATGGCGGCAAACCTGAGACGCTACGGCGTCCAGTGTTTTATTAAATAATAAACAAACAAAAGATTTAAACAAAACACACAACACTGAAAATAAAGGGCGTGTTGGCATAACAAACAGACAGACAAAACGGACATGGACGAACTCAACAAACAAGTACCGCGCTGGCACTTCCAGCACGCTATAGTAATTGTTATTTTAACTAAAGTCTCCTCTCTCTCACCCGTACTCCACTTCCGAACACACAACCCCGAGTGAGGGAAAACATGCTGCTTTTATGCAGCTGTACCAAGACTCAATTGCTAATCAATCATTCAATTGGAGTCGCGGTACAACTGCACGTGAATTAATAAAGTGCAATTCCCTGTGCTCTCATATTATTACATTTTACCTGCACGTGAAGTGCTGTGCAATCCTCGTGCCTAAATACAAATATACATTTTAAACACTTGTACTCGTAATCCATATTTATATCCAGTGTATTTTATACATAAACACCAACATTAACACACTACATACAACATAAAACACTAATAAACATAAAGGGGCGAGACACTCCGCCACTGTGCCCTGTTTGTTTTGTGCCATTAGTTTCATGCTGTTTGTTTCATGCTGTTTATTTTGTGCTGTTTGTTTAGTGCCCTGTTTGTTTTGTGTCCATTAACAAACGTGTGCAAACAGCATTTTAACTGTAGCTGTCCAGCCTCTAAGTCTCTTTCCTGCCGGTAACATCGTGGGCCACAGTACTATCCTGCCACTGTGCCCAATTGCCTTTAATAATTAAATACCCTGCATGACCACTTTCTTAGGACCTCCTGAATAATATTAGTTTGGGCCACTGTTTGTCCATATTACAGCCATTACTCAATGTGGCATAGACTCCACAATGTGCTGGAAGATGTCGCGATGGATATATTCAGAAAGCTAGGCAGAGGACCATTCATCCCAAGCATTCTAAATTGGATTGAGCTCCAGGGATTGTGGTGGGCATAGAAGCTGCCTGAAGTCTCTGTCTTGCTCCTCAGACCCTTTACGCACAGCTCTGGCTCTTGAATGTGTGCATTGTTGTGCTGAAAAAGAATTGCTGAGATGACTTGATCCCCAAAGATGCTTAATTGAACTATGGCATTTGTTTGGCCTTCCAGAGTAATCAAGGGACCTCGGGTATAGAAGGAGTACATGCCCCAAATCCAATTGGGTAAACATGTCCTTATTACAGTGAGTGGCTGACAAGCATATATGTGTACTTAGCAAGGTGGTTACAGAAGCCAATGTTGAAAAATGTAAGTGCTGTAATGTAATGCTTCCTTTAAAATGTCAGGCATGCATTTGAGAAAATTCAACTGAAAGCCATGAAGGTACTATTGATGACCATAGTAAGCGGACACTAATTCATATTTGTAACATTGAACATAGCAAATACACAATTTTAAATATGACATACTGGCAGTGTGCCCCGTCCATGTGTGGATTTTGTGTTGTGTGTTGCATGTGGTGTGTTAATGTTGGTGTATAGGTATTGGTGCACAGGATATAAATGCTTCTGTGTAGCATGAGTGATTTACAATATATAGTTGTATTTAGGCACGGGGATTGCATAATCTCTTCACGTGTAGATAAAGTATGTGAGCATGGGACTGCACAAATTGGTTCACGTGCTGGGATTCAAGTGAATAATTAACTGGTAATTGAATCCCGGCAAACAGTACATATAGATGCATGTTTTACTCACTCGAGGTTGTGTGTTCAGTGAGTGGAGAATGGGTGAGGAGAGAAAAGGAAAAAGCAAAAAGTAAGAGAGAGTAAGAATTTCTACAACTTGCTGGAAGCACCAGCACTGTACTTGTTTAGTGTTCGTCCACTGTCTGTTTTTTTGTCTATTTATTTTGGCCTCAAGCACCATGTGCTCTTGTTTGTTTAATGAACACACTGAGCGCTGCAGCGTCTCAGTTTCAACCTCAGTACAGCCTGTCTGTGTGTTTTTTCCTGAACCTGACGTCACCACCCACTCCATCCGTGACACATGCCTAAAAAAATATGCCTTATAGGAGGTTTAATTTGACATTCAGAGCATTTTGACTAGGCCTAACTTATGAGATGTAAGGAGCTCAAATTCCAAAGTAAAGTGACTGCATGCTTCATACAGGCCATGTTCATGTTCAATAACTTGAATCAAATCGAATTACTCAAAAGCACACATCATGCTTTAGGTCTACCAATGCTCAGATCTGATCATTTTACTCATTTAGCAATACAAAGTACTTAAAATAAATTGCAATTACATGTCACACTCAATGACTTGGATACAATAAGTCAGCATAGTTTGAGAATTGCGCCACGTCTCTGTTGAAATCACAGTACTTTCTTTGAATTTAGTAGATTCTGGCAGATAGCTGTTTCTAAGTGAGGATCTCTGTGGTATCAGTTTAATGCAATACTGTTTCACAACTTGCCCAGATCCTGAAAGAAACTCTTTTCCTCCACGATGAACACATTTTCAGCAGGCAAATTAAAAAAAAAAAAATCTTAATGCGTTTCTGAAGCCATTCGAAAGAAAATAAAAAGAGAAAACACCTGCAAGTAATTACGTGAACAGGGATTAATCATCAGGCCGTGAAACATAATAGTGGGTGTCTCCATATTTTACTAACTGCTTCATTTATACAAATGTATTTCTTGACCAATTGTGACAAGGGTGGTTCTGCTGACTGTGTAATCCAACTCTTATAAACACTGAACGAGTGATTCACACGAGAGCTTGTTTCTCCTAGGTTGTCGCTAGTACTTCACCCTGACACCAAACAGACGGAGTTGTGGCATAAGAAAGACCCTTTTGATGATAGTCTCTGATCACAGTCTGAGCCTAAAAAGCATACTTTTGTTAACTCAGAGCCCCTTAGCACCTCTTTATAGGTTTCTGTGGCAAGGCAATGGTTCTGTACTAGGGGGAAATTGTAGCACAAGGGTAGTCTTCAATATAATGATACCCCAGCGGTAACATTTTTAGATTTTGACACAACAGTTGTATAAACCAAGACACTGGTAATCCATTGCAATATTAGGTGTAATTGATTTAGAAGCTGATGTGTTGTTTACACTGACATCAGCATTGGAAACGAACTTGCCTACTATCATCCAGCCCTTGCCTCACCATTCAAGCCAAAGGCCTGAGATGCCAAGCCATTACATAGGACAAGTGTCCAATATTTGTTCCACAGTATTGCTGTGCTAGTTCTGGTACGGTAGCCTACAGGTGGTATCGCAGTGATTTCCTAGTAGAAATAAAAACATGTCAAGTTTTGTGGCAGGGCAGAAGAAAAGTCGTGTACATAATTAGAGGGGGTAGGGTAAGTAATGTATTGTGTAGTCTGTTTAATATGATTTGTTGATTTAAATGTAATTTGTATTTAGTTAAAAACACAGTGTATTATGATTTAAAAGTAATGGTTTATTGTTTTTTTAAAACAAGAGGTTTTTGTTTGTAATTGTTTGACAGCATGGATTAGATTATAGTTCCATCCCACTAAACCCGTGTAGAATGTCTCCAAATTAATGAATTGGTTGTTTTAGAAGATGGCCATGTGCATATAAAATGTCTGTGTGTTTGTTTTGTGTGAGTATACAGAGAGGAGGTATGTGAGATCAAGAAAAATGAAACAGAAAGTATAAAAGATAACAATTGCAATGCGTGCAGGAACCACCAGCACAGTACTTTACTTGGTGTCAGTGTTCGTGATTTGTTTTTGTTTTTTTAATTTTATTTTTCCTCTGTGAGCAGGTTTTTTATACAACCTTTTTATTTATTTTTGTTTAAATAAAAACGGCGCACCACTGCTTTTTCACCCGGAAGTACCTGTGTGTTTCTGTCAGCTGTCTGGTATGGGAATGTCATCACTCAGCTAACCTGTCACATATGGTTTTAAAAGTGGGATTCTAGCGCTTCCCAGGCCAGAAGAGGTACTGCGGGTACACTTTTTCTTTTTTTGGAAATACTTTAAAAAAAAAAAGGATTGCTTTTGTGAAAGAAATGGGAAAGAAAAACATGCAGAAGGAGAAAGAAAGGCAGCAAGAAAGGAGAGACTGTGTCTGGCTGGACGCTGCCTCATCTCAAACACTTTGGGACAGTGGTATCGAAGACTTCCTCAGGGCCATGGAGGACAAAGAAAGGTGTCTTACCTGTGGGGAAAGCGGACACAGTGTTGACTGCTGCCTGCTCCGGGAGGAGCAGGGCAGCCACTTCCCTGGGGAGTCCCAAGGCCAAGCAGCAGACTGAAAGAGACCCCCTTTGTGATGTGTGTGGAGAGTTTGGGTACGACTGGGAGGACTGCCCATACGGAGACCCTTGCTATAAGGTGGCATGGAACAAGGGCCTGATCAGGGACATTGCAGAATGGTTCTGGGCTATACCAGACCTGGCTGTCCCCAGTGCCTCAGGAGGAAAGCTGCCCAGAGGCTGACTGGGACATAGATACAGACCTGGAATGGGAGGAGCCCGAGTGTCCATCATCCAAGAGATGTGAGCCCGAGTGTACATCGCTCAAGTGAGAGGAGCCCGAGCGTCCATCGTTCACAGCCCAGTCACCAGAGACAGAGGGTACCTGTTGCTCCCACCTCCACCGCAAGAGGATGACTACCTGCTGCTCTTGCCTCCACCACCAGAGGGAGACTACCTGCTGCTCCCACCTCCACCTCTAGAGGGAGAGTACCTACTGCTGGAGTGTCCCTCACTGAGGGAAGCATTACAGCTGCCAGCTTCACCATCACTGCCGGAGTAAACCGTGCTGCTGCTACTGATGGAGTGTCCTGCACTGAGGGAAGCATTACAGCTGCCAGCGTCACCATCACTGCCGGAGTGTCCCGTGCTGAGAGCACCATGGCCACTGCCAGTGTCCCCATCACTGCCGGAGTGTCCAGTGCTGAGTTCTGCATTGCCACTGCCCATGCCTTTGCCACTTCCGGAGTGCACCGCACAGGTGCAAGTGTCCATCATCACGTTTTTTGTACAACCTTTTTATTTATTTTTGTTTCAATAGAAACGGCACACCAGCGCCTTTTCACCTGTATGTACCTGTGGCTTTCTGTCAGCTGTCTGGTCTGAGTATGTCGTCACTTGGCTAACCTGTCACACGCTCTTCTTCAGCATCTTATGGGTTATCATTCACTTCGAGTAACAACTTTGCTTGGCTGACACTAAAAAAACCTACATACTCGTTCAGTTTTGAGCTTATCTTTTTGGTTAAAAGAGCCATATCATGACCTTTTAAAAAGTCAAAGAGTCACAAACATATTAGCCTTTAGACTATGATCATGCTAGTAATACTTGTCATTAAACATCGGCTGCTAGATTAGACAGATGTAAGATCGAAATCCCAGAAAATTGAATCCTTCTGGTTTTTGCAAGGTTGCCACTGTTTTAGGTTGCATTGCCATAGTTAACCCGAACTAATAATTAATCGCAGCACAAAAAACAGGACTTGAGGGCAATTGGAAACAAGTGGAAATAAGTGGAGACTGACTTAAGAAAGGACACTTGAAAAGAGACACTTCTTCACACAGAGAATGGTGAGGGTATGGAATGGGTTATCTAGCCATGTTGTTGAGACAGAATCACTTGGATCCTTTAAGAACCAACTTGCCAAAGTTCTGAGATCTATCAGCAATTAGGAACTGGACTAGCAGAGACGGACCGAATGGCCTCCTCTCATTTGTAATTTTATGTTCTTATCCTATGAAACTTCAATAAAACATATTTTGACTTCTAGACTTTTGGATAACTATTATTAAATGTGTTAATTTCTAGCAGCTTATACGGGTTGCATCACCTCTGATGCTCAATAAAGCATCAGTTGATCAATCCTATCTAAGATCTTTAGACACAGAGAGTTGCAAGAGATTCAAATTGTGACCTTTGTTTATCTCCCTCAAGCTGCACATTTGAAACTTGTACTCCGTTCAATGAGTTAACCCCAGATTGAGGACTCTGATGTCAGGCACAGAGAGGGGAAATACTAAGGGGAAGTTTGCATTAACCAAATTAGTAGACAGCGGGATGATATCTTAGATGGCTCACAGGAATGCATTATTTACAAGAACACACACTGCACAGGTACAGCTACAGGTGAAACCTGGGTGGTTTTCGTAAGCCTACGTACTGATGAATAATAGATAGCGGTAAGGCTGTTTCAGTATCGCCTGCGGTCTCCTAGTTTTTCTAATCCATTGGGACTGCCTCATCTCTGAGCTTCCCATTAATACATTAACAGACCAGGGGTTATTGACAGGTATCTTCATGACCAGTGCTCCTGACAATAAGATACCCAATAGTCTCCTATGTCACAAAGCACCTGTTCCCCATCTTCCTATCTGCTCTTGACAATGTGTATACTTTTAATTAATGTTTCTATCAATTATCCTTACACAGTTGATATCTGCTGTAATTGTGTCATGTGTACTCCCCTCAGCCCCTCTTAGACTGTTGTGATCAGTATATGGAGAGTTCAGTGCATGTCAAACTGTTACTGTCACTATCAGTATGACTCAGAGATTCAGCCTCCGAGATTAGCTTTGAATTTCTTATTTTAACTTTTACATATTTGCTACCATTCTTATTGCAATCACTCATATTGTTTTCTTTTTTTCTTTGTCTTTGTTGGGTTATGGAACTCAGGAGCTGTTCTTCAATGAGTATTGCCTGCCAGAGATGTGTGCCACATTCAGTAGGATAAATCCACCAAAGTGTCCTTATTGAAGTAAGAGCCAGCACCATCTAGTGCTCTGATCAAGTTTCCTTTTGTTTTGCTGGCAGTACACTTCTGTGTGCTCACTTCTGTGACACTTCGGCTTTCTAGCAATACATACTGTCTATGGCAGCAGAGCAGGCAAAGCACCTTAAAACCCTTTAGGGTCCAAGCTATTTTTGCCTGTTTTTTTTTTTTTTACTGTAGTTAAATTTGTGGCTATAACTCTTTAACTATAAAGGGTACAGCTAAGTGTTATATGTGAAATGAATGTGCACAAAATAGGCTTTCACAAAAAATAAAAAAAATCTGAAACTCACTCTGTTCAATACAGATAGCAAAAACCAACAACATTATTTATTGCCTGTAAAAAATGGCCATCTCAAATCTGACAGTGTACAATGAAAGTTCAACATGTAGGGAACACGGGGGAAAAAATTCAATAAATGGACGGGATTTATAAAACACACGCAATGGCATAAACACACAATTATGACATGATTTGCGGGGAAATGTCCTTGTGCACTTTAGCCCTTGATGCATATACAATTCTGTATATGTAATTCTGTATAAGTATATGTAATTCTGTATATGTATATGTAATTCTGTATATGTAATTCTCTGGCATCCCAAAACGTGCGGTGTCCCGCCTATAGCTTGTTCAGAATACCACTTTGAGTAAAACCATAAAAAATTAGCATATCACCCCTGTTTTAGCCTCCTTGCACTGGCTCCCTGTTCAATATAGAATTGATTTTAAAATATTATTATTGACCTATAAAGCCTTGACTGGCCTCATATCTCCCAAATCGCACTCTTAGGTCACAGGAAGTGGGGTTGCTTGTTGTTCCCAGGCTCAATAAAATGAATACGGAAGGTAGGGCTTTTTCTTTTAGAGCACCTAAACTATCGAATGCTCTACCTCCGTGTATTAGGGAAGCTGGGTATGTTAGTATTTTTAGGTCAAAACTTAAAACACATTTTTTGAAAATAGCATTTTTATCTTAGTGGTTTTAATGTAACATAATTGCTAGCTTTTAATGATTTTTTCAAATATTATTATTTGTATATTTTGGATTTTATTGTATTTTTATGTATTTATGTACAGTGCCTTGTGATACTTCGGTATGAAAGACGATATATAAATGAAATAAATAAATAAACAAATAATTCTGGGCGTTTCTAAATGAAACCGCTAAAACTGTAAGGGGATTTTGCAAATGAGGTCTATTAAATATTCCGTCTAATTTATTAAAGCTGCTGGTGATTATTTGAAGAACTCTGAAAAGCAGGCGTTAATTTGTTACGGTCAGACAGTAGGATGTATAAAAGGCAAGGTGATGTGGGAGACTTGTCTGCAGCAAGAAAGAGACATCGTTTTCAAGGACAAAGAAACAGTTAATAACATTTTGCAAAGAGCTCATTTTTTAACCCTTCTGATCAAGTCAGTTTGTAAATTATAGTTTATAATACCAGTACCATATTGTTATATTGATATTAAGAAAAGATGGAATGATATTCCGAGGCGCATGAAAGAGTCTCATATACAATGAAGGCTCATCCTCCACCGTTATTTTAGTAATGCCTACAGAATGTATTTTTTGTAAGATGGTATTCTGGTATTTAACAATACTGGATCAGGCAATATTGTTAAATTTGAGTTTGAAAGAAAACGGTAAAATAAAAAAAAAAGACAGAGGGACAGATGACGTAGCTAGAGCAAATGCAGTTTTTTGATCCTATATACCATACAGATATGCTTTAAAATCATGCATAGAGTAAGAAATAGAGACAAACATAAGACATAGGAGACTTGTAACTGCATTAGACTTTAAGAAGATATAAGTCATAGTTAAACTGAAGACTGTTCATTTGCAGCTGTATTGTTGCTGAACATATTGCTGTACAACAATGGAAGTATGATCCACCCGTTTGACTGCCATGGATGTAAGTAAATAAAACTTATTGTTTCTGAAATTTGAAAAGTTTATATTCCTGGAATTATTCTATGCTAAATAAGAAGTTGAACTAATATGCGAAGCACAGTAATCCTGGATGTTATTGGATGTCTTAATGTATAAGCAACCTACTACAAACTCTGAAGTGGTATATTTGTTTATTAAGAAGCCACCATGCATTCCATATTTTATTCCTTTGCCTTGGTGATGTATTTCGAGCCTGTAACACATGTGCTACAAGTACTGCTTCTACCAAAATCTCCAATTTCAAATTGGTAAATTTCAGTTTTCGCTTCTGAGCAGCCTCATCACCATGGTTAGTACCAGGCTGAAGTCTTTGTGTGCCATTAATTTTCTTTTGGAATGTATAGCCTACAGACGCAGGGTTGACCCAAACCCGTTATTTATTGTGAGAGTTGTGTAATTCTCCACTGCTGATTGGGGTGAGGGGTATTTAAATTGGTTCACTGCTGTGACTGTTTGGCAAATGCTTGGTACTGCAGGAAGGTGGCAGCAGCCTCATAGATCTGTCAGTCATTGCAATGACACAGAGAGGTGGAGAAGAGGATGTGTTGGCTTTCTCTCTCTCTGAGTGGCTGAAAGGTGGTCCTTGGGGGGTTGCTTACCCTATAAGATAACGCTCTGATGTTCCCTCAACTTGCCTCTCTAAGACGAGAAGAGCCAGCTGGCGGAAGCTCTGCTGCCTCATCGAGCACGGCTGGAGAAGAACGAGCACTACGACAAATTAATTAAAAAGAAAAAGGAATTTTTAGTAGTGGGGGAAAACTTGTGCAGAACCCCGAACAGTGCACATGGGTTGAGGGAATGGGTGAGGGTAGGACGGAGACCCGGGCCGTGCGGATAGCGACGGTTGGGGTAACACCACCGAGTACAGCAGCTTTATTTTCTAGTTTTATTACTGTGTTTCATTTTCACTTTGTCTTTCACCTTTTGTTTTCATTATTCTTTTGACCACCTGTGAGTGTGCCATTGTATACATGTCTTGGTAACAGGTATGGTCCTGACTACCGTTGCCAGTATCCAGGCCACAGACATCAGCGCCTTCTTCGGGCTAAAGAGAAGATAAAGAGAAAAAAGGAAAATAATAACACTAGGCACCAGTGCGGTGTTTCAAAGAAACCTTCTGTCTCCCTTGTGTGTCAGTGAATTGCCCACCACCCTTCCACACCTGCTTTAAATAATTAGTCTTAAAAATAGGTTGTTATTTTGACAATGAGTGCAGCTGTATTGAACACGGACATTACGTGGCTTTTTGCAGTCGGTTTTTCCCCTTTATAAATTTGGGCCTCAGTGTTAAAATTAGAGAGTAAGTTACTCCCAGATCCAAAACCTTATCTGGAGTGCTTGCAGCACCTCATAACGGTTGCAAAAATGTTGTATAATGCCATGCCATAGCTGATTCTTAGCTGTGCATTGAGAGGATGTTAAAAACTGTAATGCTGCTTGTGTAAACAAGCCTATATCTTTTGTGCAAAGGTTAAGACATTCACTTGCAGAGTTCATAATGCACAGTTGGCATTGAGTCTCTGCCCTTTACACTTAGTATTATCACATTGTTTAAATATTTGATGCGTGGAGGCATCCATACTTGGTATATATGTTACACTTAACATGTCTTTCAAATATCTGGAGAATCACTTTTCCAGTTGTCATTATTAACATTAAGTTGTTCAGTATATCAGAGTCTGGGGGGGTGTCTGTGTTCACAGAACTGTCGATCCCACTTACATTTTGACATTTGTGCTTAAGAATGTTATTGACTTTTCTTATTCTATACTATTCTGGACATACTGTATACATCATGGTCATAATTTCTTTCTTCGCCTATCTTTCTTTCTATTATTTTTCTTTCAACTTCTCTCCTTCTCTCCCATCCAAGGTTTACTGCAACATCAAGGCCTATTTATAAGCATCTTCAGTGAACTTGAATTCTCCCAGGAGAGTATGCTGAGAAAGGCTTTGGGTTTCATCGAGAGAGATGATCCACATCGATGGCACTGAGCACCATAAGAGCCTGTGTAAATAATTTACTGCAGCCTGGAGATCAGCTTTCCAAGCTGGGGCTGCCTGCCTAACAGATAAACAAGCAGGGCAGCACAGGGCTCTAAAGGATGATTCTCATAGCCACGTTGCTAACCCCAGGTTCTAGTTGTGGCTCACTGTGTTCTTTTAAAGAGTTAATGTCCCTGTTTGGGTTCCAATTTATGGTGCCAACTGAAAATTCTAGCAACTGTTGGCGAGCTGATGACAAGCAAAAGGATTTGGTACTCTAATAAATGGACTGTACAGAAAAACAAGCACAGATTGGTAACCATGAGGTCGATAAACCCAAATACAGTTGAGGTGGCTAAAACATTTTCCTTTACAGAGTTGTTGGGATGCCATTATAATACAGACCCACAAGAAACCCTAGCAGAACTGTTAATAGACCACAGCATGCCCAGTAATGGCAATACAAATATAGATACAGTAGCACACAGTAGGTAGGTGCTACTGATTTGGTACCATGGTACTAGAATGGATTACAAGTATGTATGTTTGTTAACAGATTTTGTTACTACTAGTTTGTTAAATATTGCAATGCTGTTACTGTGGGGACATTTTACCATTGTAGTAGCTTCCGTGGCCACCACAATCACCAGATCTCAATTCAATTGAACATGTCCTGGATTGAACTGAACGTCGCATTCATCATCATCATCCACTGCGTGCCTCTCTGCACCAATTACGTGAAATATTAATGACAATGGATTAACATCTCTTTGTGCACTATCCAACACCTTGTGGTCTATGCCAAATCATATCAAGTCTGTGATCAGGTATATTGTGATACTCAAATATAACATTATTACACTATACTATACTATACTATAACAACGTTAAAGTTTGACACCAGAACAGGGGCCAGCACTAACCCGAACCCGAGCTCTAACCCTAACCATAACCCGAACCCTGGCCCTGCCCTAACCCTCAGACTCATAACCAATAAAAGATAAAAAAAGGTTAAATCATTTCAGACAGCAAACAAAGAGAGAAGCTGCAGATTTCAAACATGAAACTAAGTGCCCCTGTTAGGAACTTCAAGCCCATCGGAACATGACCAAGGAATTCTTCTTGCCCATAAAGACAATAGATGTCTGGATTGTATTAAAGAGACTGGGACAGGCTGTTAATAAGATTCACACATGGTTATAGCTGCCATATCCATGTTGTCTAGGTTGAGTTGGAGGATACTTTATTGCTGGGGTGTCATTAGCGCCAGGTTGTGTCGGTATATAAAAAAATCTCTTTTTGTCACTGTGGCAAAGTGTAAGTCCTGCACATGGAGAAACATGTAGTTTATTGTAGGTTTTTGTGTTAATTGTTAACATATTGATTTTATTAATTGTTTAGCTGCTGTGTCGCTCTGCCGGGAACAATTACCCGTCTGCGAGGAGCAGCAGCTGAAAGCAATCAGCTGTTCCAGCAGGTGGGTGGGCGTGTCTCAGCGGAGCGTCAGTATAAAAGCATGATGATCGCTGTGATTGGGGCTGCTGCAAGGCCTGCCATTTTTACGGCACCTTTGCTTTATAGTTTGTTGTATTTTTATTTTGCACTTTTTGTACAGCTTGATGTACTAGTCCTCTGTGCATTACCATCGCTGGTAACGTCACATGACCACCTTTATTTTACTTTTGTTTTCTGTCTGTTTGTTAATAAAACCTGCGCGCCTGTGCCGGCGTTTTCAACTTTCAACTTCTTCACCCCATGTCTGTCTCTCTGTGTGCTTGAACAGCGGCTACCTACACGCGTGACACTAGGAAGACCCTGTCACAGTCACCCATAATTGCCCAAAGTTATACCCTATAAGAGATTGTTGACATTGTGGAGGAGAGCACTGCAGGATTAACACTACGGAACCCTTCAACTGCAAGACAGTGATCGTGAAGTAATTGATCAGCCAAGGCTGTTTGAAGAGGCAGGAGTCGCCGGCAGCCCAGAAATAAGTTAGTTTAGGGGAGGTTGATCCCAAACAGTGTATAGAGAGGGTTTTCGTAGTATAGTAGGTCTCTTTTAGTGAGACTACTGCTAGCCTTGTGTGGCAAACTTTTATTTTTTATTTTCTTTATTAAATCCAATGCTAAGATTACCATTGTTGGCGTGTCAAAACCCACTGATCTGTTTCTTATTCAGTATTATTCAATGACGACCCAACCACAAGCGCCTTTCATGGTAAGGCATCTCAAAGAGCTTCATAATCAAATTAAATGAAAAGGTCTATGGAAGAAGACCAAACAATAAAAGTCAAATGAAAACACTAAATAAAAACATAAAACACATTCACACGCTTTAAAAAACAAATAGTCCTTTAGTAGTGAATTAAACCCTGGCAAAGTATTCCAGAGAGCTGTAGCATAGTCAAAGAGGAATATAATGTACTGGGCAAGACACTTCTTTTGCAGTCACTCCTGACAGAATGTATGGTCAGGGGTATTTAACTTTTATTAATAATTAGTCATTTATCAGATGATAAGCAACTTACAATAGAACCTCAGTGTTAGTGACTGAGCATGGATTTGAACCACTGGACCACCAAGCTTTTAACCTTTAAGTCACCGGGGTGAAGGGCAGTTAAGATACAGTTAGTTTAAAGATTAAGTATTTTTAAATGAGAACATGTCTATCAGTAAGCACCAGCACCAGAGGAATGCCAGCACTTTCACTTTTTGCCTTTTTAAAAATGTTCTGCTTTAAATCAAGGGTTCTTTTTAATTCAGCCAGCTTTTCTTGCCTTTGCTTTCCTTCAAACTCGCCATATTTTTCTTCTGTTTCGTTTCATAGTGGCGCCTTAAATTGAATTATTTCATCACCACAATACTTCCCTTACATACCAAGCAAATGGGGTTTTCTTGCTGCTCTACAAATAACTATTCAAACTCCCACCTTTCCTGAAACAATCTGCCTTCCTTATCGATCTTTCTTTTCTTGGACATTTTGAGGGTTATATTATCATTTTGGACGGCCAGTAGGCTACAGTGTCTAACGAAAAACACTCCTTAAGCACCAAGCTCGAGATATGATTGGTTGTCTTTCGCAGTCTTCTGTTTTCTTATTTGGAGTTCTTACGTGTAATAACCCAATAGACTCAAACTGGGCAGGGTCAAATTACACTGTAATGAATGAACCTTGCAGGGGACCGGATAAAGTATCTCCAAAGGCCATATTTGGCCCATGGGCCTTGAGTTTCACACCCCTGCTTTACTGTAACAATGTTTCAGGGCTTTTAAATCAAATGAAAAAAATAAAACAGAAATGCTAGTTTAAACTCGGTTTCCAGATGAAAGTTAATCAGAAGAGCCCCAACTTCACAGACATCTCTAGTATTGCTACACTGTAAAGAAGAATAAGCTAAACTTTTAGAGTTCAGAAATCTAATTAAGGTAATGGAATACAACACAGCAGTATTGTTTTACACAGGAATTCCAATTGTATGACCAATTCAGTGCTTGGTTCTAATCAGTCCATTCCTGGCAGTTAATGCAGCTTGTCAGCCAATCAAAGATGAGCTATAGTCCCATACAGTACACGTTCTTGTAATACACAGCTTTATTGGCATGATTAAATTGTTTAAGTTGACAAAGCATATACACACATGAACTACAACACAGCACATATATGTATAGTGGGCTCTGTTCACTCAAAAAAATGTAAATAATTTTCTGTTAAGATGGATTAAATAAAGTTTGATATTCATAACACTGCTTTAGACTGTTAAGTGATGTTTAGAACAGTTATACTCCTAAAAAACTATATAATATGTCAAAAACAGAGCATGTATATTTTAATCTATAACAAAAACAATCAATGTAAAAAACAACAAATTAGAAAAACACAATAGCTGTTTAAAGTGGTGATATCAAACAAAAAAGCCCAAGTTAGGAGAAGCAATTGGGACAACCTTGGCAAGCATCAAGCAAATAGGCACAATTGGAAAGGTGCTGGGGCCCAACATTCACACAATTTTTGCTTCTAACTTGGCTTCTTTTTGTGATCGCTCCACTTTACATTGAAATGCTCATTCCCTTATCAGCTGGGTTGTAACCAGAATAAAAATGCTGAGACACATATGTGCCAAGGACAGTGCTCAACACAGACTGAAGTGTTCTTGGTTATCCTTACAAGCACTACCATAGAGAGAAAGGCAGACAGGGAATGGGAGAGGCGCCATCACAGGTGCAGACAAGTATGCTTTGGGGAAACACATGGACACATGCAGGTAAGGCACAGGACAGACATTTAGTCCATACATACAAGAATACGTGAAAAAGAATGAAGTAATATATTTCCAACAATGAAGATGATAAACAAGACCAATAATGGCAACAAGTGCAAGGGATAATGAGAATGCAGGGTAAGTGTATGGGAAGTGACAGTTGATGTGGCAGGCATTGCAGATCCAGGGCAGGGTGTTGGAGCATTATTTTTAGTTGTGCATCATCAATGTTCCTTGTTGCAGATGTGACTTTTGAGCTGATAAGGGAAAGGTAACAGGACCCTTGAAGTTGTACAAAGAGCATTTCAATGTAAAGTGGAGCGATGAAAAAAGAAGCCAAGTTAGAAGCAACAATTGTGAACGTTGGGCCCCAGCACCTTTCCAATTAAGAACATAAGAACATAAGAAAGTTTACAAGCGAGAGGAGGCCATTCAGCCCATCTTGCACGTTTGGTTGTTAGTAGCTTATTGATCCCAAAATCTCATCAAGCAGCTTCTTGAAGTCTTCTTGAGTCAACATAAACTCCTAGGTCTTTTTCATAAATTCCTTCTTCAATTTCAGTATTTCCCATATGATATTTATAAAGCACATTTTTATTGCTTGCATGCAGTACCTTACAATTGTCTCTATCAAATGTCATTTGCCACGTGTCTGCCCAGTTCTGAATCTTGTCTAGATCATTTTGAATGACCTTTGCTGCTGCAACAGTGTTTGCCAGTCCTCCTATTTTTGTGTCATCTGCAAATTTAACAAGTTTGCTTACTATACCAGAATCTAAGTCATTAATGTAGATTAGGAAGAGCAGAGGGCCTAATATTGATCCCTGTGGTACACCTCTGGTTACCTTGCTCCATTCTGAGGTTTCTCCTCTATTCAGTACTTTCTGTTTTCTACATGTTAACTACTCCCTAATCCCTGTCCATGTTTCCTTGAATCCCTACTGCATTCAGTTTGAGTATCAACCTTTTATGCAGGTCAAAAACTTTCTGGAAATCTAAATAAACCATGTCATATGCTTTGCAATTATCTGACGTTGTCGATGTTGCATCCTTAAAAAAAGTAGGTTAGTTAGACACGATCTCCCTTTCCTAAAACCATGCTGACTGTCTCCCAGGATACTGTTATCATATAGGTAATTTTCCATTTTGGATTTTATTATAGTTTCCATAAGTTTACTGTACATATAATAGAAGTCAAGCTTGTTGGTCTGTAGTTACCTGATTTGGTTTTGTTTCCCTTTTTGTGGATCGGTATTATGTTTCCAATTCTCCAGTCTGTTGGTAGAACCCCTGTGTCAAGAGACTGTTGCATGATCTTGGTTAGTGGTTCGTAAATAACTTCTTTCATTTCTTTGAGTACTATTGGGAGTATCTGATCAGGTCCATGGGATTTGTTTATTTTAAGAGCTCCTAGTCCCTTTAACACGACTGCCTCGGTTATGCTAAAGTTATTTAAAACTGGATAGGAACTGGATGACATGTGGGGCATGTTGTCTGTATCCTCCTTTCTAAAAACTTGAGAAAAGTAATCATTTAATATATTTGCAATTTTTTTTCTTGGTACTTGATTTTGCCATTTGTATCTCCTAGACATTTTACCTCCTCTTTGAATGTTCTCTTACTGTTGTAATATTTGAAAAACATTTTGGAATTGGTTTTAGCCCCCTTAGCAATGTTCATTTCTATTTCTCTCTTGGCCTTTCTAACTTCCTTTTTGACTTGCATTTGCAGTTCCGTGTACTCTTTCTGTGTACTTTGTTTTTGGTCCCTTTTAAGTGCTTTTTTTCGCTGAATAATTGAGCTATTAAACCATTTTGGCAATTTTGTTTTAGATTTAGATTTGTCTACTTTTGGGATGTAATTGTTTTGTGCCTCTAGTACTACATTTTTAAAAAAACAACAATCGCTTTTCTGTGGATGCTTTCTCTGTTAGTCTCTGTTTCAAACCTTCATAATTTGCCTTTCTAAAATTGTAAACCTTAGCTTTAGTCATTACTTTTTGGGTTTTAAAAATCACTTCAAATGAGACAATGCTGTGGTCTGAGTTTGCCAATGGTTCTCTGACCTCTGTTTTAATTATTCTGTCTTCGTTATTTGAAAAAACTGAATCAAGGCATGCCTCCCCTCTAGTCAGTGCCTTGACAAATTGTATTATGAAGCAGTCATTTGTCATTTCCACCATTTCATTTTTGTCTGTCATGCTTACCATTGGGTTTTCCCATTTTATATGGGGAAAGTTGAAATCCCCCATTAGTATGGCTTCTCCTTTGCTGCACACATTTCTAATGTCATTATATAACAAATTATTTTGCTCTGCATCTGAATTTGGCAGTCTATAGCATGCTTCTATTATTATGCCCTGTGGCAGAACAGAGCTCTGCCCTTTATAAATTGGCAGGGATGAGGTTAAATTCACCTACGTGTCTGGGTTTATTGTGTTCAGGTGGCTGGGGTTGATTGGATTAACGATCAATCAGCACCCAGCTACCTGACATAAAAGGAGGCCTCAGCTTCCCATTAGGGAGTGAAGGGAGTTGAGGAAGCAAGCTAATGCTTGCTGCTTGCTGCTTGCTGCTTGCTGCTTGCTGCTTGCATATATTCTGATCCAGTGTAGGCATGGCCCAGTCTGGGAACCTTTTCTGTAAGTTTTGCTTTGTGTTTGTGTTTTTGTGCTTAAATACCTTCATTTTAGCCCTTGTGCCCTTGTATTTTGTGCTTATTTGTTAGTAAAAGTAATATTTTTTTGAACTGCTGTCGGCCTCTGGGCCTCTATCCACTTGCCAGCCTGTCACATGTCCTTTGATTTTTTTGTTCATTATTCTGACCCATATTGATTTGCCATTGTTTTCATTGTCCAGATTTAACACCTGGGCTTCAAGACTGCTTCTTATGTATAGCACTACCCCTCCACCTCTTCTGTCCTGCCTGTATACCCACAAATATTATATTCTTCTCCATCACTCAGACAACCAAGTTTCTGTAACACCTATCACATCATATTTACTTGTTAGTGCAGTAGCTTCAACTTCTAATATTTTGTTTCTGACACCAAGCATTTAAATAAATACACTTAATGGCTGTTCCCCTTGTTTTGATGTGGTCTCCCTTCTGTTTTTCTGTTGATTTGTCCCCCCTTCCTTTCTAGTTTAAATACTTCTGAAGCTCCTCGAGGTTCTGCCTATTTGCTTGATGCTTGACAAGGCTGCACCAATTGCTTCTCCTAACTTGGGCTTTTGTGTTTGATATCACCACTTTAAACAGCTGTTGCGTTTTTCTAACTTGATTTTTTACATTGACAATGTTTTTGTTATAGATATCACTTATTTTTTTTACTTCATCAAATAGTGACAAATAGACAGCCAAGAAAAAAGAGAGTAATAAGTAGAGTAATAAGAGAAATGAGAAAAGATTTGAAAGCAAAATAATGGTAGAAGGGACATTTAGACAATATTGAAAGTGTAAATACTGTATTCTTTTAGTTGCAAATGTACATCCATGAGTGGTGAAAACAATATGTCTATTTGGTAGGTATTGATATTTAGGTAGGTTCAAAACTACAATGTTATGAATGGTTAAAAAGGTACCGATGCATGGCAGTGCTAAATAGTAGTATACTAACACATTTTAATGCTTTGAAAAAAAAACATTATTTTCCTTGTTTATAGAGGTGTTATGAAGTTAGGTCAATATAAGGCATTTGTAAAGCATTCGATCTCTTCATAAAAGCCCATATCCATGTCCTTTGCATTTCTTGGCCATGGTTTGACTTCAATGAGTGCAACATTTGCATGCCCCCATTTTCCAGTAGCACCCACAGCTAGAAAAGAGTGTCCTGAAGTAGCACCCTGTCATTGATGTATGATAATGGAAGCTAATTGGTCATTCCTGTTGTCCACAGTAATTTTGCTCTTCTGCACAGCAGTAAACTTGGCTTTGTGTCATTTTGTAATGGCCCCGTCTGGTTTGGTTTCCCAAAGCTGGAGTGCAATCATTCTTCCTGCTGAATGAATAAGTTCACGTTTCATGACTGGAGAAGTTTTGCATTGCCTACATTTGCTACCAAGAATCGTTGCCCATTTGTCATTTCTATAAATGAGTTCTTCCAAACACATGGAATCTGTACCAGCAGGTACATGTAGAGGGTAAGCATGCAACACCTGTCGGTTTGATGAGTAGTAGTTACATCTACTACATATAATGTCATGACTTATTGTGACTGAAACCATGCGAGATACTTCAAGACACATTTCAACCAATTTGATGAGAAAATCTGCAACATCTTGCTGCTCAACTCTATTGAAGGGTTCTCCTAAGAAGTGACAAATATCCACAGTAGTTAGAGATGCAGTGGATGGCAAGTGATCATCGTTGTAAACAACTCCTTGTAGCCTCTTGTTGACTGTGGTTTGATGAATCCTTCACAGTTTGCAAGTGAAGAAGGAACTGCAATGTTGCATTTGCATAGCATGAGGTGAGATTCAGGTTGCTGAAGCATCTGAATGGATGTGCAAGTGTTCTCTTAGAAGATTGAGGCTTTTGCTGTTCCTGAACATTAGTGATGGCTCGGTGAATGAAATGCATTCAGTATTTTATCTTGTGTCCCTTGGTCTCCTTCAAGCTTATCAATTTAGGGCAATAAATCCCTCTGAGCCTATTGTACTTAATAAATTATTCCTTTATTTATTTTTAATTAAACAAGGAACTACAAATTATCAGAGATTTAGACAAGGAAGCTAGATGCCACTCTTGTGTACAATTCCATTATATGGTATCTACCAAACAGGAAACTAGATATTTTCAAACAGGAAATGTAGCATTTCAGCTGGTCAAGCATGGATGTAAGCTTAAATTAAAGCATTTCAACAACAGTGCAGTGGTGCAGTGGTCTAAGACTGTGTGCTCTTCAAGGAAGTCATGTTGCAAGTTCAAACAACGATCATTTTATTTTTATTATTATTGTTTTGTTTTTGGTGCAATATGTGCTGTTTTGAAACATAAATAAATTGTTTAATATAAATGGTGTGGATATCAAACTGTTTGCGTTCCCTGGTTTATTTTGACGTTGATCAATGTGTGGAATCACATGACTGGTAGATGTCCAGTTATTTAGCTTTTCTGTTTGAAAAGTCGCTACACACTCTTAAAGTAACAATTTTAACAATGGAGTCACCCATACCTTTGAATGTTTACGCTCAAAGTTTGAAATCATGGACAGAGTCTACATTATTTTTTCACCAGAGTACTTCTACTTTCGTCAGAAAAAAAATTGAGACGAGTGGCGTAAAAGGATTTTAAAAGATCAAATATACACATTTCCCACTCGCAAAATGCAAAGACAATGTTACAGTCAAACTTATGGAGTCCCAATTATATACAAACATGTTATGGGTTATTAAAGATATATTATTTTAAGGCAGTTCCAGTTTTTTTAAACTAAAAACAAAATGTCTGCCTGTGACAAAGTACACCACCACAGTGCTATTTATTTGTGTTTTATGTTGTATGTAATGTGTTAATGTTAGTGTACAGTCATTGGTGCATGGAATATAAATGGGCCTGTGTAACATGAGTGATTTAAAATGTATATTTGTATTTAAACACAAGGATTGCACAGCACTTCACGTGCAGGTAAAGTGTAATAATATATGAGCATGAGAAATTCACTAAATTGATTCACGTGCAGTTGTACCGAGACTCAAATTGAATAACTGATTAGCAATCAAGTCTCGGTACAGCTGCATAAAAGCAGCATGTTTTCACTCACTCAGGGTAGTGTGTTCGGTGAGTGGAGAACGGGTGTGAAGAGGAGAGAATTAAAAACGTCACTAAAGTAAATAACTGTTTTGATTCACCGTGTTTGTTTTTTGTTTAGTGTTGTCCATTTTGTTTACCTTTTATTTTGACTGCAAGTGCGGTGTCCTGTTTTGGTGTACTGTTTTTCTGTTTAAATCTTATTTTTTGTATTAAATGCTGAGCGCAACCAAGTGCTCAGCTTCACCAAACTCTGCGTCTCTGTCTGTCCTATGTGTTACTGGGTTAGGGTTAGGGTTAGGGTTAGTGTTACGGGTCTGATGTCACCACTCAGCCAGCCGTGTGACATATGGTGTCAGAACAGGATAACAGCACCCCCAAGCATCAGACCAGGGAAAAGTGTTTTTTTTTTTGTTTTGTTTTTGGAGGAAAAAAATGGAAGGCTGGAACTGGAGAGACAGCTGCGGGGAACTGGAAAATCTCCTCGGTGGTCTGGAGGACCAAGGATGGGTGCCATGCTTGCAGGGTATACAGGCACAAGGAGGAACCAGCCCAAGAGAGGAAGGTGAGGAGAAGGAGCAGGAAGAGAAGGGGGAGAGGAAAGCTGCAACAGCAGGAGGAGGTTGGGGATGATGGTTGGGAGGCCTGTTTAAAGTACCTCGCGGTGGAGTTGTGCCCTGGCTGTGGGGTATATGGGCACATATTGGCCCTATGCCCCACACAATACGCAGAGGGGGAGGTAATGCCTGAGGTGCAGGAGCCCGAACGTCCACAGCCCGAGAGGTCCCGGAGCATCCACAGCCCAGAAGCCTTTCCCATCCTTTGAGGAGATGCTGGACTGGGTGTTGGACCCGGAGTGGAACGGAGAGGACCTCCCACAGGTTGTTGACCTGCTGTGGGCCAGAGATAGGGAATGTTGGGAAAGCTGGGAACAACGTCAACTACTTGGCTGCCGAAATGGGACTGCCCCAGCAGGTTGCATTCCAAGTAGGAGGAGACCACCAACCTCAGCAGCCTTTCTGCTGCTGGAATTGCCCCGTCTGAAGGAGTCAGCCTGGGAGCTATTGGCACTTCTGCCTTTCCGCTGCCATTGGTACAGTGGGCAGAGAGACTCACCCCACTGTCAATACATCTACTGACAGCATTTCCAGTAGCAGCCTGGCTACTGGCAACATTGCCGCCCATCAACCCCTTAAAGTCCCTGTTCTTGGCCCGGGACTTTGAGCAAGACTTTTGGGATTTTAAGGGGGGAGGTGGCCGATTAGGCCAGGTGTGCTTTGCACAAGAGGGGGTATATGTGGCAAAGTGCCCTGCCCCTGTGCTATTTATTAGTGTTTTATGTTGTATGTAGTGTGTTATATTAATGTTGGTGTATAGTCATTGGTACACGGGATATAAATGGGTCTGTGTAACAAATGGTTTAAAATGTATATTTGTATTTAGGCACAAGGATTGCACTGCACTTCACGTGCAGGTAAAAAGTAATATGTGAGCACGGGAAATTCACTAGATTGATTCACGTGCATCGATGTTGAAGCTTTGGACGAAACTAGACTTGCCCAAATTAATGGCATGGGCGAACTAGGTTCACCCAGCATCGATTTTGAAGCATTGGATGAAACTAGACTCCCCTGGGCTAGCCCCTAAATTCAGTGAAAACTGAAGAAACATGTTTCACCCAGTCACCTTTTCAAGTTCTGGGCCAGGAGCTCCCAGGCCAGGAAGATGAATGATTACACCGTGTAACAAATTTTATTTATTTATTTTTTTGTTCCTGGGTAGTAAGTGTTATTTTCTAATTGCTTATGCCTCAAAAGTATAGAAAATGGCTATTATTCCCCACAAACTTTGCTTTTGTGACCAGGACAGGTAAATTTCAAAATATCACTATTTCCAATGAGAAAACAAGTGCTTTTTTGTCTTTTTGTTCACATAAAATCAGAAAACAACATATGAATCCAAATTAACATGTATTTATACTAAAGTAATACAAAAATGACTACAAAAGATTTAGAAGTGAGTAGTTTTTTGAGATTTATGATTATACTGTAAATTTACGTGAATGTGAATTATGTGAATGAAAGACACACATTTGCCCGTTTTCCCATTGGAAATAGTGATATTTTGAAATATCACTGCCCTGGTCACAAAAGCAAAGTTTGTGGGGAATAATAGCCATTTTCTATACTTTTGAGGCATAAGCAATTAGAAAATAACATACTACCCAGGAACAAAAATTGTGTTATATAGTGTTATTAAACATTTAGCACTACAGACAGTATGAATAAAAAAAATTAAATTAAAAAGTATTATAGGTCCTTAGTTTCAATTTCTGTGGGAAGGTTGGTTAGATTACATCAAAATGTCTGTAGGGGGCGTGAGGGAAGGAAAATACTATACCATGTGGTGAGGGCAAATTCAAATATCTGATGAGTGCCGAAAAAAGTGGTAACTTCGAGATTCGCCCTTGGTGAAACTTGGCCTGGGCAAAACTAGACAGAACATCGGATTTCACCCTTAACATTTCGCCAATAGCCATGGTCAAGGAAGTTAAATGAAATATTGATTATTAAACACATAATCAGAAATTAACCCATACGTTTCTTTATTTTATTTTTGTAAGTTAAATTACTGTGCTGTCAACTTGCGAGCACACTGCTACAGTTTTGTTCTTATGAAGCATGTGAATACAAAATACCAGAACTAGGACAATCCCAGTTTTTCCGGGACATCTGGTAACACTAGTCAAACTTACTTCTTCCTGGCCTGACACCACCACACAAGCCAGCCTGTTCACAATGACACATTGTAAACAATGTATTGTAGGGCAAGGAGGAGTTATTCCACATCACAGGCTAATTTGAGGTGCCGTCTGATTGTCTGAGACAGCAATCATGAAATAAAACACTTGCCTGCTAAAGAATACGGGGTTAGAATTTGTTTCACTGCATCTAAGTGTTCCTTCCTGTATTTGAATCACCACAGGCCAGAGTATTCCAGCAGTAAAATGGTACACAAGACTAACCCATAAAAGGTCTCAAGTTTGGGGTATGGAGTAATTACATCATACAATAGTGCATACAGAAAGGTATGAACACCTAATTGACCGGTAATTTGTAGTCTTGTCAGTTTGGGCTTCAAAGACAAGCCACAACATGAATAAGCAGTCTTTTTTGTGTTTTAGTGTTTTCAATGGTCTGGAAGTTGGGCTCTTATCTACACTGTCTACATTTACACTGCAGTAAATGCATACACCTCAATTAAGGAAAAATGCAACAAATGCATCTGTGTTTGGACATTTAAAAGCAATGTTTTGGTTATTGCCTGGAACATGCAAAGTTTTTTTGCCTTGTTAACAGGGGAGACCTGCGCTGACTCTCTGAGCGCATTCGTAGTGCTTGACACGGAGAGGTGGGAAAGAGGGTGTGTGGGTTTTCCCCCTCTCTGAGTTACTGAGGGACGGGCTTTGGGGGGTTGCTGCACTAACAAAATGATGCTCTGTGGTTCCCTCAGGTCTGCCCCCTAGGAGACGAAATGAGTCAGCCAGCTGGCGGAAGCTTTGCTGCCGGACCAAGCACGGCCGGAGAAGAGCGAGCAAAATAATTGATTAAAGAAAAACAGAAAGGAAATATTATTTTTGCAGCAGGAAAAAACTTGGGCAGACCCCGATTAGTGTGTATGGGTGGAGGGAACACACCAGTATAACGGAGACCTGGGCCGTGCGGTTAGCCACGGTCCGGGTAACGATGCCAAGTGCAGCACCTTTTATTTTGTAGTTTTATTACTGTGTTTTATTTTCCCTTTTTCTTTTGCCTTTTGTTCTCATTATTTCTGAGCACTTGCATCTGCACTGGACTCTGTACCTGACCTGGTAAACCGTGGTTCTGTTTACTGTTGGCAGTATTCAGGCCACGGACCACAGTGCCCTCTGCGGACTAAAATAAATCATTGCAGAAGGAAAATAAAACCAGACACCTGTGTGGTGTTTCCAAATACACCTTTCTGTCTCCTGTGAGTCAAGTGAATTACCCACCACCATTCCACACCTTGTATTATTCATTTTGTTCTCTTGTTAATTTACTAACTAAAATGCAATACATTTATTAAAAAGCAGAGATGAGATGTAATGACTTTCCTCTAATACTACACACACTGGGAGCACAACTCTGTAGTTTTGTAGCCATCATTTTGGGGATTACTGTTCTAGATTGAAGTTTCTCCTGGGTGCTGATCTGGAGAATCTGTTGGACTGCACGTTTGAAGCCAGGGATCTTGCCCGTTGCAGGTTGCAGCTTTGCATACTGTTGCATTAAGTTCATTTTTATTAATAATATTTTACATTAGTACTGGAATTGTTAGAAAGAATGCATTGATCTGCAGTTGAGAACAATTTTACTGTTTGGTATTGAAAATAAGATAATCCTGTGTAAATTGAGTTATTTGAGAGAGCAATATCATATGGTGGCTGAGAAGTGCAATGAGGAAGGTTCTGGCGAATGTTGTGAAGTGCAATGAGGATGGTTCTGGTGATTGTTGTGAAGTGCAATGAGGAAGGTTCTGGTGATTGTTATGAAGTGCAATGAGGAAGGTTCTGGTGAATGTTGTGAAGTGCAATGAGGATGGTTCTGGTGATTGTTGTGAAGTGCAATGAGGAAGGTTCTGGTGATTGTTATGAAGTGCAATGAGGAAGGTTCTGGTGAATGTTGTGAAGTGCAATGAGGAAGGTTCTGGTGAATGTTGTGAAGTGCAATGAGGAAGGTTCTGGTGATTGTTATGAAGTGCAATGAGTAAGGTTCTGGTGAATGTTGTGTGAAGTGCATTTCTTTATATAAGCTATATCATGTATTGGAAACTTGTTGTCTTTTCCACTGAGGTCAAGTGTGATCAGTTCATTCAGAGCACATTTAGCAGGAGCTTGATTGTTCAACTGCCTTTACCTGGTTTTGAGCTTGCTTTGCTTGCTGGAGAAACACAATCACTGAAATTTACTTTCTCATTCTATTCAAATCCTGTGATGACCTTTTAGTTCTGCCAGCCCCACCTACTCAAGGCAGATTTAGGGACACAATATAATAATTCAGTATAAGTGTAACAGAATGCAGTGGCACTCAGAATGATGGCAAACACCATTGATTTGCATTGTAAAGTGCAATGACTTGTGAAACTGCTCTTAAAACTCCATTTACGCCTCAGCTTTACTAAATACCCACACCCCTGACTTACAGTACTATGAAAAAGCATTTCCCCCTGTCTGTTTTGCTGCATTTTTGCATGTTTTTGGCACTGAATGTTATCAGATCTTCAAGTAAAATTTAATATTAGATTAAAGGTGACCCTGAATGAACAAATAACACACAATTTTGATACTTATTTCATTTATTTATTAAAGAAAGTTATGCAACACTCAATGCCCCGTGTGAAAAAGTAATCACCCTCTTAGACTCAATAACTGGTTACGCCACCTTTAGCAGCAATAACTGCAACCAAACGCTTCCTGTAGTTATTGATCAGTCTCTCACAGCGTCATGGAGGAATTTTGGCCCACTCTTTCATGTAGAACTGCTTCATCTCTGACATTTGTGGGTTTTCGAACATAAACTGCTCATTTCAGGTCCTGCCACAACATTTCAATTAGGTCTAGACTTTCACTAGGACATTCCAGAACTTTAAATTATTCTTCAACCATTCTGATATAGACTTGCTTGTGTGTTTCAGATCACTTTCTTGCTGCATGACCCAGCTACGCTTCAGCTTCAGCTTCAGCTCATGGACGGATGGCCTGAGATTCTCCTGTAGAATTCTCTGACACAGAGCAGAATTCATGGTTCCTTCAATGATGGCAAGTCGTCCAGGTCCTGATGCAGCAAAGCATCCGCAAATCTTGACACTACCACTACCAGGCTTGACCGCTGGTATGAGGTTCTTACTGTGGAATGCAGTGTTTGGTTTTCGGCAGACATGATGGGGCCCATGCTGGCCAAAAAGTTCCCCTTGTCACTCATCTGTCCATAGAACATTGTTCCAGAACTCTTAAAGATCATCCAGGTGCTTTTTGGGACGAGACGAAACTTGAGATGAACATTCCTGTTCTTCTTTGTGTGGTTTCTGCCTTGCTACTCTGCCATGAATCCCATTTTTACCCAGTATCTTTCTGATGGTGGAGTCACGAACACTGACCTTAGATGAAGTGAGAGAGGCCTGCAGATCCCTGGATGTTGTTCTAGGGTTCTTTGTGACTTCCTGGACAATTTTACGCCTTGCTTTTGGAGAGATTTTGGCAGGACGACCAATCCTGGGAAGATTCACTACTGTCCTAAACTTTCTCCATTTGGACAATATGGCTCTGACTGTGGTTTGGTGGAGCCCCAGAGCTTTTACAATGACTTTGTAACACTTTCCAGACTGATAGGCATCAACAACTTTTCGGGAGGAATTTCAGGAATTTCTTTTGATCATGGCATGATGTGCCTCTAGAACCTGTGTGCTGACAACTTCCCTCTGATGATAAGGGCCAAAGTTAGTCAGATTTATATTGGGCAGAGCTGGCCCAAATCAGGCCTGATTGTAAACCAAAAAGTATTCAAACAGCTAACCCTAATTATCCCTTTAATTGGATTGAGTTAACTAGGAGGGCAATAACTTTTTCACACCTGAAGATTACATGTTTGATTACCTTGCACACCAAACAAATGAAAGAAGCACCAAGCTGATGTGAAAAAAGTGCAAAAATTCAGAAAATTAGACAGTGCCAGTAATTTTTCACGGCACTGTATAGGCCTGATGAGGCTGGGGTTTGTAAATGAAAGGAACAGAGAGACTGACAAACTTTTTATAAAAAAAAAGTCTGTTGAAATGTGAAGGAAATAACACACACAGACCTTGAGTGATTTATACATAAACTCCTGTTGATGGGTGGTGGGTAATTCACTTGGCACACAGGAGACAGAAAGGTTTATTGGGAAACACCTCACAGGTATCCGGTTTTATTTTCTTTTTATAATGATTTATTTTAGCCTGCAGAGGGTGCTGCTGTCCATGGCCTGAATACTGGCAACCTTAAACAGGACCACTCATTTACCAATTCAGGTACAGGGTCCAGTGCACATGCAAGTGCTCAAAATAATAATAAAAACAAAATGGAAAATAATGGAGCTGCACTCGGCAGCGTAACCTCGACTGTCGCTATCCGCATGGCCCAGGTCTCTGTCCTACGCCTCTTAGCCTGCTTCCTATACATATCTGGGGTCTGCCCAAGATAGTATTATTCTTTTATTTTCCTTCTGGTTTATTAATTTTTCCGACTGTTCTCGATCTTGGAGCTGGGCTTCCGGTAGCTCGTAGTTTGTCTTTTAGGGGCCGACCTGAGGGAACCACAGAGCGTTATCTTATAGGTGCAGCAATCCCCCAAACCCGCCCTTCAGCCACTCGGAGAGAGGAAAAGCCCACACACCCTCTTTCCCACCTCTTCATGTCATTGTTGTGACTGACCAACGGATCTTACGAGGGTGCTGCCCCCTACCTGCAGGACCATGCATACTCCAGATAGTCAGCACAGACCTCCCCTGTTACAGCTCCCTACCAGAAAAATGTTTGTTCAATTTAATTTGCAATATTGCGGTGTAAAATAAATATGACCGCTAGGGGTGTGCAACTGTAATCTCTACCCCCCTCTGCAGCTGTGGCAGCTCTGAGTTAGTAAATGGAAATGTCTATAAAAATCACCGCTAGGCATGCCCCTAGTGCTTGTTTTTCAAACCTCTTAAGCTTTTATAAATGCAGTTTTTATGAATGGCTGAAAATCACCAATAGTTAGTAAGTCTTGCCAAAGTAGTAACAGCAATATGAACATTTCACATGCACAAAAATGGCCAAGTTAGCATAAGAAGTAATATCCACAAAAGGGGAAACAAACAAGGATCAGCCCTGTAGAGATTTAATGTAAAGGTTTTTTTCCCCACATTTTGACTACCTATCTCTTCAAATTGTGTTTTCTATGTTGGTAATTTTATATATCCACCACTATTTAAACAGTGTTTTGTATAATGATAGAGTCTGAAACAACTGCCATAGCGGTACCTGTTGGAATACCTTAGATTACCCACAACCCCCTGCATAGGTAGTCATGCTATGCCTCTATTCCTTATTCTAACTACATTATTCAAACTTATTCTGACTTATTGTTTCTCATACTTGTGAATACAGCCCTTGAATATATTTGAAGTTTTAAGTGTAGGAAAAAAAACAGACATTTAAAAAAAAAAACTAGTACCTTGTTAAAATATACAAGTGTTGTTATCAGAGCCTTAATATCTAATACGATGCACACATTACATTGTACCAGTTTCAAATGCTTTTGTTTTTTAAACTAGCCTGAGGTTCTGGGTTGATAAATTAAACTTCTTCACAGTAACCTGAACACTTAACCTTCCCCTATCAGCCATAAATCTGTCCCACTCAGCACTTTGGCTCACTTAATGCTCTAATGCAGCAGCTGAGCTCTTTCATCTCCATCCCCTACACCACGAGAAATATTTACATTTTTTAGACGGTCAGGTTACTTTCTTGAAATCTGATGAGCCACAACTGGATGTATTGTACCGTTGCTAGACAGACTGTGTGAGCTTTAAGGGGGCATTGAAGGCATGAAAAACAAAAAAAGAAGGTGGCTATGTGTGGCTTAGGCTTCAGTTCATAGCTTCATTGGTGCAATCTTATCCAGGTCCCATTGGCCTTTGAGCTCCGGCAGAGTTAGCGAGGAGAATGAGCTGGAGGGAGTCCTCTTCATGGGCAGAGTTGGAGAGAATGGGCTGGAGGAAGTCCTCCTCAATCAGTATGAAAAGAGATATGTGACTTGACAGCAGGAACCAAGGTCACCACTGACTCTTGATTGTTAGGTGGATTTCAAAGGTAATATTTGCATTTCAAATTGGATAGAAAGTGGAAATACAGATGCATCAAAAAGGTTATCAAGCAATAAAAAGCAAATTGGTGAGGTAGTGAAATATCGCAGTTAAACGTAACTAACACGTTCACCTAGTTGTTACCTGTTTCACACATCCTGGTGAGTTTAAAGTATCCCTATGTCTTATGGCTGGTACACCAGAATGTAACCATGTATCTGACCCTTGCAGCTACAACATGACGCCCCCTAGAGATATCACATCTGTATATGAATTTTTTATTGAAGTAGTTCTTACATCCGCTAGATGCAAGGTGTTGCAGGGGACAGACATGTCAGAGAAGTTTGGGAACGAGAAAAGCCCATTCAGCCCATCAAGGCTCGTCCCTTGTTAGCGCACTTGTCTCCCCTACTGGGGGAAATCTAATTTAAAAGCACAGAATCTAGTCTTTTTTTTAACATGTTCCCAGTGCTTTAGATCCTACTACTTCACATGTTAGACTATTAAGATTCCACTACTCCCTCAAGTTTGGTATTATCTGCAAATGTATCAATCTTGCAACGTACATCTTGGTCCAAGTCATTTATACAAATGAGGTACAGTAAGGGTCCAAGTACAGATCCTTGTGGTACCCCATTAAGTACATCCTCCCAATCTGATTTTACACCTCTTGCTATTATTATCTGCTTATCTGTTTGTTTTTTAACCAATTCTGTATCCAATCACACCCTTCCTTGTATTCCTGCTTCTTTCATGTTGGACTTTGTCAAAGGCTTTATGAAAGTCAAGATAAAGGATATCATAAGAGTTGTCATCATCTACATTAGCTGTAACATCTTGAGAAAAGTCAAGTAGGTTAGTTAAGCGTGACCTCCCTCTTCTGCTGTCATATCATCAATTCCCTGTTCAGTCTATTTCTCTCAGATCCTGTCTCATCTCTTCTGCTGTTATATCTTCAGTTCCTTGTCCAGTCTATTTTTTTCAGTTCCTGTTTCATCTCTTCTGCTGTCATATCTTCAATTCCCTTCCCAGTCTAGTTCTCTCAGTTCCTGTCTCATCTCTTCTGCTGTCATACCTTCAATTCCCTGCCCAGTCTACCTCTCAGTTCCCGCTTCATCTCTTCTGCTGTCATATCTTCAATTCCCTGCCCAGTCTATTTCTCTCAGTTCCTGTCTCATCTCTTCTGCTGTCATATCTTCAATTCCCTGCCCAGTCTAGTTCTCTCAGTTCCTGTCTCATCTCTTCTGCTGTCATATCTTCAATTCCCTCCCCAGTCTAGTTCTCTCAGTTCCTGTCTCATCTCTTCTGCTGTCATATCTTCAATTCTCTCCCCAGTCTAGTTCTCTCAGATCCTGTTTCATCTCTTCTGCTGTCATATCTTCAATTCCCTTCCCAGTCTAGTTCTCTCAGTTCCTGTCTCATCTCTTCTGCTGTCATATCTTCAATTCCTTGTCCAGTCTAGTTCTCTCAGTTCCTGTCTCATCTCTTCTGCTGTCATATCTTCAGCTCCCTGCCCAGTCTAGTTCTCTCAGCTCCCGTCTCATCTCTTCTGCTGTCATATCTTCAATTCCCTGCCAGGTCTATTTCTCTCAGTTCCTGTCCTCTTTCAGTTCCTCTCCTATTTCTCCTCAATTCCCTGCTGTGGCAGTGTGCCCCGCAAAGGATTGTATTTTATGTTTATCTGTTGTATGTAGTGTGTTACTGTTGGTGTATGTATAAGTGCACAGGATATAATATGTGGTTTTGTAGCAGAAGTGTTTTAAAATGTATATTTGTATTTATACACAGGGATGGCACAATCACTTCACGTAGAGATTAAAATATGTATAGTTTGTGAGCACAGGATTGTACAAATTAGTTCACATGCCGAGATTCAGGTGAATGATTAATTAGTAATCAAATCCTGGCACAGCTGTATATATAGATGCACAAATCATTCACTCAGGGTAGGGTGTACAGTGAGGAGGTATGGGAGAGAGACAGAGGAGATACATTTAAATCAATAACAATTGCTATCTGTGCTGACCTAGGGCAGCAAGATACTTGTGTGGGTTAGTGTTTTGTTTGTTTTGTGTTCGTGAGTCATTTTTGTTCAACCTTTTACTTTCTGTTTAATAATAAACCAGCACAACAGCGCAATTCACATTTCACCTCGTAGTACTGTGTGTTCTTCGGGGTCTGACGTCACCGCTCAAACCAACTTGTCCACACCTGCCCAGTCTACCTCTCAGTTCCCGCTTCATCTCTTCTGCTGTCATATCTTCAATTCCCTGCCCAGTCTATTTCTCTCAGTTCCTGTCTCATATCTTCTGCTGTCTTATCTTCAATTCCCTGCCCAGTCTATTTCTCTCAGTTCCTGTCTCATCCCTTTAAAGTTAGCCTTCCTGAAATTATACACTTTAGTTTTTGCAGCCCAGGTAATTTTGAATGTAACCATGTTATGATCACTTGACCTCAGTGGTTCTACTACTTCTATATCACACAGCATGTTCTGGTTGTTTTTGAACACCAGATTTAAAATTGCTCTGTTGCTTGTCAGGCTTTTGACACAATGGGTCAGAAAGCAATCATTTACTACATTAATCAGTTCAGTTTCTGTGTTACCACATCCCTCTGGATGTTCCCAGTTTACATTGGATAATTGAAATCTCCCATGCTTACAGCATTCTTGCCCCTACATGCATTTCTATAGCTTTGTACATTAATTTACTATAAATTCTATTCTGACCTGTGGCTCTGTAACATACCCCAATAGAAAACACTTTAGTGCTTTCAGTGCTATAGTAAGTATTAGCAATTAATGAAAAAAAAACTGAAATGTCTTGGTTAGATAAATATTCACCCCCCTGGGTCAATACTTGGTAGAACCACCTTTGGCAGCATTTACTTGAGTCTTTTCGGGTAAGTCTCTACCAGGTTTGCACATCTGGATCATTCAATTTTCGCCCATTCTTCAAAATTGTTCAATCTTTGTCAAGTTGGATGGGGATTGTTGATGTTCACACATTGAAAGTGTTGAGTAGGTTGTGTAAATCAAAGGGGAAAAAAAATCCAATTTGATTTCAGGTTGTAACACAACAAACTGTGAAAACGTCCAAGGGGGGTGACTACTTCCTATAGACACGGTACCTAATAGCTTTGCCCAAATTGACTTGCTTTGGTTTGTAGACTGAAAAAAATCGATTTTTTTTTCTTTTTTCTTTTTTATTTGCTTCTAGTCCATTCCTAACATCTAGTCTACATATCTGAATAGGTTATACCCTTGTGTGGGTATAAAAAACATGAGATAATGTGGCTGTTCCCAATTAGCACCAATTATTACAGTTTGGAACAATCACATTCTCACATGTTTTTGGCAGGTACACAAATTAACCCCATCGCTGCCAACCACCATCAAAACACACACACTTACATTATTTACAGGCAGGGCTCTTGCTTTTTCACACCCTGTATGTGGAATTGTTCTCCATCTTCATCACTAAGCCAAGTTTCTGTTATTCCAACATCATACTTTTCAGTTGCTTCTGGCATCTAGATGCAGGCATTACATGATTGATTCTATTGACTTAGATGTTTAGCCCTATAACCTGGTTTTGGTTCCCACCATCCCTCTGCCTAGTTTAAATCATAGTGGAGTTTTGAAATTTGTAATGTTAGGTTTTATTGAACTGTAGGTTCAGATTTCGGTCTGTCTCTTTAACTCCTTAAGGTACAAAAGGAATCCAGTGCTTGTTCAAACAGTTTCTTCTTAAAATGCATTTGAGAGTGACTCAAGTATCATGAGGCAACAGACCATTTGGATGACCAGATCAATACTACATACAAGCTTAACATAAGACATACTGTAAAGAATTAAACATGGGTTTAACATGGGTTTTCAACATTTAGAAATCAATACGGTACTGTAAATGTGATTCTTGTGAAAAATCTTTGGGCTTGTTATTGAGGGAATGAATCACAAAATTTACTGCATGCTTTGTCTGAACTCTTTGTGCAACAATTCCCGAGATAGCCCTGTTGACTTTCATTTTCTCATGACCTACTTAACCCAGAGATTTGCCTTGGAATCTCTCAAATAAAGAGATGGTGTTAGCATTAGCAGTCCTCTATATCTTGTTCAACACCACTTCATTTTATTGAGCTGTAATGTATACGGGGGTGGAGGGGGGTCCTAGGCTTCCACTGTGGAGAACTGGGTTAGCAATGTGCTATTTCATTTATTTCTAAAATAGAAATGCTGTTAGTTTTGGCTAGGATTAACATCAGGACTGAATAAATTAAAGTATTTAGTGCTTAGAAATTTATGAGAGAGATGAGGCAATTTGGCCCATTTAAGCTCATTCGGTTCCCTGTAGATGAGTTATCTCAAAATGTTGTCAAGTTAGGTCTTAAAGGATTCGACTGATTGACCACCAAAATCATGACTAGGTAACATATTCCATACCCTAACCACTCTGTGTGAAGTAGTCTCTCCTACCTGTCCTAAGTCTATTTTTCCACTTCTTTACCAACTGCGCCCTCCGGTCCTGGTTTCTGTGTAGGGTTAACAGACTCCTGGTAATTGGTCATTCCAAATTGGTTAAAGTAGTTAAGCTGTGGTGCCCATTGATGAGCTTTACTGTGTGGCAGTTGACTACGACTGGAGTTATATGTCAACTACCACATGGTAGACCCTTCATCGAGAGGGCACCATCACTATTAGAAAATTACACTATGTAACACAATTTTTGTTCCTGGGTAGTAAGTGTTATTTCCTAATTGCTTATGCCTCAAAAGTATAGAAAATGGCATTTATTCCCCACAAACTTTGCTTTTGTGACCAGGACAGTGATATTTCAAAATATCACTATTTCCAAAGAGAAAACAGGCAAATGTGTGTCTTTTCGTTCACATAAAGTCAGAAAAAAACAACATATGAATCCAAATTAACATGTATTTATACTAAAGTAATACAAAAATGACTACAAAAGATTTAGAAGTGAGTAGTTTTTCAAGATTTACGATTATACTGTTTTTGGTAAATGTTTTTGGAAATGAGTCCCAAAATTTCTCCTAAAGGATCACATAAATAATTAGAGAAAAACATTAGTAATATTTTTTTTTTTTTGTCACAGCTGCTTTGAGTTTATCTGGACAGTGGCAGGTATCTGAATGGAACGATATTACTGAACTGTCCATGACTCGGTTTGTTGTTACTGAAAGATGCTGTGCTGCAGTCGAGCTGACAGGCTGTGATTGGCTGATTCAGCAGTTGCAGGTACAGGACCGGTTGCTTTCATCAGTGTATTGATTGGTTGGTTTTGGTGTATAATAAAATCAATTTTGACTAATTGTGTCTTTGTTTAATATTCGCTGTCCAACAGAACTGAGCTTTCAATACAGCAAGTCAAAATGAAAAAGCTGACACTTGCACAGGTTGATTTTAAGTTTGAATCACAGTTGATGCCGCAATGTGCCAGTGGGAATTGTCTGATCGAAGTCGCTAGAGCTGGAAGCTTATTGGCAGATGATACTGAATTGTTTTTTAATGGAGGTAAAATAATTGAGCACAACAAAATTAATTTAAAAAGAAAGAACATTTTCACACAAGATGAGGTCATTCGGCTCATCTGTGCTTGTTCCTGGTAGCTGATTGATTTTGTTAGCTTGGCGAGGGTTTCAGTAATTAACATCAGGACTGAAGAAATTGAAACTTTTTTTATTTAGAACATAAGAACACAAGAAAATGTATGAACAAGAGGAGGCCATTTAGCCCATCTAAGCTCGTCAGGTCCGGTAGCTGATTGATCCCAAAACTTAAAGGATCCCAATGATTCAACATCAACAATATTGCTTGGTAACCGATTTAATACTCTCGTCATTCTCTGTGTAGTCTGTGTCTACCAGATGTTCTAAGTCTCTTCCACTTGGTTTCCAACTCTACCCCCTGGTCCTGGTTTCTATACTGGCTAAAGTATTGGCAATATGAAATATTTAAATTAGTTTGTTAACACCATCTATTTTAAGCATATAGCAAGTTTGTCAGCAGAATTTCAGTATATTACTCTGCTAGTGAGAATACTCAGAAGGACTTAGGGGAGTCCATTTTGTTATATGTATTCCTTAAAAATATATGGTGCTGGATCTGCTACTGCACTGTGGCTGGGACTTGAGTTTTGAGTTGCGGAAACTGAGTGCCACTGGGATGAGATGAATTATAGCAGTTCTGGTTGCCTGGGCAGCAAAACTGACAATGATTCACTTGGGAGAGATCAAAATTAGACTGTATTTCATCTGTAAAAACAAAATATTAATAGTATTGGACTACTTGCAGATGTTAGGCATGTGAAAGTGTTTCCAAAGATTTCACAAATACCATTGCTTTGCTTATATGAACAAGTTGATGTTGGCATGGATTTTTTTTAGTGTTCACTTTTTAAATATAGGCTTGCTTTATAATATCCAGACTATAACTGCCAAGGTAATTAGATATAATTTGTAATTTGGGTTTGTGCTCATAGTTAGGTCTTCTTCCCAAATGTGTTGGTGTCCCTGAACAGATTGCCCCCTCTTCAAATATAAGCCATCTTACAAGTACAGTCATACCACAAAATCTATTTTCTAGGAATGATGAACGGCATTCATTGTCATTTTACCACAATAAAGCCCCATATTCACTTTGAATAAACACATTTGGCAACATGTTGGAACACTGTGATCATGATTGTGATGTTATGGAGGGTCGTATCACCATATATCAGATGGTGCACAGAGATTGTTTATGCACGATATACTCTATTGTGCTAGAGGAAATTGAAATGCCTTAGACAGTTATGCCCCTGTGACAAAGAGAGAATGGATTCTTGTTTTAGATCTCCCTTCCGACCGGTGAGGACGTTAGGGAGGAGGAGCAGTCATCCCCAGGAGAGGTGGAAGTCGGCCACCTGGAAAGGGGGCGGAGCCGCGGTGAGCAACGTCATTGACCCGGGTTGGGAAGCACGGTGGCAATAAAGGATTGCTTGACGGTGGTTGCCCTCGCTGACCAATCGGGACGGGACGGAGCATACAAATGGGGGCATGGCCAACAGTTCTGTTCCTTCTGGCAAGGTACTGTGCATGAGAAAGAGAGAGAGAAACTGAGAGAGAGAGAAACGAGCAGGGAGTTGAAAGACGGGACGTCTTTGTTGTGGGCTGACCTGCTAACCCATCTCCTTTTTGTATTTTAGAACACTAACGGGACGCTTCGGGAATACTTTAGAGGAGCGACAACCTGGAAGTGCTGGATTTATTACCCCCCATGTTTTTCCTGTTCGCGGAGTACAAAGGGAAGACAGACTGTTTTGTTATTTGTTTATTTGGGACTGCAACCCCGTTTTACTTTATTTTGTTGGGTTACACATTGTTGTGTACCCCGGCTTCCTTATTATTATTATTATTATTATTATTATTATTATTATTATTATTATTATTATTATTTTGTTGAGTGTGCTTTCCCTGACCTGGGGAAGGAAAATAAAAACCCAGGCACAGAAACTGGACTGGAGTCTCGTGATTTACACCACCGCTACGCACATTCTGCCACACGTGGAGTCAGAAGCGGGAGATGGATCCAGCCACTTTGGCAGCGGTCCTGGAGGCTTTGGACAGCTGGTGGGAGGCTGAGGAATGGAGGAGGGAGGAGCGGTACACAGCTCTCATAGAGAGGGTCGGGATGGGGATGACATCTGTAGCGGGCTCCAGGATGGTGGGCCCGAAGGCCCAGTCTCAGAAAATGATGGCGGAGGATGACCTGGAAGCCTACTTTGTGGCGTTTGAGAGGTTAGCCACCACAGCAGCATGGCCCCGGGAGTACTGGGCGAGCCAACTTGGCCCCTGCTTAATTGGGGAGGCACAAGCAGTGTACTGGGCCATGACGGACGACCACGCGGCCCAGTATGACCTGGTGAAACAGGCTATTCTCCGCCATCTTATCATCACGGGGGAGACTCACCGGGTCAGGTTCAGGGAGTTCCGGCGGCCCTCTGCCCCACCAGTCTGTTTTAGGTGCCAGCAGCCGGGACACATCGCCAGGTATTGCCCGGCAGCCATGGAGTGCGACGTGGCTCCGTGTCACCTGGCATCGGAGACAGGTAAGAAATGGGGAAATGGTCGGGAGGGCCCGTGTATAGTTGATGTTATGCTGGGGAATCTGAAAACCCACGGGTTAGTGGATACAGGGTGGGAGAAAACTTTGATTCGGACAGCTCTCCTCGGCGATATGTCGTGGCAGCCACAAGGACAGGTGGCGATCTCCTGTATCCATGGAGACACGACAACATACCCCACCCTAAAAGTATATCTATCGGTATGTCTGATAAAGTACCACCTGGTAGTGGGGGTGGCCGAAAAGTTACCACACCCGATTATTCTGGGTCGAGACTGGCCGCAATATAAGGATTTAGTAAAAGGATCGGCAGCCTCGACCATACGTGTAGACACGGCAGACCTCCGGGGAAGGGAAGTAATTGGCACCATTTTCCCTTTCCATGCAGAACTGTTTTCTCCACTTTTTAACCCTTTTTTGATTCGACACGGTTGGGGCCTGGCAGGGGAAGTGTCTGCTGGTCCCAAACGACAATCGAAGGGAGTGGGAACTCAACTTGACTGGGAGGACAAGGTTGCTGGACCCTTGAGGGTGGAGACTGCTCCAGCCCCTGTCAATATCCCGGATGTGTGGGCCTCAAGCGTGGACCTAGTATGGGAGCAGAACAACGATCCCACACTGGTGCACGCTTGGGAGCAGGTTCGGTCTATTGAGGGTAAGGATGTTGATGGCATTGGGATGCTGGTATATCCTCACTTTATTGTAGAGGGGCACTTACTATATATGGGTAAATCTAGCCCTGGGCACATGGCAGCCTGTCAAACAGCTGATGTTTCCCTCGTCCTGTCGACCCGAGGTCATGAGGCTGGCGCATAACATCCCCTTTGCAGGACACTTTGGTGTTGATAAGACGAGGGACTGAATACTGGCTCGATTTTATTGGGTGGGACTCTACACTGAAGTGACGAAATATGTAGCTACCTGCCCGGAATGCCAGAGAGTAGCACTGGGCCGAGTGTGCCCCGCCCCTTTGGTCCCACTGCCTATTGTCTCCACTCCCTTTGAACGTGTTGCAATGGACATAGTTGGGCCAGTGCTGCCTTCTGATTCCAGGTTAATGCATATATTAGTAATGGTGGATTATGCAAAGTAGTACCCGGAAGCAGTTCCTTTATGGTCTACTAGTGCCACTGGAATTGCAAAAGAATTGAGTCAGATTATGGCTAGAGTAGGGAGTCCCAGAGAAATATTCACTGATCACGGAACAAACTTTTTATCAAAAACGCTACAGCAGGTATATAAAATTCTAAAGATACTTCCCATCAGGGCGTCTGTTTATCATCCCCAAACGGACGGTCTGGTGGAGCGTTTTAACCAAACATTGAAGCAAATGTTGAGGCGGTTTGTGAGTCAGGAGCAAAAACATTGGGCTACTCTTCTTCCTTACCTGCTCTTCGCAGTGAGAGAGGTGCCTCAGAGCTCGACAGGATTTTCCCCCTTTGAGTTGTTATATGGCCGGCAGCCACAGGGCATCCTCGACCTGTTGAGAGAAGGTTGGGAAGAACACAAAAGCTCCTCTATAAATGTAGTGCAGCATGTGCTCCTACTCTGGGATCGTCTTGATTTAATTGATCGCTTGACTCAGGACAATCTCAGATCGGCACAACATCGGCAACAGCAGCATTACAATACTAATGCAGGTATTTGAATCTTTCGACCAGGAGATAAAGTAATGCTGCTTCTTCTGTCATTGGAGTCAAAACTGTGTGCTAAATGGCAGGGGCCTTATGAGGTGGTAAATTATGAAATTAGGCAACCCACTTCACCGAAACAAAACAGAAATCTACCATGTTAACTTATTAAAGCCCTGGAAGGCAAGGGAGGTCTTATTCATAGCCCCAGGCGAGATGGAGGATGACCTAGGACCCTGCATAGAGGCCCCTAGCCCCAGTCAGATTTCAATGGGGGAACAGTTACTTCCAGATCAGTGGGTGGAATTGCGTAAGTTGATTGGGAAATTTGGGGATGTGTTTTCTGACGTGCCCGGCAGAACTAACCTTACCAAATATGCTGCTGTTACTCCGCCAGGGATCATTGTTCGGGAGAGGCCCTACCGGATCCCAGAAAGCCGGCAGAGTGGCGTCCAGAACGAGGTGAGGGCGATGCTTGAACTTGGGGTCATTGAGCCTTCCAGAAGCGAGTGGTGCAGTCCCATTGTTATAGTGGCTAAGAAGGACGGCTCTAATCACTTCTGTGTTGACTTTCTCAAGGTCAATGCTATCGCCAAGTTCGACGCCTACCCCATGCCTCGGATTGACAAACTCCTCGACCGACTGGGGACGGCCATGTTTATCTCAACTCTGGACCTGATGAAGGGATATTGGCAGATCCCTTTGACCCGCAATTCATGTGAGAAAACGGCAGTTTCAACTCCGGACGGACTGTTCCATTTTAAAACCATGCCGTTTGGACTACATGGGTCACCTGCCGCTTTTCAGAGACTGATGGACGAGGTGTTACATTCCCATCGTGAGTATACAGCAGTGTACATTGACGATGTTGTTATATATAGCTCCACCTGGAGAGAGCATGTAATTCGACTCACAGCCGTCCTTCAGTCTCTAAGGGTGGCCCAGCTGACAGCCAACCTGAGGAAATGTGCGTTTGCTAAATTAGAGACCCAGTACCTAGGATTTATTATGGGAAACAGACGGGTGAAACCCGTGGCCACCAAGGTCCAGGCTTTGGTGGACGCGGCGGTCCCCAAGACCAATTTCCAGGTGAGGTCGCTATTGGGATTGGCTGGTTATTACCGTCGCTTTATCCCTGAGTATGCCACCGTGGTCAATCCCCTGGTAGACCTCACTAAGAAGAGTGCGCCAAATTTAATTAAGTGGTCAGCAGAGTGTCAGGGAGCGTTTGAGACCATTAAAAAAAATCCTGCGCTAATATCACCAGACTTTAGCAAGAAATTCTTCCTCCATACCTATGCATCAGAGCTTGGTTTGGGGGCGGTCTTGTCCCAGAAAGTTAATGGGGTGGAGCACCCCATTCTCTACATTAGCAAAAAAATGCTTCCTAGGGAGCGCAATTATTCTGTTGTGGAGAAAGAGTGCCTGGCCATTAAATGGGCTACCCACTCTCTCAGATATTACTTGCCGGGACATTCATTTGATCTGGTCACGGACCAAGACCCACTCAGATGGCTAAGCACCATGAAGGATAGCAATGCTCGAATAACTCGTGGTATTTGGCATTGCAACCTTATATGTATCATATGGTACATCGTGCAGGGAAAGATCATCAAAATGAAGATTATTTGTCCCGGGAGGGGGGAGTAATTGGAATGGTAGGTTTGGCCGAGTGTTTCTTAGGCTCCACTCTGAGCGGTGGGATATGTGACAAAGAGAGAATGGATTCTTGTTTTAGATCTCCCTTCCGACCGGTGAGGACGTTAGGGAGGAGGAGCAGTCATCCCCAGGGGAGGTGGAAGTCGGCCACCTGGAAAGGGGGTGGAGCCGCGGTGCGCAACGTCATCGACCCGGTCGGGAAGCGTGGTGACAATCAGGGATTGGTTGACGGTGGTTGCCCTCGCTGACCAATCTGGATGGGACGGAGCATACAAATGGGGGCGTGGCCCACGGTTCTGTTCCTTCTGGCAAGGTACTGTGCATGAGAGAGAGAGAGAGAGAGAGAGAGAGAGAGAGAGAGAGAGAGAAAGAGAGAGAGAGAGAGAAAAACCGAGAGAGAGAGAGGGAGAAACGAGCAAGGAGTTGAAAGACGGGACGTCTTTGTTGTGGGCTCACCTGCTACCCCATCTCCTTTTTGTATTTTAGAGCACTAATGGGATGCTCCGGGAATACTTCGGAGGAGCGACAACCCGGAAGTGCCGGATTTATTACCCTGCGTGTTTTTCCTGTTCGCGGAGTACAAAGGGAAGACGGAATGTTTTGTTATTTGTTTATTTGGGACTGCAACCCTGTTTTATTTTATTTTGTCGGGTTACACATTCTTGTGTATCCCGGCTTCCTTATTTTGTTGGGTTACACATTCTTGTGTACCCCGGCTTCCTTATTGTTTATTATTATTATCATTATTTTGTTGAGTGTGCTTTCCCTGAGCTGGGGAAGGAAAATAAAAACCCAGGCACAGAAACTGGACTGGAGTCTAGTGATTTACACCACCGCTATACACATTCTGCCACAGCCCCCTTACAAGTTTGAATCATTTAAACCACTATATATGTACAGAACTTGTATGGGTTTAGGGAGTACTTCATATGCCAAATAATGCTGTTAGGACACAATGAAGAGATTTGGGGGATTATTGTGTGATGGAATAATTCACAAACCCCGATCATTTCATTAGAATGTTTTTATAACATTCTCTTTTAATCACCGGGTCTGTTTCTGGAAAGATTTTCTGTGTAGAGACTTTCCATTTACTTACTCATAGCTGACAAAGTTGCAGAAGGGTCTGAAATTACAGTTACACACACCCTAGTGTCATCTCTAAACCAGAAGGTGCTGCCGAGGTCACTTGAAAAAACCCTATACTACACATGGGTGAATATCACAATTTAAAGAGCAGGTTTGTTGGAAATTCAATAGGATTGCCGGACCAAAACGCCATTAGTTATTTTTCTGATTTAAAAACAGATTTACAGTTTGTTTGTTTAAAAATGTGACACTTGTCATCTTAGCTATCTAGGTATAAAGTAAATTCATGTTTATTTGTATCTTCTGAAGATTGATTGCCCCATGTTTTTTTTTTTCATTCTTTTTAACAAATGGCTGTATTTAAATATTTAATTAAATGTGTTTTTAACAAAACACATATAGTTATAATTTAGATTTGTGTGTGGTTGAAATCACTTGAGAAATGTTTACTTTTTGCTTAAAATGTAACTGTATGTACGTTCCTATCACACTGTAACTAAGCAAGTGTTTGTTTATGTAGGCTCCCTTAAAGTAAGTTGCCATGGTAAATTTGGAGTGATTTTGCAGTTTTCCAATAGGAATCCTGTGCATTTTCCATGTTTTAATATGCTATATCATATCTCACTTCTGCAACATGGAGCATTAACTTTGCAATGCATTGTTCTAGTAAACAATATGTACTCACTGTTATTATGATTACTATTCAGTAAATAATAATTCATCAGGGGTGAGTAGTACTGCAGATGAAACTTGCTTTTATTTCTATTGTATGCATATTAAAAAGTGTTATTAAAATTATATCATTTGTGTATGTAGCGTAGGCCTACATGAGCAAAAAAAATTTTCACGTAAAATTGAGATTTTAATAAAGATTATGACAATATTTCTAAGTTTAAAACAGTTTGTTATGTTTTACAATTGTATGGTAACAAATTTAAAAGAAAGTCGATGATTAGCTACAGGCCGATATATGTTGTTCAACGATTAAAAGATAACGGATAGAAAATGCCAATTGATGTGAGCCCTCCTTTTAATTTCAGAAATTTGCACATGTGCTATAAAGGCGATATCTACTTTATTTACAGTCTACTAATTTCCTGTAACACCGGAACCAGAGTTGCTGCTGCCTTCCCGAGTGCCAAAGAGGGAGGAGCTGCCACCCCAACAGCTGGAGAGGGAGGAGCCGCTACAATCTCAAGAGCCAAAGGGGGAGGAGCCACTGTCTTCTCCAGAGCTAAAGGGGGTGGGGCCGCTGTCATCCCAAGTGCTAAAGATAGAGGAGCTGCTGCCGTCTCGTTCCAGAATCAGAGAAGACAGAGTCGAGAAGACCTTCTCCACCAGAGCCCCGACTCCACCCCTGTGCAACAGTTAGACACTTGTGGGTCAGTTCCCTTGACCCAGGCTCCCAGACACTCGAACTTTAGGGGAGGATGTGTAACAGGGAAGAGGCCCTGCACACTTAGAAAAGATGTTTTGTGGCTAGCAGCCATCTTGATCAGGTGCAGAGAAACAGCCTGGGGCCAAGATGGCCACCTGTGCAGTGCAACATGGTTTAATTGGTTTGTTTAACTGTTTTACTTAATTAATTGAGAAAGTGTGGCCAGGTGGTGAGTGATTTATTGATTATCAATTACCCCTCACCAAACCCTATAAAAAGAACCATAGAAATGTGTGTTTGGTGTGGGAGATGTTTCAGTGAAGACGTTTTGCCCAGCCTGAACATGGAGAGTGTGTCAGAGAGTAGTGGAGAGAAAAATATAGTAACAGTGTGGTTGGGTTCCCCAGCCCCTGGGTGTATTTTTTGGTTTATTTTGTATAGCTTGGGTTATGTATCATGGGGGAGTTAATGTATATTGATATGTAAGCACGGAGATGTGGGCTTTTGTGTGTGGAATAGTAGTGACAGGGAGGCAGTTCAAATCCTCCCTGTAAAAGCACGTGGAAATGTGGTGTATAAATAGGGTGATCATGGGTGTTAAATATAACAATTGCCATGTGTGCTGGTTATAAATAGGATGACAGATTTTCAGGTTTTACCTGATTTAACCTGATTTCTCCCCACTGAATATTTTTTTCTGCATTTAGGTAAAACCCGAAAACTCCCAGAATAGGTACATACTGAATATGAATAAACGTATGGGCAGTTGTCTGTGAAAAAGAGCAGAACTGGCGCCGATGACGGAAAGCTAATTTAACTATTACTATTTCCTGGCGCCGATGACGGCGGATAATTTATATTAGATATATATATATATATATATATATATATATATATATATATATATACTATATATTATATAAATATATTATATATACTTAACCTTATAACAAATTACAGTACCGTGAAAAATTATTTGCCTCCTGTCTGATTTTCTGCATTTTTACATGTTTTTGACATGTTATCAGATCTTCAACCAAAATCTAATATTAGATAAAGGGGACCCTGAGTGAACAAATAACACAACATTTTGATACTTATTTCATTTATTTATTAAAGAAAGTTATGCAACACCAATCTCCCCCTTAGACTCAATAATTGGTTACACCACCTCTAGCAGCAATAACTGCAACCAAACGCTTCCTGTAGTTATTGATCAGTCTCTCACAGCGCCTGTGCCACAACATCTCAATGGGGTTTAGGTCTGGACTTTGACTAGATCATTCCAAAACTTTAAATTTCTTGTTTTTCAACCATTCCGTTGTAGACTTGCTTGTTTGTTTCGGATCATTGTCTTGCTGTATGACCCAGCTGCGCTTAAGCTTCAGCTCACGGACGGATGGCCTGACATTCTCCTTTAGAATTCTCTGATACAGAGCATAATTCATGGCTCCTTCAATGTCGACAAGTCATCCAGGTCCTGATGCAGCAAAGCATCCCCAAATCATGACACTACCACCACAAAGCTTGACTGTTGGTATGAGGTTCTTACCGTGGAATGCAGTGTTTGGTTTTCTCCAGACATAACTGGGCCAATGTTGGCCAAAAAGTTCCACTTTTGACTCATCTGTCCATAGAACATTGTTCCAGAACTCTTAAAGATCATCCAGGTGCTTTTTGGCAAACTTGAGACAAGCATTCATGTTCTTCTTAGTGAGCAGTGGTTTCCGCCTTGCTACTCTGCCATGAATCCAGTTTTTGCCCAGTGTCTTTCTGATGGTGGAGTCATGAACACTGACCTTAGCCGAGGCGAGAGAGGCCAGCATATCCCTTCTAGGGTTCTTTGTGACTTCCTGGATGATTTTTTACACCTTGCTCTTGAGATATTTTGGCAGGAGGGCCACTCCTGGGAAGATTCACTACTGTCCCAAACTTTCTCCATTTGGACAATATGGCTCTGACAGTGGTTTTGTGGAGCCCCAGAGCCTTAGAAATGGCTTTTTAACCCTTTCCAGATTGATAGCACTATGTAACACAATTTTTGTTCCTGGGTAGTAAGTGTTATTTCCTAATTGCTTATGCCTCAAAAGTATAGAAAATGGCTATTATTCCCCACAAACTTTGCTTTTGTGACCAGGACAGTGATATTTTGAAATGAATTAAAAATGAATTTTAGGCCTAAATGCAAAGTGTTATGCTTGGCGCAAACCCAACACAGCGCATGACCCAAAGAACATCATACCTACTGTGAAGAATGGTGGTGGCAGCATCATGTTATGTGGATGTTTCTCATCAGCAGGGACTGGGGCACTTGTCAGGATCAAAGGGAAAATGAATGGAGCAAAGTATAGAGAAGTCCTTGAGGAAAACCTGCTGCCTTCTGCAAAGCTGAAACTGGGACGGAAGTTCACCTTTCAGCATGGCAAAGACCCAAAGTACACAGCCAAAGCTACACTGGAGTGGCTAAGGAACTAAAAGGTAATTGCCCTTGAGTGGCCCAGACAGAGCCCCAACCAAATCCAATCTAAAATTTGTGGCATGACTTGAAGATTGCTGTCCATCAACGCTCCCCAAGGAACTTGACAGAGCTTGAACAGTTTTGTAAAGAAGAATGGTCAAATCTATAGAGACCTAGCCCAACAGACTCACAGCTGTAATTGCTACCAACTATTAACTCATGGGGGTGGAGACATATCCAATTATGATTTTTCAGTTTTGCATTTTTAAAATATAATTTTTTTCTCAATAAAACCTTTTTTCCCCTTAGCAGTGTGGAGTATGGTGTGTAGATAAGTGGAAAAAAATCCTCATTTAAATGCATGAAACTCTGAGGCGCTGACACAACAAAATGTGAAAAAAGTTCAAGGGGGTGTTTCTATAGGCACTGTGTGTCTGGCGAGCTTGTCCTGGTGTGATGTCACACATAAACTAGCCGCAGCTTCGACTGAGCTGGACTTTTCATAGATGTCAACTTTAGAATTGTTTTTTATACACCTAGCATTAATACCTATACATTAAAACTACACAGATGCTTTTATTGACCTACCAACAGTACTGTACAAGTGAATTCTGAAAAAAAAAAAATTAAATCATTGCACCCCACCTTTAAATAATTCTACCTGAATTTTTAAAGAAAATTCACCCAAAAATCAGACACCCTAGTAATAAACCAGCACAATACATGTTTGTTTGTTTTGGCCATCATGCCTTTTGCTTTGTATCAGTGTTTGTGTTTTTGTTCAACCTTTTCTTTAATAAAGAAATGCACCCCGGTACTTGTCTGTTATGGTTTCATTTCTGGTCTGACGTCATCCACCCAAGCTATCCTGCCATAAAGAGAAATAATACCCTGAGAGAGAGCTGAAGCTTGGGGGTTGTTTTGTAGTGTTAAGAAGGGTTTTTGTTGAAACCTTTGTTTTGATTTTGTAATTTGTAAATGCAAGTGTGAAAAAAATGCTAAACTGTAGCTTCTGAATCATTGTTTCAAGGGCGCAGACCAGCCTTGACCTGGAGGGCTTTGTCACAGTCATACTTAAATTTTTGCATATGTCTAGAGGATTAAAAATATTGATTAAACACTCTTTTGCTAGTTCATATTCTCTACTATTCTGATCCTAGTGTTGATTTATGTCATGGTCATCATACTTATATTGGATGTATGCTACTGGCATACTTGCAACTGCAGCCAAAAAGTACAGTTTGCACAATTTTTTGTGTAAGAAAATAAAATTTGAACTGGCACCACAGTGAGGGGGCAGTATAACCAGGGGAGTGTTCAGGTATTGCACCATCACTGGAGATAGGTGGGGGTGGGCGTTTGCAACAATAATGAAGGTCGCTGATGTAAAATTAAATTGAGTGCATGCTCATCTTCCTGTTTTGCCACAAATGTCCATTGCTCGCTGTATAGAGATTTCCATAGGGACAACATTTCTGGCAAAGTCATGCATAGAAATAACAATCAATAAGGTACAATGATTTCAAGTGATTATGTTATGCTTATTGTGTGCTAATGTTTTAAGCTTGATGATTTAATACTCACCAGGGTCATTCAATTACTACCAAAATCACGTTTTCAGTGCAACAATGGCAGTATTGTTTCCTTTAATGTTTACAGATTAACATGTGAAAGATGAATCACTTCTTTTGACTGGTTGTGAGTATCCTGCAGACTGTAGATTGGCTTGTCTGGGTGCATTGAGAAGTGGTGGACAGCGAGTGAGTGTGTCAGTTTAACAGGGACCATTGCAATGGTATATGGCAGTATAACAAGGAGGCGAAAGTGGTGCAGTGAGTGAGGACTCTAAGCAAATCAAAGGGGTTTGTTTCCAGTGACATTAACAGTTACTTTCCTTTTTACATAAAAGCAATGTAGCAAACTTATCTTTTTCATCGACCTTGCTAAACTAGGCCACAATGATCTCCCTATATACCAGTTCTTCAATCATCAAGACCATTTACCCATTGTACTGTTGGCATTTTTCAAAAAGGTTTTGTGCTCCCACAGTTGCAGAGTGCCTTCTTAAAACAGTAAGCTGAGGCTGTGCTTGTTTCATTGGCTGTGTTTAATAACAATTTTCAATTTAACTGTGAGCTCTTTGCGACCTCAAACATTTTTAGCAGGATCTGAATGTTAAGCCTGGTTCATACTTCAGACTCCGAATGACGTCATCCACATTCTTGAGACATGCGTCTTTTTTGGAAAGGCATATGGTCATAAACTGGCTAAAATCATGGATCAAGACTTTGAGGAACTTTTAATAAAAGTTTGTAAACATCCACATTTATATAATCCCTCATTTAAAGAATATAGAGATGTCCAAAGAATAGAAACAGTGTTAATTTGTATTTGGAAAAAAATAGAAAACGACTGGAGAGAATGAAAAACCTGATTAATTTGTGACAAGCAAGAAAACCCTTGAAAGGTCAGAAGCTTGTGGGCACACTGCTGGGAGTTGCCAGTTGCCAGTATGTGCAGTGTGACTGCAGATCTTTCTGCAGGTGTCACTGGCATCACATGTGTATTTTATTCATTGATTGTCCCAATCTGTTTAACCTGCCATTCTAAAAAACCTAAAATAGCTCTCTAATTAATGTTTGAAATTCTCCCTTTCGGTTCTCTGTTGGTTGAGAGGACAGATATACCAACAACTTTGCTTTTTTTTTTTTAAAACCTCTTGTATAAGATGTACAAACTCAGCACATCTCCTAAAATATCAAATGTTCCAATTTCGTGAATGCAATATTTAAAACTATGAACGACAGCTGCGCGGTAAAAAGGGCTGTCACATGATGCGTCTTTCTTAAAGCAAATAGTGAAGCTGCATAGCTTTTATAGTAGTCTGCGTCTGACATATCGCATTCACTGGCAACAGTATGAACCAGGATTTAGTGTCTTTGAGGCAAAATCTAAAGCTACAACATAATACTGTACCAGACACATAGTTAATATTCCCAAAGTGTCCACATGCAGAAGTCTTGCAGAACACTGTAATCCACTTTTGGAATGACTGGCCAAAATTTCAGAGTGCAGGATCTACCTGCAGCAAACATGGCCAAGCAGCAGACTGCACTGAATGGTATTGAAACTGAATGCACAGAGGATATGTAACAAAAATGAAATAATGAAACTGAATGAATGCACAGATATTCAATAACTTTCATTCCAAATTAGTATTTTTGTATTGGCAACTATGGGCCCTGTTCAAACAACTTTATTTGATATATTTTTAAATGTTGGATTAAATATAAGTTTTTTATGTGTGGTGCTGGATACACGTTGGAACAAGACTGACCCCTGTGTTGTAAATGAGGTATTGCACACAAATATACCAGGCCAGTACCAGCTCATGCCAAGCCCAGCTCTTTTGTAGTCAGTGTATCTGTTGCAATAGCGAATGAAATATCTCACATGCGTGCTTCTTTTACTCGTTGTAGCTGTCTGGCTGCTGAGTTGCAGATACATTGCTCTCTTTCCAACTCCTTCCATCTAATGTCGTTCCCTTTTCATGAATAAGGCAGTCAGGCCCTGCATACTAATTTTTTTTAAAGTTTTCAAATATGTGGGGATCCAGTGCTTTTCAATATTCATTATACCCTGTGGAATCAGATTTATTTCGTATCTCATAACTGCAAGTGGTCTGACAAAAACTGACGCATTTAAGTCTAGTTTAAAATCCCTCTCTTGTTGGTCCTGGTTTGGGGTAATGATTGTGTTTGTATTTAGAGGTGAACTCTCGATCACATGACATTGTCATTTTACAGTAGGATTCTGGGAATATGGGATGGGTGTACCAAGTTAGAAAAAGGCAGGGTTAACCAAGGGAGCAGAATTCATGCAATCAACATCTACTTCCCCTTTAAAGAAAACAACAACAGGCTAATGCAGTTTTTCAAGCTTTGCGATTATGGCATTGTGATGAAAAGCTTTTGGTTATTTGCTTTTTTTAAAATACATTTTTCATGCACTGAGATGCTGCTTCCTGGTTCCCTAAGGGTGCCCTGTGTTGTAGTTCACACAATTACAGCTAAACATCAGAGACAGACTTCCCTTCCACACAGGAAGTAATTAGGTACCAGGTAGCAGTAATTTGTAAATATTTGGGCTGATAACTGAAGCTAGGTTTCCGCTTAAATTATGGCACTCCTATCTTTGTATTAAATTTAAAGATTACTAAAAAAAAACATCAGTTCTCTCTATAGTTTTAGTTTGGTACTTCTGTGAAGTCTCTATAAGCACAGTAGCACAACATTTAAATACATGATGTGTACCGTATATTCTCTCTGGGTTCAGATTGTGAAAGGTTAAGAAGGCAGATGGCAATGCATATTTTCCTAGCAATCCAATCGGTGCCTCCTTGCCAATACCAGCCTAACTGTGATTGAGCTCATCTGTTAGATTGATGTGCAATATCTGAGATGCCCTTGCTTGGGTTGATATTGAATTGGATGTGCAATATAACACTGCATTACCTCATCACCAGTAAATAAAACAAAATGAAGGTTTTTCTGCTACAAACCCTGGCAATTGCTACAGTTCAAGCCATCAATAACAAACGATAAAACGTAAGAAAGAAGGGAACACTGATAGTAAACAGCTATTCAACACCTGTCTTTGTGATGTTATTTCATATTTTGATGATACAGCCCTAAGGAAAGAACAAATTCAACGTATGGTATTATATAGAGAGAGAGAGACATTTATTAGGATCTCTGGCCCCATTGAGACTCAAGGCTTCAGTTCTCAATTATTTGGACGACTGGCTCATTTGTGCCCAGTCTCCAGCACAGGCCTACACGGAACTTGTCAGCTGCCATCGTCACTGGTTGCGTTTTCTGGTGAATCAGGCGAAGAGCCTGTTCATGCCTTCTCAGACAGCCTCCTATCTAGGAGTGGGCTTGGACTCCAGGTTAATGCTGTCCACTCTGTTGGATGGCACAATGGAGAGAATAACCACCTGTTAGAGCTATTTAGCTCAACATAGACTTATGGCACATTTCATAACATTTAAAAAATCTTAAATGTCATGGTTTCAGCTACTTAAATCATAAATTTCACGGTGGTGTAACAAAGTATGAACATGTAGTTAAAAATGACAAAATATAAACAGTTAAAGCCCTGAAGTTAACAAAAAGCATGTAACTAACAAAGTAGAAAACGTTAAAACTGAAATCCAGAGGATTGCTCAATGATTGTTGTGTTTCTGTTATTGTTATTATTAAAACAAAGAAAATTCTGGTTTTAAACAACATTGTATGCAACAGTAACTCGGAAACTATTCCGAAATATTGTTTGTCTTCATTCCCTGTCTCTGCTGTGTAAATACCTGTCCATATTTAGACACAGCTCTCTCTGCATCCACGCAGTTTGTTGGAATTGACTGACAGCGCCGAGGTAGGGACGGGTCTATAGGTGGACAAGATTGATTTCCATTACATGAGAGTAGATGTTGAACTTCATGCTGATTTGAACTCGGCTCTCGCCAAGATAAGCACCAACTAAGATGTAGCTTTGCAGTAAACTAATGTGATCCATTTGCATCTCCACCCATTTGCATTGTTTTCCATCTGATGATGTATATATCCTTCTGTCTGGTGTTGATTGCTGAAGTGTAATGCTGGCTCCAGGGATCAGCTTATTTTGCCTACCCAGCACATCAGCACACACAACGGCTGCGATGCTGGCTCCGGGGATCAACCCAGTGCGATCTCCCCAGCGCATCAGCATGACAACCGTCTGGATTGAGCTAAGTAGGGTACATCTCTGGGGTCTTCAATTGGGCACCTTCCTCTTCGGTGTTTCGTTAACTAGCCCCTGACACCTGGAGGGCTCAACAGTGATTCTGGCATCCCAGCATCAGCCCCCTCCATTCCCCACTCAGCTCAGCCCAGCTTTATTACCTGTACATCAGCGTTGCTTGCTTTCTATTGTGCTTGAGATCACCATCCAGAATCTTTCCGTCTCAACCACAGCCAGTTGCTTCTCCTTTCTGCTGATTCAGATAAGTTCTTCACTGTGCAATGCAACTCTTTACCACTGAACTTGACATCTCTGAGAAACCGGGTTGTAGAGTGTGTCACAAATCCTCAACAACCCACCTCCACTGCGTAAACTCAGACTCACCATCCTCGCTGTTCCTCTTCAGCAGCTAGTTGAGCATACCGAAGTTTCTTCCTCTCATACGCCTCATCCACAGCATCTTCCCATGGCACAGTTAACTCTACAGATGAACAAGGCGTGCTGATCCAGACCACAAGACAATGTCTGGTCGAAGGTTAGTGGTGGCAATCTCAGGTGGAAAAATAAGCCGTTGACCAACATCTGCCAGCATCTTCCAGTCTCTAGCAGCTTCCAGTTGTCCTGGGCAAGGCTTGGTTTTAACACCTTTTCTTGGTGCTTGCTCTCCTGGACAGAGTAATATTGTCTTTTGTGTGTAATGCTTTGATGGAACTGGAGGCAACTTATTGGTCAGGTTACTCTTGTCTTCCAATGCTAAGGCCAAACATCGCAGCACCTGGCCATGACGCCAAGTAAACCGTCCTTGGCTAACACCCACCTTACATCCTGTCAAATTGTACCTTAATGTTGCAGATGATGAACACAAAGGACATGAGGGATCCTCACCCAGCCAGAGGTATAGGTTCTGTGGTGATGGGAGAACATCATATGCTGCTCTGTTCCATTGTCCACAGGTCTTGCCAGCCAATCTTGCATTGTTCTACACTCTCCCATCTCATCCATTCTCCCTGCTTCACCTAGGAAATGACCTATACACACCTGATCCTTTCCTCCTGCTTTTGCACCTCATTGCCTACCAGCTTCCTCCGTTGAGCTGGGGTTGCCTTGTGCCATGTAGGATGAGCTGAACTGAGACCAAAACCTCCTTTTCCATGCTGAACTTGCCCCATAATATCTCCGATTCAAAGGGCAGCCTTCGCATCTTCCACAGCTTTCCTTGCCGTCCATTTTCTTCCAGTTTTCAACACAGGTGCTGTCTCCCTTATGCATTTGTCGTGTGAATCTACTAATGTCATTTCCAGTCGGACTTTGGAGCACTTAAACTCCTCGGTTAGAGCAAAGATTGGTAGCTGCAGTATTCCTTTACCATAAAGTCCCACTCTGCTCAGACAGCGTGGAAATCCCAACCATTTTCCGTTCCAGCTTCTCAACTGTTGTCAAGGAAACCTTGTACACAGTCAGTAGCCACAGCAGTCTTGGCAGTAAACCAAACTGAAAGCACCAGTTTCAGTTTGTCTATGCTCTTCAACCCTTCCACTGCTTGTTGTCTAACTTCTTCTATACGAACTGTGTCCTTTAGATCCCCGTCGTACCATCTCCCTAGACTTTTCACTGGCTTCTCAGACACTGTTGGTATTGCCTCACCATTAATGTAGAACCTTTTATCTACTACTTTACCTTTAATTATAGAGATGCTCCTTGATTTAGTGGGCTTGAATTGCATTTGTGTCCATTCAATGTCATTGGTTAATAAGAGACTAAAAAATATAAACGTGAAGTCTCTGAAGTTAGACATATTTATTTTATTTTATTTTTTTGTCCTGCAGTGTTTTTTTTTATGAATTTTTCTGCTCATACTATTAGTTGGTATATATTTGGCTTCCAAATAATTTTATATGATCCGCTGGAGTAATGATTGTAGCACTTTTTGATTTATTTTAGACACTCATGAAAAGTGTAGGTCTAATTTGCCTCCCCTGATGATACTACCAGTTGAGCTCTGTAGGTCATACTAAACCCGCCCCGGATGCCTGTATCTACCAATCAGTCAGTAGAGCCCAGTTATTGCCTAGTGTCAAGTGTCAATCAATAAATCCTGTCTTGTTCATGATGAGCTTTCTTTTTTAAACTGAAACAAGCTATCAGGAACCTGTAATAGTACATATAACTGCATTACTACGGTGTAAAAGTGCATAAAAGACCAGATTTCACAGGGGAGACCAGATTTCACAGCCTATGACGTGTTTTTCACGGCCGTGAATTTGGTAGGGCCCTACTTATGGCATACCCACCCATCAAGCTTGTAAGCTCTACTTACTGTGTATTTACATAGTAGTTACTTAGTAAATAAATGCATACTTACACATAATTACAACGTTATTATGCATATTTACAATGTACTTAATGTGTAAATATTTTAGCTCAATATATGTAAGTACACACTTGTATCAGAAGAGGGTGAGAATTAGGATGAGGGCTGGGGCTAGGGTTAAGGTTATCAAACACCAACGATAAAGCAGAAGAGGATTTGAAACACATGGGAGCTACTGTAAATCAAGGTCAGTGCATTAGGTCTAGAAACTAAAATGTTACCCCTCCCCCTTAATTACAAGATCAGGCACCCTTTTTATTACAAATTAAGCCCTGGCTTAGAACAAAGAAGAGACAGGGGGATGTGATAGAAGTCTTTAAAATCTTAACAGGAGTTGACAAAGTTAACCCAAATCAATACGTTATATGCAGCACAGAAGAACCAGAGGACACAGTGGGAAATGAAGTAGAGATAGACCTAGGACAGAGGGAAGGAGACACTTCTTCACACAGAGAGTGGTGAGGGTATGGAATGGGTTATCTAGCCATGTTGCTGAAGGAAACAGTTCTTCACACAGAGAGTACTGAGGGTGTGGAACGGGTTACCTAGCCATGTTGTTGGTGCTGAATCATTGGGATCTTCGAAGACCCAACTTGACAAAGGTTTGAGATCAATCAGCTGCTAGAAACCAGACGAGCATTGATGGCCTCCTTTTTCTTCTTACGTTCTTATATCCCTCTAGCACAATGTAAGCACTATGACTAGCTAAGTGAAAGGAATGGCATCCTGGTTGCCCATGTGGACCTGCACCCTGTGACAGTGTTACGTTAGGTGTTTGTGTGTCTGCTCTGTATGGAACGGATGGCCTTAGCATTAGGAATGGCACTGAATAGCTGACCAGTCAAATAGTAACGTGACAGTTGACTTCAGAACTGGTAATCTGAAACATGTGGTTTCAGATGAGCCCATTAACATATAAATGGCATTTTAGAACATTGTTAGTTACAAAATAGTGTGCACATACATCAAAGTATTACAAAAGAGTATGCACACAAATAGAGCACCAGACACTCTCCAATAAGTGATTGATTCTTATTTTTTTTTTCAAGTGGTGGCAAGTCTGCCAATTCAACTATTCTTTTTACCTATTTGAATTACTTAGCACTGTTACTCTGGCACCTTTAAGCAACACATAATTAACATCATTGAAAACAAGCTGCATAAACAGCAGCAACACAAAGGCCTTCATCCCTATTTGCATGAGAGGGAGAATGATGTAACCGCTTCCAGGGAGCAATCACATAAATGAACTGAAAGAGGAGAGATGGAATGCATATATACCTTAGAGAACCTTTAACACAGGAAGCAATTTATCATAACAAGCTAGCTTCATATTGCTTCCATACTGAACCAATTAGGGCTGGCTTGTTGCGTCATACTTCATAACCTGGACTGATGGGCTTTGGAGCGTGGTACAGTGCAGTAATTGAATTTTGATTAAACACACATGGCTCACGACCTTGCATGGATATTTAAAAGCCGTGACCTACTCTGAAAGATTGTAAAGAGCCAAGAACTTGCCAGAAGTACAGGATGTACTTGAAGAGGGAGCGGGGGGAAGGTATGAAAATTAGGGACAGCTGGAGAACAAAGATTTCTTTATATTTTATGATTTTCCATTTCACTCGGTTTTCTTTTGAAGCATAAGAAAGGTGAACTGGTTGGAGGTTAGCATGTGTTTTTTAATGCAATCTTGCAATTGTGTTATCTGAGAAGTAGCTGCCCTTCTTGGCAGATATATTTTGGGTGGTTCACTCCTTTGCAGCTTGAACCAAATTCTGGGAGGATTTAGAAAATACCTTCCTGACATTTTTCAGGTTTGGTGAGACCAAACAACTGAAAATTACATCATTGTAACATTCTTGGAAACCAGAAAGGGGGGAGGGGGGGGGGGGGATTAGGACCTGTTTAGACAAAGTGTACATGGCGTTTGGAATTCTTAGAAGGAAGTGATGTAATACATTGTAATTAGTTGATCACTGCATCTCCATGGTAGCAACTTAGAAAGCTGAAGCTCTGGGATGGTATGTCTAATCTGAGTTTCAGTAGGGGAGACTGGTGGAAGACCCTTTTGTGATTTTTAATGAGCTCTAGACAGGGGTGGGAGCACAGCAAAGTAGCCGAGACGGAAAATGTATGGTACCGAGTGAAGCAAGGCAAACATTTTTAGTAGTTTATATTTTAACAGTAGTTGCACGTAGCCTATACACTCCATACAACGCAAATATGCATATGCAACCTACAGAAACAAACACACTGTGTACAATAATTACACAAACCATTTAATTTTACAAAACAAAGTGCAAACAGAAACTAAAAAATTGTATTGCTTGTTTATCTTATTGTAATAACTTGTTACCTATAAGTCACCATGGATAAGGGTGCCTGTCAAGCAAATGCAAAAAAAACAAACAAACAAACAACCCACAGGCTATGCTCCTGCTAACCAAAACTAATAGCTTATTACTGTGCTGAGAATACCTCGTTTCCAGCTAAATATGGCTGCTTGTTTTCACTGTATTTTCCCAGGTACAGACTACCCAAAAATATTCTATTTATTTCTATTGTATTAAATAGAATATCTTTGAGCTAACATTGGAAGTATTTACGCTGCATCAAAGGTCAAACGGCATTCAAATATGAAACTCGAGTCTCTATTGAAAATCAATGTATCAATGTTCTCTATAAATATATTGGCTGCAAAAAAAAACATAACAAGGAGACAAAAATAGATTTTTTTTTTTTAAACAACCTTGAGTGACAACTTCAGCAACATTTTAAAGTTTTGTAAACCTTTCAAAATTATGTTGACATACTATTGAAAAAAACATGCAATATTCATATTTTTCTGCCTTTAAATCAATAAATCATACATGCCAAACCTTAAATGACAAAGTTTTTTTATTTTTCTTTACATTTCTAATACTATGTAGAAATAATTATCAAGTTTTAAAACCACAGATACCTTTAAATTGTTAATAAATTGTAACATCATATATGCCACTGACTCGCTAGGTCAATGTAGAGACTAGTATAAGTATAACTCGAACACCAATCATGAGATCGATATTTCTTTACCAAATGCACGGCTCTGATAAAAGTATGACTTTACAGTGTAATACTGTAAGGAAAATAAAATGCATATTTTTTACGATAAATTGCAAGAAGCTGAAAACAACTTCAACAACATCAGCTCGCAAACTAATTTTTCAGTTACCAAAATATTTTTAATAAGGACGGAAAATTGTTTATAGACGGAACACTCCCGCCCATCTAGATTATGATATTTCTCATATTTTATTACAATTAAAGAAACAACCTGTACCTGACTATATCCATCACTGTTTTTCTTTTTCCTTAAAGCAATGGTGAGCTAAACTTCGATTTGTGAGACAGGGGTGCTTTAGATCATGTTCCTTCTTCTGGGACTCCTCCTGTGAAACTTTCTCCCCCAAAACCCTCAGTTCATCAATGAGAACCCTCAGCTCATCAATAATTGACACATTTTTTTCTATCCAAGTTGTTGTTTGTTGTTATTATTATTAAATTACTCATTTAGCAGACACTTTTATCCAAAGCAACTCACAGAGACTAGAGGGTCATTTTGTATAAAAGCGTCTACTATATGATTAATTAATCAAACATAATATTAATAAATTGGATCAAAAAGTTAATACATTATGTAGCACCATTTGATGAGAGTATCAAAACAAGGGCAACAACTCAGGCAAGACAGCCATTAAATGTACACTGAACAAAAATATAAACGCAACATGCAACAATTTCAAAGATTTTACTGAGTTACAGTTCATATAAGGAAATCAGTCAATTGAAATAAATTAATTAGGCCCTAATCTATGGATTTCACATGGCTGGGAATACAGATATGCATCTGTTGGTCACAGATACCTTAAAAAAAAAAAGGTAGGGGTGTGGATCAGAAAAACAGTCAGTATCTGGGTTGACTACCATTTGCCTCATGCAGTGCGACACATCTCCTTTGCATAGAGTTGATCGTGGCCTGTGGAATGTTGTCCCACTCCACTTCAATGGCTGTGCGAAGTTGCTGGATATTGGCAGGAACTGGAACACGCTGTCGTACACGTCGATCCAGAGCATCCCAAACATGCTCAATGGGTGACGTCTGGTGAGTATGCAGGCCATGGAAGAACTGGGACATTTTCAGCTTTCAGGAATTGTGTACAGATCCTTGCGACATGGGGCCGTGCATTATCATGCTGAAACATGAGGCGATGGCGTCGGATAAATGGCACGACAATGGGCCTCAGGATCTCGTCACGGTATCTCTGTGCATTCAAATTGCCATCGACAAAATGCAATTGTGTTCGTTGTCCATAGCTTATGCCTGCCTATACCATAACCCCACCGCCACCATGGGGCACTTTGTTCACAACGTTGACATCAGCAAACCGCTCTCCCACATGGCGCCATACACGCTGTCTGCCATCTACCCGGTACAGTTGAAACCGGGATTCATTAATGAAGAACACACTTATCAGCGTGCCAGTGGCCATCGAAGGTGAGCATTTGCCCACTGAAGTTGGTTATGACGCTGAACTGCAGTCAGGTCAAGACCTGGCGAGGATGACGAGCTCGCAGATGAGCTTCCATGAGACGGTTTCTGACAGTTTGTGCAAAAATTCTTTGGTTGTGCAAACTCACAGTTTCATCAGCTGTCCGAGTGGCTTGTCTCAGACGATCCCGCAGGTGAAGAAGCCGGATGTGGAGGTTAGACGTGGTCTGCAGTTGTGAGGCCGGTTAGACGTACTGCCAAATTCTCTAAAATGACGTTGGAGGCGGCTTATGGTAGAGAAATGAACATTCAATTATCTGGCAACAGCTCGGGTGGACATTCCTGCAGTCAGTATGCTAATTGCACACTCCCTCAAAACTTGAGACATCTGTGGCATTGTGTTGTTTGACAAAACCACACATTTTAGAGTGGCCTTTTATTGTCCACAGCACAAGGTGCACCTGTCTAATGATCATGCTGTTTAATCAGCTTCTTGTTATGCCACACCTGTCAGGTGGATGGATTATCTTGGCAAAGGATAAATGCTCACTAACAGGGATGTAAACAAATTTGTGCACAAAATTTGAGAGAAATAAGCTTTTTGTGCATATGGAACATTTCTGGGATCTTTTATTTCAGCTCATGAAACATGGGACCAACAATTTACATGTTGCGTTTATATTTTTGTTCAGTGTATTTATCTAAATGTTAGAACTTGAAGCTACTGCACTAACAAGTAACTATGATGTGATAGGTGTTACAGAAACTTGGATGTCTGAGAGTGATGGAGACTAATATTAATGGGTATACACTGTATAGGATTGACAGAAGAGGCAGAGGGGTAGCGCTATACATAAGAAACACTCGTCTTTTAAAAAAATATTCAGTGAAAAAAAGGCAGTTTACAGAGCGTTTAAAAGGGGCCAAAAACAAAGTACATAGAAAGAGTACTTGGAACTGCAAAAGCCAAGTCAAAAAGGAATTTAGAAAGGCCAAGAGAAAGATAGAAATAAACATTGCTAAGGGGGCGAAAACCAATTCCAAAATATTGTAAAAACAAGCGAACATTCAAAGAGGAGATTAAATGTCTACGAGATACAAATGGCAAAATCATAGATGAAGAAAAAAAAAGCTAACATATTATTACTTTTCACAATTTTTTACGAAGGAGGATACTGACAACATGCCCCACATGTCAACTTGTTCCTATCCAGTTTTAAATAACTTTCGCATAACCGAGGCGGGAGCATTAAAGGGACTAGAGCGCTTAAAATAAACAATTCCCTGGGCAGGATGAGATCCTCCCAATAGTACTCAAAGAAAGGAGTTATTTACAAACCATTAACCAAGACCATACAACAGTCCCATGACACAGAGGTTGTACCGACAGACTGGAGAATTGCAAACGTAATACTGATCCACAAAAAGGGAAACAAAACCGAACCAGGTAACTACAGACCAATAAGCCTGACTTCTAGTATATGTAAACTATAATAACATCCAAAATGGAAAATTACCTATATGGTAACAGTATCCTGGGAGACAGTCAACATGGTTTTAGGAAAGGGAGATCGTGTCTAACTAACCTACTTGATTTTTTTGAGGATGCAACATCGACACTGGATATTTTGCAAAGCATATGACATGGTTTATTTAGATTTCCAGAAAGCTTTTGACAAAGTCCCACATAAAAGATTAATTCTCAAACTGAATGCAGTAGGGATTCAAGGAAACATATGTACATGGATTAGGGAGTGGTTAATAAGTAGAAAACAGAAAATACTGAGGAGAAACTTCAAAATGGAGCAAGGTAACCAGTGGTGTACCACAGTGATCAGTATTACGTCCTCTGCTATTCCTAATCTGCACTAATAACTTAGATTCTGGTATAGTAAGCAAACTTGTTAAATTTGCAAATGACACAAAAATAGGAGTGGCAAACACTGTTGCAGCAGCAAAGGTCATTCAAATTGATCTAGACAAGATTCAGAACTGGGCAGACACATGGCAAATGACATTTAATAGAGACAAGTGTAAGGTACTGCATGCAGGCAATAAAAATGTGCATTATAAATATCATAAGGGAGATACTGATATTGAAGAAGGAATCTATGAAAAAGACCTAAGAGCTTATGTTGACTCAGAAATGTCCTTATCTAGACAATGTGGGGAAGCTATAAAAAAGGCTAAGATGCTCGGATATATTGCGAAAAGTCTTGAATTTAAATCAAGGGAAGTAATGTTAAAACTGTACAATGCATCAGTAAGTCCTCATCTAGAACACTGCATTCAGTTCTGGTCATCTCACTACAAAAAAGATTTTGCTGCTCTACAAAGAGTGCAAAGAAAAGCGACCAGAATTATTCCGGGTTTAAAGGCATGTCATATGCAGACAGGCTAAAAGAATCGAATCTATTCAGTCTTGAACAAAGGAGACTATGCAGTGACCTGATTCAAGCATTCAAAATTCTAAAAGGTATTGACAGTGTCGACCCAAGGAACTTTTTTGACCAGAAAAAAGAAACAAGGACCAGGGGGTCACAAATGGAGATTAGACAAAGGGGCATTCAATACAGAAAATAGGAGGCACTCTTTTTACACAGAGAATTGTGAGGGTCTGGAACCAACTCCCCAGTAATGTTGTTGAAGCTGACACCCTGGGATCCTTCAAGAAGCTGCGTGATGAAATTCTGGGATCAATAAGCTACTAAACCAAACAATGGCTCCCCTCATTTGTAAACTTTCTTACGTTCTTATCAGAATCTGTGTATATATGGAGGCAATCTGTCATTCGATACATTACACATTACATACATTACTTTAGTTGCCCCATGACTCCTTGTGGATGGGACGTTTCAGTGTCTTAGAATCAGAGTGAAACGGTTCAGTTTACTGCACATATTCAGGCATGACATGCTCAGTCCAAACAAGTTTACCACAGCACACCGATTCAGATGCTTATCACATTCCTCATCAAAACAAAGAAGCGTGCTCCTCATAAACTTATCACAAGAGTAGCATTTGTCATGGCAAGCTATCTTTTTATGGTACTCGGTTTTCTTGGTTTACAGTTTGAGCATGGTCTGACTGGCCTTTGTTCTCGCATTGACGTGAATAGTATTGGTAGAAAGACAAGCGCTTTACCTTTTGACAGCTTTATCAAAAAAAAAAAACACAAAACAACCGGGGACAATGTTGTTTTCTTTTTATTTAACAAAAAAAAAGTAAAAGTGAACAAAAAAAAAAACAAACAAAGAAAACAACCTGAATGGCTTATGCAAATTCCATACACAACAATGAATCTATATACAAAACAGGAAAGCAAAGCATACTGGGCTTTATCAAAATAAGTTAAAGCTTTAACAAAATACAGCTTGCAGTGAATTGGTAAGGATACCTAAATATGTTTATGGAAAAAGATTAGGATAAATAACAAAATCTAACTTGTTGGGGGCGAGTTCAAATTCTTTAAAAGTACTGTTTTGGGAGTTTTATTTAATTTAAAAGTGCAATCTGCAAACAAAATACCCAGATACACTTATAGTAACAATTGCCTTATGTTACCGTTGCTAAGGTAATCCTAGGTTAGTTCTAATGAAAGTCTGCGAAACAAGTAAATAATGTTACAAAACTAGTTACAAACAACTTGGGTGATCCCTTAAATTAACATTCAGAGTCGCTTATTAATAGTTTTGTAACAAAGACAAGTATACTGTATTCCCTATCTATCTTAATGATCGTTATTATGCAGTCTTCTCTTTAGCATATTCACTGTAATTGAATATAAACCACCTTGCATAAATAGTGTTAACAATGCTCCTTCAACAGCTCTAATAGGCTACCAATTAATGACCAAAAAACACAACTTATTTCTGTATGAACACTGATAAGTATTATCAATTGAGAGGGACCTGATAGCTTAAATTATAAATATGCTCAGGGCAGCGTTAGTACTATAGGCTAACCCTCTTAAAGGATAGCAATGAGTTGATCATTAGAAGAGACATCAATATGTTCTATAACATTACTAAGATTCAGCTAAAGTGTATGATCTGTGGTGGTGGCTGCTTACGGTTTGGTGCCGCAACCTACCAATTTCAATGACTCTTTCCACATAGCAGTGAACAGGCTTGCAAATCATTCTCTACATTATCAATGTCCAGTGTACCCTTAAGAACAACATAATAACCCCCCCACCCCAGAAGTTGAATGTTCTCGTAAGGGGAGAGCTGTACAGCAGGTTCCTGGGAGTTGAATGTTCTTGTAAGAAGAGTGCTATACAGCAGGTTCCTGGGAGGTGAATGTTCTTGTAAGAAGAGTGCTATACAGCAGGTTCCTGGGAGTTGATTGTTCTTGTAAGGGGAGTGCTGTACAGCAGGTTCTGAATGTTCTTGTAAGGGGAGTGCTGTACAGCAGGTTCTGAATGTTCTTGTAAGGGGAGTGCTGTACAGCAGGTTCTGAATGTTCTTGTTAGGGGAGGGCTGTACAGCAGGTTCCTGGGAGTTGAATGTTCTTGTAAGGGGAGTGCTGTACAGAATGTTCTGAATGTTCTTGTAAGGGGAGTGCTGTACAGCAGGTTCTGAATGTTCTTGTTAGGGGAGGGCTGTACAGCAGGTTCCTGGGAGTTGAATGTTCTTGTAAGGGGAGTGCTGTACAGCAGGTTCCTGGGAGTTGAATGTTCTTCAAGGACAGTATATTGATTGTTTGAAAGAAAACAGATATCACAGCTTAAGACTGGTGACTATTTACAATACAGGAGCTTGTTTACTGTTGAATAGTCCTCGTTCATCCCAGTTTCTTATAGTATTGCAAAGCTTTTGCTTGGTGCATTCAGTTCAGGTCGTTTCTCAGTGTGATACAGTGAAAACCTTTGCCGTATCAAGGGTTTGCTGATAAAACTTCATGATTAGAAAATATTCTACCTAAAAAAAAAGAAAACAATTTAATTTGATATCATTTACCAAACAGGGTTTAGGCAGTTATTTTTCGATACTGGGATCTTTGCTTAGTTGGCAAGTGTTTCTCTGTCTAAAACAAATTGTACAAATTCAACCCTTCACTCCTCTGACAGTATGACTTTACACCATTACCAGGTAAACTTGTTTTAATATATTACATGTTTAAACCATTGTTTAACTATCATACACATTTGAGAATTTAGTATTCATAATCATTTATATTTAACCTTTTTATTTATTTCAAATTTAATATATTTCCACGTACCGTATTCAATTATGGTGGTTTTTAATGCATCAAGATAGTATAAATGATTACACTTTATTTAAATGTGAACATTCTATGAAGTAAACAATATGTTTTCAGTTAATTGTTAAGTAAAATGCAAAACAATTTAACCGTTTAAACTATTACAGCCTTAAATTTACCTGTTTTCATGAACCCATATAGCCTGTATAAACATCTTATCCCCTATACAGAGCCTATATAAAGTAAAAAAGATATATATATATATATATTTTTTTTAATTCCAGGCTATAAGGCAAAACAAGGTGAACATTTTGAAAAGGGGGTGTAGACTTTCTATAGGCACTGTATATCCTATAGTGGTTGGATGTACATTTAGAAAAACTTGCCATAACAATGTCAATGGTATGTAGAGAGACTGCAATCCAGGCCACTAATTCTAACTTAACTGGGTCTCACTGTTGAGAGATGGTAAAAGCTTGTGCAAAAAAAAAAAAAAAAAAAATTTTGTGTTTTTTTTTTTTTTTTGTAACCTGTGTAAATAATTACTGAAATTTCCAGTTGTAAACCCTCACCACCACCCACACCTTTTGTGGTTTTAAATGAACCACTCTAACTAACGTATCCTCCTCCCAGCATTTACTTCTATAAAAGAACACAGACTTGGCATAACACACACATTTGCTGAATAAATCAATTGCAACAGTTAATGTTCATTACTGCATTATTTATAGTAATTTCTTAATGGGAAAGACTACTAGATTGGTTAATTCTGGATTGTGGTTGTGGATAGGCATTAATTAAGCTGGGTGCTAATGACTAAATTGCAGGGAGAAGTTTTAAAGCTGTAGGCAAGGCATTCTTTATATGTGCCGAGACTTGGAGCACTCATAGCCAGTTTATAACAATGGTGGAAGTTGTGGATGCTTGTAGTACTACCAGTAAAAGAAAACCTGCCAGTCATCTTTGACTGGATCCTTTTTAAACTCACCTTATCATCCATTCAGTCCTTAGAAGTATTTGTGGTAACCTTAAAACTGCCAAGATGCCCGCCATATTGAATAGTACTGTAAAAGTGTCAAATCAAGTTTCATGTCAATGCTACAGATAGCCCCCAAGATACAGCAGGGTACAGCATTGTGACGCACTTGAGCATCTACAGAGAAGCCTGTAACTGGAAGGACACTCAGCATCAGAGAAGCCAAATCAGCAGAGACAGAAAGATGAAAACCATGCCGCAAGCAACTCCGAAGGCCAGTTGACAGAGCAGACTTAATTGATGTTTGATCTATTGGTTGTCGCTGTTATTAGGGGCTATTTGTTTTATTGGCTTGAAACGTGGACGGTGTAAAAAATCATCCAAACAGAATATGTATGGAGATCTTGACAAATCTGTACAGGGATCTCGACGAATTTGTACAGGGATCTTGATTTTTAACGTAGTTTGGAAGGTGTGGCAATTTCTGTTAGGTTCTAATTAATGACTATGAACCTTTGTTTTGCATCATTTTAGGTTACGCTGTATATTACTACAGTCAGCCATTGAATAAATGGCACAGTATGAAACTCCTCTTTCTTAAACATCTGCACCTTAGCAAAGATTGAGGAGGAAATAAAGATAAAGAAAATAAATGTCATAGAACAGTAAACTTTGCTATCTTAAAGCTACCATTTATACTAAGGGACAGACAATGCAGCAAATATATAAATCTATATTGAGCAAGTGAGCTTGAGACAGATCTGGATAGTGAAAATGTAAACATTTCCAATCCTAATAGATTGCTTATGTTTCCATATGCTGGGACAGAGCCTGCACATTGCCAGCACAAGAAGACAGTGGAGTTTAATCTTAAACAGAGGGACTAGGAGGAACTCAGAGTGAACTCTGTAGCAAGCTTTAATGAGTGCAATCTCATGACCCTGTCAGTTTTTTTTAAAAGTTTGTTTTACATCTTGACATTTAATCATATCCATACCACTGCTTAGTTCACTCTATAGGGGTGAAGTGACCTATACGGCTTGGTTAGGTGGGTTACACTAAAGATTTTACTGGGCTCCTAATTACTTCTTCTGACAGTTCAAAACTCTTGGGATGAGTTACATTAGTTTCTCAGACTCAACTTTTTCCCCTGTGCATTGCAGAAATATGGAAGATCACTTGTGGAGCTAAAGCTAATGTTATACAGAGAATTCTACAATACATTTTTTTTTTTAGTTGTCCAATTATTTTACCCCTGATTTCCTTTACAGTTTAGAATGTTCAATTTTAACCTGTTAGTGGACATCCACCTATCCAATGACCAAGCCAATTGCCTCTTTACACCCAGGAAGTCAGAAGCTACCAGCCTCTGGAAGTTTTGTTTCCCTAATCTACAGGAGCACTCTCTCTGGAATCCTGCTACTTTGCTCAGGCAGAACTCGAACCTGTGTTCCCCTGCCTGTAAGACTCACGCTGCATACAGTACAGTGTTAGGGTTAGGGTTTTTTAGTGTTGTGTAAAATAGTATTTTTGCCAACAAGTGGCAGTTGAAAATGAAATGTTTACTACTTTAACAGGGTACATTTGTAGCAATGACCTTGTCTATTACCACATTGTATAAAATCCTAAGTAGACCCATTTTGTGTGGCAATAACCAAGTTAATTTTTGAAAATATACCCTGGTAATTCTGGTGGAGGCGAAACAACTTCCTCAGTTAATACTTCATTTTTGGCTGTCACTTGTAGGTAGAATTCCCATCTTATATCAGCCCTTGTCTTTTTCTGAATAGTCTTAGTTAATACAGTACACCTTTCTGGTAACTATTTGCTTGTATACTTACCTCTTTATTTAGGGATATGTCTGGGTCTTCCTGTAAGTTTCATTTGTGATAGAGAGCCTGGTCAATCTCGCTCCATAATAATCCACTATATAACTTGAGCCATCCGATGGGCCAACAACCTGCAAAACAGTAGACACCTTGATTTAGTTTACTGGAAGTTGAATTTAAATAATGCAGTTCACACGTACAGAATCGCAAAAGCAATAACAAAACACAATACAATGGTGTTTTTGAGAAAAATATAGGCAGGTGTTTAAATAGTTGTGGAGAATAGTTCCCCAATTATCCCTGCTTACTTCATATAAAATTTGACATCCGCAGATTCTGCTTGGCCATTGTATTAGATTGGTTGCTGGTGTGGGGCATGTTCTCCTGGAATGTCCTTGGTCCCTTGATTAACGCTCATGGTGTAATTTACTTACTCATCATTGCGAATCAAGTCCACCCAACAATGCTGCACATGTACCTTGATGATGGCTACTTTCAAGACTATAATCCACTGTGACAGAACTATGCCCATTGGTTTGAGGAGTATGACATAGACTTAATGCATCTTCCATGGCAACCCTAGAACCTCAGTTTCATGCATTTAAATGAGAATTTTTTTCCACTTATCTACACACCATACTCCACACTGCTAAGAAAAAAGTTTTATATTAAAAATACAAAACTGAAAGATCATAATTGAATAAGCCTCCACCCCCCTGAGTTAATACTTGGTGGAAGCAACTATGGCAGCAATTACAGCTGCGAGTCTGTTGGGATAGGTCTCTACCAACTCTGCACACCTAGATTTGGCAATATTTGACCATTCTTCTTTACAAAACTGTTCAAGCTCTGTCATGTTCCTTGGGAGCAATGATGGACAGTAATCATCAAGTCATGCCACAAATTTTCAATCGGATTTAGGTCGGGGCCACTCAAGGACATTTACCTTTTTGTTCCTTAGCCACTCCAGCGTAGCTTTGGCTGTGTGCTTTGGGTTGTCATGCTGAAAGGAGAACTTCTCTCCCAATTTCAGCTTTCTTGTAGAGGGCAGCAGGTTTTCCTCAAGGACTTCTCTGTACTTTGCTCCATTTATTTTCCCTTCTATCCTACAAGTGCCCTAGTCCCTGCCAATGAGACACATTACCATAACATGATGCTGCCACCACCATGCTTCAGAGTAGGGATGGTGTTCTCTGGGTGATGCACTCTGTTGGGTTTGCGCCAAACATTGTTCCTTTTTAGTTTTGTCAAACCACAAAACTTTTTGCCACATGGCTACAGAATCTCCAGAGTGTTTTTTTTTTTTTTTTTTTTTGCACACTTCCAACAGGATTCAAGGTGGGCTTTCTTGAGTAATGGCTTCCTTCTTGCCACCCTACCATACAGACCAGATTTGTGGAGTTCTTGGGATATTACTGTCAAATGCACACTTTGACCAGTCTTGGCCATAAAAGCCTGTAGCTCTTGTAAAGTTGCCATTGGCCTCTTGGTAGTCTCTCTGATCAGTCTCCTTCTTGCTCGGTCATCCAGTTCAGAAGGACAGCCTGATCTACGCAGGGTCTTGGTGATGCCATACACCTATCACTTCTTAACAATTGTCTTGAGCATGCTCCAAGGGATATTCAAGGCCTTTTACCCATCCCCTGATCTGTGCCTTTCACCAACTTAGTCCCAGAGTTCTTTTAAAAGCGCCTTGGTGCTCATGGTTGAGTGTTTGCTTTGAAATGCACTACCCAGCAGAGGGAACCTTCAGAAACTGCTCAATTTATCCTGAAATCATGTGAATCACTACAATTTAACACAGGTGGAGGCCAATTAACTTGGTGTGTGATTTTGAAGGCGATTGGTTACAGCTGAGCTAATTTAGGATTGCTATTACAAGGGGGTGGACACTTATCCAACCAAGCTATTTCAGTTTTTATTTTTAATTAATTTTCTACAAATTTCTAGAATATTTTTTTCACTTGGAAGTTGTGGGGTAGGATGTGTAGATAAATGGAAAAAAAAAAAAACTATTTAAATTCAACAAAAGGTGAACATTTTTAAAGGGGGTGTAGCCTTTCTATAGGCAATGTGTATATCCTCTGCACCAACTGCATGAAATATGGATTGAATGGATTATCATCTCTAATTAACCCTTAAGGTACCAGGGACATATGTGTCTCACAAATAAAACTATGCTATCTTCCTTATATTCTTAAATGTACTGCTAGGTTGAATCTGATCATTCAAATTGTCAGTTTCCTCCAGATACTTGAGTCCGTCACAAATGTATTTTAACAAGAAATCGTTTAAGCAACCACTCAATTCCTTGTGTACCTTAAGGGATTAACGAGACACGAACCTTGTGGAGTCTATGCCACTTTGCATAAAGGCTGTAACCAGGGCAAACTGTTGCCCAAACAATATTATGCAGAGGTCCTAATAAAGTGGCCATGCAATGTATGTACGCAACATATTTCTTGCCTGTGAATGAAATGTAGAATATTTTATAAAAATTAACAAATGACTGGCTCATCCAGTAAAGGCACTCTGCGTGGAGTGAAGGATGCGCCCTATAGCCTTGACATCGCCGGTCCGAATCCAGGTGCTGCCGCCTGGGGTGGGGGGAGGGTTTGTCCTCAGCTAACTGTGCACCAGCGACCCCTGTAGTCTGGCCAGGCACCTGCGGCCTTGCCTGTACACTCCTCAGAGCTGTAGCTCTGAGGTGGCTGCATGGTCAGTCTGCAGTGTGAAAAGAAGCGGTCAGCTGACAGCACACACTTCGGAGGACATAGTGTGTTCATCTTCGCCGCCCCCGAGTCAGCACAGGGGTGGTACCGGTGAGCTGAGCCTAAATAATAAATGCATATTCTAATTTTGGGGAAAATGGGAAAAATAAATTTGGCTACTACTAAATAAAAAATAAATTTAAAAAAATCATCAAATGCTTTTCTTCCTTGGTATGACCTTGTCTGTGATCAAATTCATATAAAAAAGATACAATATGAATAAATTAATTTTAGTGAGTAGTGGGTGCACAAGGTGCAGATGTAGTTCAGTGGTAAAAGCGTTGTTGTATAGAAGTATGGGTGACAAGCAACAGACTTCTAGCTTTATATGAGTACTGTTTTATTACATTGGAGGAATAAAAATCACATGATCTGTTAGAAACAACAATGCTGTTTCCCATTGGCCTCTCCAGAATATCAAAACTCTCTTTTCATAAAAATGATAAGTTAACACTGAAGATGTTGCTTCAAGACAGTGCACTGCTAATCAAGTATATTATGGAACTGTAGCCCCAATTGCCAACTAGAACTTGTAAAAGTAATGATCCCCACGGGAGTCTCCACGACATCCAGAGTTTATTAAACATGGCAACTGCTGCTAAAAGTTCTAGTTGCTTTTTACAGTTGTCCAGTGAATAATGCTATTGGTGGGGTCACTCGGAGAACACTGTGCTAGCTGAGGGAATATATGGGATTTATTTGAATCAGATGCAGATTGACCAGAGAAGCCCTAGAGGCTAATGAAGGCTTGGAGATATATAGATATATAGATATAGATATATAGATATAGATATATATAGATATATAGAGATATATATATATATATATATATATATACACATACATACACACATACACACACACACTAAATTTAAAACAGAAAAATGCTTTAAATGCTCTTTAAATACATGCTTTATAAATTGTTTGCATCAGACAATAGAAAAAAAAAACTGTACTATCTTAATGAACAGGATTAAATAAATAAATGAGGGGTTGTAACAGGATGTGGTGTATGGTGACGTCAGACCCGGAAGAAACACTCAGTACTGCCAGGTGAAATGTGAATTGCAATGTTGCGCAGTTTAATCAATAAACAGAAAATAAAAGGTTACAAGACAAACAAAACACAGGACACGGCACTGGTAGCCAAAACAAAGAGATAAAACAAAACAGACTACCACTAAACAGTGGAATAACAGACAAACAAACACGGCGAATCAAGACAGTTCTAACTATTTACTATTATTATTATTATTGTTATAACCTCCGTCTCCAATCCCGTTCTGCACTCACCAAACACACAACCCTGAGTGAGTGAAAACATGCTGCTTTTATGCAGCTGTACCGAGACTCGATTGCTAATCAATCATTCAATTGGAGTCGCAGTACAACTGCACGTGAATTAATAAAGTACAATTCCCGTGCTCACATATTATTACATTTTACTTGCACATGAAGCACTGTGCAGTGCTCGTGCCTAAAACAAATATACATTTTAAACACTTGTGTTACACAGACCCGTTTATATCCCGTGTACCAATGACTATACATGAACATTAACACACAACACAAAATACACAGGGGCGGAAACTTTGCCACAGGGGTCTATTCTCAAAAACGTGCATAAACCCTGCGTAGCCTGGACCTAGGCGATTGTTGCTACGTGAGAGATACGCACCGCCACAATATGCGCATTCTCTTTTTTAAAAAATTATTTTTTATTCAGTAGTCACCAATTTATTTTTACCCCTTTTTTCTCCCAATTTGAAATAGCTAATTGTATTATTATAAGCTAAATTCACCGCTACCACCCCCGCACTGACTTGGGAGCAGCAAAGATGAACACACACTGTCCTCTGAAATGTGTGCCATCAGCCAACCACTTCTTTTCACTCTGCAGGCCTGCCATGCAGCCACATCAGAGCTACAGTGGCGGAGAACAAAGCAGCTCTGGGCAGCTTACAGGCAAGCCCACAGGTGCCCGGCCAGCCAACATGTGTTGCTGGTGCCCGGTGAGCTGAGGACACCTTGGCCGACCTATGCCTTCCCCACCCCGACGACACTCAGCCAATTGTGCGCCACCCCTTGGGATCTCTCATCCACGGTCGACAGTGGAATAGCCTGGATTCGAGCAGGCGACCTCCAGGCTATAGGGCGCATCCTGCACTCCACACGAAACTCCTTTACCGGATGCACCACTCGGGAGCCCCTTAACAATACTTGCATTCTCATACAGAAATCTCTGCCACATAGCTGGCTGTGGGTGGGGATTTAAGCTCTGCGGACTCTGGAATGAAAATATTGCTTGAACAGAGACACGCCTCTGAATGGCCAAGTAAAGGTGCCCGGAGTTTGCATCTGACTAGCATTTCTTACACAACTAACAGTATTTAACACTGCAGCAGCTTCATGGAGGAACAAATCAACATGATTTTTTTTTTGCTAGTTCCGAGTAACAAATGCCAAGAGTTTGAAACATTTAAAACAGAAATAAACATGTACATTGCTATAACATAAATCAACAGAGAAACATAAGTTAATAATGTATTATTATTACTACTAACAATGGCTTCACATAGCGTGTTTTAATCATAATTGTGGTTGTCTTAAACTGTGTTTACTACTCATAGCTGCTACGCTGAAGCTCCTACGCGGCCCTACTCCTGCACTCAGGCCGAGTAGTTTACGCATGGTGTCTCCTCGTCTTTTGCAGTTTCAGAATGTGAATATCTTCTGCATATCTGTGGGAACTCCTATTTTTTGTGAAACCACGACTACTATGTAATCCTGCGTGCCCTGAAGCTCGTATCTGTGCTCCAGATGTGTGTGCACTTTTCTCTCTCGTTCAAAATGCACATAGCTGCTCCGACCCCGCATAAACCCTTTTTCATGCACTTAAATAACCTTATGAGGTGTGCATGTCCTTTGAGACTGTGCCCCTAAATAAACAAATATTAACTGTATAGAAACTACAAAAAAAGTGAACCGTGGTAAACAGTTTTACATCTTTAAAGAAAACTTTATTTTATCATTTCTAATAGGTAGGAATCAATTGTATTTTAGTATTATTTGCATTTACTTTAAACTACACTGTATTTAAATACTAAGCTTGCATTGTAACCCATTACTTCTGCGATGAAGGCATCTGCCAAATAAATAAATAACAATAATGACAATATATAACAGCCTGCTTAATGCAAGAGAAAAATTAGGACATGTTGCCCCAAGTTAGCACTTTGACCTTGTCTTATCCATAGTAGTTTTTGTAGTAGCTTCAATAACCAATGCTTTAAAGATGTTCTTATTATTAGCACTACATCAGGGACTCGATATATACGGGGTGTACCTCAATAACAATGATTCATTTGTATCTGGGACTGGGATTGACATGATTTGAAATCAGACTTGTTCATTTCAAATCAGCAGCAGATTGAGATCAAATCATTTTGGGCCTCTGCCAGCCCCAGTTATCATTGCGAGGTGGTAGACCTCAATCTCAACTCATGCTGGTTATCAGGTGATCAGGTGTTTGATGCTGGAGTGAGATAAGAATGAGTTTTACACACTGACTCCATGATGGAGCCAGTGTAGAAATGTGGCATTAGTAGTCTAGTAAATGCTGGATCAATGGACACTTGACTGCCTGGACTAATAGAGATGAGATTTATACTTATTAACCTTATATGAAGGAAACCAGCAGTGTGTTACCAGCAACATTATCACTGGGCCCCATTTTCTTGTTCTGCAGGACTCTGGATTACAAGTTATTTATTGTTTTTTTGCTTATCCTTTTGTATCCAGACTTTTTTGTTCACTTCTATTTTGTGAAACACATTTTATCCATCAAGTTACCACATTCTAGTTGTTCTATTGATTTTTTTTGTTATAGCTTTGATAGAAAAACAAGTATTATTTGACAGTGATAAATAGCTTGCCTTCTGAAGGAACCCATTAAATAATTTTGATACAGTGAGGAAAGTAAGGCAAGACATATGATTGTAACCAATTGCCAGACCTGGAGGTTCAAGGAGTTAAAGCCATCAAGGACAAGCTTCTGAATAAATGTACAGCCAGCCCAAAGTAGCACTCAGACAGACAGAATGGAATACACCACCTGTTAGAGCAAATTGAAAAGTACATTTGCATTTATTGTGCACCACATTCTGGAGCAGGAAGCTCTACAGTAGCTTCTATTCCAATGAAGACATGTAGGATGGGGATTAAACCTTGATCGTATCTTGAACACGACTCTAGATAGGTCAGAATGGAGGGAGACAAATCACTCTGACTTTTTAGACAGGACTGAACTTTAATGGCAGATTTAGTTCATTATCATAGCTATTCCAAATATTGGAAGTCCATGACTCTGTTTCTGAACAGATCTAACAGACCTGGACTGGAAGGGCCGGTTTTAAATATCCTGTGGATTAAAAATAGGCAGCCAAACAATTTGACAAATCCTCTGCTTGTTGAAAAAGTAAATGGAAGAATTGATTTGAACTATGGAATACAATCCACTTGAACTTTGCAGATTAGTTTGGCCTTCCATGTGGTCATGTGTATATGAACACCTGGGTGGGCCAAGTCAGCTCCAGTTGTGTCTCATGACATCTTTATTGATCTGATTTTTAAGATGGGCCCATTTTGTAGATATCACATCTTTATATGGGTGATCTTTTTGTTTCAACTTGGCTGTTGTTGCAAAGGTTTTGGTGAGAATTAGATGACCTGAGGATTAGGTGTTTGGGGTTACAGTATTTCATATGCAGTACATATCCTTGATATGAGCTCTATCATACATGTACATCTTACATTCCTTGCTAACAGCATGTGTCATTATACATTAAAAGTGTGACTGTAAGAAATTCAATTTCACATTTCTAAGGATTTACTGGGAACCCTTGACTGAATATGTTGACATGGAGCCTGTGATCTCCAATCACTGTCTGTAATAAGTGATTTACACAATGTTTATGATTCCGTGATTAGGAACCAAACATGCAAAACCTGGGGTGAGTTGCAAGCGGTTTAATATATGCAATGTACTCTGCCAAGCTGTTTGCCCACTATTTCTTGCAAATTCTTGTTGTAACATCTGTAGGTCTAGCCCTAGCTCTTTATATTTGCTAATCCCACTTTGATGAAGTTGAATTAGTTACCATACGGAACACTGACACTAACAATACCTTCTGAACGTGTGCAGTGCTTTGAGCTGCATTTAAGACAAATTATAATCAGATCATCACCTCTGACTGACAGAGAAAATGAGACAGATTGAGGATGTTGTTCTCGGGCTAAAAATACCCACCTTATTGTTACTAAATGATGGAACAATCACTGGTAATAAAACAGCATTCCCTATCAGAAGACAGATATGCAAATTAAATGTATTTGTTCAAACATGCTTGGGTCTGTTAGAATTACTGTATAGGGAGGGGAGATGACTTTCTGTATCTGAAAGAGATAGACTCAAACTAATGTTGCTTTGTTGGTGTAAAAGCTTACAGGCTCTTGTAACCCTCTGCACAACTATATTGCAGGCCTTGTCTCTTTAATCGCAGTGGTTGTTTTATTCAGGTGTGCAAAGCCTGGAGTGAGACTTAGGACAAGTCAAGTCACATTTTTATTTCTAATTCATCTAAATGGTTACAGACAGTTAATATGACACATCCAAATAAGGTTGAAAGGTATTATTAACCACATCTGCATCTTGCATAAAAATTGAATAATGATTGGCCTCAGTTGCCCTGCCTTGTGTTGACTATTTACGACCTCACAGATCATAGTCTTCAGATAAAACTAAATTAGTTGCTTTGCCACTAGACAGTTTCAGCACCATTTTGTCTATATGGGTCATCATTAATCATTTCAAACACTGACTCAGTCACTGACTTTTGGCAAATGTTCCATCAGTGTTATGATTTGCCAGCTAACTCCTTATCATGATTCATCTTGATACCGTAACATCCACAATAATGTACCAGTGTACAACAAAAGGAGAAGATTATAAAACATAATAACATTGAAAGTTTCTATAGATTCATTGGTTTGGGATCCTCTGTCGGGATTTAAACATCATGGAGGCCCACGAGCCAATACAGTTTGGAAAGCTCAGCTTAATAGATGCCATCCTTGGAAAACATTGCGGGTTTGCTCTCAACCAGACTCTGGCTTCTGAAGTGGGAGAGGTAGGGGCTAGAGATTTCAAATGTATATATTTATTAACAAGTTAACACTTCTAACAACATGTAGAGGTTAAGGAAAGATAACGAAACTTTAAATAGTCTTTTTTAGGTTTAACTTCTTTGCTCCTTAGTGCTGAAAGTAAAAGTTTGCTGTACAAAGATAATGCTTTCTGTTTGTGGTTGATGTACAGAAAACTGTACTGAGAAAATCCAAGTGCACACGTGAATGAATTAAGTTGCTGACTGTTATGGGCATGTCCTATTTATATCCATGTATGTGCATTTTACTTCAGTTCAGTTGATTCATCAGTAGATGTTGGCACACAAGCTTTCACCCAAAATTTGAAACCCTTGTGTCACTACTACCTCAGACTCTGTTTAGCATGTGGTTGTCAAGCTTCTATTTCAAGCCTATATTAGCTTAAGGTCTTACTGTACCTAAAGTACAAGATCCACATGTGCGCTGCTTGAGTAAACACCACATCCTAATTAAAGCAGTACTAGGCTGTGGTTGCAGCTGGCTGGATGACTCATATTCTTCACTATTCTGGCACTGGGCAGTGGGGGAACAGATCCTTTTGGGGGGGGGGGGAGGGATTATTAGAATTAAGAATAAAGTATAATGCCCAAATGCAAAAATAACATTTCCTGGGAATTCTTCAGTGTTTATTGAAAGACATGTAAAACTGGTAAAGATAATTAATTTCAGGTAATATGGTCAGAAAAGCAGCTCATCTGATTCTATGTTTTTTGTGAAGGCAAACCCTGCAAAGGTGGTGAGGTTAACCTATAAAAAGGTACTCAAGTTCAGTATGTTGAACAGACATACCCATATTATACAGAGTTATATTTTTATTTAACATAAACGTATCTACCAAAGTCATGGATTTGATGGATGAGACCAATTTTAGGTGAAAACTTTTGGGGGGGTTGATTGGATACATGATAATAGATTCCAAAACTAGATTTGGTAAAAATGCATTTCCAGTGGTTGGAATATTAAATTAAACACACATACACCAAACGCTATGAAACTGCTTATGAAATAAAAGGTCAGATGTGTGTTGCTGGACGCTGTCGACTCACCTGCATGGAAATCAGCATGAAGTCAATGAGACTTCCTATCCCACAAAATCCGACCGTGCAGAACTTCAACAAGCCTGAAAGAGAAATGAAAGACATATACTATTTGACATTGAGGTGGCTGGGCAACCAATCTTTCAGGATTATTAGATTTTTTTGTTCCAAATCCACACCATGCAATGAAACTCAAAACAGTGTAAATCAATTAAAAGAAACAAGATATTAATGATACGCCAGACAGCACGACTGGCAGGTATAAATTTGAGGGTCAGTGGAGTGTGGTGTTACAGCTATGGACACCATTATGAGATATAATTATTTTATTCTTTAACTAGAACTTTGTAAGCTCTGATTCTCACTCATACTCTGAGATCAAAGCTGTCTGGAGATGCGCTCCACTCCAAGCTCAAAGCTGTCTGGAGATGCGCTCCACTCCAAGCTCAAAGCTGTCTGGAGATGCGCTCCACTCCATGCGCAAAGCTGTCTGGAGATGCGCTCCACTCCATGCGCAAAGCTGTCTGGAGATGCGCTCCACTCCATGCGCAAAGCTGTCTGGAGATGCGCTCCACTCCATGCGCAAAGCTGTCTGGAGATGCGCTCCACTCCAAGCTCAAAGCTGTCTGGAGATGCGCTCCACTCCAAGCTCAAAGCTGTCTGGAGATGCGCCTGCAGAAAACACACACACACAATCTTTGTCTGCACACTCTAGAGGCCTGTTTCTTGCCAAACCACAAAAATGCTTCACACTGAGATTTTGCAATTAGTTATCCTTTCCCTACTTTCCCTTTAACCTAACAGGTGACAGTCCTTAAGGCACCCTGAGTGATTTCTTGTCTTGTTAAATCTGTTATCTCCTGCTAAAAAAAAAAAAAAAAAAAAAAAAAGACAAAAAATGTACGGGCTACCTTCCAAGAAAGCATTATGCTTCTTTAACTTTTTGACTTCTTGGCCACTACTGTAAATTCATGATAGCTATCAGTATCGTGAAAAAGAATGCCTTAACCGAGTTTCATCAAAATCATAAGCAAGCAAACCCAATGAATATAAAAACTCAAAGTGTGACATATAGACATAGGAGCTTCCAGTAGCTCAGGCAGCGATATGCATTCGAGATGTTTTGAGCAAAGTCTGTAAAGATGTTTACTTTAGTTACTGTATGTTGGGAGGCTTTTAGTCTTACAAAGACAGCATTAGAAGGGTATTGTAAGGAATATACTGTATATGATTGAGTTTTTAAATTATGAATGAAATAATACACCTAAACAAAGGTAGCTCTGAAACCTATGATTTGGTGCTGGCCACTGCTAATTTCTAACCCTAAATTAACGATAGTAACAGAATGTTTGTATCCCTTTTTATTAATACAAATATACTGCGTGCCGGCAGATAGATAAATGGGCTCTACAAACTATAAAGCATACTCACTCTCAAGCTGAATTTCATTCCCACAGACCTTAAATAAATCAGTGGTTCATCACATCAGATGTAAACGAACAGATAGGTAGATATTGAATTTAAAGCATGGTTCATTCCAGGACTCTGGCAAGAGGTCGCACCTCAAACCCTCAGTTGTACTCAATATTTCTTTATTATAAATGTGTAGCTTGACAGAACTAAATAGCTAATTAGGAAAGCACCATAAATAGGAAATTGAGAAATAAAGCCTGGTGCTTCTCTGTTTAAAATGCAGACGTACTTTTGACATGTAACAAACACGGCAGGTTTTAAAACACTGCTTTCTTTTGCGGTTTTGCAGGTGCTTAATTAAAAAACATGCTGGCTCATGCTAGACTTTCATGTTTGATTTATTGCATATTTATATAATACTCCTTTCGGGTGAGCTAATGACAGCAATATTTATTGGGAATGGCACATTTTCACACAATACTGTTCTGGTTTGGAATGCACTGTTTTAGCTACTGGCTTATATAGTGTAATTCTTTCCACTATTTAAAAATATGTGTTTAAGCTAATAATATAATCAAATGGATTCATTTTTTCACTAAATGTTACCTTCTTTAGTGAATTCTAATTATTTTCATAATCAGCCATTTCAGGGTGAACTTTTTACCTGCCCATCTTCTACCTTGTAGCACAGCGCCATCTATGTAAAATAATTTGGTACTGATTTACAAGATCATTAATTGACTGACGCTTTCTAACAAGACACTTAATCTAGTCTGTGTTACTTAAGCCTATGCTTGATAACTGAAATGGAAGAGCAGTTTCTGAACTAAGGTCAAAACAACTTACATTTTTACATTGATCTAAAAGAACAGTTTCTCCAATTGGTATGAAACTTGCCAAAAAACTTCTTTAGCTCAAGTTACTGAGTGCATCATAATGTGGGGCTGAATGGAGGCATTCACTATTTCACAATTACATTTTTTAATTTCTCTAGAGAACCACTTGTCAAATACTGACTTAGTCAGAATCAGAATCAATGGGTATGAAGGAATCAAGCTATTTACTTTCTAAGAATATGGGGATATATAAAGGCATCTGTCCATCAGTGTGTATGTCAAACTAACGTGCACACAGTGTATGTAGGTCACTGTGATTTACTTTTGCATGTTACTGATGGCTCTAATATTGAATTTACTGCAGTGGTGGGGATTAATGTCACCGACATGCTTGCTTAATAAGTGCTAGCAAAACCAGACTGCAACCTTCAACACCACGACTTTGTAAAACACTCACAAAAAAGCTGATGAGCAAGACATATGCCAACAGTATGTACAAAATAGTATAGAAGAATTAGCAATTCTTCAGATACAGTATTCCTTCGTGTATCCACCTGTCACTTAACCGCCCTAGCCATTTATCCGCCATGATCAACCTCTTCAGCAATGTTAGTTTATTATTGAACAGAGAAGATTAGTTCAGATACTGTAGATCCCACTAAAGTTTTCGTACACTGTGTTATATGTGCTCCGTGAGCTGCCATTGCTGGTAGTGTCACATGAGCTGTTCGGTGTGTTGATATAAATAAGTCCTATTCGTCTGTGGGGCAGATCTGCCTGACACTCAGCAGCGAATGCATGCATCCACATGGCTGATGGCTACTCTGTCACAAGAATTAATACCCTTTATTTATAAACAACAGATTTAGGGGAGATCCCTAAAAAAAGCCGAATACAGTCATTGTTACAGCTGTGTATAATGGTATTTAAAACATGATTCATTTATTTTCACATATCCACCCTTACTCTGGTCCCCACTGCAGTTGGGTATGCGACAGATTACTGTATTGCAAAAACATAAGTAAGATACAGACGAACGGACAGAGACAGCCCCCTATACCCCCAGAATATGATATTCAATACCTTCAGCTAAATAATGTTAATACAATGTTTCATGACAACTAGATAAGTGGTTCTCTAGATGTATGGAAAAATGTGTCTTGTTATATATGTACGCTGTAGCATGGTGCAGCATTGTAAAATGTCAAACAGTAATATAGGAATAATAATACAATTAATTGTGGAATTAATAATAATAATAATAAAAATAATAATAATAGAGAATCGTTCTCCTGTTAACTGAAAGTAATGAGATACATTTCCACATTTCCATGACAGGTAAGAACAAGTCACCCCTTCCCTTCAGTCTCTCAAGCTTTGATCCGTCAACATCTGGTGGAAAGATGCCTCACATACTCAATTGGACTGCGATCCGTGCTCCAGACTGCATATTCAGCCAAAGGCAACATCTGTAATCAACTAGATAGCTTCAATGTTAAAACTACTGTCCTAGATTGCAGGCTATTCTGAGTCACTAAGTCCTGAGATCTGTAATAGCCTCTCATGCACAATGGTATTGTGAAGCCCAGACACCATCATAGGCATCCTGACTGTTGGGTTGAAATTTTAATTCACAGAGTATGTCTCTCATAACACATTTACCTATTAAAAATATACCATTTTGAACAATAGTACATCAGTAACACACATAATAACAACAATGCAAAATTAGAACTATCTGTACGAAGAAAAACGTGATGACTGTGACATTAACAGTCTGTACACAAGAGCACAGAATTTAATTACCAGTTAAGTGTTTCATTACAATTTGATATACTAAAAAATGTCATATACAGAGAGACACCTCTATACACTCAGAGAATCTAATATTCTAAACTATTTATGCTAAATAACGTTGATACCAAGTTTCAGACTATTAGACAGACTCAAATCTTGGAGTCTTGGAGTCCTCAAATCTCGATTCTGATTCATCATGGTCCGAGTCCGAGTCACTATCATTCGACTCCAAGTCTGAGTCACGAGTCCTTGAAACAAACTCAAATCAATTTTCATTAAACTAGTGGTTGTAGTAGGGGAAAGTTGTCTGATATCCCTCAGGAAAAATGCTGAAATAATACAAAATAAAAATACAAAAAAAAAATTATTTCAATTTATTTTTTCTAAATAGATTATTCTATTTGCATGAGCTATTCAACTTGTCTATCACTATCTTCTTTTCTTTTGGAATTGGAATACTGTTTGAATGTGCCTGATGTTTACAGCTAAGCTTCAAGTTCAAGTTTGTGGATGTTGTTTTTAATTTTGATAGAAGCCGTGATCTGGACTACACAGCGGGTGTAGTGTTAGAAAGTGGTATGTTGTCAGAATGTGGTACGCATACCAAAACATGGCATGTGTAATGTCAGAAAGTGGTATGTTGTCAGATTGCAAGTGATATACTGTCAGATTTTGGTACAGGTGCAATCAATTGCGATCTGATGGGTGTTTTCCTATTGTCAAAAATAGGTACATTTACCATTAATTACATTATTTTTTTGCAAACTTAAATTGGAAACAGATAAATCAATTTCTCTAAAAAGAAAAAAGACAATTCACGAGAAGTCCACCACAAAGTTGCACAATTAAAACAAATGTACAAGACCCAATGTATTGCTTATGACACATATTTGCATACTAATTTCTTAATGGTGGAAAATTATGACAAATTACATAAAAATGACAAAAAAAGACTGTAAAATACAATAAATTAAATTTAAAAAAAAGAAGATGTAAAACATAGAAAATAGCATAACGTAACAGATTTGAATGGGCGCTTCCCTACTTTCTTAGTTGAAGTTGTTTAGGCATATGCTAGCAAGCACAGTGTGCGGAATACCAGTCTTTAACGTGTACCTGAAAATAAGGTAAGAAATTAAAATTACTTTCATCTCAGACTATAGCATCTACTTACACTTCAATTTGGGTAAAATCTGCCAATCCGATTTAGACATTGCCGGAACTGTATATATACTGTGTTCTTAAATTGTACATTTAGTAGTATTAGTTTTGCAAAACAGAAATGTTACGTTTCACTTTCATTGTATTTGCACTTAAGTCTGTAATACAATGATGCATTTACGAGATTGTGCTTCAGTTCATTTGATTTCAGATTTTTTACACAAAAACATTTTATGTATTTCCCATTTGTGTAGGTTCATAATGGAATAAAAAACTGCGTTCACACAGAGTTCTAGATTGACGCTGACAGCGTATTATTAATGTGTTTATCCTGCAACCATAATACATTCTTTTTAATTTGGTAAATGAAGTGGTATTAAGTTATATTGTCGATATTTCTTTTGCTATCAATCAGTCCTCCTGTCATGTCATATTTCATATATTTGCCTGTTTGACAGTAGGCAATTTTCGATTTGAGACTTGTGTCTAGTTTTACACTGAATGTGCCAGGTGAATTAATTGACGTTGCTTGCAAACAGTGATGGCGTACGCTGGGAACAAGTAGAGATAGAAGCAAAGCACAGAATATTTAATCACACAGCGACTTTCTGATATAAATTAAGGTCTAAAAGTATGATTAGTATTTTTTTTCATTCGTTTTTGTTTTCAGTAAACTCAACATTATTAAAGGTGACCAATGTTCTACTGTTTTTAGAGCAAACACACAGATTATATTCCAGAGATTCAGAGAGCGCAGCAAAATCAAAATTACATATTTTTCAAGAACACACTTTAAGAAATGTATTTCTACAGTGCTTAAACTTAGAACACGGTTTAAAGTTAGAGAAAGGCTTGTTAAAAGCCAAATAATTACTTACTCGTTTACCATGCTGACATTATTTATTCCTTATAAAATTTAATGCAAAAGAAGAAGAAAAAATAACTATGTACGATGGATGCAGTTGGATTTGTGTGGGGGGGTGTTTACGCTACAACAGAACTTGCTTCCAATTTCTTATTCTTATTGGCTGCAAAGCCAACTGGGCTAACCAGTGATTGGGTAATGTTTTGTTGAGTGGATTTTTACTGTGCACAGTTTCCTAGTAACTGTAATACTACTTGTATAATAGAAAATAAAATAATATCGCCGAGCTATGGAGCCCAAAGGTTCGAGCTCGAGTCCAAGTCTCACAAGGTCAAGTCTGAGGCTCAGATTTATAAAAGGACTGCGCATGTTTTACAACCGTAAAACGGGCACTGAAGGTTCTGAATTCTTGGATGGGATTTCTAAAACACATGCAATGGCATAAACACACAATTAATACTTGATTTGCGGGGGCAAAGTCTCTGTGCACTTCAGCCCTTGATGCATATGTAACTCTATATATGCATATGTAATTCTATGGCCTTTCTGAACAAAACCAGAGAGGATTTTGCACATGAGGTGTGTTAAATATTCTGTCTAATTTACTAAAGCTGACGGTAATTGGAGGCGTATTGGCGTTATTATTTGAAGAACTCTGAAAAGCAGGCGTTAATTTGCCGCAGTCAGACAGTAGGCTGTATATAATGCAAGGTGATGTGGGAGACTTGTCTGCAGCAAGAAAGAGACATCGTTTTCAAGGACAAAGAAACAATTAATAACATTTTGCATCTTTTAACCCTTCTGATCAAGTCAGTTTGTAAATTACAGTTTATAATACCGGTACCGTATTATTTTACAAACTCCTGTTTTCAATACATGTTTAATAGCTTAGATGACAAAACAGAATATATGCAAATAGAGCATATAGAACGTTAGGTTATTACCATAACCCTGGTTCCTTGAAAAGAGAATGACAACTATTACCGAATGGGAAGAGTCTTTCTGACCGGCAATCTCTGAGCAAATATACAAAAGCTGGCCTATCAGGGCCCTGCTGTGAGGGGGGAAGTCCCTCCCACCTCCTGTTGAAGAGGGACGTCCTCACAGTAGCACATCACATTTTGTAAGATGGCATTCTGGTATTTAACAATACTGGTTCAGTCAGTATTGAAAGAAAATGGTAAAAAAAAAAAAAAAAAAAAAAAAAAAAAAAAGGGACAGATGACGCAGTTAGTTTGTAGCTAGAGCAAGTACAGTTTTTTGACCATATATACCATACAGATATGCTTTAAAATCATACAGAGTAAGAAATACAGACAAACATAATAGGAGAGTTGTAACTGTATAAGACTGAGATATAAGTCGTAGTTAAACTGCAGACTGTTCGTATGCTGAACATATTGCTGTACAACAATGGAAGGATTATACATCTGTTTGCCATGGATGTAAGTAAATGTCGTTTATTTTCTTTTTGAATGTGTAGCCTACACATTCAGGGTTGACCCAAACTTGGCTGATTGCGGAATCGCCTGCTTTAACTAACTAGTCTTATATTATAGGTAGTTATATTGACAATGAGTGTGGCCATACTGAACACGCACATTACATGGCTTTTTGCGGTCGGTTTTTCCCCCTTTATAAATTTGGGCCCGAGTCTATTGCAACCGTGACTCCAGTCCTACAAGTCTGCTATTAGATAAGCAAGTTCTGCAGATATACAGAAAAATAAAAATGTGACATAGAGATGGACAGACACAATGTTAAGTTTGACAGCGGGTGATAATAGAACATAAGGTAGAGTATATTAACATACAGTAATATACGTCTCTAGTTGAGAACATAGTGCAGAAATATATTGACATATCATAATATTAAAAATATATATATATATAATATATATATATATATATATATAATATATATATATATATATAATATATATATATATATATATCAAAAAACTGAAAAATAATGTACATTTAAAGTCAAGTTATACAAAAAGGCCTTTTTCAGGGAACAAGTAATGGGTTAACAACAGTTCTGCAGCAATGGAAGTAAATTATGCCCTGAAAGTTGATGCTAACAATTCCAACAGGTGTCCCAACTTTTGTTGATTACTTACAAACCCTCTGTCTGTATAAAAGCAGTGTTGGAACAGACCATGTTACTGCACCCTCTTAAGCATTATTTGGACAGTATTGTACCGTACGAAGTAGTAGATTGCTATCATAATACCGAGAAAAAGGCAATTAACAAAGGAAGACAGACAGACCATTATAACCCTTAAAAATGTAGGACTTTCCTTTAGAGAAATTGCAAAGAAAACCAAGGTGTCAGTGAGTACAGTTTCCTACACCATCAAAAGGCACTTGGAAACTGGAGGAAACTCTGACAGGAAGAGGTCTGGTAGACAAAAAGCCACAATAGAATCAGAAGACAAGTTTCTGAGAGTCAACAGCTTGCGTGATAGGCGGCTCACAGGACAACAGCTTCAAGCACAGCTTAACACTGGTTGAAGTAAGCAAGTCTCAGTTTCAACTGTGAAGAAAAGTCTTCGAGCTGCAGGTTTGACAGGTGGAGTGGCAGTAAGAAAGCCATTGCTATGATGGCAAAATAAGAAAAAGAGGCTTGCCTGGGCCATGAAGCACCGCCAGTGGACTACTGAAGACTGGAAGAAGGTCTTATGGACGGATGAATCAAAATTTGAAATCTTCGGTTCATCACGCAGGGTTTTTGTACGCCGTTGAGTAGGCGAAAGGATGGTTCCTCGGTGTGTGACACCAACTGTCAAACATGGAGGAGGACTTGCACAGAGTGAGTGGCACCCTGAACCAAAACGGCTACCACAGCAATTTGCAGTGCCATGCAATACCCTCTGGTATACGCCTAGTTGGTCAGGGGTTCATCCTACAGCAAGATAATGGTAAACGAATGCAGCTGCCTTTACAATCTGCGGCTGCAACATTGTTTCCATTCCAGGTCAATACGTTCTTGCAACCGAGTCTCACCTTTTTCCAGATTGACCGACTTCCCGACCCGAGGAAAGAACTATCAAGCCAGCCCGTCCAAAGAACTCTGCCCTTGCTTAGTGCCCTTACAGGTCGGGAGGACCATTTACAACCAAGGTTCATTGTATTTGTCACACCATGTCAGATGCTTTGCAATTATCTGATGTTGCATCCTCAAAAAAAATCACTCAAACAGTGACTGTTTGTGTTGTCAGTTTCAGAAACAGCACTGTCACATCCTGCTCACTTACACACACGTCTGCAAGAAACTGTAAATTGTCACTAAGGAGGATGATGTATGTACACATGTATAACAAACATGTATTTCCATTTTAAAACATGACACTTGATACATGAGGTGAAATAAAGCTGGCCTCTGGGTCAAAGGACTTTACTGGCAGAAAGTATGCCAGTGGATATAATATAGTAGTGGAAGCAATTGATTGGATAATCATAGGAAAGAAGGCATTGAAAGGGAGGGGACAATTTTACCCTCCAGCAAGTCAACACTAAGAAGGGCTTACAAAGATGTCTATAACCATGTCTACTAACATATATAATGTTGTAAAATAAAAACAATTAACTCCAGTTATGAAAGAGTCAATTGAACACAGGCAACTATCCCAGACTATAGCAAGGAGTATAAAGGTACTGCAATGTAGATATATGAGCTGTTGTAGAATAGTCACAGAACATGTCTGTAGACAGAAGTAGGGGATATTGCTGGTGGCAGAAGAGTTACTGTCACTGAAATGAAGTGCATCTGTACTCACCTAAAGCTGGATATCCTAAATAGAACCTGTCAGCCCCCAGCCATCCCAGGAACAAAGACAGGGCCACTGCCACTTTGTATGAATAACCATTTCTAAAAACAAAAGGAAAATTAATTAAAATGATTGAATTTCTATGGATTGGTTATTGTTTGAATGTTTTAAGAAAAAAGATAACGTTAGCAGAATCCAAGTTTAACCACGTTACGTTTCCATCTGCCACTGGGACTGACTGGTTTTCAGTTAAGTCCCTGGCAGGATATGGATTTGCAGAACCTGATCCTCCAATTCACATTAATGGTGGAAGTTATCTAATGAGAATCCAATGCAAAGGATGCTAGAAAGATATTATCAGATAAAAACCTGGTGACATGCTTTCAAAATCTACATTGTTTGCAATTAAAATGTTTCAATCCTTAGTGAAACAACGTATTTAAGCAGCAAATAAACTGGATATGCTTAATCTTAAAATCTTCAAGCAATGATGTGTATTTTCACAAACGCATTCCTGTATCAAATTGAAATGTACTGCATTTGAAGCTTCCTGGTCTTTTGTCCCCCTCAGACATTTCCTTTTTTCATGCTCGTCTTTTACTATATATTTCAATGATATCACATATATCCAAGCCTCTTACATTGCAGATTATGCTGTACATTGCCATCAGTATGCATAACTTCAAACTTACTGAAGCACTTGCATATGACTTCATCTCATAATCTTTTAAAAAAATCAAACTGCATCAGATTACCTTCAATTTTTTCCCACATTTTACCACCTTCTGCTTTGAGAAGAGTTGTTACACAGAAAAAAGCTTTCTCTTTCAAAGCACCAAACAAAAACTTCTTGTCTGTATGATTTATGCCTGATTTCGAAACTTTAAAGTTAAATTGTGAGAATATCTGACAGAAATGTCTTGAGTGATGTAAATTGCAGATTATGCATATGGTACAGTAAATCGTGTCTAATCCGGCATCGCTTGGGACCGCAAAATTGTGATTATACAGTGTGCTGGATTACAGAGGTACTGTCAAATCTAATAATGTACCTAAAAAAAAAAGGTATAATTATTTGAATACTAAAAAAACTCAATTAGGAGATCACGTGACTTGCAGACAGGAATGGACAGCTGAGTTTGCTGTTCCTTTCCACCCGACAGTTATTTTTTTTCCTTTAAACTTTATCCGGGCATTTTACAGCCACTTCGATAAGTTATTATACAAATGATTTGGGAAGAACTTCACAGTTTAAAGGAGAGGCTTGGATCCTTGGAAAAGGATTTGAAAACATTTACTTCTAAGTTTGACAATATGCAGGTAACTGTTCGGGAGGTCAAACAGGAGTCAGTTGAAACCAGACTCACTGTTGATAGACTGCAGGAGAAACTGGTCCAGTATGAGGGCAAACAGCACCAAAATAATCCAAGGCTTGTTGGGTTAGACGAGGGTGAACAGAAGGATGACCCTATCAAATGCCTCCAATGTAATCTTCCTAAATGGATTCCTGCTTTGGAGGGCAGAACTATTGAGATCGAAAGAGCCCACCGCATCTACAGCAGAAAGGAAGGCCGTAGAGATAGGCCGCACACCTTGATTTTCAAGCTGCTGCATTACAACGACCGCCAGGCCATTCTCGCTGGAGCTCGGACCAGCTCCACCCTGCAGCACGGTGGCTGTTCACTTCGCTTTTTCCCCCAGATTACAGCAATGTCACAGCTCAGAAAATGATCAAGTCTTTCCTGATTTACCCAGCTCTGGTTACAGTGTTTCATGGGGGGAAACACTGGCTATTTAAAACACCTATGGAAGTTGAAGATTTTGCGGTCTCTGGAGTCTGTGGGTCCTATTTCGGCAATGGACGCAACTCAGCAAGGGATCTGAACATGAAGCAATATCTGAAGTTGTCTGGACAAAACTGACATTACAGATTGTTATTTGCTTATTGATAAATTATTTGTTAATGTGGTTGCATTTGTGCTATACTGTAAAGTCCCCCTTTTTTTCTCTTCGGGGCTAGGTGTATAAGGTTAAAAAAGCCAATATACAGATATTTTTTGTCTTGTGGTTGACTTGGAGTCAGGGTGGGGGTTTAGAGATCAGAGAGTTACCTTGCTGTGTCGAGGGGTCACGAATCAGCAAAGTTTTATGTTTTTGGCAGATGAGTAATTTCTACCTCTCTGCCGACTGCCTTGTGTTTATTGTTAATATGTCTCAGTGTTGACTTTCTACGAATCTGTTCTTTTCTGCTGTTCTATTTGCCAGTGGTTGCCTACAATTATATTGTACTGTTTTGCATACCATATCTGTCCAATATCTATTTTAACTGGTATATTATCTTTTCACACAATGTGCTCTTTGCTGCAACTAGTAGAATACACCCTATGTGTGTCTTAGTTTTGTTTGTTTTCCTGAGAGAGGGGTTTTCGTTTGCTGATCCACCATGATGGCTGATATTAATATTCTCTCTTGGAACGTCCGTGGCTTAACTACTCCTGTTAAACGCTCAAAGTGCTTAAAATTTTTGCACCTTAAAAGGATTTTGATTGCGTTAATACAGGAATCTCAAATTAAATCTGAGGACATTCACCGCTTTCAAAATAAACACTTTTGTGTTGCAGCATACTGTTCTGCAACTAATAAAACTAAGAGGGTTCTTATATTGGTAAATAAAAAACGAAAACTTTCTGTTGAAGGATCTGGGGGTGATGACTCAGGGAGTTTTGTTTATTTGCTAGGTTCCTTGAACAATGTTAAATTTGCTTTTGTTTCTGTTTATGCCCCTAATGACTATGATATTAAGTTTCTTCCTGGTATAGCGAATGCTTGTCTCTGAGCACCAGTTAATAATAAGAGGAGATTTCAATACAGTAAGTAATCCAGTTTTAGATCGATCTAATTCCAATTCAGCTGATAATTGTTTGAATTCGTCAGTGGGTTTTAATAATTTTATTAGAGATACTAATTTGCAGGATATTTGGCATTTTGAAGAATGATAATGCAAGGGACTACACCTTCGTTTCTGCTCGACAAAAAACCTATTCTCGGATTGACTATATTCTTACCTCATCTACACTTAGTGAATATGTGACAAAAATTGACACTGACAATATTAATTTCCCCTGTACTGTGTAATATATTACCTACAATACACCTCCACGAGCAAAGAGATGGTGTTTTAATACTTCTCCTACAAAATTCAGTTTAGATTACACAACTTAATAAAACTACAAGAATGTATTAAATTTAATCTCAGCTCTGTTAAGAATCCCCACGTTCTTTGGGAAGTTACTAAGTGTTTTCTGACAGGTAATTGCACTGCATTCTCTTCCCATCTACACACCTCTAGAAACACACAAATTATTAACGGTGAAACCGAAATTTTAGAAGCAGGCTTTTTCTGATGATAGAGCAAAACAATGAAATATTCTCAAAACCGAATTTAAAGCCCTGACGTTGTCATGAGCAGAATTCCTCATTCATCGCACCAAGCAAAATTATTATTACCACGGGGAAAGACCTAGTAGATTACTGGTTCAGACTAAAGCATAATGAATGTTTGGCAGCAATTAGCATGATTAAACCTGTAAATAATATATTGGTTACAAAACCTAAAGAAATTAATAAAACATTTCAAGAATACTATTCCAGATTATATACATCAGAGACCACTATAGATCACGCTGCTTCTAAGCGAACTAAATCTTCCTAAACTGGATCCTGATCAAAGTAAACTTCTTGATGCACCTATTGCCTTAGAAGAATTAAAACAGGGAATTAAATCTATGCAAAAGCATAAGTCTCCGGGCTTAGATGGCCTCCCCCCTGAGTTCTTGCTAGCAATATGGGATATAGCTGGTCCTCTTATATTGAACTCTATAAAACTACACTATTGAAACAGTCTCTTTTTATTGGGACCAAAATACAGCATTAATCTCACTATTATTGAAAAAAATAAAGATCCTAATGGATGTTCCAGTTAGCGTCCAATTTCCCTTATATGCACAGATGCAAAGCTCTATGCTAAGGTCATGGTTTCTAGATTAGAACAATATATTGGTAGTTTGATCCACTTTGATCAAACAGGCTTCGTGAGAGGGTGTCTAGCTTCTGACAATATTCATAGATTATCACGTTATTTGTGATGCTGCCTCCCAATCTGAATCTTGTGCAGTTTAACTGGATGCGGAAAAGGCATTCGATTGAATTGAGTGACACTACCTCTGGTTGGTCTTGGAATGCTTTGGATTTGGTCCAGGTTTTATTCATATGGTGCAAGTACTATATAACAATTCTTTGGCATCTGTGATAACTGGCAGCTGTCAATCCTCTCCTTTTAAACTTCAACGGGGAACACGTCAAGGATGACCTCTCTCCCCATTGCTATTTGCTCTATCGTTGGAACCGCTAGCTCAAGCTGTTAGACAAAGTATAAATATCTCTCCAATGACAATCACAAGCATTACATTTCTCTTTACGCAGATGACATTCTTTTATATCTTTCAAATATTTCAGAACCAACTCCTCGTTGTCTAGCACGATTTACTAAATTTGGCAGTATGTCTGGTTATAAAATTAACTGGGCTAAATCAATTTTAATGTCTCTAAATCTAGCTGCAAAGAATGCAGTGCTCCCTATACAATCCCAACTGATATTAAATGTACATATTTGGGAATATATTCACCCCTCTCTGCTACTTATAAACAAAGTTAATTACACAACTTTATTCAACAAAATTAAACAAGACCTGCAGAGATGGTCTCCCTTGCATTTCCCTTTACAAGGCAGTATAGCCACAATTAAAATGAACATATTACCGAGAGTTTTTTTTTTTTTTTTTTTTTTTTTTTTAATTTTCTGTTACCCTATTCTCATATCCTAGTTTTTTTAAGGAAGCCAGTTCTATTATATCTAAATTTATTTGGAATGAAAATCGTCCCCGCATTCGTCTAACGTACTGCAAAGTACAAAAGCCAATGGTGGATTGTCTCTTCCTGATCTTAAAAAATATACCATTGGGCTTTTCAAGTTAGAGCCTTAAAAACATGGACCAACACAGACTCTAAGGTCGCCTGGCGTAATTTGGAAGGAGTTATAGTTCACCCACATAGACTACAGGACTTATTTACTGGCATCCCCAAGAAAAACTTGCATTTCAAATTTGGCCCTTTTGTTGTGGAAAAATTTATGGTAGGTCCATTTTAGTTTTCTCATTCGTCTCCTATTTGGAATAGTAATCATTTACTGACAGGATGTAAGCCTTTTATATACTCTGTCTTGTCAAATAGCAGTGTGCATAGTTTTAAAGATATCTGCATGATGTATGTCCTCATCCTTTGATAGACTGGCTGGTGACCGACAGCTGTTCACATGGGACAGTCTCAACTATTTATGGACGCTTGCTAAAACAAGCATGTAATACTCTGCCAGTTACACAAATTTGGGAGCGTGAAATGGAAAAGCTGGGCTTTTCTCCCGATTGGGACAGTGTATGGAACAATACGCTTTTATCTTCCAAGAACTCACCAAGTAATACACTTTAAACTTATCCATAAAGCATATGCTACTCCATACATACTTTTTAAAATGAAAAGGACCCCTAGTCCGCTCTGTGCAGTTTGTCAGACTGGTGCAGTGGGCACTTACCTACACATGTTTTGGGAATGTCCGATTGTGGCTGTGTTCTGGGACAGTGTAGCTCAAACTATTACTGAGCTGATGGAGGTTCAGATCATAAAAAATCTGGTTGTATTTCTATTGAATGATGACTCCTCCCTAGGCCTCTCTACACCAGAGCAGGATACTTCTGGCAGAGTTAACTGCAGCCAAGAAATGCATTTTACGGCTTCGGATAGAACCTACTCCTCCTATGATTGCTACCTGGCTCTCTGACTTTAGAAGCGTTGTTTTTTGGAATGCGCCACAGTCAGGATTAATAAGTTACGTCTGACAACTAAACAGGCATGGAGTGCAACTGCTGACGATTTGGCTACGCTGATTTTAAATGACATGGGCTTCCTTTCCATTATCTTCATACTAGCTTATACTTTTGGTATGTCATTTTATTTTTAGATAACAATATTGTAGTAACTTTTTCTTAGTTATTTTATTATTTTTTTAATGGGGGCAAGCATTGGCAATGTTGTAAATAGCTTATTTTATTATTTTTTTATGCTTTGTTATTAAAAATAAAAAAAAAATAGAATCACAAAAAAAACTCAATTACAGTAAATACAGTACAAGTGCTGTCCAGGTATATCCTGCAATTCAAGGATAGCATCCATTTTACTTTCTCTACAATGCAGAAAGTATTTTAGACAGATGAACAGTCCATGTACATTGAGTCCAATCTCTCTGTGAAGAGAAAACTGGAAAATGACGACTCATTACATTCACTCTTTTTAAGCAGAGAAATCAAAAAGCAATCAAGTCGTTTTCCATTTTCTGATTTTAAAGAATACAAAAACGGATTTTGGCTTGTTTACCCATTTCTCAAAATGCTCACAACAATCACATCTTAGAAATCAAATTATCTTTATTACAGAAACAAAGAAAATAGACTCAGAAGTGATTTGTTAACACTGTTCTTCAACGCCACAGCAGCAATAGAAGCTTACACTTGCACTAGGGAAAAGCCAGAACAGGCGGAACACGGAACTCTTGCCGACAGCACTACTGCCTAAGGCCTCACGTTCACTACCGTAGCATTTGAACAAAGTCAAAAAACTGTATTTTCTAGTATACCTTCATTTTACAACATATATTATAGAATCGTATCTGTTTTACATGAGATTGATAAATAATGACTCTACGGTGGCTCTCAAAAGTATTCAACCCCTTTGGAATTTTCCACATTTTATTGTGTGACAACACAGAATCAAAATGGATTTAATTAGGAGTTTTTGCCACTGATCAACACAAAAAAGTCCATAATGTCAAAGTGAAAAATTAAATCTACAAATTATTCTAAATGAATTACAAATACAAAACAGAAAATAATTGACTGCATACCTATTCACCCCCTTTGCTGTGACACACTTAAAAACGCTCTGGTGCAACCAGTTTGTGTTTAGAAGACACATTATTAGTTGAATGGAGTCCACCTGTGTGCAATTAAGGTGTTTCACATGATTTCAGGTTAAATACACCTGTCTCTGGGAGGTCCCACAGTTGGTTAGTACATTTTCTAACAAAAACTACATCATGAAATCAAAGGAACATTCAAAGCAAATCCAGAATAATGTTCTACAAAAGCACCAATCAGGGGTAGGATATAAGAACATTTCCAAGGCATTGAATATCCCCCAAAGCACAGTAAAGTCCATTATAACTTGCTGTAAGCAGAGATGTTAAAACTTCTACTGTTAAAATGTGTGTTTAGTACAGCTCAAATTTATAAAACTGGAGACTGAATAATGGTCCTTAGATTAATGTATTCCACTGGCATAAAATCCCCTAATGTTGTTGAGATATCTTTGGATTTTGTTACTTTGCATTCAGAAAATGAATGTCCATATTTTTTTTTCTTTAAGTACATTAACCTGCCGCTGCTGTAATTTTTTTTTTGTGTGTTTTTCGATCTTTGTTTTACTTCTATTTCATTTAGCTGTTCTTCATCAACTGTTGTGTCTGTTCTTGCTGGTGCACTTTTTTTTTTTTTTTTTAGATGGACTGCTGTCTTCACTCAAAGTTGGTGTTGTACCAGTTACTTGGATTTTCATCCCCAGATATATTAAAAGGAAATAAGTGAAATACCACTCATTTTTGGTAGTGATTTTGCAACTAATAACAAATAAAATGGCAGTTTGTCATGAAATTTAGAATGTAGTGGTGCGTAGCTATTTATTCAGTGTGAAGCGGCTCATTAGTATGCAATGGATGGTATACGCTCTATATACGCACGGTCATGTGATGCTGTTTAACCAATCAGAGGTGGTTATGTTATTTTATTTTACATACATACATACATACATATATATATATATATATATATATATATATATATATATACACACACACACACACACACACAGTGCCTTGCAAAAGTATTCAGACCCCTGACCAATTCTCTCATATTACCGAATTACAAATGGTACATTGAAATTTCGTTCCGTTTCATATTTTATTTTTAAACACTGAAACTCAGAATCAGTTATTGTAAGGTGACACTGGTTTTATGTTGGGAAATATTTAAGAAAAATAAAAAAAAATAAAAAACTGAAATATCTTGCTTGCATAAGTATTCAACCCCTGTGCTGCGGAAGCTCCCAGTTTGCACCGATGAAAGAAATTGCCCTAACGAGGACACAATTACCTTACCATTGGCCTCCATATCAACCATATCAAGAGCTCTGCATAACACTGGCCTGTATGGGAGGGTGGCAAGAAAGAAGCCGTTACTCCAGTACCATCTGAAAGCACGTCTGGAGTTTGCCAGAAAGCATGAGAGTGACCCAGCTCCAATGTGGGAAAAGGTTTTGTGGTCAGATGAGACCGAGATAGAGCTTTTTAGCCAAAACTCAAAGCGCTATGTGTGGCGCAAAACTAACACTGCCCATGCCTCGAGACACACCATCCCTACAGTGAAGTATGGTGGTGGCATGCTTCTCATCAGCAGGGACTGGGCATCTTGTTACAATTGAAGGAAGAATGGATGGAGCAAAATACAGGAAAATACTGCAAGAGAATCTGCTTCAGTCCGCTAAAAAACTGAAACTTGGGAGGAAATTCACCTTTCAGCAGGACAATAATTCCAAGCACAAGGCCAAAACAACAGTGGAGTGGCTCAAGAACAAAAAGGTGAATGTCCTACAGCGGCCCAGTCAACGTCCTGATCTCAATCCCATTGAGAATCTGTGGCACTATTTGAAAATTGCGGTCCACAAGCGTCATCCAACCAACCTGAACAACCTGGAGCAAATCTGCCAAGAAGAATGGGCCAAAATCACTCAGACACTGTGTGCAAAGCTTGTACATACTTACCCCAAAAGACTTAAAGCTGTTATTGCAGCGAAAGGTGGCTCTATTAAATATTAATGTGTGGGGGTTGAATACTTATGCAAGCAAGATATTTCAGTTTTTTATTTTTCTTAAAAATATTTCCCAACATAAAACCAATGTCACCTTACAATAAATGATTTTGACTTGAAGTGTTTTAAAAAAAAAAAAAAATATCGAACAGAATGAAATTTCAATGTACCATTTGTAATTCAGTAATATGAGAAAATTGGTAAGGGGTCTGAATACTTTTGCAAGGCACTGAAATGTAAATAGATATAGATATATATACACACACACACACACACAGTACATTTCATATATTAAAACAGCCTACATTAAATGACAAACCATTTAACAATAAGTCTTTTTTAATGTTTTCTTCTGAAGTTTTCATTGACTTTATTAAGTTTAGCACTTCTAAATTCAGCACTATTGAATGTTTAATAGTTATGGATGACATTGCATGTGTTCAATTAGATTGCCACTTCATCATCACGACGATTTCATCTGTTGATCCTTGTTATTAACTGAGATCAGATTACCTTCACTAATAATATTGTTTCTCACATTTCAATTTCTTACACTTCTGAAATATTAAAACACTCTTTCCTAACTTTGGTCTGTGTGATTTATTTTTTATTTCAAAATGCTAAAAAGTGAACTGGGAATACCTGGCAAACACTTCTAAATGTCCATACTTACTAAAGCTAAACTGGTATGACCTGGTTACTGGTGAATTTGTATAATTTGTAGAAAAAAGGCCAAGTTAGCATAAAGGGAGCGGCCTTATAAAGAGGCGAGATCTACAAAAGGCCACGTTATACACAGAAAAATGTCACACCTGCCTAGGTTAAACAAGACAATTGTGGCCCCGATTTTATTGCAGTTGGAACTAGCAGCAACATGAATAAAAAATAGCGGCCAACTCTGTCTCAAGTGTATCTTCCTATACTATATGTTTACTACAACAAGAAGGTTGACCTCTCCGATTATATTCACAGATATTACAATAGTGTTTTGTATGTGATGGTAGTGTTTAGAACTGTTCAGTAAAATCACTTGAATGGTGCTTTTTCATAGATGTTTTGCGAGTCAGAAATTACATCAACTTCAATTTATTTTGAAGAAATACATTTCTTTACTCACACATTTCGACATGGAATATGTTTGTAAAATCCAATTTGTGATCCATTGAAGTTGATCTCAGTCCCTTTGTAATCCCGGCATGAAATGTTGGGAGCAGGAAAACAAGGAACTGAAAGCAAAAGAAAAGGTAAGAAATCTGACATTTCCTACATCAAATATCAAAGCTTTTTTTAATATACAGTGCCAACACAAATTATGGAAATATACAATTTACAGCAAGAAAACGAAACATATTGGTACTTCTTAATAGATCATTGCCTCCTCTATAAAAATATGCCAAAGATTTTCATTCACATTACACCTCTAAAGTAGAATGGTACCCCAAACCCCAAAATGTTGGGGTTCTTGTACAAAAGCAGTAAAACTTTCTGCCAAATAACCTCTCTTACTTGCTCATTAAATATCTTGCTATCCCTGTATACATAATCACATCCTCATTAGAACTATGTAGTACATTTTAATGAGCAGTCTGTCCCACAAGTGCAGTGGTACCTCAAATATGATCCATTTACTACCAATGACTGGGTATGACATGCCCCTTTCACTTTACCCTCAAAAACAGGTTTCTGGCTAAGACTACCTGTGCCAGTTGCGGCAGCCACCACTCAATAAAATCGCTTTTTGGGTAAAATAGAAACAAATGCTTCACCCAGTCATTCAGCATTTTTCTACAAGTACAGCATCTCTGTAAATGTTTTATCTGTAAGCAGTGGTTTTGGAACAGGTATCGTTAATTAGTGTCACCTCAGCCATGCTTTATTTATTTATTTTTAGTTTAGTCATTTCCAATTTTTTACCCTGGTTTTCTCCCCAATTTAGTGTGCCCAATTATTATCTGTATCCTCGGCTCACAGCTCGCACCCCCCCCTGCCGACTCGGGGAACGGAGGCTGAAGCAGGTGTCCTCCGAAATGTGCTCCTGTCAATCTGTCATTTTTCGCATTGCGGATTCACAGCGAGGCCACCAAACCTATAGTGCCGGAGGACAACACAGATCTTGCGGCTCCACTGCAGAGCAACACGCACCCTATCGGCCACAGGGGACGCTGATGCGCGGTGAGCCATGGATTCCCCTGCCGACCTAAGCCCTCCCTACCCGGGCGGCACTCGGCCAATTGTGCGCCACCCCCTGGGAACTCCCGGTCACGGTCGGCTGTGACATAGCCTGGACTCGAACATGCGATCCCCAGCCTATAGGGCACATCCTGCACTCCATGTGGAGTGTCTTTACTGGATGCGCCACTCAGGAGCTCACAGCCATGCTTTATTTGTCCTTGAGTTATTGAGTAATATATATCTCACACAATCATTGCTGCAGAAACCTATTATTCGGAGAACATAAAGACCAAACATCCCAACCAGTTTTTTTTCTGCAGTGGAAGTAAATGGATAACAGTTGTGGTACCACTGCACTGATGGAATTTCTATTTCATTACATTCCTCTCCCCATTTTTTTAGGAGACAGATATCTATTCAGGGACACAAACAAGGGGTCTGAGTGGGTCTAATGGTCCTCCTAGAAAATTAATAACATTTTGGGTAATGACTGTACTTGTGAGATGGCCTTCTGTGTTGCACAATTCTATAGGAGAGGTGGTAATCTATTCAATGATACCAATATATTTAATAATGTGTGTATATGATTTGTATAATAAAGGTCAAACTTTAACAAGAAACATTTAGGTCTGATTTTCCACATTTCCCATGCCATACATTAACAATGGAGTGGGCCTGTGTAAGTCTTTAACATGTTATATTCTCTAACCCTTAACACAACTGCCTTGCTTGCTACTAATATGAGAGATCTGTAAGAATGGCATGAGACTAGTGATTCTTCTGACAGCCTATCATGGCGTGATGGATATTTTTTCATTTTTTTTAAAAGATAATACTTAGCATTTTTGCAATGAGGTGTACGAAACAGGGTTTAAAATTCTAACAGGTTGGATCTGGTCAGCCAAATGGTTGGCTTCCTTGTGATACATGAGCCACTCTCAAATGTATTTTAAGAACAAACCGTTTGAACAAGCGCTGGATTCTTTATATACCTTATGGTGTTAACAATGTTATGTCAAAAAAAAAAAAAATACAATGCTCACCTTAAAACAAATACAACAGTATGTTTTTCATTTGTCTATGTTAATATTAATATCAAGTTAAAACCTGCATTGAACTGCAACGGGAGTATATCCATCACTGAAATAAGAGAAACAAACAATCATATACTTATACATACCACGTGCTGCAAAACTGCTGCAATCTTCAGGTTCTTGTGTTGTATGATTTATTTTAGGAGGGTCACATTTATATGTATTAAACAATAAGGAAAGCGTTCAATATTTTGTGGACACACCATTCGTAATAAACGAATTCTAAGACTACAAACCTATTGTATTAAACATTCAGCCTTATTTAAAACAACTAACTTAGACATTACTTAGGGAAACGACTTCGTCTTGCAGCTATTTCTCTGTGTGTGTGTGTGTGTGTGTTTTTTTTAAGTGTTGAAAATGCATTAGCGATAACATGCTTAATTGCACAATGATGCTAGAACCAGTACAACTGTGACTAACGCAATGTAGGCTGTAGGGAAATATATTTTTATAACTTTTGGTCTACTCGACTGTAGGTAGTTCTAGATTCTCCAGTCGTGTTAACTCAGTAATCAAATCGTGCTGATGTAGAACTAGAAAGCACAGTAATAATAACATAGATCTTAATCGTGACCTGTACAGTAAAGAGAAAGGTTTACGCTACTCGCTACAGATTTGTATTCAAAATCATCAGCTCAGTTTTGAATTGAAATATCCTACTCGCAATTATTTTCAATAGACAACCACCAATATGAATGGATTCTTATGAGGCCGCACAGAACAGGCACCCTCGATCATTTAAAACGACTGGCAATTATTTACACACACAAAAAAAAAAAAAAGGATATTGTCCCAGTCGAAGCTCGCTGCAGTTTTCAACCTCTCCTGCCGAAACTGCGTCCAGGGTGGAACAAATACGATAGAATAAGAAACATAAAAGCGGAGGTAAACACAGTTTTCGTTTCCTGGATGCAGCCATGTCGGAACAAACGTACTCTCACGTGACTCGCGAACGTGCTCTGATTTTAAAGAGGCAGTACACAATTGCTCTTCTATAGCAACTGATGTGCAAGTACACTGAATGCAAAATGAAGTCGTTCACGTTACGTTTTTCTAGGCTTCCCCGGGATAGCTGGGATTGTCCCAGTTTTCAGCCTTAATGTTCTGCTCCAATTGGATTGGAAACAGGAACATTGTTAAATCGTCCCGGGTTTGCTGTTTTGTATTGACATTTTTAGAATTAATATTCTGTTTACCTTCCTGGACCATGGATAATTTCTTTAATTTTTTTATGTTTTTATCTTAGAAGAGCCACCAGCTTTCAAGCCACAAGTTTCCATTTAACCCTATTGTGTTTTGATTAACCCAATAGCACAACAATTTGAGAGAGAGACACACACACACGCACAGACAGTTGTAGTCAAAAATTTACATACCTCAATGGAAATGTATAATTTGTAGACATTTCTGGAAAACAGAATTTTATGAAAAATCTTTTGTAGCAAAGTTTTGCTTTTGTGGAAAAAAAAGTTACAAGAAATATAATTATTTATTTCAGTATTTTTTTTTTTTTTGCAAAACTCAAAAAATACTAATTCAAAAGTATTTTGAAATTTCACTATGATGATGCAGAACCAAATTCATAGAAAAGTCTAGAAAATGCTGGATTGTAAGTGAACATTCTTAGGGAGTATAAAAGGGTTAGGCATAGGATAATTGCTGTCATTACCAATAATTAATAGGGGAAAAAGTAAAGAGCTATCTGAAGACCTCAGGCAGAGGCTGGAGAAGGATACAAGAAGATTTCCAAGCATTTGAGTATCCCAATTCCAACTATTGTTTCTATTAACAAGAAGTACAAGACTCATGGTACTGTCACAATGCTCCCTCGGTCTGGAAGAAAGAAGGTTCTTTCACCAAGAACAAGTAGAAGAATTGTGAGTAAGGTTAATATAATAACAATCCGAGATTGACTGCCAAAGATATTCAGAGTGAATTGTCTGCAAGTGTGACTGGGGTTTCCATTTCAACCATAAGTAGAGTACTGCATGGTGAAGGTCTCAATGGTTGTAGGCCAAGGAAAAGGCCACTCTTCGGAAAACGTCACAAGGACAATCGCTTAGTTTGCAAAACAGCATTTGAATGATGAATATGAGTTCTGGTCAAAGGTTTTGTGGAGTGATGAAACAAATATGGGGCTGTTTAGTCACTCTGATAGTCATTCCGTTTGGAGAAAGTCTGGTGAGGCGTACAAAGAAAAGAACACCGTTCCTACTGTCAAGCATGGAGGTGCTAATATCCTAGTACAGTAATATCCTTATATGGGGCTGTTTTTCCTCCAATGGCACAGGGACTTTAGTTACGATAAGTGGCAAAATGGATTCAATAGCATACCAAAAGATATTGGCCAATCATCTGAAACCCTCCGCTACCAAACTTGGTTTAAAGCGCAACTAGATGTTCCAACACGACACCGATCCAAAGCTAACATCAAAATCTACTTCAGAATGGTTAAAGAAGAATAAAATCAAGGTTCTGGATTGGACTAGTCAAAGTCCCAATTTAAATATGATTGAGAATCTTTGGTATGAGTTGAAAAGGCTGTGCTGAACTGGAACAATTTTGCGTTGAAGAATGGTAAAAAATCACTAAAGAATTATGCCAAAAGGTAATTGTTCCTAATTATGCCAATTCCTAATTGTTTAAAGAGGTTATTATTGCTAAAGTTGCCTCAACTAGCTATTAATTTCATTTTCCTTGTCAGGGTATGAATACTTTTGAATTAGCATTTTTAGAGTTTTGCAAAAAATATGCTGAAATAAATAATCGTGAAGTTTCTTGTAACTTTTTTTTCTCCTCATCCACAAAAGCAAAACTTTGCTATAAAAGATTTTTCCTATAATTATTTGTTTTTGAGAAATTTAAAAAAATTATACATTTCCATTGGGTTATGTACACTTTTAATATAACTGTATCTATCTATCTATCTATCTATCTATCTATCTATCTATCTATCTATCTATCTATCTATCTATCTATCTAGATAGATAGATGTGTAGCATTATAATATAATAATGTTCAATAAAACTAAAATATTGTCTAAAGTGCAAGAAAAAAATGACATTTTAACCTAAACCATAGATTCAACATAGTAACAGCAAATTTGACTCCTCAGAGGAGGCAAGGCTCCATTATACACTCCTATCTGTTATTAACCATAGTACTAGCAGTAGCAGATCACGTGATATAGCACAGGTTTAATTGGACGAGTCCAGAGAGTTTCTCTCATTAGAGGAGACAACGTTAAGTTATTACCATAACCCTGGTTTCCTGAAAGAGAATGACAGCCATTACCGAATGAGAAAGAGCCCTGTCTGACAGTCAATCAATGAGCATATATAAAAAAGCTGCCCTATCAGGGCAAGGGGGAAGTCCCAACCACCTTATGTTGAAGAGATAAGTTCTCATAGTAACATATTGCCATTTTCTTTCGAAATCAGAGGTCAGCTGGGGACACAACCTCGAAGGGTAATGGTTGTCATTCTCTTTCAGGGAACCAGGGTTATGGTAATAACCTAACGTTCCCTTTCAATGGAATGACAATCATTACCGAATGGGAAGCTGTACCAAAGCTGTCGTGGCTCCAGATTACCGACAATACAGCCTCACGGCGATAGCATACCGCCTGCAACACCCTAGAGCCCAGAGAGGGTCTCGCTCGGTTTGCAACATCAAGGTGGTAAAAACACGCAAATGCCTGACTACCTGTCCATGTAGCAGCATTGCATAGCTCATCTAAGGAGGCGCCATGAAGGAGAGCCCACAAAATCACTTGGCCTCTGGTAGAATGGGCCGTAATGTCCCTCGGTAAGAGGTAGTCCGTCTGTTCATACGCCAAGCATATAGCATCTGCCACCCACTGCACTAGACGTTGCTTCGATAGGGCCTGACCTCTAGAGCAGGACCCATAGCAGACAAACACCTGGTTGGACTGTCTCCAAGACGGCATCCTATCCAGGTAACAACACAGAGCCCGAACTGGACAGAGCGTGTGCTGTCTATGGTCCTCCTCTGACTTGTGCTGGGGAGGTCTGAAAGTTTCCAAAACCACCGGCTGGTTGATATGGAATGAAGATACCAAAAAGGTTTGGCAAAAAGGCTGGATTTGTTTGTAATGTTACCCACGAGTCACTTCCCGTGAAAGCCATGCATGTGTCATTGATGGACACAGCATGAAGCTCACTTACTCGTCTGGCAGAAATAATGGCTATTAAAAGCGCCACCTTTAAGGAAACAGCGCGCAGTTCTGCTGACGCCATGGGCTCAAATGGGAGACCCATACGGACCCACAATTTTAGATCCCACTTGGAGACTATACTTTTCATGGGAGGACGAAGCCTCCGAGCCCCTTTAAGAAATTGTACTGCCAGGAAATATGCCCCAGGGGACACCAAGTCAATTTTGTCGTGGCACACTTATATTGCTACAAGGTTTACCTTCAAAGTAGACACTGATTTTCCTGCATCAAACAGATGCTGCAAGAAGGTTAATATCATCTCAATAGGGCAGGTCACAGGATCGTGACCTTCGGCGATGCACCAGTCTTGGAAGACTTTCCACTTGTATGAGTACTGGGCTCTAGTGCTCGGCGCCCTAGTAGACTATAGTGTTTCTACCACTGCATCTGGCAAACCACACCTGAATAGACGGCTCTGTTCAAATAAAAGCCCCTGTGGCCAGGGGTGAGATAGCACATCTACTCCCAGGGGGTCCCCCTTCTTTCTCTATTGAGAACCATAGGGGGCAATGAGTGGGCTCGGCTGTGGCAAAGAGGTCGACCCGCACAGTACGGAACCTCTCCCAAATCTGTTGCACCACTTGGGGATACAGTCTCCATTCCGAGCTGTCTGGGGCTCTTCTGGACAGGATGTCTGTTGTCTTGTTGTCCACACTGGGGAGGTGAATTGCCCTGATAGAATGCAAGTTTCTGTGCGTCCAGGACATGAGTCTGTGCACTGCATGGTGAAGGCCCGGCGAGCACAGGCCGCCTTGGTGGTTTATGTAGGCTACCACTGTGGTATTGTCCGTCTGGACCAGCACATGTTTGTGCGCTAATTGCCAGTGAAATGGGATAATGCCAGGCTCACTGCTTGCAGCTCTTGCACATCTATGTGCGTTTGCTGCCAATGTCCCTTCCACTGACCTGTTATTCCTTTCCCGTTCCAGGCTGCTCCCCAGCCCAGACTGGAGGCATCTGTAGTGACAACTTCCCTTCTGTAGGGGGATCAGAGGGGAGATCCGAAGCGCAGATTGCCGGGACGGAGCCACCACTCCAGTGTCTTCCGGCATTGTCTGGATACTCGCACCAGCAGGTACCAATCTCAGACCGGGTGCACCTTGAGCCTATTTTCCCAGGCTTGAAGCGGGCACATTCTCTGCAGCCCTAGTGGAAGGATTCTCGAGGCGGCTGCCATCAGCCCCAACAACCTTTGATATATTTTGACCTGTAGGAGAGCATCCTCTCTGTATAGGGAGAGTGTGGCCTCCCATGGCAGAATCCTGTCTTCTAACAGTGAGGCAAGCATGCTCAAAGAGTTCGATTTGATCCTCAGGAACACTGTGGACTGAAAGTGTACATAGTTGCTCTTCTGTTGATGTATCAAGAGCCCTAACTTCGTCACATGATCTATGACCTGTTTTGTATACGCCTCTGCGTGTTCTTTGGAATGTGCGCAAACTAACCAATCGTCCAGATAGTTCAGGATCCGAATATCCCGCAGCCTGAGTTGAGCCAGTGTTGCATCCATGCACTTTGAAAATGTGCGGGGCGCCAGCAAGAGGCCAAATTGCAGCACGCAGAATTCATACGTGTTGCCTTGAAAGGTGAAGCACAGATATTTTCTGTGCTTGGGACGGATCGGGACTGGAAAGTAGGCGTCTTGTAGGTCGATCGATGTGAACCAGTCGCCTGGTTGGACAAACTGGAGGATACGCTGTGCTGTCAACATGTTGAACTTCCTCTGTTTGAGGAACAAGTTGAGGGCCCTGAGGTCCAGAATTGGTCTGAAACCGCCATCCCCCTTGGGCACCAGGAAGTACCTGAAGTAAAAGCTGCTGAGGGTATCGCTTGGACTTACCAAGTGTACAGCGTTCTTCTGTTGAAGATTGGCGATCTCCTGGTGAAGAAGTATCACTTTCGCTGGTTCGACAGTGGTGAGGAGCACACCCTTGAAGGGTGGCGGACCTATGCGGAATTGTAGAGTGTATCTGTGTCTCATTGTCGATAGCACCCAGGAGTCCAGGGTGCAGCCTTGCCATGGGTCATTGCCGTTGGTCAGTATGGTTGTGGGGGGGGGTTTGGTGGCAGCCGGGGCCCCTCAGGGGCGGTCTCCCTTGGGCTTGGGAGGGGACGGGTCTTTCTTAGGCCCCGGCCTCGGTCTCCAACCGGAGAATCGGTTAACCCTGGCTGACGGTGGTCCCTTGCCCAAGCTCTTCCTCTGCCTGCTTGTCTACTCTGTGGTGGAGGGCGGTGTTCAGGCCCTTTTACCCCAGCAGGCTGTGAATGTCACCTTGTGCGTTGACGGTAAGCCGGAAGGCGTGAGAATTTGGAGGCGGCCTCCGTGGACTTGTGGGAACTGTCAAGGCTCACATCAATGGGCACCCCAAATGTCTGCCTGGTGTAATGGGGGCATCCAGTAGCGCCACCCTCTCGGTCTCCACGACCTTGGCTTGTGTCAACCACAAATGCCGGCGAGCGGCCACCATCGCCGCCAGAAACCTCCCTGATGCCTGGCCTAACTCCCTCATTAGGTCAGTCATCGACTTTGCCACTGCCTGGAGCTCCCCTATGTCTGCCTCTGTGAATCTTTCCTGCAGCCTCTCCACTAAGAGTTTGGGTTTGATAGAGCACCAGTATAGCCATGGCATTTGCTGCACTTACTGACAGCGCTGCCAATGCGTTCGCCTTCTTGAGCATGGCATCTGTTGTTCTGCAAGGCTTAGACGGGCAGGTTGCATCCTTATCATGCAACACTCTTGACATGGGTTGTACTACTGATATGTCATAGTAGATATAACTTGTTTTAATCCTAACTTGTTACATCTACACTGTATCAAAATGTTAATCTTCCATTGTAACCCTTTACTGCCCTGTAACATTTATAAATCACCTTGGATAAAGGCGTCTGCCAAATAAATAAATAATATGAAAAGTGTTGTCAGTCAGAATACAATAATAAGATTCTACTGTTGTTGGGGGATTTAATGGGAATTGACATACTGTTGAAACGTATAAGCTAATTTTGTAAGAATAAAAACTTTGTGGATTTTTGGGAGTTGTCATCTTTTTCCTTTCTGTGCCTTTATGGCTGGAATGGTACTTTTTTGATACATTTTTTTCACAGACGCCCTGGTTTAGAAAAGTTTGTAAACTTTCTTTTAGCACTGGTACACACATCCTTCTTTTATATATATATATATATATATATATATATATATATATATATATATATATATACACACACACACACACACACACACACACACACACACATTTCATTTTAAATTATGATTGTGTGTTATATATTTATTTTAACTGTTTCACAATTGCTACAGCTTCAAAGAATTAAAGAAAAAAAATCCAGTTTTTTTACAAATCTGGCAACCCTAGTTTTGTTGTGGTTTACTTAATCAATAGCTCTTGATTTGTTATAAAATCAAAACCTTCAGCCCCATTTTAGAAACACATTAACTTTTATTTTTTTAGTCATATTTTTTAAATATCAACTTGTTTTATTTTTAGAATAAAGTAGCAATAACTGATTTTTATACTAACTGAAATTTCATACAGCAACAACTCATAATGACTACATTTAATTCAAGTTTTCAGTAATTTTTGCATTTTCAACAGGATAGTTTTTTTTTTTTTTTTTTTTTTTTTACATCAAAAAGTAATTAGGTGTAAATGCCCCACCCCGCTCCTTTAACACAAATTCAGATACTTTAATACATATGGGAACTGATTTTTACCGGAACGATCATTTTGTCTCTACAGTTTTATAAATGGATTTTTACCGGAACAAACATTTTGTCTCTACAGTTTAATAACGTGTATTAGCTCCTGTGATACTGTTGCACATCAGGGAACTTCATCGCCCAGCAAAACAGGCGGTTCCAAAGGGCTCTGGAAAATTACCAAGGCAAACAGTTTGCTATTTATTGCTCTGGGAGTTTTCATGAACAGCAAGTGAAATTCAGGCTCCAGCATGAATACGTATTTGTGACACTTTGTACCGCTTCAGATACAGTTGCAGCTTCCGTTGGCAATAGAATAGGTACAAATGTTTCAAACATAATATGTTACAAATGCATATGGGAACAAGAAATTTACAAATGTGACTGTATACACAATAATAATGTGTTTGGCAAAGGTGCCTTTCCTCTTTATTTATTTACCCTTCTAAATGTTAGTAATCTCTTCTAAATTTTTTACTTGGTTTTAATGTTTTTTTTTTTTTTTTTTTTTTTTTTAATGACTATTATTTATAACACAGGCTTCAGAAATGACCAGCACTGGTTTAAGCTGATGGTTTGTTTGTTTTCAACTGTCTGTGTTGGTTAAAGAGACTTGATGCTGGTTTTCTTCTATAATATACCAGGTTCATATTATATCAAGAAGTCAAAACCACTACCCATATATATATATATATATATATATATATATATATATATATATATATATATATATTTTGTTGTTGCCCAGTAAAAGAGCAGTAAATCCTTGTTCCTATTATCACCACGCCGTATGACTGCTGGAATCATACTGGAGTACAGGTAAGTCAGAAGCCGCATTATAATTACAGTTAAGATGCAGTCTAGCAATGCAAAACGCACTTTGTTTTGCCAGCTGCAGTTTAGGGTTACTATATGCAGCTGTCTGAAGTGCCCTGCGCTGATGTCGACTAGACACAGATGAGCTACTTCCTGTTTCTCAGGTGAGGTGCGGTCACTCAGCTTAAACACTTCCGTTGCACAGGTAAGCTGAACTAAGGGCAAATCAGTGCATTATAAGTCTCCTAAATAATGTCTGTAGCTAGCTAGCACAGCATATACGACTTTACAAACACCTGACCGTACAAGTAAAGTCCGTACAAATGATTTAAAGTATAATGTGCAAGTTATGTGACGTTTGACTTTGAGCCAGGAATCACAGTCTGATTTGGCCGAGGTAGAGTTGGGGAGGGAGGGGGTTGAGGTGAAAGTACTTACAACTTTAGAATTCTCAATCGTATTGTTTTCGCATCAGAAAAAAAAAAAAAAAAAAAAAAAAAAAAAAAAAAGTTATTGCTAATTTAACAGACTTATGTGTAAAGTTGCTGTCGAACTTTTTGCCATTTGTTCTCTGATCATCGCACGGACTGTAACATTCTTGGAACTGGAAGAGCCTGACGTAGCTAGCTTGGCGTTTAAAGACCCGGTAAATTGAATGAAATGAAATAAAATACACAAATCGCGGACATTTGAAATCCACCGGGAATTGTTTTTAAATGTTAAGTAATTAATTGTGTGGATTTTTTTTTTCAGTGTACAGTTTCAGTTACTAGAGAATCTACTGAAACAGACTCCGCCTCCAAATATTTAGCATTAAATATAACTTCCTGTTAGGAAGTTAGTTGACTAAAATGCTATTGTAGGATTGTTCCTGCACTAAATATTTGTTTTGTTACAGTAACTAGGCTGTTTGCAGTTGTTACATGTTTGCAACATATTGTACAGTTTTAATTTAATAGAGTATCCTACAACTTTTTAAAACATTCTATTTAGAATGAAAATAGTGTAGTTTTGTATATGTAGTGTATAGTGCCCTCATATTTGTTACCGTATTGTTAAAATTTCAGAGAATGATTATGTGATATTAAAAAGGAAATAATACGATTTATTTGTTTGATTTACGAACGTCTGTGGTTCTAGCTATTCACGTGTCTGGGCAATATGGCATTTTCTCCAATTGGGCAAATACATCGCCTTTCGTCTATATGTGTGTGTAAATGCATTTGCTAACATCATTTTTTTTTTTTTTTTGTAGTTGTTTTTTAGAGGTGACACTGCAAACAAAGCATGTATGAAAATCTTCCTGCAGGTATGGATCTTTTAGAATTTAAAATTGTAACAAATGGTTTGGACCATAAATAAACTGAACCCTGGATACAGCACTGTCAATAGGGGGTCCATGACAGGGCTGACTAGTCTGTGAGGTGTTTATAAATAAACAGAACCCCTGATATAGCACTGTCAATAGAGGTTACATGACAGCACTGAAGAGTCTGTGAGGTGTTTATAAATAAATAGAACCCCTGATATAGCACTGTCAATAGAGGTTACATGACAGCACTGAAGAGTCTGTGAGGTGTTTATAAATAAATAGAACCCCTGATATAGCACTGTCAATAGGGGTCCACAACAGCGCTGACGAGTCTGTGAGGTGTTTATAAATAAACAGAACCCCTGATATAGCACTGTCAATAGGGGGCCCACGACAGCACCGACGAGTCTGTGAGGTGTTTATAAATAAACAGAACCCCTGATATAGCACTGTCAATAGGGGGCCCACGACAGCACCGACGAGTCTGTGAGGTGTTTATAAATAAACAGAACCCCTGATACAGCATTGTCAATAGGGAGTCCACCACAGCAAATTGTGCTGCTGACCCACATGACACCTGGTCGCGGCCCGGGTAGAGCATGCCAGTGTTAAAGGGTCTATAGTTATAGATAAAATACAATGCTTGATAAACTACATTGATCTCCTGCCTTGCGCCCCATAATCTGGCGATAGTGCTATGCACACATTTAAAAGTTATGATTTAATGAATATGGACGACTTTTGAACTTTAAAAGTTTATACATCTATTTGAATAATAAACTTCTGGAATAATGAAATATGCGCTGTTGATGTATTCCCAACTGGTTTGAGTCAAGTAGGGATCAGATGATCACCCTTTGCATCAGTAATTCAGGCAATACCAAATTCAATTGTGCAGAGAAGGCCTAATACACTGGAAAGGCTGGGTATGTGTGTGTGTGTGTGTGTTATATATATATATATATATATATATATATATATATATATATATATATATATATATATATATATATATATAATTTACTAAATAGCTGTTAAAGAAACGCTTTCTTTTACTGGTCTATTCACAGTTCTTCTCCTCTTTAGTAGTTGCTTTGCTGTTCTTTTCAAAGTTCAGTGGTAATTGGCAGGTAAATAGTCCATGTAGTCCAATTTCTACTAGATGATCTAATGGACAATATCAAGCGTAAGATAGATTACCAATAAATATCTGCTACAAAGGTAAAAAAAAAAAAAGATCTATGAATTACTAAATTAGGAATAAGCACTCAGCAACTCGAGATATTTTGAAAGTATATTGCTTCATTTGGTCAATGCAGGCATAAATTGATCTTCTTGTCAATAGCATAGTTTTGAAAGATACAAATTCTAGATTACTACATATATTTGGAATGTTTGCAGTGTTTTACAATCAGAAACAATATATTGTTCTGTCTGTGAAACATTATGTGGTACTGTACGTTGTCCTAAGCCCAGTTTTCCATTGTATAACCCCTTAAATACGCAAGGAATTGAGCAGTTGTTCAAACGGTTTCTTCTTAAAATACAATTGAGAGTCACTCGAGGTTCGAAACTGACAATTTGGCTGACCAGATCCAACCTGTCAGTAAACTGTAAGCCCTGTTTCGTGCACCAGAGTGCAGAAATCAGAAAGTTCTCCTCATTTGTATTTGTGGGACACGTGTCCCTTGTACCTTAAAGGTGTTTGTTGTTCAGGTATGTCTGCCACAGACAGGCAGCAGGTTGTGCAGGCGCTGGAGAGACTGCAGTCCAAGCTGAAAGAGAAGGGGGATGTGACCCACTGCGAGAGGCTGAGCATGCTGAGAGACGCCCTGATGAGCCCGCTGCTCAGCCAGGTCCTCACCCTGCAGCACTCCTGCAAGCAGCTCAAAGACCAGGTCAGTGCAATCAATCAAAAAGGAACTGGAGCTAGCAAAAATACAATACAAACATATAAATACAAACATACTGTGCACTTCCTTTAGTTACATTTCAAATGTGCAGTTTCAGAGAATCACACATTATAGCACACATATGCCTTCATTTTAAAACATGATATCTGGTACTACACTAGGTTAGTTCTTAGCTTCTAAGATTTGCTCTAAGAAAGTCTTACACTTGTACTTCCTGGGTCATTTCAGCTCAGCAGTGTATTCTAGATTGAAGCATGTTACTGGCTGAAAGCATGTGAGTCAGTAGGGAAAACAGCTGGAAATTAAGGGTTGGGAAAAGAGATTTCATTCACTATGTAGCACCAGTTATCTTATCTATGTTTTAGAATACTAGTCAGTGTTTTCTGAAACATGTTTCTTTCACAGCTGCACATTTGCGACCTACAGTAGCTCTCAAAAGTATTCACCCCCCTTGGACTTTTCTACATTTTATTGTGTTACAACATGGAATCAGAATTGATTTAATTCAGAGTTTTTGCCATTAATCAACACAAAAAAGGCCATAATGTCAAAGTGAAAAATAAAATCAGCAAATTGTTCTAAATTAATTACAAATATAAAACAGAAAATATTTAATTGCATAAGTATTCACCCCCCCCCTTTGCTATGACACACCTAAATAAGCACTGGTGCAACCAATTGTCTTTAGAAGTCACATAATTAGTTGAATGGAGTCCACTTGTGTGCAATTAAGGTGTTTAACATGATTTGAGGTTAAATATACCTGTCTGGGAGGTCCCATGGTTGGTTAGGATATTTCCTAACAAGAACTACACCATGAAGACAAAGGAACGTTCAAAGCAAAATCGGAATAAGGTTCTTCAAAAGCACCAATCAAGGGTAGGATATAAGAACATTTCCAAGGCATTGAATATCCCCCGGAGCACAGTAAAGTCCATTATTAAGAAATGGAGAGAATATGGCATAACTGTAAATCTGTCTAGAACAGGCCGTCCTCAAAAGCCGAGTATCCGGGCAAGAAGGGCAGTAGTCAGGGAGGCCGTCAAGAGGCCTATGGCAACTCTAAAGGAGTTAGTCTTCCACGGCTGAGCTGGGACACACTGTGCATACGGCAACAATAGCCTGGGTGCTTCACAAAACTGGCCTTTATGGGAGAGTGACAAAAAGAAAGCCATTGTTGAAAAAACTCACATCAAGTCTCAGCTAGAGTTTGCCAGAAGGCATGTGGGAGACTCTGATACCAAGTGGAAGAAGATTCTATGGTCTGATGAGACCAAAATAGAGCTTTTTGGCCTCAACGCTAAGCGTTCTGTTTGGCGCAAGCCTAACACCGCACATCATCCTGAGAACACCATCCCTACCGTGAAGCATGGTGGTGGCAGCATTATGCTATGGGGATGCTTCTCTGCGTCAGGGCCTGGAAAGCTCGTGAAGATAGAGGGCAAAATGGATGCAGCAAAGTACAGAGAAATCCTGGAGGAAAATATGCTGAAGTCTGCAAGAGACCTGGGACTTGGGAGAAGATTTATCTTCCAGCAGGACAATAACCCCAAACATACAGCCAAAGCCACACTGGAGTGGCTTAAAAACAAAAAGGTCAATGTCCTGGAGTGACCCAGTCAAAGCCCGGACCTCAATCCAATTGAGAATATGCGGAAAGTGTTGAAAATTGCTGTTCACCAAAGGTCCCCATCCAACTTGAATGGGCAAAAATTGCAGTGACCAGATTTGCAAAGCTGGTAGAGACTTATCCAAATAGACTCATGGCTGTAATTGCTGCCAAAGGTGACTCAAGTGGGTGAATACTTATGCAATCAATTATTTTCTGTTTTGTATTTATAATTAATTTAGAACAATTTGTAGATTTTATTTTTCACATTGACATTATGGACTTTTTTTGTGTTGATCAGTGGCAAAAACTCCTAATTAAATCCATTTTGATTCCATGTTGTAACACAATACAATGTGGAAAAGTCCATGGGGGGTGAATACTTTTGAGAGCCACTGTATATAATGAATGGAAGTGCGCAACAGGTGAGAGTTTTAAAGTGTTTTTTTTGCAATCACTTTAATATCGCACTCCACTGATTGCCACCATGTGAATTGTCCTAGCCAGAATATAGTGAGTGGAGACATGCTTTTGATAGTACGTCTTTAGTTACAATCACATTCCGTATAATGTCAATCGTATTTGTCAGTCATACTATACAACCGATTTTACATAAGATTATAATGTTTTATTGTAATTAAGTTGCTGTACGGTATTGAAATATTGTGACATAGATAAAGCTGCACAATCTACTGTATCTCTGTGTCAGTTTTCTTTTGTTTTATCGTGCTATGCAGTATAGCATATTGAAAAGGAATTTAATTGATGGACATACTGCATGAGCACAATTATAATCTGTGTAAAACCTAATATATGTGCTCTTCTCTTATAACAGACTCCAAGGGACAATGGAAATCAGTACTTTATAAACAAAGTACATAGTAAACAATTTAAAATGCTGTATGTAACTACGAACATAAGTACCTTAAATATAAACAGTACAAGAAAGCTTAACTGCCAAGAACAGGAACTTATTTTTTATACAAAACAACGTAATAAGTTGTACTATTTTAAGAATTTATATTTTCGCTAAATGTAAAAACAGAAACATAGAAGAACAAAAATATGCAGCAACTGTTTTTCCTGCCTGATGTCACAAATGCTGCTGTGACTGTAATTTACTGTCCTGGATGTACCTTATTTTTGCAAAATATCTATCTGTGGAACAGGAAAACTGTACATATTAAATGGTGTATATGTTATGTACTAATCTGTTTTAACCAGAGTAATTCCCCTTTAGAGCCCAGGTTCTTTGGCTGGGACATGCCTCCTCGCTACATTGCAAACGGAACTCCGTTCTAAAGCCGGGTCCACACCTGAGCAATCAGTTACGCAACCCAATTGCTCCCGAAATCACGCAACTCGCAAGTCCACATCTGATCAATTACTTGTGCAACAAAGTTCCCGCGTCCTACAAGATATACATTTTTTTATGATAACTGAGGTGTTTTTTTTGCAGGTGGCCTGATCTTTCCAAACGGAGAAGAGATCAAACCACCAAACAGACGATTTGTATATGTTGTTCAATTTTTTTTTTTTGCTTCCCTTGTATAGACAATGCGGAGTAAGTGCAGCTTTGTTGTTACATGCTCCACAGTCATACACGGCTCAATTAAGCAAAGTTGCTCCGCTAAGTCCTGTATAGCTATGTCTTGTAAAGGTTTTTTACTGTAAGACTTTTTGCTAATATTCCATAGTACTTCTCTCTCTCCTGCAGTAACTCTGCAGTGTGCTTGAGTGCCTCCTCTCCCCAGTTTAATTTTACTGCCAACATTTTTAAAATTAGTGCCTCTTTGACAGGATATTCAAGCCATGCTGTCAGCATTATAAGAACCAATTAGAGTTTGCGAATTGCCACATGATCGCCTATGTCTACAGAAATCGCTCGGGAGGTTGCTTGGAAAGTAGTCCCCGGCAGTTCTTCAAGCAACTGCTTGCAACTGGTTGCAGGGACGTCCACATATAAGCGACTCAGTTGCATTCAACTAAGTTGCGCAACTGATCGCTCAGGTGTGGACCCAGCTTAAAAGGATCCATTATAAGTGGAGGGCACCTATATTATAGTTCCACAGCAAAACTGAAAATATTGATTGAATCAACGCCTGTGTGTTTTAATACTTGTTTGGCTGGGATAGGGGTAGGCAACTCTGGTCCTGGAGAGCTGTAGGGTATTCTGGTTTCTATTTTACCCAAGCCTCTTACTGAGTTAATTGACTCAGTGATTGGGCTTAATTGGTCAGAATTAACATTTGTTCTAGGTATTCAGCAATTGATGATTAAGAGATACTTATAAAACCTGCAGGATTGTGGCTCTCCAGGACCAGGGTTGCCTACCCCTGGGCTAGGGGTACCAGACACAGACCCTGTTTATCCTCCGTCCCTTTGGAGTGATATTAAAAGGCTATGACTGTGCAGTCATTTGATCAATGTTACTTTCAATGCAGTTCTGCTCACATAGTAAACACCATGCTGAATAATAACACAAGTAATGTTCGCAAAGAAAACAATTCAATAAATCTTACCCGCTGTGCACTTTGTTATGTTAGTCTTAAATGTGGAATTTTGAAAAACACACGTTACAGCAAATGTATATTCTCATTTTAAAACATCTGGTACTATCCAACCTGAAAGGAACTTCTTAGATTTCTTGCTTCATAAGTTCTGTGCTTGCGATGTATGCAGTGGTCGACACTGCAAGTGCTGTCACTTGCGATCAGTCTTTTGATATCTGCTTTGACAAAAATCAGTAACTATGGTAATCAACTTTAAAGACTTATTATGTAATTACATACAATGGCAGGTGTGCCAAGGAAACCCAATTTTTCAAAAGAAGAATTTGAACAATTATTGAAACGGTTGGTCTGCACAAATCTGTTCTATTTAGCAAGTGTCAGGAAATTTAGTTATGAAGAAAATAGTGGTGATCACAGATGCAGAGAACAATAGGCGAAATAAGAAATAAATGGGTAGATCTAGTGAGCAGAATGAAATTAAAAGAAGGGAGATTAAAACGACCTCACTGAGGAGGAAAAGATAGTCCTAAAAATACTTGAAGTCGCTGTTGCTGGTATTGAGAGAGGATTGCATAAGACAAAAAAGAAAAGCAGATAGCGAAGTTCTTCCTGCTGCCTTTGAACCAAGATAGGTAAACACGTCTTTTGCTGTCCATCTAAGCAAGCAGTAATGAAAATAGATCAATATTACTTACTGGCTGCAGAGCATGCAGCTGGTTTGGTTACTGATAGGAATAAAAAACCCTGAAGTGGTGGGGACAATTTCACTCAACAGGTGAAATGTTCCACCTTGCCTACTGAGATTTCCTTAACCTAGTGTAGTACCAGATTTCAAGTTTTACATTGAAAGTACATATTGGTTAATGCTTGTGTTTCTTTCACTGTATAGTGAAGGTGCATGGCAGGTATGATGTATGGAACTATTTTGTTAGCTACAATTACTTGAAAATAAAAAAAATAAAGACCAAGTCTTTAAATAATATTGACAATCTTTCCGTTCTGTGCTTGTTTTCATAATCTGATACATAAAATTAAATGCTAGATTTAAAAAAAAAGATATGAAGCTTATTCCAAATAAAATGCATGTAGTTAACCAAAAGAATTAGGGTACTCGAAATAGAATTATAATTCAGTTGCTTTGATATATTCATCAACTGAAAAACATCTTTAATGCATTACTTGGCACCACTTGATCCAGTTCATTTGCAAAGCAGTTGGCAGAATGCACAGCTGCAACCGGGGAACACTTAAGGGGTGTGGATTTCTTTCGTGGGGAGTTTGTCAATAGGTATCCCTACTAGCCTGACTTAGCTTATTGCTTGCCCTTAATACTTGTTTTCAGTGGTATCATTATGACCTGATTGATTATTTTGCTGTTTTTACTTTCGTGCTTTTCTGATGTTGCCTCACTGCCCCCTCTCCTCCTGCCAGCTTAACCGCATGCCCCCGGATCGAGCTGCTGACTTTGACTTCTCCAGGAAGGGATTGCTCATATTCAGTGCGGATCGCCCCAGCCAGCACACAGCGGGCATTCCCAATGGAAATGGACTGCTGTCCTCTGTGGGACTCAATAATGACTTTGAGAGGATTATCCAGGGGATGGCTAAGGTGAGCTATATTATAAATACCCAGCATATTCAGTTCAATTGTGGAGCAATTGGCACAATGTTGTGTATTCTGACAGCGGAGCTGCAACTACCCTGCATGATGTTCATTGAGCTCTCCTGCTGGATACCCACTGTGCCTAGAGAGAAGACATGTTTGAGAACTCTGCTGAAGCCACAGCATGCTTTACATTCTGAAATTGAGATGAGAGGGGAGAGAGAAACAAGGAGGTGCGGGACGGTTACATTGTCACAAACTTTGCATAAAACGAGAAAGCCTGTTACTCTCGGCACTTGGGTTTGTCCAGACGATTCGGATACGAGCAGATTTAGAGGGAAATGATAATAACTCAGTAGCGGATTAACAGAACCAACAGCATGATTCCCATCATAAAATAGTAATGGAAATAAGAAATAAAAATGCAGTTCAGATGCTGCATTAAGATAAGTGGAATCTGTACCAAGTTGCTCTTGTGCAGACGGAAGCAGGTGTTTTTGAAGCTCACTACATTGCCCCTATACATTCCAGGGAAGACAGACGGAACGCATCATTCTGCAGAAACCTGTGATGGGAGGTCTGGGGTTCAGTGTAATTGGGCTCAGGAGTGAAAATGCAGGTGAACATGGCATCTTTATCAGACAAGTACAGCCCGGGAGCATTGCGGACAGGTGAGGGTATGCTCAGTTTCTGACAGAGCATTTAATATGACTACTGGTGATGTACAATCTGGTTGAATCTAACATAATATGATGTATTATGTGTGTAACTGTGTGTGTTTTCAGTTTCAGAAACAGTGCTGTCAAATCCTGATACACTTATGTAACAGGTTACATTGTTAGAAAGATGGTGTGTTTTCTACATGTATAAGTATAGAATTACTGTTTTATGAATTTTCTTCATTTTATTACACTTGCCCTTTTTAAACCTAACTTTCTTTCAGCATATGGGGGTCTGTTTGTTCAACCTACAAGAAGCCACAACTGAATTTTGTCAGAGCACTTGACAGCACTGAGGAATAACCCTGGATTGCATCGGCAACTTCTTATGAAAATAATCGCAGGATAGAGGGTTGATGCAATCTGCGATGATTGCACAGTGTTGTAAAATGTTCTAATACAACCCAACTGTGGTTTATCCCTGCTAGACTGGTTAAACATGTTCAATATTGTGTATTTGTCAGGTGCCCTTGACTTGATGGTTTTGCTTGTGGTACCTATCTACTAAATAAATGACTGCGTGAAGTCTGCTGATAAGATTTGGGAGCCACTGGGGAAAAAAGGGATTGATTTCCCGTCAAAATGACAGTGTCAGCTACCTTTCAGCTACATAGAGCAGGTGGGGTTGGCAGAGTTATATTTAAGCGAAAGAGCCTGTCGATGACCGCGGTTGGAGGTATGCGCCCCGAGCCGTAGGCGAGGACGCTAACGAAAGTCAAGATAATAGAAGCCTGCTAGATCTGGAAGCTGATTGGCTGTTCACACCCAATTGTTTTCTAATGCAATATGATTTGAATGGGATGAAAGAAGTGTGTTCGGTGTCTGCACAGAATTTTACTGACCAGCTCAAAGCCAGGTAAAGGCAGATTTAATAGCAGATTTAGTATATTTAGTAGTACTCATACTGGAGGAACAGAAGCCAGAACCACCCTGAATGATTTCAAACACCATGGAAATGTAACCTAGTCATTACAATGACACTGGAAGCTACTGTCTGTTGGTATGTCCACATAGATTGAAAGAACTGCTTATGCGGTTGTGATGAATCTTGGTATGGACATTCTTTATTGGTTGACAGTATCAGAATCGGGGGCATATGTGTCACACTTCCATTTTAACACATGGAAACAGTTTCAAAGTTTTAACACAAACATTTTGTTCACATTGTTTAATTTTAAATCCCCTTTACTTCTGTCGTCACATCTTTCATGACAAAAACATTTAATCTGATTCAGATTACATCTGTAACATAATTTTAATAGCACCTGTCAAAACACTGTCCCACATTTCTACACCCTCCACAGGCTTGTTCTTGTTAGCAGGGCAAATATGCAGGTATTCATTAAGAAATTGGGCTGAGTGAAAACAGACCAGCTGTTCTTGCGCAGGAAGCCCTGCTTGCAACCTGTACTTGGGACACATTTACACTGCTGATGGGGAACTCACATGGCCTGCTTGTGTTTGCAGGGATGGGAGGTTGAAGGAAAATGACCAGATCCTTGCAATCGGTGGCACTCCCCTGGACCAAAACATTTCGCACCAGCAGGCCATTGGGCTGCTCCAGCAGTCCATAGGGAGCGTACAGTTAGTGGTTGCTCGGGAACCAGTGGCCAGAAGCAATGGGCCATCTCCCCTCCTCTCTGATTTAGTGGAACATACTCAGCAGGTAAGCACAGAGTTCATGTTTTACAGGAACACATGCAGGTCGATTGACCAGATAACAGATATTGTATGGCAGACTATACCTGTAGATTTCAATTATAAGATATACACCAGCCACTTTATTGAGATTTGTCTACCCAGCTAGACTTGGCATTGCCCTGGTTGGGGCTCTCCTGTTGTACTGTACCTGGAGTCCCCTGATTATTCTGGAAGGCCAAACAGCAAGTGTACTTAACAAGTAGCGGGGTTCCGAAAATATAGCGTTACATGTCCGCACATGTTGCTACTACTATTTAAAAAACTTACCTGTAATTTGTCTTTTCATTGTTAACATTCTGACAACTTTTTACACTCTTTTAAAATTGTCAGCTCTAGTGCACCGATACTGTAAGTATTATCGCCCACATTGTCCAATAGGTAAAAGTCAGAGCACTTGTTGTTTTATCACTCTTCCTGCATTGATTTAGAGGACAGATCTCATTTAAACAGTTCTGTCTATGTGGGGCTGTGTAAGGCTATGTTTTTTGCAACCCCGCTTCTTACTCTTTAAGCATTGTTCTGAATCAAGTCTACCCAACAGTGGTGTCCTTATACCCTGATGGCAATGGATTTTTTTCAACATGATAATGCACCCGTCTACTGTGCCAGAATTGTGCACAGATGCTTTGAGGAGCATGACATTGATGGTCTAAGTCACATTGTGTCAAGGCTGTATCTGGACAAACGATTGGCCACTCCGAGATTTGTTACAAGTCTTAATAAAGTGGCCAGATGTGATAATGGTAAGGGACAGACAGATATAGGAGACTATAGTGCTTTATACTGGTAAGGAATTAAAGGTTATTAAAGTACATGTAACTGTTAATGTATGTTTACTATTTCCTATTCTGACTGGCCACACACCTGCTAGCTGGAATCGTGTTGCTCCTGGCGCATTGCTGAAGTGGTCTGGCTGTGTCTTGTCCTGCAGTGAAGATTTCTGTGATTCAGTCCTCTGCAGCATGTCTGTTTCTTGTCACGATATGTTGCACATGTTCTGCCAGCTTGATTCCCCGTCACTTATTTGCGACCAAAGTTGTACTTTCCTGTTTTTCAACAAGTTATATTTTTCTTTCTTTTTGTTCAAAAATCAACATGACCGGCTTTACTCCATATGCTTCCAAGCTTGAACAGTTGAAAGGGCACCGTATCAAAAGAGAAGCAGTACAACAAAACAAACAGATGACAGATCGATTGCACAATATAGAGAAATGTGAAAGTGTCGGTATTATAGCAGCAGAGCCTGGAAGCAGAGAAGTAAAACACATGCAAAGAGCCATGTGGTAACTTCTACTTGTTTACATTCACTTTATTTAATACTTTGTTTCAGGCACCAAATACTGGTGGCTTTTTAAAAAGCACTCCTGCGAGATCAATAGAGCTCCCAGAATCATGTCTAACATCTAATGTAAGAAATACATCAGTAAAAAAATCCCACACAAAACAAATATTCCAGGGGGAGTTAGGAAAGATTTTTCTATAGCTGAATCACAATGTAAAGCTGACTATGTAGTTTGGATTTAAGTACAGTGTACAGAGGCATAAATTATGTTTACTGAAAGTCTCATAACATTTTCTTATAAAATTGAACAGGATTTAGGAAACTGCTGGTTTATGAACCTTATTTTTGCCTATGAGCTTTATTTGGTAGCTGGATGAACTGATGTTTATTAACCAAGGCCCCAGCATTGTAGCGTTTGCAGATCAGTCCCTGAAGTATAACTTGCTTCTAGGAAAAAAGGCAAGTGAAGAAAGACAGAACAGCACAGAGTCCTTTCACACAAAAAAAACATTCTTCTTCCAGCCAAGGTCACAGAAAGAAAGATTCCGTCATTGTATTGGGAACTGCAAAATCACGCTGCAATGAATCACGCTGTTCCCACTCCGACATATTTCCTTTCTTTCTTTATTCTTTAAAGCTGCAATAATATTGATCTATTCAAATTCTCATTTGAAAATGCCATAGGGATTGTTCCTTTAGAACATAACAGTACACACATCTGTGAGCTGTGCTTTTGGACCTCTTGTTTCTAAAGAATGTTTTTTCTTACCAACAAATTTATGTGCATAAAGACATCTTGAATCAGATTGAAAGTGAACACAAAAAATGCCAGTCCTGTATGTTTTGTATAGAAACAGGTAGTTTTATTGGGTATAGTGCTGGGGGAAGGGGGTGGAGTGGGGTGGGGGGGGCATTTTGCTGATTGCTATCTTTGTTAATGAGTCCTCCTTACACAGGGCACCTCGGGATATAGCTGTCATGATCTGTACTGATTCTATTTCTGTCATTGGCAGGTCCAATGGGGGCATGTGGAGGAGATTGAGTTGGTGAATGATGGATCAGGGCTGGGATTTGGAATAGTGGGAGGAAAGTCAACCGGAGTGGTTGTGAGGACTGTTGTCCCTGGGAGTCTGGCGGATCGGGTAAGGTCTATAGTATGTAGGTAAATGTGTTCTGAAGGATAGGAACCCATTAAGTGTCCCTGATTATTAAAATACAAGCCCCATCCTGAGTAAAGTATTTTCATCATAATACTTTTTTTTTTATCCTTGTAAACTTATTACAACTACACATATCAGTTGATTTAGTTTGCCTATAGTCAGTCAGGATGCACCATAGCTTGATTCTCCTTGCAGCCTGTTGCAGCACAGGGGACAACCCGGAATTAGACCTAAACTAAGTGTCTGGTTCAGTACAGGTGGACTACCTATTTCTGTAAAATGCTTCTGAAAAATCCTGGAAGGACATAGCTTGATCCATCAACCCCTTCCTATATTTCCTGTTTTTAAATTTCAGTTATTGTTCAGTTAACTGTCTAACACATTTCTTACTTTCACATAGGAACACAAAAGCAATAACATACAACAGTGCGTTTAAATATTGTCCAATATCCTTGCACTAGGGATGTTGTTCAGCACGAGTATAGCCCAGGCATGCAGATTCTGGACCTTATTTGGAGTGCTTTACTTTGCTTATACAATGCCTCCTGCCCCCGTCTTCCCAAAGTGAGTTGGTTGTCAATTGAATCAGGCAGAACACTTTTAAAAGTTCCAGGCTGTGCTGTTATTGCTCTTCTTGACATTTCATATTTAAAAAATGCTATTGTAGGGAAATTGATTTCAGTATTTTTCATGTCATTTTTATGTAGACTGCTGATCAGAAGTTGATTCTCATTTTTCAAAGACATGTTTAATCTATAAGTGTTTATACAACCAAATAACTGAACTTGAAGTTTTGTGACTATAGTTTAATTTGCTGACACTATGTGACAGTGAAAAAAGTACCATTTAGTATTATAAAGAAAAATAAACAAAAAAGCAGAGCTGACCTTTTTGCACCAATAACTTTCAGAAATATAAATAACACTCTGAAAGCAGAGTGGGGTTACAGACATTGCTCTGTTTTTTAAAAGCATATGCAATGTTACTAAGAAGGGTTTTGGTACTCAAATACACATACAGTAAAACCTCTTGTCTGAACTAACTAGGACCAGGGGGTGTTTGGATAATCCAATCTGTGAAATTCTTTGTATGACTTTCCCAGTCAAGAAACCTCCTAAAAGATATTACAAAACCCTTTTTACCTGTAACTCTATGACGAAAAGGACCTTTTTTATGACAACAGAGCAAAAGAGTACTGAACACAAGCAGCTGGTCAGATTATTGGGGGTTGGATAATCAAGTTTCATTACAGCAGTGTACAGAATGTTTACGTTTCACTGTACAACAGTGTACAGAATGTGTAGGTTTCACTGTACAGAATGTTTAGGTTTCACTGTACAGCAGTGTACAGAATGTGTAGGTTTCACTTTACAGAATGTTTAGGTTTCACTGTACAGCAGTGTACAGAATGTGTAGGTTTCACTGTACAGAATGTTTAGGTTTCACTGTACAACAGTGTACAGAATGTTTAGGTTTCACTGTACAACAGTGTACAGAATGTGTAGGTTTCACTGTACAGCATGTTTAGGTTTCACTGTACAGCAGTGTACAGAATGTGTAGGTTTCACTGTACAGAATGTTTAGGTTTCACTGTACAACAGTGTACAGAATGTGTAGGTTTCACTGTACAGCATGTTTAGATTTCACTGTACAGCAGTGTACAGAATGTGTAGGTTTCACTGTACAGCAGTGTACAGAATGTTTAGGTTTCACTGTACAGCATGTTTAGGTTTCACTGTACAGCAGTGTACAGAATGTTTAGGTTTCACTGTACAGCATGTTTAGGTTTCACTGTACAGCAGTGTACAGAATGTGTAGGTTTCACTGTACAGCATGTTTAGGTTTCACTGTACAGCAGTGTACAGAATGTGTAGGTTTCACTGTACAGCATGTTTAGGTTTCACTGTACAGCAGTGTACAGAATGTGTAGGTTTCACTATACAGCATGTGTAGGTTTCACTGTACAGAATGTGTACGTTTTTACTGAACTGCAGTGTACAGGATGTTTAGGTTTCACTTTACAGCAGTGTACAGAATTGTTGGGGTACCCCTGCTGGTTTGTGGTGCTAGGAGGTGGGACATTTGTTGCTTCTTGATATGCTTGAATAGGTCATTGCCACCTCAAATGTAACAAACCATCTTACATGAGCAACGGTACCCAGAATATGAAACTTTTAGGTTTTAAAGGGTTAGAGTTAGGGTTTATTCCTAGGAGTGTTGAACCACTGGGGATGGGTTTGGGGTTAGGGTTAGGGTTTACTCCTAGGAGTGTTGAACCACTGGGGGTGGGTTTGGGGTTAGGGTATACTCCTAGGAGTGTTGAACCACTGGGGGTTGGTCTGGGGTTAGGGTTAGGGTTTAATCCTAGGAGTGTTGAACAACTGGGGGTTAGGGTTAGGGTTTACTCCTAGGAGTGATGAACCACTGGGGGTGGTTGTTTATTGCTCTTTTAACCTCAATCAGACCCTGATTTAGTAAATATCTGGGTATTGCTGAATAGATAATGGTCCCCTCTGCAACAACAGGCAAAATAATTTAATAAGCAACAAATCCCATGGAATAATCGTTATGCATTTTAACCCAGAAAATGAGTTTCTGCAATTGTAACTGCAAAGACAGGTGTAACATTCAACATGATACCTCTACGGTCAGGCACCGTTACGGGCAGTGGTAAACACTTTGGTCATGTTTGCTACATTCAATATGGTACCTCTCCTGGCAGTGGTAAACACTTTGGTCATGCTTGCTACATTCAATATGATACCTCTCCTGGCAGTGGTAAACACACTCGGCATGTTTGTTACATTCAATATGTACCTCTATTTTATGATGCTTGAAAGCACTTTGAGTGGTTCAGGGTTCTAGTGTTCCCATATGGAGTTTTTTGTCATTTAAATCTGCCTTTACCTGTCTGTGTTTGAACTTGCTGGGAGCTTGTCTGGAGTATTCTAAATGCCGGGGCTGAACAGTCATCTTCATTCTATTCAAATCATGTGGCAGTATGACTTTTCAGCTCTGCTGGTCCCACCTTTTGTGTTTTTACAGTTAAAATGTCTATATAAAGTTTATATTGTTACATGATTTACATGGAATGAGGAATGCCTAGAATTTAGGATTCTCCAGACAAGATCAAAGCCAGGTAAAGGCATATTTAGAGAAAAATGGTAGTAACTCAATTTAGGAGCAACAGAACCCAGAACAGAATGATTACTATTTGTAAGAACAATTAAGAAGAAGAGGAGACCATTCAGCCCATCTAAGCTCGTACTGATTGATGTCATAATTTTATTAAGTTGGGTCTTAACGGATCCAAGTGATTCTGTATCCACAACATGACTAGGTAACCCATTCCGTACCCTCACAACCCTCTGTGTGAAGGAGTGTCTCCTTCCCTCTGTTGTAAGTCTATCTCCATTTAATTTCTAACTGTGTCCTTTGGTCCTGGTTTCTGTACTGTGCTTAAGGTATTGGTTTAGGTTAACTAAATACACAAGGCGCAGTTAGCATGTACAATGCCCCATCTTTAAACCACAAAACTTAAACTTTAAGGGAAATGCTACAGTATATGTAGTACCTTCCAAATATTGCATTTTAATGTGGAGGTGGGTCAAATAGTTTGTATATCTGGGCTACTTCATAACACAACCTTGAATATCTGTGTGAACTGTCTCGTTCCCTCTGTCCTAAGTCTATCAATTATGATGTCTTTCGAAGCTCCTCACTTGTCATGTCCTGGCTGAGTGTGCCCTGGTGTAACTTGATTCCTGCCCACTCTTCCAGGATGGGCGGCTGCGGACCGGGGATCACATCCTGCGTATCGGAGGGACGGATGTTCAGGGGCTGGCCAGTGACCAGGTGGTGCAGGTGCTCCAGAGCTGTGGGAACAACGTGCGCATGGTGATCGCGCGGGAGCCTGTCGGCAGCGCTTCAGTCAGACCTCCAGCCCCTGCCCTGCCTCCCGTTCACAGCCACATGGTGATTGCACCGGAGCCCGTCGGCAGTGCTTTGATCAGACCTCCAGCCCCTGCCCTGCCTCCCGTTCACAGCCACATGGTGATTGCACCGGAGCCCGTCGGCAGTGCTTTGATCAGACCTCCAGCCCCTGCTCTGCCTCCCGTTCACAGCCACATGGTGATTGCACCGGAGCCCGTCGGCAGTGCTTTGATCAGACCTCCAGCCCCTGCCTTGCCTCCCGTTCACAGCAAGGGAACCAGAGCGGTGCGAACATTAGTAGTATATTAATAACAATAATTTTTAAAAAGTCCATTGAGCCTACAGAATAATTCAAGTAAAAAAATAACTTGGTGGGTCTCACATTTACTGTACCAATTTGAAGAATGCATACCATATGTTAAGCGCATTTTATTTTCAATGGTACCTTTCATAGCAGTTAGTGAACAAAAAAAAAAAAAAGTCTTAAGAGCGATCAGTACATTTTCTTTAATAAAAAGGTGATCTTCGTTTATAGTGATATGGATTCTTAGAAATATCCATGGTCCATAAATATATTGCAGTAATTGCTTCCCCTAAGGTAGTTATTTATTTAAATGTTTTTCCACATACTGTGAGTGTAGGCCAAGCTCTAACTTGCTTTGCTCTGCCTCTTCCAGTTAATCCTTGATGGATATGATGTCTATGATGTTGGCCTGAAGAAGGAGGCAGGACAAAGCCTGGGGATCACCATTGTTGGTTATGTTGGCACAACCACCGGAGGTGAGGCTATGGTGGAAGGGTTGGGGTCAATGAGGAAGCTTCCAATAACAAATTTGTCAGAACTTCAGGTGTAGCTCGATTTTGTTTCACTATTGTAGTTTTTTGAGATCACTAATGTTTTCGTTTTCAAACTCATCTTAGTCGGGTGCGGCGCTGAGCACATTAACCGTGATGTAGTTCAATGAAGCAGCCAGTATAAATCTAGTATTTGATGTTTGCTCTGTGGTTCAGCCCACAGTGATCCTGCCTTAAAATTAATTAATACCCTCTAATACCCCCAGAGAGAAAAGCAAAACTATACTAATTTTATTATAATAAAACATGGAAAAATATCTCGGGATAAATACATACAAATAGGTATTTTTTATATCAATACATCCAATATCCATACATTATTTATTGTTGCATATCTTGTAGATGTAAAAGCAAAGAAAAGAGAAATGAAATGCAAATGCTTTAATGAACATTTATTTAAGCTTGTGAAGCAGTTGAAATCAGGTTCCCAGTGTGGAGAGATTGATTGCTTGCAGAGGAAGCAGCTTGAAGTCCTTGTCTAAAAAGTTGAAAAATATAGCAAACCAGAACCGTTTTAAAAATCAGCTGTATAAATATGTATGCAGACCATGCATATGTTAGTGATGTGCATTGCTAAACTGTTTCTTGTGGTTTTTACATTGTGAGTGATTGGAAGGAGATTAGATGTTATTGTAACCTTGCCTTGGCCTCAAGGCAACAACTGGAACTCGATGGTTTGTCTAACTGGAGCAAACCAGGTCCAAAAACAGTTTAAATAAATAAATAAAGAATAGCTATTAGTAAGGATTTAGCAAGGTTCACTTGGAAGATAAATACATTTGTATATGTGTATTATGTGTGGATTATGAAATATCAAGAGTTATCTTAACTCATGTATGCTTCTTCGTTGTTTAGATTTGCTTTGTATGTTATTTTCTGTTTCAGTCATCACATCCTGGTGACACTTTAAAAAGTTTAAAGCAGCTGGGTGTCTTCGATAGAGCTCTCAGCATCATGTTAAAAGTACATCAGAAACACCAGAGTGGAGCCAGAAACTTGCTTTAAACTTTTAAGTGAATCTAAACAAGAATTCATTCATTCATTATTTAAGATTGTTGTGGTATTTCATACCCATAGCAAGTTGGTTTTTAACTGTACAACGTGGAACTTCCTTGTCCTTCGATGTCTTGCACGTGATAAGGTTCTGGTTTCATGTAGCTCTGCGTAATTACAGAAGTCTCTATTTCACAGTTTAGAAGATGGAGATTATTGTTTTGTTCTCCACTGTAACAACTAAATGAACTATCGAGGGAGAGACAAGCGTGTGGTTTGCTGCTTTTAACCCTTACCCTGGTGTCGTCTGAAATGCAAGATCCCCTGGGTTTGTTGTTCAGTTAATGCTCTACTTATGGTGTAACAACATTTCCTGATTTATGTTCAGAGGAGTAATATCAGGGTTATAAATGCACTCCACGCATTTAACAGTTTTTGAGTTGTATTCCTTATTTTTATGTAGTTTGTTGGACACTTTTGTACACAAGGTATCTTGTCCAACTGCAAAATGTTGGTCTTGTTGGAAAAGGTAAAATAGGCTTGATAAGTTTGGCACTGCAGATGGTGGCCTTAATACTGAAGGTGACTTTACACAGACACAAATAAAAACTAATAATCATGTAATATTCGCACACACGGTATCTGAAAGCTAAAAACGTTTGTACAGAATTGAGTTTGTTGGATTCAATGCACTCCGAAACGTCCATAGAAGAGTAGGAGGTGAAGATGTTCACCGTGTGTGTGTGTGTGTATCTATCTATCTATCTATCTATCTATCTATCTCTATCTATCTATCTATCTATCTATCTATCTATCTATATATATAATGTATTGCAAAAAGTGTGTTAAAGTATGTTAAGGTTACTCAAGCAATACCCTCAAAGTTGGCATGCAGCCTGACATGCACCATTGTGTGTGTGACATCACATATGACATCAGCAACAACATCACTGAATACATAATTAATCACATGACAAATGCTCCCCGAAGAGAGCTACACCCCATTTGGGGGAAAAATACATCTGCCAGTCTGACCTAAAATCCCAAATTTCAGCAGATCGATTAATGTTAACCTCCTTTTTGAGCTGTGCGCCACTATAATTAATATATATATTATATAATATATATATATATATATATATAAACAATGATGCTATAAGTTGTTGTAATGATTGCTTGTGGTTATTTCCAAATTTTGGGACCAATTCTGGTGTTGGGGCATTCCACTCCATATTTAAAAGGTAGAGTGAAATCTGTAACTATGTTAGAGCCTGGATGGAGGTTTTGTTGGTTCAGTTAGAGCTGAGCTTATACAACAAACCAAAACCAATGTGTTCTGAGATGCAGACATGGTTCTTATCAAAACTCATTAGTGGCATATTGAGTAAGGAAAATGCTTCCTATATGCTACTAGCGCACAGCAAAAAGAGTGCTCTTTGTAACTCTCACCCTTCTTATGTTCTTCATACAATCAGGTAGTGATTGTCAGAGATGTTTTTCACCTCATTGTTGCTGCTTCACTAACTGACTTGCTGAGTGTTTTTTCTAATGTGGCTCTGAGTTACCAAAGTTAGCATGCGAGCCCTTGACTGGTAAATTTAAAGTTCAGGTATTGCAGTGTGTGCATAATCAAGGTTTGTTTTCCAGCAGACTCTTCTGGGATTTTTGTGAAAAACATCATCCCAGGGAGTGCAGCAGAACAGAGCGGTCGTATACAAGTTCAGGACAAGATCATTGCTGTAAGTACAAGGACATCTTAACCACTGTTTAACTGCCTTTCATTCTGCATCTGTTATGTAATACCTGATCACTGATTGAAGCTAACCTAGTTGCATGGTGCATTACCTAAAAAATCTATTTTGTTAAATACTGCTCATGATAATAAATCTACATGGACTGAAAATAGAGATTTGCAGACTGGTCTTATCCTGTGCATGGCAGATGCATATACCCATGTAGGCACTATTTGAAAGTGCAGAAAAATATTTGGGTTCCCATGGGTAATTTTAATATTGTAGCCTAGCATTTATTACACAATAAAAACATTTTTCTGTTCCTCTCAAGATTGGTTATTTTTTACTTCTGCTGTATCCTTGTTAATTTAGTAAATAAAGTTAACAAAAAATACATTGAGAATAGAGTTTGCTGTCCGGGGCAATACAGCAACCACAATAGCAACTAGTCTCTGGTTTGAATGACGAGTTGAAATCAAACAGCTGGATGCAGTCTGATTACTTTGATTACTTTATTACAGCATATCATAACAACACAGGCATAGCACTCTTCTCTAACAAAGGCAGGAAGAGGCTTTGAATAAACTTTATGAACACACTGTGAACAAGTTACTGAACGAAAAAATAAACATAAAAACCTCAAATGTAATTTTCTTTTTTTTTTTTTTTTAAACATATCAATTTTCTAATAGCAATAAAGCTGTCATAACCATCTGGTAAGGCCCTTTTTGTTATGTTAAATGCCCTCATCTTCAACCCGGGACATTTAATGTCACAAAGTGGGCCTTCCAGCCAGTAAAGCCCTCTTTGGGTTCTATTGCTTAATTAGTAACTTCAGAACTTTCATGGACCAATCGGTATCCTCTTTGCAGGGCATTGCCACATAGTACTTGACGTGAACATTTCCGATTAGATAGAACGTCTCACATTGAAAAAATTCTTGATTACCTTGGGCATTACAATGGTGCTTGACCTTTTCAGTGTGTATGTGAGAGTGTGTATGTGTCTAAGGGGTTGTTTTTTACAGCTTGTAATAAAACAAAGCAGATTTTCTCAAACAACTGCCAACAATGGTAGTTTCCAAAGTCTGTAACCCAGAAAGGGAACCCAGTTTTCCACCTCTTTCTTTTGTGAAACAAAACCTATGTACAGTGCAGAGAAAGTTTGTGAGCCCCAATGATAATTATGGAAATTCCATAGTTTTACCATGATAGCCTTCTTGAATCAAAACCAGTCTTTTCTTAAATATCTAATAGGGTTTATATTAACCAATTCCATGTCTTTTGAAACAAAATGATATATCAATTAGACAAACAATGAGTAATTAAGATTCAAGATATGTGAAAAAATAAGTGAACCCCTGATTTTTAGCAGCTGATTAAGGGGATAATTAGAATCAGGTGTTTAAATAATTAGGCAGATCTTCAGTGGTGAGTTTGGGAGGCTCCACCTCATATAAATATCAGAAACTTTGTGAGTTTGGTCTTCACCATACATGTCATGCAACGGCCAAAATAAATCTCTGAGGACCTCAGAAAAACAGTTATTGATGCTCATCTGTTTAGAAAGGGTTACAAAACCATTTCTAAGGATTTGGGGCTCCACCAATCCACTGTCAGACAATCTGCAAATGGAGAAAGTTCAAGACCACAGTCATTCTACCCAGGAGCAGCAGTCCTACCAAAATATCTCCAAGAACAAACTGGAAAATCATCAAGGAAGTAAGGGAGAACCCAGGAGTAACATCCAAGGATCTGCAGGCCACTCTTCTTTGGCTAATGTGAGTGTTCATGACTCAACTATCAGGAAAAGACTGAACAAGAATGGTGTTCATGGAAGGATAGCCAGGAGTAAACCACTGCTCTCTAAAAAGACCATTGCTGCCCGTCTGAAGTTTGCCAAAGAGCACTAGATGATCCACAAGACTTCTGGAACAATGTTCTCTGGAGAGACGAGTCAAAGGTAGAACTTTTTGGCCTCAATGAAAACCAAACTCTGTGTTCCAACAGAAGAAACGCATCCCAAGCGTCAAACGTGGTGGGATTGTGATGTTTGGGGATGCATTGCTGCCTCAGGACCTGAACGGCTTGCCATCATTGACACAACCATGAATTCTGCATTGTATCAGAATATTGTCAGGCCATCTGTCTATGAGGTGAAGCTGAACCGAAAGTGGGTCATGCAGTAAGACAATGATCCTAAATGTACAAGCAGATCTACAAAAGAATGGCTGCAGAAGAAGAAATTCCACATTTTAGAATAACCTAGTCAAAGTCCCATCGAAATGTTGTGGCAGGACCTGAAACGAGCTGCCCATGCAAGGAAGCCCTCAAATGTCACCGAGTTGAAGCAGTTCTGTATGGAGGAATGGGCCAAAATTCCTCAAAACAGATGTGAGAAAATAACCAACAGTTACAGGAAATGCTTAGTTGAAGTCATTGCTGTTCAAGGGGTTGCCACCAGTTACTGAATGTAAAGGTTCACATACGTTTTCACACATGGATATTGAATGTTGAATAATTTGTTGATAAATAAATGTTGAAAAATCATGTTTTTGTGTCATTTGTTTAATAAGGTTATCTTTATCTATTATTAGGACTTAAATTAAGATCTAATAACATTTTAGGTTTGAAATATGTGAAAATCCTAAGGGGTTCACAATCTTTTTCTCGGCACTGTATAGTCAGTGTGATTCTTAAACACTGCACTAGGTAAAGAAAACATAGTTACAGAATATGTTTGGACTTCACTCCCATAATTCTTTGATTATGTGAGCTAGGATATTGTCCAGAACCTGCAGATGTTCTAAATTAATATGTTATGTCGGGTGTCTAATGTATTGTTTTAAAAACAATCTTGTGCAGTTTGGGGGAGCTGTAATCAGGATCTACTTTAAAACTACAGTTTTAAATGTTGGATTCTTTCATATGTTCTCTGCACTTGTTGACATCTATACACAAGATAAGATTTAGAATTCCAAGAAATCTGTCACTGGTTGGTTTCTATAGTGATTTATAAATGTGCATTCTGTCATTATGTTGTCCAGTACTTCAGTAAAGACACGCTTAATGCCATGCTCCACATATTATCAGCACATTGAAATGTCCCGGTCACAGTATAACCAGAGTGTGGCAAAGTGGTTGATTGTGTACAGGTGCAGGAGTGATGCAGTTCGCAATGAACAGACAGAGATTTGTAATCCAGTTAGAAAAGTACTTTTATTATACAATCCAGGTCTGGTGACCACACAATGATCACTAGCAATACACAGCAATGTGTAGTGCATGGGGTAAACAATAACGGGTTTGCACTCCCAAACAATAAACGCAAGTATCCCTCCCACAATATACAAACACGTTCACCAGTCCTGGGTGTGTGCTGTAGTGCTTGTGGTGGGTGATACAGTTTAATGCGTGACAATAGTGTAGTGCTGTACCAGGTTTTGTGCTGGTCCTTAGCGGCAGCTCTGAAAGTTATCAGCCGCTTGTTAATGTACTAGCAACAATTGTAGACAAGACTAAACATTATTTACCTTCCGGGTCAATGAGTGAGTGTACTGAAGCTCTGTCTGTTTTCTACATGACTGACTTCCTTTTAACCCTCAGAATGAAGTGTCAGGTGAAGTAGTCCAGAGTATTCTGTTCCTGTTACTTAGTGCCCTCACGTCAGGATGGAGATTTACCACCAAGAATCATTGTCTTTCTGTCACAGGGAGTCAATGGAAAGAAGCTCCTGGTATTACCAATTTGGTTATTATCAAGCTCTGCTTAGTGTGAATTGGGTTTATCAACCATGAAACAGATTTTCACCCCATTTAAAATCAGTTGAACTGCCTGCATATCTCTTGATACATGTTTGTATACCGTATGCTACAGGATCGTTTTTCTTGACATGCAGCAGCTGCTGGCTGTTCCAACTTTGGTCTTTAGTTTTGTAAGCATTCAAATTGAAATGGAAATTGGAAACAAATACTCTTCCTGATATTTGTTGTTCACTTTGGGAAATGACAGGAGAGGTGCTGTTGGTGGTGATCATAACCTCTGACCCAACCATGCGCCCAGGAATGTTTTGTTTTTGTTCATACCGACACACGTCTAGTTGCAACCCCGCTTTCCGTGCTATATCTATTTCGTACAGTACGAAGGTGATTTAAAGGGATAATTGACTAGAAGTTTTTAAAATACTAAAATAAATGGACAAAATCAATCCAGTAAACTGAACATAGCAGAGAGACAAGGACCAATGGCACAGTGGGAGATGAAAGGGGTAAGGGGGTAGGAAGATTATTTTTATACAATGTTGAGAGTATGGTACAGGTTACCAAGCGCAATCCTTTCGGAGTTCACTGGACAGCATTGATGGGCTAAATGGCCTCTTGTTTACAACTTTTCTAATGCTCTTGTGGTTTAAAACACATTCTTTAACCTTAAAAAAATGAGCATGTATTTCAAAGTTAATAGTAAATGTTTCTATGTTGTCCCGGTAAGTTAATTTTATCCAACATAGTGAAACTGAATTATAATGCGAGCAGGTACACTAGTTTCTGGCTCAGAGAACACCGCTCAGGGAGCAAGTGAAGTGTTCTCTTTGGCAAAGTGTTCTGTAAGACACGATATGAACCGATAAATACAAATGTATTTATTAGTTGTCATGAAGCACATGCATCAACATATGAAATTAACAGAGTAAGTAAGAAAAACAATAGACAACCGTCAGTTTTTAAAAGATCGAATAAACCATTTGAATTTGAGTTTGACAATGATGAGTTATCAGGTTATAAAACAGTACTGTATCAGTTTTGAATCAGTTTGCAACAAATCGATATCAGTGCCAAAAAGGTGTTCTTTTAAATTAAGTTCCTGTTTCTTTAGGCAGAGCATTTACAATGGGAAGATTCTGTTTCACCGCAAGGGTGTTCCCTAAGCCGAATGATCTGCCTTTTGAAAGAAGAAATGATGGTTGACGGATCGCTTCGAAAATCAGCCATCCCATTCTCGTTTCTTTAATGAATTCAACCATAATTACTAGTCGTATTTTCTGCAATTGAAAGGCCTCCAGTTGTGATGTCTCTAGTTTTATATGACATTTGTTAATTTTTAAGTGAAATACAAAGCATAGCAGTGTTCCAATCCAGAACACAAGTGCTGTTAAATGTGGAATACCCAAAACTGACACTGGAATACAAACATCCTCACAGTCCCCTATTTGACTTGCTTTTCTAGATATATTTTCAGTCAAACCCTTTTATTATCTCTAGACCAAGCTTAATTGGCAATAATAAGCAGAATGGACTTTATCAAGAGTTAACCTACCAAAAGAAAATGCTGACAACAAATGTAGTGCTAGATATTGCACTGATTACAATTTATTTAAGAAATGTCTTTCAATATGTACATGTACAACACATTGTAGAAATGAAACATAGGCAAGCTGTAGACACACACATTGCATTTTTCTGAATTATACATTGAATGTAAAGTCTGGAAAAGGAATAGATCTCGTGCTAGTGATTTTTTTTTTGTACTTTTATTCTGCTTGGTCACAGGTTGAGGGGTTGAACATGCAAGGGCTCACAAACCAGCAAGTTGTGGAGGTTTTGAGGAGCACAGGACAGACTGTGAACCTAACATTGGCCAGGAAGAAGCCCATGCACAGCCTGGTTCCTGTTGAACGATCACTGGATAAAGGTAACATTTTGAACACGAGGGCCTGATTTTGAGGAAACTGCTAGCAAATCAGGAGCAACTGACATTCACTTTAAGAAACCAACAGCCTTTGCTGTGATTTTGATTAACAAAAAACTGTTCTTACTGCCAGAGCACCATTTGTTATAGTACTGTATTTTGAAATATTAACATTCATTGAACAATTTTGGCATATGTGACTGCAGTTTTTCTTTATAGTCATAAACGTGAATAATGTGTATACCTACAGCCTTTTCAGTAGCTTATTTTAGATTGATATGGGCACTGTGATTTGGAACGTGGCTTCATATAGGTAAGAGCAACTGGCAGAGCCTTGTTTGAAACTCAATTTTGAGAGGTATGTTTTCTCATCCATTTCAAAACGGTTTGGGACGGCATTTCATATGCTCTGTTTATCATTTTGTCCAAGCTTCGTGAAAATCAGAGTTGTAGTTTAAGTTACAGAATCGAGAAAAAAATTGTTATGACAAATTAGTCAAAGTTTCTTTGCACTAAATAACTCAAAAACGGCTGCAATTTATTTTAATTTTTCTTCACATGCACAGTTTTTTTTTTTTTGCTCACTACGTTGTGTTATGCATGCGCAGTCGGACTCCACCACCAACAGTAATGAAGTTTAGAAGAGTCACTGTCATCAGTGGATAAGAAAGATCTATAAAGTGCATGGATTGATTGTTTAGAAAATGCTTGTGTAACAAATTATTTCTCTCCTTTCAGTGGTCTCATTGCTATGCAACCCCTTAAAGGACATGGTGTAAATTAAAAAGGGAGACCACTATATTTAGGCATCTACTTAAATCACAGTAAATTTATGTATTTTTCATGGGTAGGTTACGGAATAAAATTATGATTTCGTGGACCTTTTTAAACATTAAATAGACAGTATTTCAGAACACTGTAAAGCCTTAAAATAGTGGTACTTGCTTCCTTACTAAAACAGAATGCTGTCATTTGTTAAAGGCAAGCATGCAGCATCCCCCTGCAGTTGACTTGCCCATACAGAGACTGTATGTTCTACATCCACTGAATTGGTTGAAATTAAGGCAAAACTTTTTACAGATACCCAAGGGCATAAGGCATGCTTCAGTAAAGACAATATATGCAGCATGTCTGTTGTCATGTTATTTGTCCCATCCAATAATTTATTTTATGTACCAAGTCAAAATAAAGAAAACGTGGCTATTTGGGTCTACAATTCCAACTGCAAAAAAGTAAGCAGCAGGTTGAGGCGAGGTGGCTGTGCTAGATCGTTGTAGTACTTGTCTGGGCTGACTTTACAATATAGTTTCTGAAAGCTGTTTATTTTACATTCTGTTTAGCAGCCTCTGTAGTAGCCTTTTGTTTAATGTGTGATTCTGAAGCTAAGTAGCGATTCATCGCATTTTCTCCATGTGGCAAAGGAACATAAATCAAAACAATGCAGCACCAACTTTGTCCCACCCCCTACTGCACAGTACTAGTCACAAGAAAAGCATTTCAATAGTAAACAAGGATGTTAACTGCTTTGGATATTTTTTTTTAGTAAATGTTATTTGTGGACTTTTTTTAATTTGTTTGTTTTTTGCTTAAGTGCAGTGCACACAGGAAGGCGAAGGAATAAAAAGGTCTATCTACAGAAGGAAGATACATAGTTTGCGTCCCTTGCATTGTGCAGTAGATCATTTAAACAAGGTTTCTTTTTTTTCCTGTCCGTAATTGTTCGGTATGCATTGACCCCTAAAAGAAGTGAATTTCGCGGTGATCCCTCAATTTAGTTAGACCCCTAACTATATTATAGTAAATCATGCACACAAGATAGTAGCCTCCCGTTTTACACTGAACAAAAATGTAAACGCAACATGTAAAGTGTTGGTTCCATGTTTCATGAGCTGAAATAAGATCCCAGAAATTTTCCATATGCAAAAAAGCTTATTTCTCTCAAATTTTGCGCACAAATTTGTTTAAACCCCTGTTAGTGAGCATTTCTCCTTTGCCAAAATAATCCATCTACCTGACAGGTGTGGCATATAAAGAAGCTGGTTAAACAGCATGATCATTAGACAGGTGCACCTTGTGCTGGGGACAATAAAAGGCCACTCCAAAATGTGCAGTTTTGTCACACAACACAATGCCACAGATGTCTCAAGTTTTGAGGGAGTGTGCAATTGGCATGCTGACTGCAGGAATGTCCACCAGAGCTGTTGCCAGAGAATTGAATGTTAATTTCTCTACCATAGGCCACCTCCAATGTTGTTTTAGAGAATTTGGCATCCAACTGGCCTCACAACCGCAGACCATGTGTAACCACGCCAGCCCACCTCCACATCCAGCTTCTTCATCTGCGGGATCGTCTGAGACCAGCCACTCGCACAACTGATGAAACTGTGGGTTTGCACAACCAAAGAATTTCTGCACAAACTGTCAGAAACCATCTCAGGGAAGCTCATCTGCGTGCTTGTCGTCTTCACCAGGGTCTTGATCTGACTGCAGTTCAGCGTCGTAACCGATTTCAGTGGGCAAATGCTCACCTTCGATGGCCGCTGGCATGCTGGAGAAGTGTGCTGTTCATGGATCAATCTCTGTTTCAACTGTACCGGGCAGATGGCAGACAGCGTGTATGGCGTCGTGTGGGCGAGCGGTTTACTGATGTCAACGTTGTGAACAGAGTGCCCCATGGTGGCGGTGGGGTTATGGTATGGGCAGACATAAGCTACGGACAACAAACACATTTGCATTTTATTGTTGGCAATTTGAATGCACAAAGATACTGTGACGAGATCCTGAGGCCCATTGTCGTGCCATTAATCTGCCGCCATCACCTCATGTTTCAGCATGATAATGCACGGCCCCATGTCTCAAGGATCTGTACACAATTCCTGGAAGCTGAAAATGTCCCAGTTCTTCCATGGCCTTCATACTCACCAAACATGTCACCCATTGAGCATGTTTGGGATACTCTGGATCGACATGTATGACAGCGTGTTCCAGTTCCCACCAATATCCAGCAACTTCGCACAGCCATTGAAGAAGAGTGGGACAACATTTCACAGGCCACAATCAACAGCCTGATCAACTCTATGCAAAGGAGATGTGTTGCGCTGCATTAGGCAAATGGTGGTCACACCAGATACTGACTGGTTTTCTGATCCACGCCCCTACCTTTTTATAAGGTATATGTGACCAACAGATGCATGTCTGCATTCCCAGTCATGTGACATCCATAGATTAGGGCCTAATGAATTTATTTCAATTGACTGATTTCCTTATATGAACTGTAACTCAGTAAAATCTTTGAAATTGTTGCATGTTGCATTTATATTTTTGTTCAGTGTAGTAGCCTTTCAATTCATATATAATTCTACGACAACCATGGCTGTTCTGGTTTTAAACCTGACCTGACCTGCCCAGTGGTGACTACACATGTTGCTGCTGTGAAAAATAAAGATTTGTATGAAACTAAATAAAAAAAAAAAAAAAAAAAATTAAGAAATACAAAGGCCTATGCCACATACTTGATAATTTCTGGAATTAATTTAGACTAGCATGTCCAAACAGTCATTTATACTCATCTGGAGGTGCTTAGAATATTGTTTTTGACATTAGCATACTGGAATGTATTTTACATAATACAATCAAATGATCAAATGCACCAAGATCTGAGGAAATGAAAGAAGTTGTGCAATTTTGTGTACTGCATACATTTTTATAAATGCAGGTATGTGCTAATTATATACAGCATTCTTACCTGTTTGAAATAATGCAATAGATCAAGTATTTTTTTAAGATTTCTTCGTGTGGAGTTTGAAACACATGCAAATTCCAAAAGACGCCATGCAGCTCACGATTACATGCAATACATTACTTCAGTCATTATGAAGCATTATGTGTGTGTATATTCATTCATTTATATTTTTTCCATATCAAGCTCTATCAGAGCAGTCCTAAACTTAAAGAAGGCCCACATCACAGTTCACCCAGCTGTATTATTTACTGTTTTATTTTAAAATACAGCAGAACCTCAGAGTTACGAACACCCAGGGAATGGAGGTCGTTCGTAACTCTGACAAGTCTATAACTCTGAAAATGGTTTTAATAAATGTGCACACCTGCTATCTACATCCTTAATCATCACAGTACTGCAATACTTGTATTGTTAGGGTCTTGAAAATCTTTAAAACACTACATGGATACATTTTAAACGCAACTTTATATTCAGATGGTAAGGTAGCACAAACACAGATTTAAACATCCAGGAATACCTGGGACTGTCAGATTTGTGCTTATTTTATTTTACAGTAAGTGTCATGCATTCATTCAGCTTATTCAGTCATCCATCCTCCTTTGGCTTAGAAAAAAACCCCAAAAAACCTTGCTTTGTTTAAAGCTGAAATAGTCCCAGTAAAAGTGTCTGTACTTGCTTTGAAATCTGCCTCACCTCTGTTTGGATATATTTGGTGGCACAGTAATTTTGCCTTCTCCATGACCAGCATGCTGCTTATGGAGTGCTTTATCAAAATCATCATCAGCATTTCTGCGTATGATCCACTTGTTTTTACTGCTTTGCTGTCTTCCATCTCCTTTGCAAACTTGTTTTTTTTTCTTGGCCTTTAATATCACTGACAATTTCCCCATACTGTATTCACATTGCAGAGGATGATACCATTGTCAGTATTTTCAAAGGTTTCTTTCACTCGAAAGTGTAATGCATTTGTTTTTCCTATTACTTACTATTTCAGTAGGTTAGCCTTGCACTTATTCAACTGGATTCCGGTTGCATTGTAGGCTTGGTTGAGTGGTTGCATACATCTAGTTAAAAACGGGCTGTTCGGTTGACCGGTCAGTTCTCAGGTTTAGTGTTCTTAACTCTAAGGTTATACTGTATAACAAATTAGTAGAATTAGTTATGTCCTCTCGTCAAAACCAGGCCCAGAATAATTATTAAAATAACAAAATAATTCCATAAATCTGAGCTGTACTGCACTTCCATTCACTGCATAGGTTTCACATTTCATAGCAAAAATTATATATTTTTTTGTATAAATGCTCTTTTAAAACATGATATCTGGTACTACTTTAGGTTAAAAAGAAGGTCATCAGGTTTCTATGCCTTATTCTCAGGATATCTGTTACACTTGCGCTGCCTGGGTCATTTTACCTCAGCAGTGCCTTCTGGGCATGTACTGACTAGGGGAAGCCGATGGGGGTTAATGATAGGAAAGAAGCCATTGAAGCAGTGGGAATAATGTCACAATGCAGGTGAAATGACCAAGATAGTGCAACCCTAAATTAAAGCATGGCTTGCAAACAGAGGTTTCTTTAACCAAGAGTAGTACCATGTATCGTGTTCTAAAATAAAAACACATGTTTGCAATAATATTGTAAGACCTATGTAATAAATGGAAGATGTATGGATTTATTTTGTTGGCAAATATGTGAACTAATTAAATAATTATATTTGAAACGACTCTTACCATATGTGGTTAAAGAAAGCTCTCAACATGTGTGCCTTACTTTCAGGTAGTCTGTTATAGATGATAAGCTGGTGTTTGTTTCATAGCAGCTACAGTAAGAAGGAACATTTCATTCTTGACCAAAGAAGTACAAGTATAACAGACAACTTGAAGAAAGGGAGCCAGAAATCCTATTTAAAATGCATGTCCACGTTGCTGCTTTTAAAATGCATGTTCACGTTGCTGCTTTTAAAATGCATGTCGACGTTGCTGCTTTTAAAATGCATGTTCACGTTGCTGCTTTTAAAATGCACGTCGACGTTCCTGCTTTTACAATGCATGTCCACGTTGCTGCTTTTAAAATTCATGTTCACGTTGCTGCTTTTAACACTGCTGTTGTCGCATGGCATGGAAGGGGTGGCAGTGCACAGCAGGTATGATGTATGCTATGTATTGTTAGCTATTATCTAAAGCCCCTGATGAAGTGGAATGTGTGAATTGTTTTCATTTCCCTGGCAGTGCACAGAGAGCCGTCCAGGGTGTCCCTCAAAAGGACATCAGAGATCAGAGCAAAAACAGACAGCCAGAAACAAAGTGGGTTTGAGATCATGGATAACGCTGTCAATGAAATGAAGCTGAATTTAACAAAAGGTAATCGTTAACTGTTTTCTTAAATGTTCAGTATGTTTATAAAACTTTGAATTCAAGATATCCTGGATTTTCTAATATGTAACTATTTTTACTGCCACTTATGCCAATGAGCGGCCATCAACAGTCATTTTCACTGTGCTGTCTCTACCACTGATGTTACTGCAATAACTGGTTTCACAAAGCAGCCTGGAAATTGATAGAAAGCCAGGAACAGCTTTTTAGATGACTAAGTCCCTGGTTTGAATCCTGATGGTGTCAATTTGCTAATCTTGGCTGATAACCTACATGGGTTGGCCTTTGGTTTGACAGGAAGTAAAAAGCAATTAACTTGACAACAGAAACAGCCATTTATCTTTAGTCCTCCTGATCGGTAAGTGGGAATTTTAAATTTAAAAATGATCAAAAAATAAATAAATCAAATCCCTGTTTTGCAATTTGCAACTTCCAGAAGCTCTATGTTTTGGCTTGCCTTCCCAGTATCAGCCTCCAATTTTCCTATATATAATTGGTGTGTTTTCAGTGGTGTTCCTTCATCTGTTCACTCGAAGTACAAGTGAGGCATTGAAATATTCTTCAGAAAAAGTGAGACCTACGAAATGGTGGCAATACATATTACAAAACATTTACTGGCATTATCTGGCTAGCTTTGTGTACTTTTAAATAAAACATATTTAAAAAATAAGCAGAAAAAATGGAATAGCTCCAAAAATGACCGCCCCTACATCGTATCCTGGTGCGCTGTACATTATGAGTGTTCCCATGATTGCGGTATGTCTTTACTGTTTACTACAAGTCTTTATTATACTGCTAAGTGTTGTGTTAACCCCCGAGAGGAACTCCTTCAAGAGCGTCCATTCCTCAGCCTCTCATTGATCCAAACCGCATTCCCATGTTCACAGCCAGAGGCCAGCAATCATCCTGCTGGCTTGCTTTAAAAACAAGCACAATCAAATGTATTGGATATAATATCTTCATGTTTTTGCTGAGCTGGGAATACAGAATGAAGCAATTATGTAAAATGTAAGATGCAGGGCTCTATCCAGTCTGCTTTATACATATGGATCCAGACATTGACACATACATGATGTAAATGTGTATGTCTATCAGGGGGGGTATATGCATGTAATGAATTGTCCCTGTGGGACTGCTCATATGCTTGTGTCCCATAAACCATTTCAGATGCTGGATTCTATCGGCACCCTTTAGTTTGACTTGTGACCCCAGGTGGCCACCTTTTATTGAGGTCATCATATTTTTTTATTCTCTCTATGATAAAGACCTAGCACTTTCAGTTATTGGCTTGATAACTTTATACAGTCGTTTTCTACGATTCAATTGGTCAAGTTCGATCATGGGTGTCATGCAACAAAATGATTCCTGTTTTGACAGTTATTTTTGAACGCTGTTGCTGCGACAGCGTCAAAGCTTGGTGTCACGGCTGTATTCTCTTAGTCTCTCAATCAAATTCTGTTATATTACAGACACTGTCCAGTAAGATCTATAGTCATATCAGTAATCCATAGCCTACCCAACTGCGATGGGTCCAGAGTAAGGGTGGATATGTAAAAAGTCAGATGAATGAATCCTGTTTTAAATACCATTATACACAGCTGTAACAATTACTATATTCACACAATTACTGTTTTGAGATTCAGCTTTTATTAGGGAGCTCCCCTAAATCCCTTGTTTAGAAATGTACAGGGTATTAATTCTTCTGCCAGAGTAGGCATGTGCATGCGTGCATGCATTCGCTGCTGAGTGACAGGCAGAAGACCGAGATGAAGTTGATACGCCCCGCAGCAATGGCAGCGCACGGAGCACATATAACAGTGTACAAAAACTTTGGTATGGTCTACAATATGTGAACTAATCTTCTCTGTTCAACAATATGCTAACTTTGCTGAAAAGGTTGGTCATGGCGGATATGTGATGGGCAGATACACAATGGATTACTATACTTTTCCACCCAGTTTACTTCTTATTCACAAATCATTCGATCTGTGTTATTCATAGAAAAAACAGTTAATTAAGCATTTCTTAAAGATGTAATTTATTTAGTTTTGTGAAACATAATTGTCTCCCAAAGGGTTAGGAAGCATACACATGTGAGAAGCAGAGAGTATTATTTTTTTTTTTCTTGGTCTGTCACGGATAGCTGCCTTTTGGGTTTTAATGACTCGACTCTCTCCAGTTAAACATTACTCAGGACAGCAACCTTATACATGTGCTGAAGCTCCTGACTGGGGTCAAACTGGGGCCAGCCTTTCACTTTGCTCTGTTGAGCCCCGTCAAGCTGTCTTACTTGTGCAGTTCAGGCAGTATTACAGTCATGTAAGAAGGCAGCCCAGATATAAATGTCAAGATAGCTGAGCTGCAGCGGAAGACTGGCTCTGAACTGGAGCTTGTACTAGAGCTCATGTTACACTCCAGCCTAATTAATCCAGACAAGCCATTATACCTGCCAAGTGTATAAATAAAGTGTACTATTGCACCATGCTGATGTGATCCCTTGATAACAATGATGGCTTGTCAGGAGCTTGTTTCCCACAGGGGGAATCACACTGCTTGTGAAACGATAGACATTTTTAAATCAAAACAATACAAACATTTTTTTTTTTTGAGCAAAAAAAAACAGTGAAGTTTAGCATTGCTTGGGGGATATAGTTCTGTGTATGTGTGCTTGTAGATCTATGTGCCTGTGTGTGCTTGTAGATCTATGTGTGTGTAGGTCTGTCTGTGTGTGTGCTTGTCGATCTGTCTCTGTGCTTGTAGATCTGTGTGTAGATCTGTCTGTGTGTGTGCTTGTCCATCTGTCTCTGTTTGCTTGTAGATTTGTGTGTGCTTGTAGATCTGTGTGTGTAGATCTATCTCTGTGTGCTTTAGATCTGTATGTGTGGTGTGTGCTTATAGATCTGTGTGTGCTTATAGATCTGTGTGTGCTTGTAGATCTGTGTGTGTGTAGGTCTGTCTGTGTGTGTGCTTGTAGATCTGTGTGTGTATGTGCTTGTAAATCTGTGTGTGTGTGCTTGTAGATCTCTGTTTGTGCTTGTAGATCTCTGTGTGTGTGCTTGTAGATTTGCGTGTGTGTGTGTGTGCTTGTAGATTTGCGTGTGTGTGTGCTTGTAGATCTGTGTGTCTGTATGTGCTTGTAGATCTGTGTGTGTGCGTGGGCCTGGAGATCTGTATGCATTTGTGCTTGTAGATCTGCATGCGTGTGCTTGTAGATCTGTGTGTGTGTGTGTCTGCCTGTAGATCTGTGTTTCTGTGTGTGCTTGTCGATCTGTCTGTCTGTGTGCTTGTAGATCTGTGTGTGTGTGCTTGTAGATCTGTGTGTGTGTGTGTGCTTGTAGTGTGTGTGTGTGTTGTGTGTGTGTGCTTGTAGATCTGTGTGTGTGTGCTTGTAGATCTCTGTGTGCTTGTAAATTGTGTGTGTGTGTGTGCTGTAGATCTGTGTGTGTGTGCTTGTAGATCTGTGTGTGTGTGCTTGTAGATCTGCCTGTGTATGCTTGTCGATCTGTGTGTGGTGTGTGCTTGTAGATCTGTGTGTCTGTGTGTGTGTCTGCTTGTAGATCTGTGTGTAGGTCTTTGTGTGCTTGTAGGTATGTGTGTGTGCTTGTAGATCTCTGCTTGTAAATTGTGTGTGTCTGTGTGCTTGTAGATCTGTGTGCTTGTAGATTTCTGTGTGTGTGTGTGCTTGTAGTTCTGCATGTGTGTGTGTGTGCTTGTAGATCTGTGTGTGTGTGTTGTAGAGCTGTGTGTGTGTGTGTGTCTGCTTGTAGATCTTTGTGTGCTTATAGATTTGTGTGTGTGTGCTTGTAGATCTCTGTGCTTGTAAATCTGTGTGTGTGTGTGCTTGTAGATCTGCATGTGTGTGTGCTTGTAGAGCTGTGTGTGTATGTGCTTGTAAATTGTGTGTGTGTGCTTGTAGATCTGTGTGTGTGCTTGTAAATCTCTGTGCTTCTAAATCTCTGTGTGTGTGCTTGTAGAGCTGTGTGTGTGCGCTTGTAGATCTCTGTTTGTGCTTGTAGATCTCTGTGTTTGTAGATCTGTGTGTGTGTGTGTGCTTGTAATTCTGTGTGTGTGTTTGTAGATCTGTATGTGTGTTTGTAGATGATCTCTGTGTGTGTGCTTGTAGATCTGTCTGTGTATGCTTGTTGATCTGTGTGGTGTGTGCTTGAAGATCTGTTTGTCTGTGTGTGCTTGTAGGTCTGTGTGTGCTTGTCGATCTGTCTCTGTGTGCTTGTAGATCTGCCTGTGTATGCTTGTCGATCTATGTGTGGTGTGTGCTTGTAGATCTGTGTGTGTGTGTGCTTGTAGATCTGTGTGTCTGTGTGTGCTTGTAGATCTCTGTGTGTGTGTCTGCTTGTAGATCTGTGTGTAGATCTTTGTGTGCTTGTAGGTGTGTGTGTGCTTGTAGATCTCTGTGCTTGTAAATTGTGTGTGTGTGTGTGCTTGTAGATCTCTGTGTGTGTGTGTGCTTGTAGTTCTGCATGTGTGTGTGCTTGTAGAGCTATGTGTGTGTGTTTGGTTGTAGATCTGTGTGTAGATCTTTGTGCTTATAGATTTGTGTGTGTGTGCTTGTAGGTGCGTGTGTGCTTGTAGATCTCTGTGCTTGTAGAGCTGTGTGTGTGTGCTTGTAGATCTGTGTGTGTGTTTGTGCTTGTAAATTGTGTGTGTGTGCTTGTAGAGCTGTGTGTGTGCGCTTGTAGATCTCTGTTTGTGCTTGTAGATCTCTGTGTTTGTAGATCTGTGTGTGTGTGTGTGTGCTTGTAATTCTGTGTGTGTGTGTGTTTGTAGATCTGTATGTGTGTTTGTAGATGATCTCTGTGTGTGTGCTTGTAGATCTGTCTGTGTATGCTTGTTGATCTGTGTGGTGTGTGCTTGAAGATCTGTTTGTCTGTGTGTGCTTGTCGATCTGTCTCTGTGTGCTTGTAGATCTGCCTGTGTATGCTTGTCGATCTATGTGTGGTGTGTGCTTGTAGATCTGTGTGTCTGTGTGTGCTTGTAGATCTGTGTGTCTGTGTGTGCTTGTAGATCTCTGTGTGTGTGTGTCTGCTTGTAGATTTGTGTGTGCTTGTAGATTTGTGTGTGTGTGCTTGTAGATCTCTGTGCTTGTAAATTGTGTGTGTGTGTGTGTGCTTGTAGATCTGTGTGTGTGTGTGCTTGTAGAGCTATGTGTGTGTGTTTGGTTGTAGATCTGTGTGTAGATCTTTGTGCTTATAGATTTGTGTGTGTGTGCTTGTAGGTGCGTGTGTGCTTGTAGATCTCTGTGCTTGTAAATTGTGTGTGTGTGCTTGTAGATCTCTGTGCTTGTATATCTGTGTGTGTGTGTGCTTGTAGAGCTGTGTGTGTGTGTAGATCTGTGCTTGTAGATCTGTGTGTGTGTGCTTGTAGATCTCTGTGTGTGTGCTTGTAGAGCTGTGTGTGTGCGCTTGTAGATCTCTGTTTGTGCTTGTAGATCTCTGTGTTTGTAGTTTGTAGATCTGTGTGTGTGTGTGCTTGTAATTCTGTGTGTGTGTGTGTGTGTTTGTAGATCTGTATGTGTGTTGGTAGATGATCTCTGTGTGTGTGCTTGTAGATCTGCGTGTCTCTGTCCTTGTAGATCTGTGTGTGATCTGGTGTGTGGAGATCTGTCTGTGTATGCTTGTCGATCTGTGTGGTGTGTGCTTGTAGATCTGTTTGTCTGTGTGTGCTTGTTGATCTGTCTCTGTGTGCTTGTAGATCTGCCTGTGTATGCTTGTCGATCTATGTGTGGTGTGTACTTGTAGATCTGTCTCTGTGCTTGTAGATCTGTGTGCATATATCTGTGTGTGTGTGTGCTTGTCGATCTGTGTGTGTGTCTGCTTGTAGATTTGTGTGTGTGTGCTTGTAGATCTCTGTGTGCTTGTAGGTGTGTGTGTATGCTTGTAGATCTGTGTGTGTGTGTGCTTGTAGAGCTGTGTGTGTGCTTGTTGATCTCTGTGCTTGTAGCTGTCTGTGTGTGTGTGCTTGTAGATCTCTGTTTGTAGATTTGTGTGTGTGTGTGTGTGTGCTTGTAGATCTCTGTGTGCTTGTAGAGCTGTGTGTGTGTGCTTGTAGATCTCTGTGCTTGTAAAACTGTGTGTGCTTGTAGATCTGTGTGTGTGTGTGTGTGTGTGTGTGCTTGTAAATCTCTGTGCTTCTAAATCTCTGTGTTTGTGCTTGTAGAGCTGTGTGTGTGTGTCTGCTTGTAGATCTGTGTAGATCTTTGTGTGCTTATAGATTTATGTGTGTGTGCTTGTAGATCTGTATGTGTGTTTGTAGGTGTGTGTGTGTGCTTGTAGATCACTGTGCTTGTAAATTGTAGTGTGTGTGTAGATCTGTGTGTGTGTGCTTGTAGATCTGTGTGTGTGCTTGTAGATCTCTGTGCTTGTAAAACTGTGTGTGTGTGCTTGTAGATCTGTGTGTGTGTGTGCTTGTAGATCTGTGTGTGTGTTTGTAGATCTGTCTGTGTGTGTGCTTGTAGATCTGTCTGTGTGTGTGCGTGTAGATCTCTGTGTGTTTGTAGATCTGTTTGTATGCTTGTAGATCTGTCTTTGTGTGCTTGTAGATCTGTGTGATCTGTGTATGGAGATCTGTCTGTGTATGTTTGTCGATCTGTGTGTGGTGTGTGCTTGTAGATCTGTGTGTCTGTGTGTGCTTGTAGATCTGTGTGTGCTTGTGTATCTGTCTCTGTGCTTGTAGATCTGCCTGTGTATGCTTGTCGATTGTGTGTGTGTGTGTGCTTGTAGATCTGTGTGTGTGTGTGCTTGTAGATATCTGCATGTGCGTGTAGATCTGTCTGTGTGCTTGTCAAGCTGTCTCTGCTTGTACATCTGTGTGTGGTGTGTGCTTGTAGATCTGCATGTCTGTGTGTGTCTGTTTGTAGATCTGTGTGTGTTTGTAGGTCTCTGTGTGTTTGAACATTAGACACACATACCCACACAAAACATCGAGACATACACACACACGAACAGCTAGAGAAGAGACACGAACATCTGACACACACTAGACACATACCTCTAGACAGACACATACGAACAGCTAGACACACACCACACACGAACATCTAGACACACATGAACATCTAGAAACATCTAGACAGACACACGAACAGTCAGACAGAGACACGCATCTAGACAGACAGACACACGAACAGCTAGGCAGAGACACACGAATATAGAGACAGACACTTACACCACACACGAACATCTATAGACGTACACGCACATCTAGAACAGAACACGAACAGTTCGACAGGTTGGAGACGAACATCTAGACACACACCACACACACGAACATCTAGACGTACAGGACACACACAGACCAAAACATCTAGACACACACAAACATCCAGAGACACACAAACGAACATTTAGAGACATACACACACAAACATATACACACACACGAACATCTAGTGTCCACATACGAACAGCTAGACAGAGACACGAACATCTAGACACACACTAGACACACACCTCTAGACAGACACATACGAACAACCAGACACACGAACACCTAGACAGAGAGACACGAACATCTACACACACACACGAACATCTATACGCACGAACATTCAGACACACACACACACACACGAGAATCTAGAGATACACACGAACATGTAGACAGACACACACATAAACACGGACACGGACCTCTAGACATACATACACACGAACATCTAGAGAGACGAACATTTAGACACACACACACGAACATCTAGACTACAAACACTCAGACAGACCTCTAGACATACGTACACACGAACATCGAGAGAGACGAACATCTAGACACTCACAAACAACGAACATCTAGACACACACAACACACACACCACGAATGTCTAGACGTGTGTCTGCTTGTAGATCTGTGTGTGCTTGTAGGTATATATGCCTTGCTAGCAAGATGACACCATCCTCTGCCTTCTGGAAATATTTGTGTTTCTCCACTGGCCTCTCTTCTCTATTTAGAAGAAAAAAAAAACATGTTTATCACATTCAGTCTTGGAATTTGAACAGGCTTTTAGGGGGTCACTTTCTCACAATTTTTTATTTATTTTTTAATTTAAGTTAATTAAGCATGAACAGTTATTAACATGTTCATTTTGAAATGTGCTGTTGAAAAAGCAATTTTATTAAAGTAGTCTTTACCTTTTGTTGCTTGCGCCATGGTGGAACAATTCAGATTTATCATTTACTTCCAGTCTTTCCTGTGCATTATTCACACCATACAGAACCAATACAAACATATGGGAGCATACAATAGTTGAGATGTGGTTTTACTAAAACGACGAAGTTGGGAACAGAGGGCCGGCTGAGTCTAGCATAGCCTGTACTTTCTGCTTTAACAAATAAGTTAGAAGATCTAAAAGTCCCACTACAGCAGGTGCATGGATTGACTGGTTCATGGTACTAACATTAAAGAATGGTGTGTCAAACCATGCGCTCATTTCAGGAATGAATGCAGTAACAAAACTGCTACTCAGAAGCTACCTGCATGCACAGTAGGAACTACTATTTTAGAAATATAAAAGCAGTGTTTTACAACTGTGTTGTATGTTATAGGCTCAGAATGACACTTGCACACAGAATAAGATGTACTGGAAGTTTTACAAATCCTTAAAGGTTAATTTTGCTGATTTCCTTATGCAATTTCATTTTTTTTTCAGGTTACTTCCATCATAGGTCTTACTTTCTGAGTTCTAAAATGAAGTGGTTGACAGCAAGTAGCCTAGAATAAAGTATTTGTAGTGTAAGAATCCTGGTTGTGAAATAGCTGACTCATCTATCAGTGTAAAACTCTCCCTACTGGTACATTTAGAAGTACTGAAAAAAAAACTCAGTGACATTTGTTGTTTTCTTTTTCTTCCATGGTAGAAAACACCATGATGAGACGATCGAACTTAGCAGCACTAATAAACCAGTTCACATCCAGTGTGGACTTGTATTATGAGTTGTGAGCTTCCCCCATGTATGTTTATTCTGTATAATTTGGAAATGAGAATCTGCTTCACGCTAAATACATTTTTAGATTTTTAAAAAACAAATGTTATACCTGCTCATTGTTTTGCTTAATGCCTGCTCTCTTATTTCACGTGGTGGCTTGGACGTCCCTGCATGAATAAATGTGCCCTTCAGGGTTCATTGACCTCTCCGAGATCAGACACGGAATTCTCATTGTCAGCATTGTCATCAATCCAAGTACTTCCAGCTCCCCTGTCTTCTGCTGTTTTGCATGCAAACATCTTGGGGAAATTGCATCGTATAAAATTCTCCAGTAGTATCAGCAGTGGTACAGTGCTTCCAGCTTGGGTTGGGTCTTTTAAAACTGATTAAGGGATGGTTTCTGATGTTAAAACTAGTCAATATAGTGCTTCTCATGAAGAGAGTCGTTATTGGCGCTGGCAAGACCAGTTCCTTACGGCAGCAGTGGCAGTTTGTCAAGGTCAGAGGAGCTCTGTGATAGAAGGCCAACTTTACAGCAGTAAGTTGTCTTGCAATGCTAATGTTGGGTAGGTGTTTGTACCAAAGTTTTTACAGATTTTGATTTGTTACAATTAGACTTACTTTTTAAAGCACAGTAGTGACTCCAAGTCAATTGATGGAAAATCTGTGGTCTTGCCACAGCTAATTCATTCCTCTTATGTTTCTATACAAAAATGAGAAAATGGGTAATATGTTGTTAATCTTAGCATAGATTTATGGATTGATATGAAATAGGGAATGCCATTTTTGTGGCAAATCTGAATGATCAATATAAGAGTAATTTAGCTATTTCTAGTTTAGGTCTTATTCATTGTTTCACTATGCCTTTTCCCAATTGAATAAAAATCGCACAATTCGATGGATGGTATCTTTGACTTTACAATGAATATACAATGTTTTTAATTCAGCTTTTATCTAATGATAAATTAATAAATATTGTATCAAGGTGGGGGGAATGGAGGAGCGAGTGGTGGTTGGCAGAATAAAAAAAGTTTCCTGCTTAAATGAGTCGTTGTCTGAAATGTGGCTGAGGCATAATTGGGGAATTGGCAATCAATTAATCTTCAGGCATGGCATAAAAGTTGGCCTTCCCAGGAAGGGTGTGGTGTTGAAGAGAGATTGTCTGTGAAAAGCCTGTAATGAGACCTGTGTGGTCATAAAGGTACGGTGTGAAATATTTTGTACGGTGTGAAGTAGTTTTGGTGACCAGTAAACGGCTTAGCCGTCTGGCTGATAGCCAGGAATTTGAAAAGAAAGTTAGTTAGATCCTGACTCTTTTGCATAGCAGTTAAGACGCTAGCTCTCAGTGTGTGTGTGGTCTCTGGTTCACGCCTAGCCTCCTCCCTGTTGTACCAGCATCTGGTGCTAAAAACTGCTCAAATCAGCATAACATATGAAATGTTTTACTAACAAGACTATGGTTTATGAATATTGTACAGAAACTTTTTTTAAGTCAACATTTTCTTTTCTTTAGGGATGGACCCAAGCCCTCCTTCGCTGGATGAATTAAGAAACAAATGGGAAAGTTCTCTGGGGCCGGATTATGAAGTCATGGTATGGCAGATACTAAAATAGGCTTTATAGGAGCTGGTAAAACATGGCATGTTTTAACACATGTTCCCAATATGTCAGCATTCAGCCTTTTTTCTACTGATTAAAATAATGTTGTGCAATGGCCCTTCACACTATGGGATTATAGAGGAATAACAGGTCTGTGATAGGAATCTAGAAATTACAGAATGCATGTTGCCAGTAGAGCTAACTTTCTGCCCTAGAGGAACACATTGTTTAAAAACAGTTGTAATTAGGAGCTTGTATTGCTGGCTCTTGATTGCAGTTATCTACAGGGTTGTACAAGTTATTCAACCATACTGGGATGCACTGTAGGTGACTTGGATACTGAATTGTTTTCTTGTACCTGTTGGGATCATATCCTGACACTCAGTACAGAGATCAGTATACACAGTTGTATTATGATTTATCTCAATCTATCACTGTCAAAATTAAAAGTTTCACTTCAATAATAATGGAATATTCCAGACGCTTTGAGATAGTGGGGTCTATTCAGTTGATCTCAACAGCACCATATATAAATATCATTACAAGAAGGGGACTTTGACAAAATCTATAATAGTGTGTGTGTGAGTCTCTTCAATGTATTTTCGTCTTTTTTAATAGGTAAAATGCCAGGTTCGGTCCTTGTACATTTTTTAAAAAGACAGTATATAGATCCGCCACAGTTTAGATCAATTGAGTAGACCACATTGTCTTCACATTTAAAGCACTGCTGTATTTTTTATTCTTATGATCAATGTGATCATTTTTGGACACATTATCTCAATGTAATTGTACAACGCTTTCTTGTTTGACTTCCAAATTATTTAATAACTGAAGTGGTAACAAAACCTTTGGAGGCTAAGTAATGTTAAGCATGGGATAAGCCGAATACCGTGTCACACCTGGATACCGTGTCACACTTCAATACCTTGTCACACCTGGATACTATGTCACACTTCAATATCAGGGCACACCTGGATACCGTGTCACACTTCAATACCTTATCACACCTGGATACTATGTCACACTTCAGTACCAGGGCACACCTGGATACCGTGTCACACTTTGATTCTGTTTCACACCTTTATACCATATCAAATTTGGAACCTGATTCAAGTACCTGGAGGGTACCTGCAGATGCACGCGAAGAAACCAGAAACTTAGCTTAAAATACGTGGTAATACGTGATAATACAATATTATGCAGTACGTTGAATAAAAAGAGTGCTAACCCAGATTTTAATTAACTCTTAGTAGCACTAGAAATATCCTCTAGCTGCCATCAGACATTGTTGCCCATTAACATGAAGAATGCTGCACATAAAGGGTATGTAAGATGGACATTTTGCCAAAAATAAAATATTTATTTAATCTATGTAAGCTGTCACCTGTAATGGAACTATGAGGTATATTTGCAGAAATATATATATATATTTTTTTAACGGCATATTTACTCTCTATCCTCTTAATATAGTGCTATCTTAGTGCCAAATAACACACTGAACACTGCAAGTGTTCAAAGATGGCATTCAGAATAAGTAAATAAATAAATAAATAAAAGAAAATTGGGAAAAGCACCTTGAAGTAAATGTTGATAAGTGTGAAGGTTTACTTTTGTTGCACTGACATTTGTTTTTTGTATGTTTCATCTTTTCTCAGATGTTATGTTAAGTCTCTTATTTTAAAATGATTATATATCACTCTTGAAGTGAGCTGAGGTTTTCGGTAGTCCCTCAGTGGCCTTGTGCTCCACGTGCTTTCCCCGGGATCGAATAACTTAAGTCGGAAACTTGTGTGCTTTCTCAGGCTGCTAGCTTCATTGAAGTTGAAAATGAAAAAAATAGTTTTTTATTACAAATATTATACATAATTAACAGTAATCAAGAGTTTACTGTTTTGTGTAAGGAAAAATTGTTTTTCAGTTTGTATTTGTCTGTTTCCAGTTTTCTAACTCAGTGTCTCGTTGCCACATTAATTCTGCTTGCAGAATTATTGTGAAGACTGATAGGGCTTGTGACAAGGTAGTTGAGTGGATACAGATGCTGAGGTGATGCAGACAGAAACTGTAAAAGGTGGTTTGGAAAAGGTGCTTTATTTATTTGTATCCAGGTCTGGTGACCAAATAATAATGCATCCCAGTAGATCGCTCCCGTGGTAACTGTGGATCCAGACCTGCTTCTGTTACCGCTGGTACTTTCTACATCGAATGAGGTTAACATTCCAATTCAATTGCTGGACTCAGCTCTACTTTGGATCTGATTGCTTGCAATCTTTCCTGCAGTGTTTCGTACCGCCTTACTCTCTGCTTACAGTACCATTGCAAAGGCCGTCACAGCTCTGAAAGCGGGCTTTTCCCAGTCTTAGGATCATAGGCAGCGTGTATAAGAGGCTTGGAGGGGCTAAGCCTCTAAATTGCTTAAACCCTCACAAGAAATTGTTCTGATCAACACAAAAAAATATTTGAGAGAGTAAGATCGTTTTTTTTTTTTTTTCCTGCAAGCACACAAAGCGGGTCTAACAAACATATTTCTTGTTTTCCTACTGTGCAACCGGCAGACCTCTGTGGCAGCTGGGACATCAAAATCAACACTGTAGTGCAGATACAGGATTTAGGTTCATTTCATGTCGTTGGAGGAGACAATGCTTGGCTGGTTTAACGTCAGTTGCCGATCTGAGCCCCCACACCACTGCAGGATGCAGCTGACAAAAATTCTGACTTATTTTTGCTCATTCCCTTGCCTGGAACATCCTCTTCACAATTTCTACATTTATTTGAATTGCTGTTATCTATACAAACAGCTTGATCCAAATCTGATTTTACAGAAATTGTGGCAAAATGTTTTCGTAGCATACTGTCTGTTTTCACGCACCACCGTTTGGTAAGAATTTGATAACTGTGACACTACAGTCAGAACATACTTCGACTGTTTGAACAAATGCTACCTTTCAGAACACTGTTTGTGCTACCAGATGTTTCTGAAGTTTTTTCTTTAGATTTTTCCAGTCCTTCACTCAGTGAAAGCAGCGTCTTTTGTACTTCAGAAAAAGTGTCTTCAGGAAAAGCGGAAAACTGCATCTACCTGCTTACTGGTCTCTAAATATGAAAACCTATTTTAATATTCTGATGAAAATGAATGATTTTGCTTAGAAAAGACAGTTTTCGGATACACAGGTAAACAAGGCTATGATGGTCCTGTTGCAGTATCATCAAGGTCCAAAATACAGGATTTAGTTACATTTCAGTGTCATTCGAGGAGACAATGCTTGCCTGGTTTAACGTCCATTCTTCCCACTGATCTAGAGCCCCATTTAGATATTCGAAAGTTTACGTTGAGTGCAGTTAATGTTTTTTTGCAAATATACCTTTCGAAATACATTGAATGCCCCTTGATTATAAGTACGATAGTAAGTATGTGTTTAGAAGCTTAATATTCAGTATTAATAATTGGTTTAAATCGGTGTAAAGTGATGGAAATGGTGTTTGAAATTGGTGTAGGTACTGTAGAACTGCAGAACAGGTTAACAGATTTAAAGGTTTTAAAAAACAGTGCAGCTTGTGATCCTTACTGTATTTCTAATTTGATTAAATAGGCATAACATACAGTACTAGCTAGTTTTAAAGTACAAGCTAGTGCTATGTTAAACTTAATTTGGCCGACTTATGTTGGGGGGGGGGCGGCGGGCAATGTCAAATATATGTGTAGCATCCCTGAGTGGTTTCGAGGTCTGTTTTGTGCTATAAACAGTATAAGTTCTCAAAAAGAGAATGAATCCAGTTTACAGCTTTTATTTGTGTCCGACCTATTTTTCAAACTCAACAGAATGAGTGAAACTTAGTATTCAGGCTTAGTAGTTACAGAGTAATGGAAAAAAATAATGCAGATCTTAATTTTTTATATATATATAGATATAGATATACATACATACATACATACTTCACTATTATGAACCACCCTGGGACCTGGAGAAATGTCTATTATATCAGGGTGTTCACTATAATAGAATTTGGCATTTTTCTGTCTCAGAATGGTATGCATTAAAGGTGAAACAACTTCCATAATATTTTATTTTTGGCCAAATAAATCCCATCTTCCAGACCGGTTCCCGTGTGAGAGGTGAGAAAATACATTTTAAAACTTTGGATTGTAGTTTAAGATTTCTGTCAGAATGTATTACCCAGTGTTGCGGACAAGCGGGTGGGAGTGGGGTTTGCCGTGGCTGAGCGTGTAATGGCTGTATGCAAAAAAACAAACTTGCCGAACTGTCAGCGGACAACAGAGTTTTGGCTTGATTATAAATTCATGAAAATCTGTCACATACAGCTCCTGTCTGTGTGTCTGTGCCAAAGTCTGCTTGCCACCGACTGGGAGACATTCAAGCATTCTACCATTTTGAAGCATCCCAGCAGCTTGCCAACTTCCATCAGCTGTCAAATGTCCTTAATGTGGCGATGGGATTGGAGGAGTGGGCAGCTGTATACAAGTGAAGAGAATATATTACAAATTAAAGCTTAACAGCACACTGAAGGCAACAGTAACAATGGTACTGGAGCTAATGGAAGCTAATTTTAAAGGCGTTATTGCTACAGAAATAATTCCAAAATGTTACTGTGGCAAAGTGGTTTGCAGTGCGCAGGTGTAGAGGTGAAAGTCCCGAAAGAATAAACACAGTAGAACACACACAAAGACACACACACACACACACAAGTGATCACAAGTCCAGAGTGAGTGCTAAAGTGCAAGTGGTGAAATACAATTTAGTCATGTACAGTTGTGAAGTGTTGTCCGGGTTTGGTGCTGGCCTTAAATGACAGCTCTAGATCATGTTAGTTGTCTAATAAGAACAAACAAGTATAATTACATGACAGATATAACACTCACAGTTAGTTTACAGTTGTCCTTTAGCGGTTTGACCTTAACCATAACAAAGGAACAGATCATCTAGCCATGTCCCCTTTTGTACAGTCAGTCACACCCCCTTGATTAGCGAGCGCAACTGTTTTCTCCTCCAATCTGCGGTTGCCACATCCCTTTCCTTCTGGGGCGATGTCTTGGTGTACTGTAGTCCCGCCCCCTTTCAAGATGGCCGACTTCCACCTTTCCTGTGGAAATAATTTTGGTGGTCTTTCCCTGCACGCTGAGTCATATGAAACATGAAGGGCTGCAATGCCAGATACCACAGAGTTATCCTGGCATTGCTGTCCTTCATTGGGCTTAACCACTTGAGTAGGGTGTGGTCTGTGACAAGATAGAATGAATGTCCTAGCAGGTAGTATCGTAAAGGATAAATAGCTAATTTAATAACCAAACACTCCTTTTCAACTACGAAATAGTTGCGTCCCAAGGGGAGCATCTTTTTACTGAGGTACAGTATAGGGTGTTCTACTCCATCTACCTTTTGGGACAAAACCGCCCCCAGTCCAATACACGAAGCATCGGTGTAGAGGATGAATCTCTTGTTAAAATCTGGTGGGATGAGGGTGAGGGCCTGTCAAAGTCTCTGCTTGATAGTGTCAAATGCCCCCTGACGTTCTCCTGACCATTTAATCAAATTTGGAGCGCGGACACGGACTCTAGGACAGCCCCTGTCTAAGCAGCGTCTGTTGCATTGGATTGTGGACACGGTCTCGACTGCTGGCTTGCCCCCACCTAGTAGGGTAGCCGCACACTCCACTAGAGGGTTGGCTTAGCTAGTGCACCATGTGGTCACACAATCATTGCACAACTACCCTGTGGCATGTCTCCGGCGACCTCTGGTACTCCCTGAATTGTACCCTGTGTGTTTCCCCCATGATGTTAAGAACATAAGAACATAAGAACATAAGAAAGTTTACAAACGAGAGGAGGCCATTCGGCCCATCTTGCTCGTTTGGTTGTTAGTAGCTTATTGATCCCAAAATCTCATCAAGCAGCTTCTTGAAGGATCCCAGGGTGTCAGCTTCAACAACATTACTGGGGAGTTGATTCCAGACCCTCACAATTCTCTGTTCAGGCGGTGGAGAATGGCTTGCTTCAGCAGGTCGTACTGGGCTTCAGCGTCCGTCATGGCTGAGTATGCTGCCAGGGCCTCTCCGATAAGGCAGGGTGCTAGCTGGCTAGCCCAGAACTCTTTTGGCCATGATGCGGTGGTAGCCAAGCACTGAAGCACGACAAGGTATGCCTCCGGATCATCCTCCACCATCATCTTTTGTGCCCGAGCCTTTGGGGCTGTCATCACAGGTCCTGGTGATGTGTTGGGTACCATCCCGATACCGACCCTCTTGATTTAGAGCCGTGTACCTTCTCACCTCGGCTTCCCATCTGCTATCCAGTGCCTCCAACAGCGCCGAGAGTGTAGAGTAATCCATCCCACTGCTGACAACACAGGTGGCAAAGTGGTTTGCAGTGCACAGGTGGTGGGATTACGAAACAGAAGACAGACCACAAAGTTCACAATCCAAACAGAAATATTCATTTTATAATCCCGGTCTGGCGACAGCAAAGAATAATCGCAGGCAATACACAGCAATGTGTATTGCACTGTTTCAAAACAACGGGTTACAGACCCGAAAGAATAAACACAGTAGAACACACACAGACACACACACACACAAGTGTCTCAGAGGTCCAGAGTGAGCGCTGAAGTGCAAGTGGTGAAATACAATTTATTTCTTACTTTCAGGTTGCGTTTACGGTCTTACACCTAGAGGGGGAAATTGACTCCACTCCTTCAAAGCCTTCTTTCCCATCGTTCACCGAACATCTACTTCCCCTAATGACTGCCATGCTTTGTAGCCAGTGACATGGTTTGACCCTGAAGACACGATTGAGCTGAAGTGACTGCAGAAGTGATACCGTAACTACCTGAACTAGAACGAGCAAACTCAATATAACCAGGTCACGTTTTCAGGGTCCTCTAGCATGACAGTCCTTTAACATGAATGGTCTGATTTGTGGTATTTATTTTTTCTAGGTCGTTAAGCTGGACACCATAATTGCAGATGATGCAGAGTTGCAGAAATATTCAAAGGTATGCAGAGCATGAGGGAGTTGGGGAGTATACCATAGAATAGTGTTGAATCCTAGGATTTGAATGAAATGAAGAAGTACCAGCACTTAGGATTCTAAGTTCAAAGCAATTCAAAGCCAGATAAAGGAAGATGTTGAAAAGTATGGTAGCTATATTAAAGCAACAAAATGATGGCAAACATCCTAAAACAGGCAGGGAAAAATCAAATAAAATGATCTTTAAACTTAACTCTTTAGCCAGGTTTAGAACCCATTAAATTGTACATCTGATTTCTACATGGTCGTAGCAGAATCCAGTAGCAGAAGCTCAGAATATTACTCGAGGTTGTTTTCAATGCTCGGTCTGTAGTTCTGAGACTTAAAAGGTCTATTTTGTAGATCATAACGTAACCTTTTCATTGCCCAAGAGGTCTCCTTGGGTATCACTCCTTAAGGTTGAATTGTGCCAATTCTGGCTACAGCCTCTATGCAATTTAATGTCATCCTTCAACCCTCTAATTCCTCCAGCTGCTGCCGATACACACCATGCGCCTGGGAGTGGAGCTGGACTCCTTTGATGGGCACCACTACATTTCCACTGTGGCACCAGATGGGCCGGTCGCAAAGCATGGATTATTGAAGCCTGAGGACGAGCTCTTGGAGGTAAGACTGCTGTCTGTGGTAGGCTTTGTTCAGTGCTTAACCCACTGGATCCCAGTATGAAAACAAGGTACTGAGACAAATATAAATCTGCTATTTTTAGTATCTTTCAATCAAACATGCCCAACAATGTGTGTACATGTTCCTAAGCTGGTTGGATTCCGTCTTGCATTTTAACCCTTTGCAGTACATTTATTCAGCACTTGTCAGGCGCATCAGGTCCAATTTATTTTACACGCTCTGTTTAAATCAGTACTGCATCTGCAGCCAAGCCCCTCCCCTTGTTCGCTGTATTTTTCACATACCCCATTATAGACGTGCATACAGATAAATTCTCTCCTGATCACTCGTGATCACCAAACTCCTCAACAATGAGATCTAAGTCATTATTTTATTACTATAACATCTCAAAAAGCTCTGCAAATGTCTGTGATATTCTTTGAGCGCTGGATGCAGAAGCAGCTATCTCCTTTGTTTGTATCCATCTTATCTCTGTGAAGCAGCTGCTAGTTCTATTGCTCACACCGCTCTTTTTGTTTTTTTTATTTTTGTTCTGTTTCATTTGGCTCCTATCGGTCTCGCTCAGCCATTGAATTGTTTTCTCGTCTTTTCCCAGAGAAAAAACGATTAGAGACCTGTGCTTTACGTCTTTTTGATGATGTCAGACAGGGTCCGACTTCGGACTGGAAAGGGAAAGGCGTAATGTCGGAGCTGGTCCGACATAGGACTGCAGAGGGTTCAAATCTGTGTTGATTTCACATGAAATGATCTGATGTAACCTTATAGTACAAAACCATTCTACCACTCATGTTGCTTCATAACTTACTAGCTAGAAATCATGAAACTAATGAAAGACAACAAAAAACACATCATAAAGCACTGATCACTCACCAGGGGAATTATTTTGATGTTGTTTATTGTACATTAAAGAGAAAAATTACAAGGGATGTTGTTTGTATGACTTGTATGCTTTAGCCCTCCATATTTTCGGCTCCTTCTGTGAAACTTTCTTTCACCCAACTCCTGCCCATCAGATGTCAGGCGATGCCAGGCAGGCTGAAGTGAGTCTCTGCTTGCTGTTCAGGGTGATGTCAGGCAGGCTGAAGTGAGTCTCTCTGCTCGCTGTTCAGGGTGATGTCAGGCAGGCTGAAGCGAGTCTCTCTGCTCGCTGTTCAGGGTGATGTCAGGCAGGCTGAAGTGAGTCTCTGCTTGCTGTTCAGGGTGATGTCAGGCAGGCTGAAGTGAGTCTCTCTGCTCGCTGTTCAGGGTGATGTCAGGCAGGCTGAAGCGAGTCTCTCTGCTCGCTGTTCAGGGTGATGTCAGGCAGGCTGAAGTGAGTCTCTCTGCTCGCTGTTCAGGGTGATGTCAGGCAGGCAGGCTGAAGCGAGTCTCTCTCTCTCGCCATGGCTAGCCGGCACAGCCTCCAGTATGTTAACCACTTTTGTTTTTCATATGAAGCATGCAATGTTAAAGTCTGATTGGTCATGCTGATGTTATTTTATTTTTAATGTTTCAAAAAAGTTTGTTTAAATTCCTTTTTGGATTAGTCCGTGTTTTTGTTTTGAATGTAGCCTATTATTGTCTGCTGTACAGACTTGTTAGTGATAAATATGGCTGCTGTTGACATTAAGCGGTGCTGGCAGACACTGAAGGAGGTGATGACGTTGGTAAGACTGATTAAAAAAATAAATAAATAAAAATAAATATTAGCAAAGTACATACATGTGAACGGACCTAATACCAGGAGTTATTTTTTTCAGTTGGGGGTTTGTTGTCATGGTAACGTAGAAAGCCATTCATTGAAGTGGTTAACAGCAACAAAGTGTCATGTCTGATTTCATTCCCCTCTGAGATGATACAGTTTGATTGCAGCTGTAAACCCTAATGCTAGTCTGTTCCACCACATGCTGCCTGTTTTAAATTGTTTTTTTCCAATATAACTTGAAGGAAGTTTGCTCTAAGCCGATTCATTTCCCTTGATTACTGGAACCAGATCACAGACACAGGCAGTTTGAAAGTGGTTAATCTGTGAATTTGCTGTTCTGCCTCAATGCCGGTGGTGTAAATGCAGCAAGTCTTTTGGCTGTGGAGTTGTTTTTCTCTCTAATACAGTAAAAGCATCAAGTGTCTGCAGGCTGGGCCCCTACTCCTACAGATAGGTGAAAGTGGGAGTTTGTGCGAGGATGTTTGTGGTGGGAGGCTTGACTAAGATGAGATACAGATTCAGGGTGGTATACTGTTCATGTTTCTTTGTTACTTGGTGGTGCAGAGCCCTGTACTGCGTGATAAGTGCATGTAAAGAGTGTGCTTCCTTCTCCCCTCCGTATACTTACTGCAGCCCTGCATCATATCACTCAGACTGTTAGTGATTGCAGCAAGCAAAGTCATTCCTTCAGTCTTAGCTGCTGTGTGTTTTTCTTTGTTATATGGGTTTGAATTCCTTCAATCTTAGCTGCTGTGCATTTCTCTTTGTTTTATGGGTTTGAATTCCTGTAATCTTAGCTGCTGTGCGTTTCTGTTTGTGATATGGGTTTGAATTCCTTAAATCTTATCTGTGTTTCTCTTTGTTATATGTAGGGCCCTACCAAATTCACAGTACATTTTTGTAAGTGTCACTGTTATAACATTTTAAAAAATCTTAAATGTCATGGTTTCAGCTGTTTAAATCATAAATTTCTCGGTGGTGTAACAGAGTATGAACATGTATTTAAAAATGGCAAAATATAAACAGTTAAAGCCCTGAAGTTAACAAAAGCATGTGACTAACAAAGTAGAAAACGCTAAAACTGAAATCCAGAGGATCGCTCGATGATTGTTGCGTTTGTTATTGTTATTATTAAAAAAAAGAATTCTGGTTTTAAACAACATTGTATGCAACAGTAACTTAGAAACTGTTCTGAAATGCTGTTTGTCTTCATTCTCTGACTCTGCTGTGTAAATACCTGTCCGTATTTAGACACAGCTCTCTCTGCATCCACGCAGTTTGTTGGAATTGACTGACAGCGCCGAGCTAGGAACGGGTCTTACTGACATTTATTTAATTAGTTTTTTTGGCCTGCAGTGTTTTTTATGTATTTTTTTCTGATTGTAGCACTTTTTCATTTATTTTGGACACTCATTTTAAAATGTACGTCTAATTTGACTCGCCTGACGGTACTACCAGTTGAGATCCATAGGTCATACTAAATCTGCCTCTGATGCCTGTGTTTACCAATCAGTGAGTAGAGCCCAATTATTGACTGTTGTCCAATCAATAAATCCTGTCCAGTTCATTTGATGAGCTTTCTTTTTTTAATTGAAACAAGCTAACAATCGCCTCAGGAACCTGTAACGGTACATATAACTTCATTGGACTTTAGTGTAGGGTAAAAGTACACAAAACTGACCGGCCGTGAAATGGCTGTGAAATGGGTAGGGCCCTAGTTTTATATGGGTTTAACACTAGAACTACTAGTCATAGATACGTACCTAGAACTGTATTAAAGTGCATGTAAAACTACTGCAGCGTCGCACACTACGAAACTGTTCTGTGTTAAATAGTCAAAACAGTGTGTTTATTTTAACATACCAAACTTAGTGCTTACCTTTAATGCTGATCTCCTTCACTTGTATTTTCCCATAATTCCTTTGTGAATCAGATGTTTTGTTGTTATTTGTTTTCCTTCAGTATATTATGTGACACAGTTTTTGCAGCCTGCTTGTTACACGTGAGGGAAACCTGTTACAACACGAGCACTGACAATGACTTGGGGGTGGTGTTGGAAGGGGACTTAAGATTGCCAAAGCTGGGATATAAAACAGTGGTTTTAACAGCTCAGAGACGACTTTTGACATGCAGCGGGAGCTTACGACACTCTGTGAAGCAATAGGGAATAGTGCCCGAGATTTGTTTGTTTGATTGTTTTACACAAGGGTTTTCTGCTTAGCCTTTTATTTTGTGCCTTAATTATTCAACGGTAATTTCTGTCTCCAGTCTTGCAATAGCTGGTTTGATACACTGTTATTAAGTAACTTTTTTTTTCTATACCATCACGCCTAAGACTTGCTGTGCAGTCCTGCTTTGTATTAGTCTATTCATTTTAATTCAAAAATAAGTATTTTTACAACTGTTGATATATAAATCATGTCTGAAAATGTCTCCTGTAGCTATTCAAAACAAGCGCGAAGTTCAGCAGCACTAAGCCAAACTCATAGTTTTTACTATGAGTCAAAATGACAGCTGCGGTGGTTCTAGGTATAACGTATTATATCTCCAAAAGTTTCTGCAACCCTGGGTCTGCTGGTGGTTTGAGATGCTTAATACATATATTTAGGAAAAGTCAAAAAAGCACAGGTGCCTAGCTGCCTAATCAGTGGATTGAATAAACATGATGCACCAAAAAGACCGCTGTGGAAGTTCTTGTGTTAAAATGTGCAAAGAAATACCAATTATGTAATTTTATTTTAAAGCATGTACTTTGGTCTTAAATTAACTCCATTTTTTTTTTTTTTTTCCCCAAAGAGTTCATTTTACAAAACTAGAACCAAATAGCGAATTGAAAGTGCTGTTCACTCTCCAGGTGTTTGGTTTCTCATTCTGTAACATTATCATGATTTTTTAGTTGTTAATTAAACAGTAGAGGAAATGCTTTGAAAACGTGACCGTTATCTTGTCTGCTAAGGCCATGCTTTCAGATAGTGTGGCAATTCCTTGCTCATTCTTGTTAATTTCTCCTGGTGGAATTGCCCTCAGTGATTTCTTCAATGTCACTAACCACTGACATGCTTTCAGCCATGAACATGCTTTGACCCCGAAGATACTGCTGAAGAGAAATGACCTTGGTATTGCAAGTGTAACAGATTTCCTGAGATTAAGGCATGGAACTTTCTTTAGCCTTATGTAGTAGCAGATGTCATGGTTTAAAATGTTTGCTGTAACATTTGTCTTGAAGTGCAAAACAAAATGTGTAGAAGTATTTTGCTTATTGTCACCATATTGTCCTGAACAGAATATAATGGTAGTCACTGGGGGCCTGCACCAGATAGTAACATTTTACAGGATCTGTTACATCAACAATTCTGTGCTTTAGTGCTTGTTTCACCAGGTTATTGGTCACCTCATGAGGTGTCCACTTATTATCACTGTGAAGTAGTCTGCTCGGGACTAAATTTAAAACCCGATCTGAACCCGAGACCTTTGAAATATTATCCACAAATATATTCCAAACGGTGCTGTTGAAACTAAGCACCTTCAGTGTAGAGAGTATTCCCAGTTTCCAGTTAAAACCTAAAGAAAGAAAGAAAGAAAGAAAGAAACTCAATAATCATATCTCATTTACGAATACATCCTTTTTCAGTGTGCCACTGCAGAGATGAATTTCCTTACTTTTTGCTGTCATATTTCATTAATATTTTGCAAGATTTGCATTGTACAAAGCCACGTGGGGCAGGATTTTCAAAAAACAGTGCTATTGTAGAACTCTTGGTATAGTAATGAGGGCTTTGTTAGCCTGTAATTTTCAAACACCAGTGTTACTGTATGGAACTTGTGGTATAGTAACGAGAGCTTTGGTAGCATGTGATTTTCAAACACCAGTCTTACTGTATGGAACTCGTGGTATAGTAACAAGGGCTTTGGTAACGTGATTTTCAAACACCAGTGTTACTGTATGGAACTCGTGGTATAGTAATGAGGGCTTTGTTAGCCTGTGATTTTCAAACACCAGTGTTACTGTATGGAACTCGTGGTATAGTAGTGAGGGCTTTGTTAGCCTGTGATTTTCTTTTTTTGGTTAAAAAGAAAGAAAATACCATAAGCCATCTATATATGTTGGTATTTTAGTATTGGTATTTTTGTATGTATGATTGTAGGCTTATTTACTTTTGTATGTATTTTAGTTTGTACAATTGTAGGCTATATATAAATACATAGATTTCAAGTGGCATTGGTGTTTGTAGTTAATTGTTATACATGTATAACATGCATGTAACACTTCATTATATAACTACTAAGCTTTTAAAATTACGACAGAACTCCCTACCCAATACACAATGTGTTTATAATTAATTGTTTGGTGAATTCCTCATCATGCATTTTCTCTGTTCCTCTTTGGCCTCCGTGATAACCAATCACAATTAGCCACCGAACACTTATAGTATTATAAGAACATTTTATATGGATTTGAACATGTGAAAGTGTACATTGTACATAGTGTGTGGGGAGTCTGACAACATTCTAGGCAAAATCCATGTCAGTGATCTCGATGCCTGTTCTTCATTCTTGTGTGGTTAAGACACAGGTGTTAAAAGCAAATCCGGAATCACCTAAGGAAACTTTATTGTAATATCTGATATGCCGTTTTCTATTCCAAGATTTCAGTTGTATAATTCAAATAAAATCTACAGTAGATGTCAGCTGTCATTTAATGTACATATACAGAGTTAAAATAGGCTGTAGTTGGTAGTCACTGGGTACAAATAACGGTTTATCATTTTAGAAATACAAAACATGCTCCATAAGGTTACAAATGGTTAAAATATGTGTATAAATCTAATTCATAACCACAAGTATAGAAAAGGCTAAAATATTTTCAGAACTTCAAATATTGAATTATCGAGGTATGTAAGAAATTAAACCTAGTCCTGTACACTCTCTGTATCATCATATTAAGTTCTGATAAACTATGACAATTAACACGGATTTGCTTTTAGATTCCCAACTAAACAAAAGAAATAGTTGAAGAAGCACTGCTCGTAAACATAGTAACATTATTTTGTAAATCAACATAATTTCGTAAATCACATCAGATTATTTAATAATGAAATAGGCATAACAACCGCTTGAAAATGCCCAAATCAATGCTACATACCTATTTCTTGATTAACACTGGAGTTATCATTTACAGACTTTTGAAAATGCTGCCCATGGACTTTTTTTATTGCTGAATATAACAATGTCGTTATTTTTCCAAACAGTGGATTCAGACGTACCCTTTTTAGCAACGGAACTTTCCACTGCTACACATTCTCCTGTTGAGATATATAAATTATTGGCACCCTGTCACAAAGACGGCTGGAGTGGGTGATGTCAAACCAGAAACAGGAACCAGGAAATAAACGACAGAGAGGTGGAGTTGGGTGGAGCTGAGCAATTGGTACCGCTGGGCAATTAATAATTAATAATTTAAACAAGCAGAAAATAAAAGGTTGCAAAGACAAACAAAACACAGGACACGGCACTTGTAGCCAAAACAAAAAGACAAACAAAACGGACTACACAGACAAAACACGGTGAGCTTCTATTAACTATTATTATTATTTTTACAACCTCCGTCTCCAATCCCGTTCTCCACTCACCGAACACACAACCCCGAGTGAGTGAATACATGCAGCTTTTATGCAGCTCTACCGAGACTCGATTGCTAATCAATCATTCAATTGGAGTCTCGGTACAACTGCACGTGAATTAATAAAAGTGCAATTCCCCGTGCTCACATATTATTTTACTTGCACATGATGTGCTGTGCAATCCTTGTACCTAAATACAAAATATACATTTGAAACGCCAATATTTATATCCTGTGTATTATATGCATTAACACAAACATTAAACACACTACAGACAACATAAACACTAATAAACATAAAGGGGCGGGACACTCTGCCACACACCCTTCTTAAAGATGAGCAAAAAAGGCTGTATAAAATAAACAACACAGGTAATGAGCTTTTTCTATAATTTTTTATGAGATTGGAGAACTCATTGGAAGGGATCTTAGACCATTCCTCCATACAGAATCTTTCCAGATCCTTGGTATCCTTCGGTCTGCGCTTATGGACTGCCCTCTTCAATTCAAACCACAGGTTTTCAATGGGATTCAAGTCTGGAGACTGAGATGGCCATTGCAAAATGTTGATTTTGTTGTCAATTAACCGTCTTTGTGGATTTTGATGTGTGCTTGGGGTCATTGTCTTGCTGGAAGATCCACTTGCGGACAGATTTCAGTCTCCTGGCTGAGGCAACCAGGTTTTTGGCTAAAATGTCCTGGTACTTGGTAGAGTTCATGATGCCGTTGACCTTAACAAGGGCCCCAGGAACAGTGGAAGCAAAACAGCCCCATAACATCAAAGACATCAATGCCAAACCCACCGCTGGTGTGCGTGGCCAAAGAGCTCTATTTTTGTCTCATCTGACCATAGCACCAAGTTCCAATCTAAATGCCAATGCTGTTTAGCAAACTCCAGGCGCTTACATTTGTTGGTTGCTCTCAATAAAGGCTTATTTCTGACAACCTTTCCAAATAGGTGGCGTCTAATTGTAAATTTGGAGACTTGGTGACAGGAAGATGCAACCAAGTTCTATAATTCTCTTACTGGTGTCCTTGGATTCTTCTTTTCCTCCCAAACCACCTTTCTCACTTGTGTCCTCTACCAGGCAGATTTACCACTCTTCCACTGGTTTTGAACTTCTTAATTATTGCCCTAATAGTGGTAAGTGGTATATTTAGGTTTTAAGCTATTTTTTTTGACCCATTGTCTGATTTTATGAAGGTCGACAACCATTTGTTTCTTTTCATTTGTGAGTCCTTTGTCTTTCCCCATGATGATGGATGACAAATGGATTTTACATACATGTTACCTCATTTTTATACCGCAATGAAACAGGACGCCATGGAAGGCCACAAAAGACTGAGATGTACTTAAAGTAGAATGTTAATGCAGATTTTATTTTGTTTGATTTTATTTATAAGAATCTTTAGGGGTGTCAATATTTGACACCTATCTTTTTGAGAAAATAAAAATCTTACTTGTTAAAAATAAACATTTTCTCTGAGCAATTGTATTAGTGTAAAAGAATATAGTCTTCCCTTATTTGAGCATAAAATATAGCTAATTACCTGTGTTGTTTATTTTATACAGCCTTTTTTGCTCATCTTTATCAAGGGCGGCAATAATTTTGGAGGTGTGTGTGTGTATGTATGTGTGTATATATATATATATATATATATATATATATATATATATATACACACACACACACAGTGACTTGCAAAAGTATTCAGACCCCTGACCAATTCTCTCATATTACTGAATTACAAATGGTACATTGAAATTTCGTTCTGTTCGATATTTTATTTTAAAACACTTGAACTCAAAATCAATTATTGTAAGGTGACATTGGTTTTATGTTGGGAAATATTTTTAAGAAAAATAAAAAACTGAAATATCTTGCTTGCATAAGTATTCAACCCCCACCCATTAATATTTGGTAGAGCCACCTTTCGCTGCAATAACAGCTTTAAATCTTTTGGGCTAAATATATACCAGCTTTGCACACAGTATCGGAGTGATTTTGGCCCATTCTTCTTGGCAGATTTCGTCTAGGTTGTTTAGGTTGGTTGGACTACGCTTGTGGACCTCAATTTTCAAATCGTGCCACTGATTTTCAATGGGATTGAGATCAGGACTTTGACTGGGCTACTGTAGGACATTCACCTTTTTGTTCTTGAGCCACTCCAATGTTGCTTTGGCCTTGTGCTTGGGATCATTGTCTTGCTGAAAGGTGAATTTCCTCCCAAGCTTCAGTTTTTTAGGGGACTGAAGCAGATTCTCTTGCAGTATTTTCCTGTATTTTGCTCCATCCATTCTTCCTTCAATTGTAATAAGATGCCCAGTCCCTGCTGATGAGAAGCATGCCACCACCATACTTCACTGCAGGGATGGTGTGTCTTGAGGCATGGGCAGTGTTAGGTTTGCGCCACACATAGCGCTTTGAGTTTTGGCCAAAAAGCTCTATCTTGGTCTCATCTGACCACAAAACCTTTTCTCACATCGCAGCTGGGTCACTCTCATGCTTTCTGGCAAACTCCAGACATGCTTTCAGATGGTACTTTTTCAGAAACTGCTTCTTTCTTGCCACCCTCCCATACAGGCCAGTGTTATGCAGAGCTCTTGATATGGTTGACTGGTGCACCATTACTCCACTCCCAGCCACTGAACTCTGTAGCTCCTTCAAAGTGATTGTTGGCCTCTCTGTGGCTTCTCTCACAAGTCTCCTTCTTGTTTGAGTGCTGAGTTTTGAGGGACGGCCTTTTCTTGGCAGTGCCTGGGTGGTGTGATGCAGCTTCCACTTCCTGATTATTGATCCAACTGTGCTCTCTGGGATATCCAAACACTTGGATATTATTTTATACCCTTTCCCTAATCTATGCATTTGTTTTACGTTATCTCTAACTTCTGTAGAATGCTCTTTGGTCTTCATTTTCCTTCAGATTCACAGCCTTACCGATGATCCTTCAACAGTGGGGTTTTTATCCAGCAAATGTGACAGCAACTTTAATGGTTCACAGGTGGAGGCCAATGGTAAGGTAATTGTGACCTGGTTAGGGCAATTTCTTTCATTGGTGCAAACTGGGAGCTTCCACAGCACAGGGCTTGAATACTTATTTCAGTTTTTTATTTTTCTTAAAAATATTTCCCAACATAAAACCAATGTCACCTTACAATAATTGATTCTGAGTTTCAGTGTTTAAAAATAAAATATCAAACAGAATGAAATTTCAATATACCATTTGTAATTCAGTAATATGAGAGAATTGGTCAGGGGTCTGAATACTTTTGCAAGCCTGTGTGTGTGTGTGTGTGTGTGTGTGTGTGTGTGTATATATATATATATATATATATATATATATATATATATATATATATATATATAGTACCAGTCAAAAGTTTGAGTACACCTGCTTGAAACCAGGTTTTTTATGATTATCTATGCTTTTAACTGCATAAACTTGTCTATAAACACTTCATATTTTATTATACAATACATGTACTTACATAAGCTGAAAATCATAAGTGAATTGCATGCAAAAATGTAATCTTTAAATGAAAATGTAAATCTTGTCAATTTCAATGAAATGATCACCCAAAGCAAGGGGATTTCAGTCTGAAGCCCAAGTCAGTTAAAAGTCTGAAATGTGTATAACACGGTGTAAGAACACTGGCCTAAGTATAAAAGTGTCTTTGTTAGATGTTCTCTGAGTTAACTAGCATGTTGCCTAATTAACCTTTTGTCACCAATTATTGTTAACAGGTGAGGGTCCATGATTACTATAAATATAGGTAGCATAGGCACAAGTTTGGCATTCCTGAATGTACGGGAGCAGAAAATGGCAAAATACACTCAGTTACGCAAAGAAAAAAAATCATTACTTTAAGAAATGAAGGTCAATCTTTAAGACAAATCGCAAGAACTTTGCAAGTGTCTGTAACTGCTGTGGCCATGACCATTAAATGATTTGAAGAAAGTGGCACTCATGAGGACAGAATAAGGTCAGGCAGGCAAAGGGTGACCTCAGAATCAGAGAACAAGTTAATTCGAGTCACAAATCTGCAAAACCTGCAATTAACCGCCCCTGAAATACAAGCTCAGCTAAATGCTACTAGAAGTACAGATGTTTCAACATCAACTGTTCAGAGGAGATTGCGTGAAGCTGGCCTAACTGGAAGAATTGCTGCAAAGAAACCATTGTTAAGAGTGCAGAATAAGCGGAAGACACTTGCCTGGGCCAAAAAAGACCCAAATTTGAAATATTTGGGTCCAACCGCCGAGTATTTGTAAGACGCAGAGAGGGTAAGCGCTGAGTTCTGCATGTGGTTCCCACTGTCAAGCATGGAGGAGGAAGTGTCATGGTCTGGGGTTGGTATCATAGCATACTTCAGAGGCATGCCATTCCATCAGGGTTACGGCTAGTTGGGCAGTCCTTCATTCTTCAGAAAGATAATGACCCGAAACACACTTTAATGTTGTGCAAAAACTGTCTGGCGAAGAAGGAAAGTGAAGGACAACAATGACCTGGCCTGCCCAGTCTCCAGACCTCAATCCCATAGAACTTGTATAACTTGTAGCTACCCCCAAGTGCCCTACATCTCTGGGAATTGCTGCAGAAGAGCTGGGAAGACATGTCGGGTGATTTCCTGCTGAAACTTGTTAACCGAATGCCTCATGTTTGTGAGGCTATTATTAAGGCAAAGGCTATTTTGAGGAATCCAAGATTTAGAGACAATTTTCTTGAACGTTGCTTTGATACTCCTTATGTTTTGTTTTGTATATTGTAACATGTTTTCATTTTCAAATATTTACAGAAACGTATACAACGTAAAGCATTGTTAGTTATGAAAAAAAACCTTGTTTCCAGCAAGTGTACTCAAACTTTTGACTGGTACTGTGTATATATTTGTATATGTGTGTGTGTGTGTGTGTGTGTGTATATATATATATATATATATATATATATATATATATATATATATATATATATATATATATATATATATATATATATATATACACACACACTCACACACACGCTCCTTCAGCCTATGTACAGTTGAATATTATTTAGCTAATTACTTTAAACACCTTGCTTTCTACACAGCCATTCCATTTAATGACATTTTTCTATCTCCACAAGCTATGATCATTGGCAATGTATAAATATACCGTGCAGGCATAATTTGTGTTTTAAAACGGGTCATGATATAAACTGGGTTTCATGTTTGTCTATGATGGCACATTGCGAGTGCGAGAAAAAAAAGAAAGAAAACTAACTGAATTAAAGAGCAGTGTTTTAATACTGTACACCGAGTCATTCCTTACTTTTAAACAAGTGCATATAGTTTACTACTGGTTAAATCCTTTTATTTTTATCATTAACTGGAACAAAACAGTTTGTGTCATTATCTTAAAAGGCATGAATTGTCGGCTGATGAGAGGTGTCAATTAGACATTGCTCTTGGTGTTTTTTTTGTATAAGACTGGCTGTTACAATTTGGTGACGTTGGTGTATTGTAACTGACCTGTATCCCATTAAGACTGCCCATTCAGAATTTGACAGGCTTCACAAAATGTCAGTTTATCAGCCAAGATGATTATTGGTTGTTAGTTGCGTTGGAAATTAATCATATCCTGTGGCTACTTAGTAAAGCCTGGCCATGCAGCATTTGACAGGCTGCACAAAAGGAATAAGAAGGTTTTTGAGATGATGTGAAGGTTTTTGAGATGATATGGTGCATGGCGAGTGGTTTTTCAAAAATCATGAAGCAGGAAGTGAGTTTTAGGAAGCACTTGTACACAGAGGAAGAAAAAAAATACTCACGTAAAATTAAAAAAACGCCATAATCCACTCACTGATAACACACTGACCCCCAGCCAGAACTATCTGTATAGAGGGGATGGACTGCATTTAAATAACAAGGGAACCAGTCTACTCGGAGAAAAGATCCTCGAGCAGGTTCAGAAGCATTTAAACTAGAAAGGAAGGGGGGAGAAATCGACAAAAAAAACAGAAGGGAGACCGCATCAAAACAAGAACAACAACTCAGGTAAGACAACCATTAAATGTATTTGTCTAAATGCTAGAAGTATCAGAAACAAAATTCTAGAACTTGAAGCTACTGCACTAACAGGTAGCTATGATGTGATAGGTGTTACAGAAACGTGGTTGTCTGAGAGTGATGGGGACGAATATAATATTTGTGGGTATACACTGTATAGGAAAGACAGGCAGGACAGAAGAGGAGGAGAGGTAGCGCTATACTTAAGAAACAGTCTTGAAGCCCAGGTGTTAAACCTGGACAAAGAAAATAAAACCGAATCAATATGGGTCAGAATAACGGTGAGCACAATAATCTGTTTTACAATGACATTAGAAATGCGTGTAGCAAAGGAGAAGCCATACTAATGGGGGATTTCAACTTCCCCCAAATAAAATGGGAAAACACGGTGGGTAGCACAAAGGATGAAATAGAAATGGTGGAAATGACAAATGACTGCTTCCTAACACAATTTGTCAAGGCACCGACTAGAGGGGAGGCATGCCTTGATTTAGTCTTTTCAAATAACGAAGATAGAATAACTAAAACAGAGGTCAGAGAACCACTGGCAAACTCAGACCACAACATGGTCTCATTTGAAGTGTTTTTTAAATCCCCAAAAGTAATGACTAAAGCTAAGGTTTACAATTTTAGAAAAGCAAACTATGAAGGTATGAAACAGAGACTAACAGAAGTAGATTGGAGTAAAATAGAGAAAACACCCACAGAAGAAGGATGGTTGTTCTTCAAAAATGTAGTACTAGAGGCGCAAAACAATTATATCCCTAAAGTAGACAAATCTAAATGTGAAACTAAATTGCCAAAATGGTTTAATAGATCAATTAAAAAAAATATTCAGCGAAAAAAGGCACTTGACAGAGCATTAAAAAAGGACCAAAAAGAAAGTACGCAGAAAGAGTACACAGAACTGCAAACGCAAGTCAAAAAGGAAGTTAGAAAGGCCAAGAGAGAAATAGAAATGAACATTGCTAAGGGAGCTAAAACCAATTCCAAAATGTTTTTCCAATATTACAACAGCAAGAGAACATTCAAAGAGGAGATTAAATGTTTAAGAGATACAAATGGCAAAATCGTAGATGAAGAAAAAAAAAATAGCAAATATATTAAATGATTACTTTTCACAAGTTTTTACAAAGGAAGATACTGACAACATGCCCCACATGTCATCCAGTTCCTATCCAGTTTTAAATAACTTTAGCATAACTGAGGCAGAAGTGTTAAAGGGACTAGGAGCTCTTAAAATAAACAAATCCCCTGGGCTGGATGAGATCCTCCCAGTAGTACTCAAAGAAATGAAAGAAGTAATTTACAAACCGCTAACCAAGATCATGCAGCAGTCTCTTGACACAGGGGTGGTACCGACAGACTGGAAAATTGCAAACGTAATACCGATCCACAAAAAGGGAAACAAAACTGAACCAGGTAACTACAGATCAGTAAGCCTGACTTCTATTATATGCAAACTTATGGAAACTATAATAAGATCCAAAATGGAAAATTACCTATATGGTAACAGGGTCCTGGGAGACAGTCAACATGGTTTTAGGAAAGGGAGATCGTGTCTAACTAACCTGCTTGATTTTTTTGAGGATGCAACATCGATAATGGATAATTGCAAAGCATATGACATGGTTTATTTAGATTTCCAGAAAGCTTTTGACAAAGTCCCGCACAAAAGATTAATTCTCAAACTGAACGCAGTTGGGATTCAAGGAAACGCATGTACATGGATTAGGGAGTGGTTAACATGTAGAAAACAGAAAGTACTGATTAGAGGAAAAACCTCAGAATGGAGTGTGGTAACCAGTGGTGTACCACAGGGATCAGTATTAGGTCCTCTGCTATTCCTAATCTACATTAATGATTTAGATTCTGGTATAGTAAGCAAACTTGTTAAATTTGCAGACGACACAAAAGTAGGAGGAGTGGCAAACACTGTTGCAGCAGCAAAGGTCATTCAAAATGATCTAGACAAGATTCAGAACTGGGCAGACACATGGCAAATGACATTTAATAGAGAAAAGTGTAAGGTACTGCACGCAGGAAATAGAAATGTACATTATAAATATCATATGGGAGATACTGATATTAAAGAAGGAATCTATGAAAAAGATCTAGGAGTTTTTGTTGACTCAGAAATGTCTTCATCTAGACAATGTGGGGAAGCTATAAAAAAGGCTAACAAGATGCTCGGATACATTGTGAAAAGTGTTGAATTTAAATCAAGGGAAGTAATGTTAAAACTGTACAATGCACTAGTAAGACCTCATCTTGAATATTGTGTGCAGTTCTGGTCACCTCGCTATAAAAAAGATATTGCTGCTGTAGAAAGAGTGCAAAGAAGAGCGACCAGAATTATTCCGGGCTTAAAAGGCATGTCATATGCAGACAGGCTAAAAGAATTGAATCTGTTCAGTCTTGAACAAAGAAGACTACGTGGCGACCTAATTCAAGCATTCAAAATTCTAAAAGGTATTGACAGTGTCGACCCAAGGGACTTTTTCAGCCTGAAAAAAGAAACAAGGACCAGGGGTCACAAATGGAGTTTAGACAAAGGGGCATTCAGAACAGAAAATAGGAGGCACTTTTTTACACAGAGAATTGTGAGGGTCTGGAATCAACTCCCCAGTAATGTTGTTGAAGCTGACACCCTGGGATCCTTCAAGAAGCTGCTTGATGAGATTTTGGGATCAATAAGCTACTAACAACCAAACGAGCAAGATGGGCCGAATGGCCTCCTCTCGTTTGTAAACTTTCTTATGTTCTTATAATATACTAACTACACCTGACCTGACCTGAACTATAATATACTAACTACACCTGACCCGACCTGAACTATAATATACTAACTACACCTGGCCCGACCTGAACTATAATATACTAACTACACCTGACCCGACCTGAACTATAATATACTAACTACACCTGACCCGACCTGAACTATAATATACTAACTACACCTGACCCGACCTGAACTATAATATACTAACTACACACTGACCCGAGCCAGAACTATAATATACTAACTACACCTGACCCGACCTGAACTATAATATACTAACTACACCTGACCCGACCAGAACTCGACACTTACTATTGGGTCCAGTCGGGCTCGGGTCGGTTAGCAAAGCTCTACTGTGAAGTGTATATTCAGATAATTAATAACTTTTTATAATCTAAAAGTCCAGCAACAAAAGAAAAGCCCAGAAATGGCCATGCAGTCTGGATGTAATCATCACACTTTTCTAGCTTAATCTTTGGACAAAGAGATTCCCTCACTGGTTATATTTTGTAAATATAAAGAAATTATCTACTTTAATATTCAAGAAATGCAAGGATGTGTTTATTTGTTTAACAAAATAGAGCAAGTGAGTGTGTTAATTTTCACAATACCATTTGGAACTCTTGCACTAGTAGCAGGTAAAACATTATCGGAATCTTCATTGCAAAGTGTTGTTTGCACGGAATGTCTGTCAGATCAGTGGAGACACCTTGCCACTCATCTGGTCACTTCAGCTCTTAAAAGAATGCATTTTTAAAGAAATGTTTTAATTCAGAAATTCACATCCAGCCCTTTGTAATTGTATTCAGTTTTACCCTAGTGTGCCAGTGTTCACTCTACTTAATCAAAGAACCACCTTGTTGACAGTCCAAGTAGTTTACATTCCTCAAATGTATTTTAAAATGCCTTCCCAACTCTCCTTACATTTGAAACCAGCTCACCACAAAATCATTCTGTGAGCCAACAAGTGTCTCTGTTTAGTAAATGGAACGTATAGTTTCTGATGTAATATCAAAAGGTAAACTCTAGAGGAATGTTGATTGTTGGATGCTGGTTTAGATAAGAAATGTAAATGTTTTACAGTAAAACATACCATAGTGTAATGCTGCATTGTGTTATTGCCGTTGGCACCAAGACTAAATTATCTCAGCACGGCATTGTTTTGAATAGGCGACAATGAGCTCTGCAGCCGGTGGCATGCTGGGCAAATAGTTTGGGTTCACTCTTGTACGTTATTGAAGTTGGCTGGCAAGCCAAGCTGTAATTTCACTCTCTGCGTGTGTAGCTGATTTCTTGTTTTTTTTAACTGCTTTTTTTGTCTATCAAACGGCCGACAGTCACACAAGCCAATTCAATTGGAATGACCTCACTGTTTTCACAGTACGAAACCCAAGTAAGAAGCCTTGCTGGGAGTCTTTTGTGTGGGAGCCACATGGGGGGAATGGAACCCAAGTCTGCAGGGGTTGCAAAGCAGCAGACAGTCCCACTGAGCCATCTGCAGGTGTCTCCATTTACTTGGGCTGTTGCCACTGTTACCTTGCCTGTTATGTTTGGCACAGACAGGACAGAACAATAGCTGAGGGAGAGGGGTGGCACTGCCAACTTCCAAAAGACTGGAAGGCCTATGCAATGCTTTAAAGACCACACTTAAATTACATGTCATTCCCATAACTAAATGCAGCAGTGCAGGCTCAGAGCTATGAAGTTTAGGTACATTTGCGTTTGCCAAGGACCCAGCAGTCCATTAAGCTGCAATTGAATGCTGTGGCAGCCCTAGGCTTCTTTTTTTTGTTTTTTGCCACACAGCTTTAGTCCAGTATGGATGGCAGTTACAAGCGCTCAGCATGTCTCCCTTTAAACTCTAGTTAATGTTGCTTTAATGTCATGCCAGGTCTCTGAATAATCCTGTAAAGAATTGCTTCTTTGATATTAATTTGGTTTTGATAAATTTGATATCCACTGTGATGTACTGAACCCAGCCCTGTCTGGGAGCCTCCTATAGGAATAGAGGATTATAACTTTTTGTGGATAATATTGGCCAAAGAAAATATGGAACCACACCAGTTCAATCTAGAGTGGACAGACAGTGTAACTGTTGGTATTGGTTTTGTTTAAAAAGATGATTTTCTACGATAATGGAATTTCCTTTATGCAGAATTTAATGAGATTGTTCAATTCTTTGCAGACAGCGGGAACAGAGGTCATCCTGTTGACCTCTGGAAGTTTAAAAGTTTTAGTGAAGAATTATTACATTTGTTTTTAATAACTGTGATATGCTTGTTTAGTAATGTCTATAATGTTCTCCCTCGGGACTCCAGTGGAAACAAGATGTTCATCGCAACATTTAAGTAAATGAAATAAAAACTATGTGTGTAATTGTACCCTGGATATTGATAAAAAAAATCTTTCCAATGTTTTCACTCCCTGTTCATTCCTCTTGAAAAGTAGGTGTCAGAAGTGTAGCATTGAAATATTTGGAAGGAAAGATCAGTAAAGTCAGCGTTGAAAAAGATTACCATCAAATTAAGTGCATGTTTGAAACCTTTTATGGTAACATATTAGGTAGTGGAATTATTTGGTAGCTTCTGTACTTTTAATTCAGTCAGTATAGTGGCACTTAATATAGCCCTCTAGAATTGCTAGAACCTCAGGCAGTCAGTCACCATATCTCTTTAAAGCTTGATGTCTCCGAGTTGATAAAAAAAAAAGCTAGATCTTTATCAGCTGAATATTTCCACAGAGGAGAAATAACCTGGTTTTTACACAGCTCGGAGCAATGCGAGGATTAGCCTTTGTGGTAGAGCAATTCCTGAAGAGAAGAAACAGAACTTTTGAAAAGTTAAGGGGGGGGGGGGAAGGGGGACATAGTGTTTTAATCAGGGACTAAATTGGGTTGTAGGATTTTAGGGGTAAACCAAGGTGTCGTAGAAAGACTTTGTCATAGATATAGTCATGTGATGCGATGTTCATGTGCACTCTGCATACTGCCAGTGCAAACCCATCTCTACAGGAATTGTCGATTGGGAGGACGTGACGTCTTTTCAGGCCCTTCATGGTAAATCCCTAATGTTCAGTGTCTCTTCAACCAAAAGAACACAATGTTAAAGAGCCCTCCAAAATAACTTCAAGTAATTGTAGCTAACAAAATAATTCCATGACATTGTGCATTTCCTTTCATAGCAGCATAAGAAATTCAAGAACAAGGCCTTTCAGCCCACCTATGCTCACTCACTTTGATGCCAGTGTGATCTGTTAGCACTCTATAGTCTATTTGTGAGGCTGCTACCTTTGATGTAATAGAACAATTGTAATTATGTTTTTACACCCATCTTAATAAATGAATTTAGCCATTGTTGTTTATTTTCCTTAAGTTTACCTTTTCTCATTTCTGGGATAAATGTGTCCTGCATTTCTAATATTATATTCCTAAATCCAGTTCTTTTTAGCTTCGATATCTATTAGTAATCTATCCCAGTCTGTGTTTAGAAGCTCCACTTGCATTCCTTTATATAGCTCTCAAATGTGCAAAAACAGTTATGTATTTATTTAAAAACATTATATATGGAACGACTTTTGGTTAAAGAAATCTCTGTTTACATGCCATGCTTTCAGTTAGTTACACAGACTTAGTTAATTCACCTGGATGGTGAAACTGTCCCCACCCCTTCAATGGCTTTTTTCCTATCATAAACCAAACAGCTTCTTCACCTCTTGTCTGGCATGCTTTCAGCCACTAGCATGTTTTTGCCCAGAAGACACTGCTGTGCTGAAATGACCCACGAAGTAAAGCAGTAACAGACTTCCTGGAAGGCAATGCAAGCTAACTGAGAACATTCTTTACCCTAGTGTAGTACCAGATGTCTGTTTAAAATGAAAATACATGTTTCTTTCAAAAATGCACATTTAAGACGTACATAGCTGATGGAAGTGGTTAAGATGTGTAGAATTATTTTGTTAGCTACAATTACTTTAAAAACCTTAAACACAGTCATTCTATTAATATCACTATCTCCACAAACTTGACCATTAGAAATGTACAATACATTTTCTCTGCAGACCTTAATCATTCAATTTCTTGTGAAGTACAACCTTAAGCTGGTTAATAAACCTTATCATTGAACTATTGCAAGAGATGTCAGTATGTCAACAGCAGTATATTTACCATCTCATTTCCAATGCATTATCATGAGTTGGTCTCAAATAATTGTCATACTTGTTTTGCACCTCCATTAGAAACATACAGTACCAACACAACCAAGACAAATTATGGAAACAGCTAATAAGTTGGAGCAAGAATAGTGGTGGGGATTGTATTGTCCATTTTTCTTCACTCAGACCTTTTACTTAACAAATACCTTAGTATCTCTTAATAAGTAATTGTCTCCTCTTCAAAAAATCTGCTAAAGATTTAAATGAGCAGTCACCATGGCTGTGATACCAGTACCGACCAGTTGCTAAAGCCACTGATCCGGTACCAAACGGACCCGGCGCCGTCCTAGCTATTTTATTATTCGTTTTTGCTTTCAGCACCTTGACGGTTTTTTTTTTTTTTTATCATTTATGTAATTTTTTGTATTTTCTCTTGTGTCTATATGCAGGCCTGAACTAAAACATAGTGCTCAGCAAGACAGCTGCTGGGCTCAGCAGTTCTGCGCAAGACAGATGTTCGCTTCAGTTGTTGCTTTAAGCTATTTCTACTACAGTAACTTGATGCCATTTTGGTGACAGCTGGTGTGTGGTACTGACTGAGTGGTTTTGCCAGTGGCCCTGTACGTTACTACCCACGGTAACTGCAAATCGGTACCGAGGTCACGACCCGCTCCGTTCCTGACCCGGTACCGTACCAAGACAGAGGTTGCCGCATCAATACTGTCCCTGTGCTGTTATGGTGCCATTCATTCTAAAAGTCACCGCACCGGTACCAACCCAGTATTGTCCCAGTTCTGACCTGGTACCGTACTGACTTTGTGCTGAAGTCACCGAAAGGGCCTCGCTCGGTCAATTCAATCAATCAGTCAGATTTATTTTGTATAGCGCTTGCGGGCGCTGCCAGAGGTGATGTTTGGAACCAGCGTGGTGGCTTGTTGTGAAGGCTTTAATAATTTCCACCACCCTGCGCAGAGACGCAAACCCATAAAACAAGCACACAGGAAGTAGCAGATGTTTGCTTTTCAGGGAATAGTGTGCGAATTCTGTGTCATGCCATTTGGCCTCTCTCTAGCTTACCATGCATTCGCGAATGGCATGGATGCTATTCTGTCTCCATTGAGACTCAAAGGCTTCGGAGTGCTCAATTATCTGGATGACTGGCTCATTTGTGCCCAGTCTCCAGCACAGGCAGAGGCCCACATGAAACTTGTCACCGGCCACTTTCAACGGTTGGGCCTTGCAGTGAATGAAGCAAAGAGCCAGGTCACACCTTCTCAGACAGCCTCCTATCTAGGAGTGTGCTTGGACTCCACGTCCATGCTCTCCACTTTGTGAAACGATGCACCTCTGCAGGCCTGGTTCAACAGCAGGGTTTTTCAGCTTATGTTGAACAGCGACTGCCTATTGACAGTGTCTCAGCATAGCACTGGGAAGTATTACCAGAAGAGAGGTAGTCACCACAGACACGTCCAGCTTGAGCTGGGGCACTGTGTGGAGTGGCAGGGTTGCACAAGGTGTATGGAACTCCCCTTGGCAGGGTCTCCTCATAAATTTTTTAGAACAGCAGGCAGTTTATGTGGTCTTGCAGCATTTTTTGCAGGAGGTTTGAGGGAGGCATGTGCTTGTCCCTACAGACAAAACAACAGTAGGAGAGGTTCAGGAGAGCAGAGATAGGACCCACTGGTGATAGATGCCTTGGCACTGCGTCTGGGGAAGATCAGGTAGGACCAAGCCAACATGCTCCTAGTTGCCCCTTTTTGGCCCAGGAGACTCTGGTTTTCAACCCTGATGTACAGTGGCTTGCAAAAGTATTCACCCCACTTGGCATTTTTCCTATTTTGTTGCCTTACAACCTGGAATTAAAATTGATTTTTTGGGGGTTTGTATCATTTGATTTACACAACATGCCTACCACTTTGAAGATGCAAAATATTTTTTATTGTGAAACAAACAAGAAATAAGACAAAAAAACAGAAAACTTGAGCGTGCATAACTATTCCCCCCCCCCCCAAAGTCAATACTTTATAGAGCCACCTTTTGCAGCTGCAAGTCTCTTGGGGTATGTATCTATAAGCTTGGCACATCTAGCCACTGGGATTTTTGGTGTACAGCAATCTTTAAGTCATACTACAGATTCTCAATTGGATTGAGGTCTGGGCTTCAACTAGGCCATTCCAAGACATTTAAATGTTTCCCCTTACAACTTGAATGTTGCTTTAGCAGTATGCTTAGGGTCATTGTCCTGCTGGAAGGTGAACCTCCGTCCCAGTCTCAAATCTCTGGAAGACTGAAACAGGTTTTCCTCAAGAATTTCCCTGTATTTAGCGCCATCCATCATTCCTTCAATTCTGACCAGTTTCCCAGTCCCTGCCGATGAAAAACATCCCATGGTGTTCTCAGGGTGATGAGAGGTGTTGGGTTTGCGCCAGACATAGCATTTTCCTTGATGGCCATAAAGCTCAATTTTAGTCTCATCTGACCAGAGTACCTTCTTCCATATGTCTGGGGAGTCTCTCACATGCCTTTTGGTGAACACCAAACGTGTTTGCTTATTTTTTTCTTTAAGCAATGGCTTTTTTCTGGCCACTCTTCCGTAAAGCCCAGCTCTGTGGAGTGTACGGCTTAAAGTGGTCCTATGGACAGATACTCCAATCTCCGCTGTGGAGCTTTGCAGCTCCTTCAGGATTATCTTTGGTCTCTTTGTTGCCTCTCTGATTAATTCCCTCCTTGCCTGGTCTGTGAGTTTTGGTGGGTGGCCCTCTCTTGCCAGGTTTGTTGTGGTGCCATATTCTTTCCATTTTTTAATAATGGCTTTAATGGTGCTCTGTGGGATGTTCAAAGTTTCAGATATTTTTTTATAACCCAACCCTGAAATGTACTTCTCCACAACTTTGTCCCAGACCTGTTTGGAGAGCTCCTTGGTCTTCATGGTGCTGCTTGCTTGGTGGTGCCCCTTGCTTAATGGTGTTGCAGACTCTGGGGCCTTTCAGAACAGGTGTATATATACTGAGATCATGTGACACTTAGATTTCGCAAAGGTGGACTTTATTTAACTAATTATGTGACTTCTGAAGGTAATTGGTTGCACCAAATCTTATTTAGAGGCTTAATAGCAAAGGGGGTGAATACATATGCACGCACCACAATCTTTTTAATCAAGTTATTTTTTTCATTTCACTTCACCAATTTAGACTATTTTGTGTATGTCCATTACATGAAATCTAAATAAAAATCTATTTTAATTCTAGGTTGTAATGCAACCAAATAGGAAAAATGCCAAGGGGGGTCAATACTTTCGCAAGCCACTGTAGCTCCTAAGTGGCCAGCCGTGTAGACTTACACAGTGACATGCTCAGCCACACATTCCCAGTACGGGCACAAGTGGGGTATTTTTCAGATGTGGTGTCTGCCTTGTGGGTTCAACCCCATGACCTGTCCCATGGCAGTAATACTGCAGTTTTTGCAGGACCTGTTTGATGAGGGGAAAGGTCTGTCTGCCAGCTATTTCAGCTGTTTGAGTCAAAATTGACTCGGTCTTCCTTGGAGTTCACTTCCTGGCGGGACAGTTTTTGAAAGAGGTTCAATGGCTTCGGCTGCCTATGAAGGATATTGTTCCTTGAAGCATTCCAGTCCTTCTGTAATCTTGCCTTGTGACGGCTTTGGTACACTTACCCATGCGATAATAGTTACCATAGGCCTAATTCCCTGAAATAGAAATGTAACCATAAACCTTCAAGGTTGCTGCGTCCAAGATTGCAGCAGGCTTGAAGGAAAAATAATGCTCAGGTCTGTGCACACAGTCTTTTCATGTCCTTGGGGCCGGTCATGGCTGCATCACAGGCTTTGCAAGTAGCTTTGATATACAGGGTGATATGGTGCATTGATGTGTTAACTTACTTTCAATTCTGTTCTTATTGAGGTTTCAGTCTTTAAGAGGTAAATACCCATGCGGTAATGGTTACATTTCTATTTCAGGGAACCAAGGTTATGATAATAACCTAATGTTCACCGGCAACAAACTCCTCCTCCCCAGTTGTATTGCTTTACTAGAAAAAAGGAGAACATTTGCTCAATGTATTGTATTGCTGATGTATTGCTCAATATTTTTTTAAAGAGGTGATGATAAACTATTCTGGGATACCAAATATTTAGTAAGTAAAGGATCTGAGTGAGAAAAAAATGGGCAATTCAATCCCCACCCCTAGTTATTTTGTAAATCTCTTGTTTCCATAATTTCTGTTGGTACTGTAGGTCTCAAATGTGCAGTTTTGAAAGAACCACATGTTAAAGCAATCCCGTAAATGTCTTTTTATGCATTGTATCTGTTAAAGAAAGTTCTCTGCTCCATACCTTAGTCTCAGTATACTTGTCAGCGATGCACTTCCTGGGTTAATCCCAGCAGTTTCTTCTGGATCAAAGCATATTACTGTCTCAAGGCATGTCAGTCAAGAAGGAAAGAAGCTGCTTGGTTAATGACTGGAAAGAAGCCATTGAAGGGGTGGGGCAACACTAACTGAAAGCATGGCATACAAAATAAAACAGTTTACATTTTGTTTTTTTAAACTGAGGATTTGTGAAGTAATGAATGAAGTGCACAACAGGTAAGATTAATTGAATCATTTTGTTAGTTACAGTCATATTGAGATCTAGCCTCTATTTGTGGAGACTGTTACAAACACTATTAAACATTTTCAACGATCAACTAGCTGGAGTTCCCTGTCAGTAAAGTTATCCTAGCACCACACTATAGATCAACTTTATGTGCAGTCAGTAGTAAGACTGCTAAAGAACTCCTTGGTATGGGTACCAGTGATCTTAATTCAATTCTTCTTGTGCTCTCAAACATTTCTTATCTCAGTGTACAGCTGGTGCACAGTAGTGTTACATTCAGTGTCCCCCAACACACACTTTTTTTTGTTTTATTTAGCAGATACCTTTATCCAAGGCAACTTATAGATACTAGGGTGCATGAACTATACATCAGCTGGAGAGTCACTTACACCAACGTCTCACCTGAAAGACAGAGCACAAGGAGGTTAAGTGACTAGCACAGGGTCACAGAATGAGTCAGTGGCTGAGCCTGGATTTGAACCAGGGACTTCCTGGTTGCTAGCCCTGTTTTTTAACCACTGGACCACACCTCTTCCTGTGTCACTCTGCCCCCCCCCGTGGATGGAATGAAACATAGCATTAAGAAAAACCACATAGAACACATTACAGGCTATACCATTGATTGTTCAGAACCCTATCCAACTTGAGAAACCTGGTTACAGCAAACCAACAATTTAATGATGGCCTAAAATGACACTTGGTATGCAATCATTACTCTGCATAGCATTTCTCCATGGTCTGTACTCTCAATAGCATTTATCCATGGTCTGTGCCCCTTGTTTTCCAGGTAAACGGTGTGCAGATGTATGGGAAGTCCCGTCGTGAAGCTGTATCATTCCTGAAGGAGGTCCCCCCTCCTTTCACTCTAGTGTGCTGCCGGCAGCAGAATCAAGAGGACAGAGAGTCTGTGTTGGACCAGCCTTCTGTTAGTATATTAATTTATTTATCAGTTAACTGTTAAACCGTTTAACCTATTGCATCCCTAGCAGTGCTATTGTGAACATACTGTTCGAGTTGTTCGTGGTGAAAGTGACATCTATTTATTGCTGTGACAGGGCAGTAGTACAATGTTTGTTACCTACTGTACACACTACTTTGTACTGAAAACATGACTCCTCCTTCGCTAACTATCAGTCTATATTCACTAACATGAATGCAGCAGCCTATTCATACAGTAGTGTTGTTTTTAATGCCTGTTCATTTCTCTCTCTGGTAGTTAGCAGTGCCGAGGCTTCCCTCACCGGGGAAGACGGAACAAATTGAGTTGTGGTCTCTTTCGGTTTTCCACCCCCACGTATTTAAAGACAGTGAAGTGGGAGATGCATGGTTTAGTTTCTTTCAGTGAACCAAACGTTTTTATTAGTGCCCTCTTTTACACATTGGTCTGGTTTATTGGTTTATGTCTGTGTTTATATCAGTTAGGAAGGGCCCCCCAGAGTTCTAAGTGTGAGCTGTGGAGAGACTGGGGATGTAGTGAGGAGAGGAGAGACTGGAGGATATACTGAGGAGAGGGGTTTAGTGACGGGGATGTTAGATTCATATAAGCTTCATTAATGGGGGTATTGAGTAGATGAAAGCAGAGGAGAGTGTTGGGGATGTAATGAGTAGAGAAGTGGGGTGACTAGAGGATGTAATGAGAGGAGTGGAGAGACGAGGATGTGATGAGGGGAGGAGTGGAGAGACTGGAGGATGTAGTGAGAGGAGTGGAGAGACTGGAGGAGGAGAAGAGTGGAGAGACGATGTAATAAGGAGTGGTGATACAAGCATGTGGTCAGGAGAGACTGGAGGATGCGATGGAGTGGAGAGACTGGAGGATGTAAGGGAGAGGAGAGTGGGCATGTAATAAGGAGAGGAGAAGAGACTGGAGGATGTAATGGAGATGAGGAGAGGAGAGACTGGAGGATGTAATCAGGAGAAGTGGAGAGACGGGGATGTAATGAGCAGAGGAATGAAGAGACTGGAGAATGTAATGAGAGGAGAGACTAGAGGATGTAATGAGAGGAGTGGAGAGACTGGAGGATGTATTGAGGAGAGAAGGGGATGTAATGAGGAGAGGAGTAGAGAGACTGGAGGATGTAATGGAGAGGAGAGACGGGGATGTACCGAGGAGAAGATTGGAGAGACTGGAGGATGTTAGATTCACATAAGCTTCATTAATGGGGATATTGAGGAGAGGAGTCCTACTATTGTTTTACAGTCATTCTAAATGGTTCTTATTGAAACTACTCAGATAGTTTTTATTTTATTTATTGTCTTTATATAATTGTTTTGGCAAGTCAGTGTGAAAGTGCTTTAACCCAAGTTCAGGAGCTGCTATTTAGTTTTAGTTGTCTGCCACAACGTATCTTTATAGAAGTAAGATCCAGTGCCTATTTAAAGCTACTTAGTCTTTGCGCGTTTACAGATATGCAAAGATATTACATAGTGTTGTGAGCCTATTTATCTTACTTGTGAAATATTTCTAACAGTTGAACTACACTGAAAAATGTACCAAATTCATTCATACAGTACAACATATATTTAAAAAAACTCCTGAGAATGGGCCTATAGGTTCCAAGCATTGAACAGTTCTGTACAGCACCTCTAATCATGTGCTTCTCTTTGCCAGGTGGATGGAATCCCACAGGAGGAGGAGATGAAAGAGGAGGAGGAGGAGAAGGAGGAGGTGGAGGAGGAGGAGGAGGGAGAGGGTGGGGAGCTGGCTCTCTGGTCACCGGAGGTCAAGGTGGTGAAACTGGAAAAGGGCTCTCAAAGCCTGGGCTTCAGCATTCTCGATTATCAGGTACTCTTCCAGCATGACTTACATTTTACCAATAATGTCACCCTCCACTTACTACCACCCCAATAAAATGTCCTACCCAGAATATAAATGGAGTCATTGAGGAAAGGTTGCTTATATCACTTTGGTTATTATTAAACTCTGGTCAGTATGAATCACATTGAACTGATTTCCAACACTGCGATGTGTATGTGTAACAGGAAGGAAGCTGGGTGTGATTCCACGCACACTGCAAGCTGGGTGTGATTCCACGCACACTGCAAGCTGGGTGTGATTCCATGCACTGTGCAAGCTGGGTGTGATTCCACGCGCACTGCAAGCTGGGTGTGATACCACACGCACTGCAAGCTGGGTGTGATTCCACTGCAAGCTGGGTGTGATTCCACGCACACTGCAAGCTGGGTGTGATTCCACGCACACTGCAAGCTGGGTGTGATTCCACGCACTGGGTGTGATACCACAGCTGTACGCAGCTGGGTGTGATTCCACGCGCACTGCAAGCTGGGTGTGATTCCACGCACTGTGCAAGCTGGGTGTGATTCCACGCACACTGCAAGCTGGGTGTGATTCCACGCACTGTGCAAGCTGGGTGTGATTCCACGCACTGCAAACTAGGTATGATTCCATGCACTGCAAACTGTGTGTGTTTCCATGCATACTGCAAGCATATACCTTAACCACTATGCAACAGAGCCGGACTTAACTGCAGTTGTGGTTTTAGAGCTTTTAACTTCATCTCGTCAAAGGGAGAGAATCCATAATAAGAGCATCACTCAACACTGCCCGTTACATACAGCTTTCTTGTGTTTTTAATGATTGCAGTGTGTTTTACATGTTCATTGTAATCAATGAACCATGTTATTAATGAACCATGCAATATCCAGTGCTGTATTTGAACACAGAAGAATATATTTATTGTTTTAATGCTTTTTTGCCAGATTATTAGTAAACTCCTGACAGTCAACTCCTTATTGTCACCATTTATGTTCAGTCCTGTTTGAAGTCATATTAAAAGGCTTGTATTTCAAGTCCAAGTTGTAGAGCTTGCAGTAGACTCTTTAAGGGTAGTTGCATTTGTTACAGAACACCCCTTAAACGTTGTGTTGTGTTGCTTATCTTTGCTATTTCTTGTGTTGTCCGTATTGATAAACCAGAATTATCTTTTTAAACAGAAATCGGATAATGATCAGTTACCTAATTCTCTGTGAGATCACTCAGGCACGGAGAGAATTCAGATAGCTTGTCTCGGTCTCACTCTCAAGTGCCTGTAGTGTGTGTGAAATTGGACTTTGTAAAGGGTGGTTCCTCTGTGCTTATCTGAACACAAATTCATTTCTTGGCATGAGTTATGATGTCATTCCAGACACACAACATATGCAAGGTCACAATGTACCCCAGTTTCTTGTCCCTGCGCACCAGGCTGGTTGAGTAAAATCAAGAGTAAGATAACCTGTTCCTACAGTGTATTTACATAGCCTTTGGTTATCTTTACAGGTAAATCTGCTGGGGAATGAAACCGACCACATATAACACTTACCAGTGCTTGTGTACTGATCCTGTAACCCTTTCAAACTTGATCAGACTACTTATAGTTTACAGGGAATGAAACAAAACTATCTCAATTAAAAAAAAAAACACACAAAATGGAACATGTCATTTGCATCAAAGAGAAGCAGCAAGTAATTCACTTCCTGAATAAGATGCTGCACTCCTTCTGGAGATCCAATCCAACCCCTCTGATTGCCTCCCAAGTCTCTGCATGTACTGTGCCATTCACTTATTATTTATGCACTAGCCCAAAGAAACGCAATGCATTGTTGTTACTAAGGGAAGCTGGGTCATACTGTGTTCTGTCAAAGTTAAAATGATACTTAACCACCCTTTTACTTGCATAGCATTTTTGCGTAGAATTTTCTCCTGTGGATGAGAGTGCAGTGTGTGACATTTCCTTCACAAGGTTTTCCCTGAAATTGTTACTGATAAATGTGGAGTGTAGGGAGCGGAGTGTGTCTGAGCACAGCATCCTCTTTCTGATATGTGAGCCGATGCAATCCCAGAGCCACTGCACAGCATCCTCTATCTGATATGTGAGCCGCTGCACAGCATCCTCTTTGTGACGTGTCTGAGCAGATGTGCAGCATCCTCTTTCTGATGTGTCTGAGCAGATGCACAGCATCTGCAGAACCCTCTTCTGATCACATTGAAGTTATCTATTGTAAGAATTAGTTATTTCATCTTGGTTTGTACTTTGTTTAAACAGTAAGTAGCTACCTGTTAAAAACAAGACTGACTACAAAAATCATAAACAGGTCAAGGGATAGTAATAATAAAAAAAATGATAAATTAATTTCAAATACTGTTTAACTGTGTGAAGGTGGTTTCACTTGATTTCAAGAGCTGCTCTTCATTTCTAGTTGTCTGCCATATATGCACTCCCTCTGAACCAGCTTCCTGTTTTTAACCTTGCAATACCTTTTTTTAGAGACTAGGGATACCAAGTGATATCCTTTAATCTTTAAAGTCCAGCATTAGAGAGGAAAATGTTTTTTATGAAAGCAAAAATATCTTTACCATAAGAGCAGTTCTATCTAGCTTCCGCTTTGTAACGTGCCTTGGGACCCCAGGCAAAAGGTTGCACAAACTAGTGTTTAATTTCAGAAAAACTAGCTTTGAAGGAATGAGGCAAGAACTGAGAGAAATCGACTGGGCAGGAAAATTGGAGGATGTGACCACTGAACATAATACTAACATATTCTTCAAATGGTATAAAAGAGCTGTGAAAGAGGAGGTTTGAGTATTAAGGGATGAATAGAATCCTAACACGTTCTTCCAATAAAAGTAAAAGAACTGTGAAAGAGAAGTGTAACCAGGATGGCTGGTGGTGATGTCAGAACAGGAAGACAGTGGACCCAGGCAAAATTGCTTCGGTAATGAAAGCGCTGTTGTGCTGGTTTATTATAAATAAACAGTGTAAACAAAATGAAACACTTTCACAAAACAGCTCACCGAGCAAAATAATGATATACACAAAAATAACTCTCAAACACAAAACACTGACACTCAACAAGTATCATGCTGGTGCTTCCAGCACAAACAGCAATTGTTATTATTTTTACCTCCTCTCTACTCCCATTCTCCACTCTGAACACTCAACCCTGAGTGAGTGACTCATGCATCCTTAAATACATCTGTGCCAGGATTCAATTACTAATTAATCATAAATTTGAATCCTAGCATGTGAACTGATATGTGCAATCTCCGTGCCTAAATACAGCTATATATTTTAAATCGGCTATGATAACCCACACTCCGTGCACCAATACATACACACCGCATACATCATAATACCAAACACAGGGGCAGGGCACCCCACCACAGGAGGTTAAGGTATTAAGGTATGGATATGATAACAAGGTTTAGAATAGGATTTATACAAGGGTGCTTCAGGAAACAAGGGTAGAAATAAGTAGACCACTGGCTACTATCATGAATAGTTCAATAGAAACAGACAAGGTCTCCAAAGACTGGAAGCTTGTAAATGTTGTGCAATTATTTAAAAGGGGATAGGACAGACCCAGGTAATTATAGACCTATTAGTGTAATTTCTGTAACATGCAAAACGATGAAAGCAGTATTAAGAGGTAAACTTCAAGACTATTTATATAATATTATAGAGGATATTTTGAGGATGTTAGTTGCAGCAAACGTAGACGATGGCGACCCTTATAATTTATCTAGATTTTCAAAAATCCTTAACAAAGTCCCACATGAAAGACATGCTTCATTTCAAACCAGCAGGAATACAGGGGAGGACATGTGACTGGATACAGAACTGGTTAAAAACAGAAAGCAGAGTGTAATATTAAGAGGTGTTAAAGTCAGATCGGGGTGATATACTTAGGGAGGTACTACAACTGTCTGAACTGGGTTTAAAGGGTACATAAGGACCCTATTAACACTACTTGTGGAAGTAATGTGTGCAGCCTGCTCTGAAGTAATCAAATTTAACCAACATGCTATAAATCCCATCGACAGTGCGACAATTTACCCATCACAGCCCACCAGAGGTGGTAATTAACATCCGGTACACACTCCAATCAGTTTTTAAATTTTCAAATTGCTTCCCGCCCACCTCTCCTTCATATTCCAGTGTGTTGTTTATATGTACATCGAGCGACGTTTGCTACTCAGTGAGTGCAGTAAGTTGCATTATAAATTGATAGATTAATTTGCTACACGAGGTAATGGTTGTGGGACCAGCATGATTTGTATTTACTGGATTCAAGCAGGTTTTGTCAAACAAAACTCTTAAAACCTACAAAATTGAGATGCCATTTATCTAGAAAACGAAAGGAACTGGAATTTTGCCATCAGCAACTTTCAATGTGCAAAATGACAACATTCCTTCCTGACCTGGTAGTGAAAATTCAAGCTCAGGACTCTCATTAAGTTAGATGCCTTAGATAAATACTTTATTTTCTACATGTACTTATACATATACACTTAAAAATTAGTTTTGAAATACTATTGTGAAAAAAAATACATGGCAAGAAAATTCCAAACACCAAGGTTGTCCCTACATTGAAAAAGGTTGGGAACCACTGCCCTAGTTAGATCCCACCTAGAATACTGTGTGCAGTTCTGGTCACCTTGCTACACAAAAGACTGGAGAAGGTACAGAGAAAAGCAACTAAGCTGATCCCATGACTTAATGAAATGAGAGGTTAAAAAAAGAAAGATAGAATCCTAATGAGACTACTGCAAATTTATCACACAGAGAAGAACAAGACGGCATGAGTAGCCTTTTCTCATTCCCAAACTTTTCTTATGTTCTGCTGGCAATACACAGCTGTGAACTAGATGGCTCTAGGGTTTTCTGATATAAAGACACTTTGGTAGATCTCTCTTCCGTTACATATGGCAGGCAACTAGAATTGAAGAGCAGCTCCTGAACTGAAAAGAAAACCAGAACAAAAAGTAACTTTAAGCTACTTACTCTTTTAATGGTAACAAAGATGAAAAAATACCCAGATGTCCTCCAGTTTTGTAACCTAGGTTACAGTGTGTAGCCAGTTAAGGTCAGTGTGTTATAGCTTGTATGTTTCCTGGAAAGGACAGGGAGCAGGTGTAAACTTTGATCTGTCAGGCACCATTATCCTAATAGGAGCTGACACAGGGAGGTTTAAAACCTAATTCATATGGATGGGCCTTGTTTCCTCCAGTCCAAGAAGCCTCTGTTCCAGGAGCAGCAGGGAGGATGCTGTGAATGAAGCCACAGGTAGGAGGCGCTCAGAGGGGGAGAAGCAGCTTGTTTTCCACCTTGAGATTAGCCTGGGAATGCAGGGAAACAGGACCAGGGCTTTGTAAAATCCTCCAAGTTGTATCATGTTCAAGCAGTACAGCTGTTTATGTCAAGCCCTAAAACAGAATGACTCCAGGAATCCTGCTTTGCACTTCTGTTATCTGTAGCATGATCATGTTTTATGGTCTCGTGTAGTTTTGAAAGGAACACATATGTTTTCATTTTAAAATATTTGGAACTACTTTAGGTTAAAGAACATTCTCAGTTTCCATGCCTTATTCTTAGGAAATATCACTTCCTAAGTTCCTGCACCTCAAAGTTGGCATGCCAACTAATAGGAATTTCTTCTACCTGGGTGTTAGCCATTTGCCTTACAGACATCAAGCATTGGATGCCACAGACTTTTCTGATGTTGAATTCAGATGAAACAGAGTTTATGCTAGTGTGATCACAGAACCAACTAAAAGGAAATGTGGGATTACATGAGCTCGACCCTCGCAGTCCATCATCACAGCTTAAACTGGAAATTAAGAGTTTGAGGAGTTATCTTTGATCCTGATCTGTCATTTGAGACTCATTTTAGGGAAGTTACTAAAGTATATTTTTACCATTTAAGATATGTAGCCAAACTTAGACCAATTATTTCCATATCTATGTCGAGAGACTAATGCATGCCTTTGGTTCATTTAGAATTGATTATTGTAATGCGCTTTTTCTGGTGTCCCAGAACATGTGGTATCCCGCTTGTAGCTTCTTCAGAATACCAGCGCTAGTGAACGTATTACCCCTGTTTTGGCCTCTTTACACTGGCTCCGAATGGATTAGCACCTAGTTATTTGCAGGAGTTACTGACCCCATATCTTTCAAACCGCACTCTGAGATCACAGGATGGGGTGCTGATGGTTATTTTTAGGATCAACAAAAGCAGCACGGGAGGTAGGGATTGTTCTAAATTACGGAATGCTCTGCCTTTGTTTGTCAGGGAAGCTGAGACCATTCGAGTTTTCACGTCAAGACTAAAAACGTACTTTTATAAAATGTGTTTCTTAGTGGGTTTTAATGTAACTTTAAAATTGCTGCTTTTGTATTATTATGTGTATACTGTTATTTAAATGGTCGAACTCTGGCAGTTGTATGTGTGACATGTTATATATACAAATGTATTGAGGTTTGTACTGTACAGTGCTTTGCGATACTTTTGTATAAAAGGCTCTACATAAGTGCAAATAAATGACATTTTACAACAAGCCAAGCAGCTTTAAAATGCAGTGCATGAACAGCAAGGTGCTGAGACGGGGTTTTTTTTAAAATGCAGTGCACGAACAGCAAGGTGCTGAGACAGGGTTTTTTTTTTTAAATGCAGTGCACAAACAGCAAGGTGCTGAGACGGGGTTTTTTTTAAAATGCAGTGCACAAACAGCAATGTGCTGAGACAGGGTTTTTTTTAAAATGCAGTGCACGAACAGCAAGGTGCTGAGACAGGGTTTTTTTTTTTAAATGCAGTGCACAAACAGCAAGGTGCTGAGACAGGGTTTTTTTTAAAATGCAGTGCACAAACAGCAATGTGCTGAGACAGGGTTTTTTTTAAAATGCAGTGCACGAACAGCAAGGTGCTGAGACAGGGTTTTTTTTTTTAAATGCAGTGCACAAACAGCAAGGTGCTGAGACAGGGTTTTTTTTAAAATGCAGTGCACGAACAGCAAGGTGCTGAGACAGGGTTCTTTTTAAAATGCAGTGTACGAACAGCACGGTGCTGAGTCTGTTCTTTTTTTATTTTTATTTCAAATTAGGGGAAAAAAAAAAAAAATTGGTCACTAAATTAAAAAAAAAAGTTAAATCTAAAAATACATTTGACCACCCTATTATAATCTGGGATGTTGTTATATTATTTCATCATACATTATGTACATACATCCCATTTTAAATGTGTTCTCACTGTCATCATAACATTGCAGACAGTACCAGACCAGCCATTCGTTTTTCTGACTGCTGATCGGGGATCCGTTCCACCCTCGTCACCACATTTATTTTCCCCATTTGCTTTTCTTTCCTGTGCTTTGTTCAAATATTTATACATGCCCCTTCCCAGATCAATTTTTTCCTACATAACTTTGCATTAAGCTTAAAGAGGTCAAAAGGTAACCCTAGAAACCGTCAGTGCCTAGCAACAGCTTCTTTATTCTGCTGTAGTGGTGCAGTATTGAACACTGAAGAGTTTTCATTTAAAAAAATGAGTTAAAATGCAACTACATTTTCAAGACCTGTATGCCACTTTGTGTAGGGTTAATCCAAGTAGCTCTTTTGCATCTCTTTTGAAAAGGTATTCTGTTTGTGTGAAAGAAAACAGTTAAGTTGTTTTTTGCAATAATCTCTAATGTTTTGATTATTTTGTATGTAAAACTAATGCAGTGTAAAAGTACAACAGTATGCATTTGCCCCTAAATACCCTGCGCAACTTTCTACTACCCTGCACAACCTTCCAAAAAACACCCTGTGCAACCTTCCACAAAACACCCTGTGCAACCTTCCACAAAACACCCTGCGCAAATTTATACTACTCTGCAGAACTTTGCAAAAATATGATTTAAAAAAATAAATAAATAAAATCCTGCAATTCTTGCCAAATATTTCTGCAAGTTTCTGTTGGTCCTGCATGTAACCAGCCACCTTCCTCAGCACATTGTGGTACTGTCCTTGCATTGAAGTAGTGCCCTATTGACAGTGTTATGGCAGATGTTTTCTTACGCAAATGAAATTACAGTGGAACTCACCTATAAAGTGCCTGGGATATAATGTACACCCACATATAACCTACCTAATCCATGGAACTACGACCCAAACAAGCGATTTACTGTACTATTTAAAACGTACTCTTGAGTACTGATGTTACGCCCTGCTATCTATTCCCTGATACGTATCATAGGTTTTTATTACATACCATCAACCCACTCTCAAGCAAAACCCTCCAAAATGTTATATTCATTCAGAAATTTCATGATAAACCATAAATACTGAAACAACTAACTTAAAAATAGTTCATCTGTCAATCACATTTCGACTGACAGATTACAAAATGGGTCTGCAGAAACCTTAAGGGTATTATGTTAATTTTAAAGTATTTTGTATGGGTAACATAATCTCGACTGTGTGGCCAGATCGAAATAGGGAGCTCAGAACCGAAAATGCCAGTGTCACAAACATGACGCAGCGGTGAAGTTGCAAACCGAGTCCCGCTCTGTCCCACCCATAAGCAGTGTTTAATATAAGCAGCTGTGATTTAAATCTACCCCTGTGTTGGGATAGTACTAAGAGATCTCATTCATCAGTCTCTGAAAAAAAAGCTCTGTTGTCTGTGCAATTTCAAAAGGGTGGAAGCAGTCAGGTTTCTGTGCAGAACCTGGATATCACAACTTTAAAACTGATTTATTTAATAGGGTACTTTTGTCTTAGTACTGTACTGTATATAAGTTACTTGAAACAAATAATAATTTATTATTTTTAACTTCAAAATACATTTCTGCAAAATGTTCTAAATTCAGCGAATATGTGTTGCTATTTCTAAAAATAGACCACTTTTCCCCATATGCACTGAAATAAAGGAATTTTTGTATAGAACATACCTTGTTTATAAAGTACCTTTGCTCTGGGTCAAATGTGGCACGCTATGTCAGAGTTTGACTGTAGTGTGCTTGAAATGCAGTTTTGGGTAAGTGGTTGTAATTTGGTGAAGGCACTGAACTCTAAGGGGAAAAGGTTTGAAACAAGCACATACCAGACCCAAGTTGCCTCAGGATAATCAGATAGCTGATGGAAGTGCTAGCTTTGTCATTCTCTTGTGTAAACTTTCCTTGGCCACAGAAGGAGAAAGGCTGCAGAACTTTCCCTGAAAGTCTGCTGTGCTTTGGCCTGTAAAAGGACTTTTGGCTTCGATCTGCTGATCCCTAATGGACGCCTCATTTGTAATCCTAGCACTATGTGTGAATGCTGTGTCTCCTCACAGACACAAATAACCAGCATCACTAAAACAAAGCTAAGAAGTTTCTTCCACCCTAACCCTTTTTTAATTCCTTTGTAATTTAAATCGTAGCTCATTCATCACAGCACAGTAAAACCAAAGGAAAACGAACAAACCTTGGAAATCGCACTGCAATTTATCATCAAGAACTGATTCAACTTGAAAGGTATCAGTTTCTGCTGAAACCGGCTATAATCGTGATGGATTTTAAACAGCTGAGTAGTGATTGTGGGAGTGGTAATGGAGGGATTTTGTTAAATGTAAGGCCAACTTTTTTTCTTGTTGTTCTTGACTTGAACAAAAATTGATGGTGACAGGGACTTGTTGATGCAGAACTCTGATGTTTCTGAGCTTCAGCTGCAAGATGTTAAGTGTTATTGGTGTCACTTCAGTATAGTCAATGCTATGGTAACTGCCTGTGAGAAGAGAGCCAGTGGACATTATCATCCGGATATGGAGGCGTTAGACAAAGAAACACCTGCCACAACATTGTCAATCTGGTGCGGGCAACTAATGTGACAGTCCCTCATTTATTACTGCCTTCTGATTTTGGATGGAAATCCCAAGGCCTATATTAATGTCACCGCATGGTTTTCCAGTGATAAATTGTAATGCTTTTAAAACACTGTTCAAAACCTTTTGGAGCGAGGGCTTTTAGTTCTCAAGCTCCTTCACTTTGCAACTCAATTCAAGCTTCTAATTGGAATGCTAGATCAATCTGCATATTTAAATCAAAGATTGGTACATATTTTTTTTTTTTAACTTGGGTTTATTAGCAGGCCATTTTAGAGCTCTTTGTAGTCTGTTATGTTTTTGTAAAGTGCCACATCATACTTTTTCATACAGGATGCTATATAAGGCTGTGTTCACACCGGGTTAGTTTAGAGGGTTTGGTTCACACATGGTACAGTTTGGTGTGAAGTCATCTTGAGAAACCGACTGCACCGAGTCCACCTTAAGAGGTGGTCTCAGTCCGTCAAACCTCAATGTGAACAGCTGCTGGAATTGTTTGGGTGTGCTCAGCAAGTTAATAGCAGAGTCATTTATTAGGTTGTGTTAGCACAATTTAAAAATAAAAAAACAACTGTTTTATGGATTATTTGTTTAATCATTGTGATTATATTGATCACATGTTTAAATGGTAATACTAATAGCTTATCTATTTGTAATCTGTTTTTTTGTACATTGTAACGTTTTAAAATAACATTATAAAGAAAATAATGAGTAGTTGTGATCTGCCATAAACACACCAGAGAGTTTATTTTTAAGCTATTATTGTTTTATTGTATAGTATTATTTTAATGGCTTCAGAGTTGCTACAATGTCAGTGAATAAAACATCTTAGATTTTCACTTTCCAAATCTAACCCTAAACTACATAGCTCTCATAGAGCTGAACTGGACAAAACTCTCAAAAATAGTCAAATATATATCGCAGAGGAGAATTGCGTAACTGAATACTGCACTATTCTCCTACTGCGTGTCATTCAACACATGTATTAATTAAATAAGCAAAGTGCTCGCCCCATTCCTCTGCTTTCTTCCATGGCAGTATTTAAGAATCTTAAACATGCTATTAAAACTGGAGCAATACTTAAATACAGAAGCTGCCGTCTTTCAAAATCCCTAGTAGGCAATTGTAAACATCCGGTTCACAGACCATATGAACGAGCTGAGTGCACTTGCAAACTACGTTGTAAACACAAACAACTCAAGAACAAAAACCAAGCTCACATTCAAACAAAGTCAGTCCCATTACTCGCAGATAAGTCTGAACAAGTAAACACATGTATACATTGGTTCAAACTAAACTAACCAGATGGAGTCTATTTGAAACAGACCCAGTGTGAATACAGCCTAAAAGAAATGTGTATGCTCTGTCAAAATTGTATTCACTGCAACTGAGTTTTAAGTGTTGGATGACAGAATACACATTGTGCCATTTGCATAATAAATTAGTCACAGCTGGAGGGAAGTAAATTGTGTAATAATTTGAACGGGACTCCATTTGCCAATTCTTAAACCCGTCATCTGTGTTTTTCGTTTGTTTTTGTGGAAAGCCTTTCGTTATGTGGCGTGCCAGTGTTGTGTAAGGACCACAGTGTCCTCTTAGGCTATTTAATGAGCAGTTAGAGTGAGGTTCTGCCAACCTAAAACTTGCTATACTGTGAACATCTTGCCATTGTATTCTAATTGGATTTATTGAAAACACCGGCTGGGTTGAGATCTACGACTCTTTAGACCATAGACACAGGGCATATATCTTAATCTGAAATTGCTTGTACCTGCAACTAGGGAGAGCAGAAATATTGCATCTCCCTGGGAGTTTGTTGAAGTAAAAGCAGGGCTGCATGATGTGCAGGGTGAGTCTACAGTTAGGGGTAGACTTCTGGCTGTGCGAAGCTGCCTGTTTTTGCAGGGGATTCGACGGGGAGCAATGCACTGGCTCTGGTGCTCCTGCGGGCTAGGAGGCAAAATCGTCAGAAATTATTTCTCTTCATCGTGCTACAGTGGAACGCACTGGCCAGGCACCTGGTGAGCTCATCCGGACATATGCAGAGCTGATCTTTGTCCTCCAGAGACAGGTAGCTCACCACCATCCTGTCTCCAGCTCCTGGGATTGGAGGATGACTACTGCTATTCAATTCTCCTGAGCAGATGCAGGGAATATATGTAATGACAAAGACAGCACTGCAGTCATTTCCAGTGAATTAATTGTTATTTATAAATCTCTGTGTTAAAAGGCTGCAGTGCTGCTTTAACTAGCTCTCTTGCATTAGCCCTGCACGTTCATTTCTTGCTGACTATTATGGAAAGAAGCATGTGTTTTGTTTCACTCCAGTATTAAAGTAGGGGTTACTGATGGTAACACTGCAGTGACATAAAGTATTCGCTGCTGCAGCCTCATTCCCAAGTTTAAGTTGCAATAAAACAAGGTCCTAAACAGAATGAGTATTGTTTCCATGTGTAGAAGCATTTGTTTCCCACGGTGAATAAAAAGAGCATTTGTTTTGTGTGCTGCTAGTTGTTACCATGGCATTTCTGGTCTCGTGAAGATTTAACATTTAAAGGTCTTGACTAGAGTGAAAGAAACCATTTAAACTCCTGGCATTGCAGGTGTGAGCTGATGAGAGACTTTTTATAGAATAGATTCTATAATAGTAGACTATTCATGTCATTCATAACTATCATAGCACATACTTAATGTTTCACAGACCACGATTAATCTTGGACCACCTACTGTTGCCCTAGGTAAGTTAGTCAAACACTAGTGCTTATCGAGAGCAGTGTTATCAGTTTTTCTCATTAACCTTTCCTTGGTTTTATAGTTCCAGTATTGCTGACATTTTTTTTTTAAATTTAAAGATAAATATAAATTAAAGAGGGTTGCCTTATTTACAAATTGTTCTGCTAATAGATTGAGCAGGTTGTTGTTTTGAGGGAATGGTTTGTGATGACAATCTCTGACAAGTCTTATTGAAACAAACCTCGTAACAGCTAGGTCAGAAACTTTATAACAACTCTGTGGAGACTTAACACAGAGGGTATGGAATGATTTGCCTAGCCATGTTCATACTGAGTCATAGGGACACAGCACAGACAGGGAATGGAATAGGTTACCCATCCATGTTCATACTGAGAAACAGAGACACTTGAAGTCTCAACATTTGAGATAATCAGCTACTTGGAACCAGATTTAGCAGTATTATGCTGGTTGCAAAACCAACATAAGTAGTAATTGTTATATTCTGTAGTAATAGTTTTCACAACTCACATTTCATTCGGCCTGTGTACACGTCTCAGTGAAGCCAAAGCTGCAGGTCTTTTATATTAATTATCTTATTACCCCTCAGCCATAGTCTGCATGAGTTTAATAAGGATGCGTGACTGTCAGCTAATTCAGTAATTACTAGCTGACAGTCACGCATTCTCACGAGGTATTTAAAAAAATAACAAATAATATCAGATGGCACCTTACTCGTTCTGCCAAATGTAATATAAAATAATACAGCAAATACAAAACATAATTGCACAGGGGCGGGGAGTACCCCGTCACAGTAATAATGAAAAAAATATATAAATGTCATTCATGAAACACTATGTGCTTATATCCACTCATTTCCTGATATTTATGAATGTTGTAAAAACATAAATATTAAAACACATGAAACAGAATAAATGTTCTAATGTCATATATATGTTATAGTAATATAAGTCAAATACATTGGATTTACAATGTTTTTCTGTTTCTTTCTTATCTCTAAACAACTTCCTCTGATGTTTATCTTTCTGCATGCTGCTAAAACTTTCTCTGTCCTTTCAGAATGTAAATGCCCGTCTCGGTGACACACGAAAAAATGTAAATATCAGGGAGTGAAATTCAACCCCTCCCCTATGCAATGATTTGTGTTTACAACCTGTACAGCAAAGAATTGGGGCCCGGTAATTCAATACATTGAAGTACGTTTTTATCGTTTTATCGTTTAACAAAGAAGGGTGACATGAGTGAAGTCTTTAAAATCTTAAAAGGAGTTGACACAGTTAGCCCTAACCAGTATGTAGCAGAGAATCAATAAATAGAGGACGCAGTTGGAAATTAAGCGGAGAGAGAGAGAGAGAGAGAGAGAGAGAGAGAGAGAGAGAGAGAGAGAGAATGAGACTCTTCTAAGCTCAGAGAATGGTAAGTATATAGTATGGGTTACCTAGTCATGTTGTTGGTACTAAAAACAACCCTTGTACCCTTGGTTGTCTTGACACATTTTGAGATCAATCAGCTACTAGGAACTTGATGAACATAGCTATGCCTCCTTGCGTTGGTAAGTTTTCCTGTGTTCTTATGTTCAATGGTGGCTATGATGATTGGAATAATGGTAGAATGGTGCCACATGTGCAAGTTGTAGCATACTAATGGTAAACAGTAGTGTTGTGTTATTGCATTGTAGAGAGCACACCAGACGCCATGTCTTCCACAAATCTCAACTTTTTTTCTTTTCTCTGCCCCCTGGAAGTCCTTCCTCTCGGGTCATGTCTACATCATTAACAAGAGGGATTAACCCTTTAGTTGCCTACCAACACCCCCCCCCCCCCCTAAGGCCCTATTACCTCTAATTACCTTATTATTATTATTATTATTATTATTATTATTATTATTATTATTATTATTATGTATTTGTAGTAATTATTTTAACTAGAACACAATTAACAATCCATCAGAAATGAACTAAAGGCCAGGGTAGATTGCCTATACCTTAAGAGTCTGCTGAGGAGATTATTCTGCCCTATCTTTCAGTCAGCTCTCTAACTCTATTTGCATTAACATATTCCCTTTTTTTTCACAAGTCCATTCTTAGTGGAGCTCTTCAAATTCTCCCTGATATATGGACACAGTGTCTCTGGACTGGATCTGTGGACTCTCAGGAATAACTTGCAGATGTGATCGATTTCTGCGAAGGGTTCCCATTGCAGTATCAATTTCATAGGACCTGGGTGTAGCTGCTGGTCCTACAACTGTTCCTATTGCTTTTGTGTTTCTTATTCAAACTTTCTGCCCCGGTTCCATGTTTGGTAAGTCTTCTGTTGTAGTTTCTTACTTTATTTTCCTTCAACTTTCTGTCTTTCTCTCCGAATGTATTGAGGTCGGGCCACCTTGGCTTCAGCTGTTTTGACGGAACTGGTACTGATGTTCTTATCTTCCTTCCCATTAACAACTGAGCTGGTGATATCCCATATGTATTGGTGTGGAGTGGTATGCCATTCGTGCTTTGTGAGGATCTTTCTCTTTGTTCAGCAGTCTTTTAATTGATTTAACTGCTCTGTTGGCCTCACTATTGCTCTGGGGATAATTCCGCGAATTCAGATAATACGAACTGCGAACCGGTATCGGAAATCAAGGTCTCTGGGACACCATAGCTGGCAAAGATAGCTTTTAGTCTTTCTATGGTCTGTGAGGTTGTAGTTGCTGGCAGATTTGCAATTTCGATGTATCTGGAGAAGTAATCTATTACCACTAAGTAATTTCCGTTTCTCCAGTGAAATATGTCTGCAGCAACTCGTTGCCATGGTCTAGAATTTAGTTCACTCGTCATCGGTGGCTCTGGTCTGTGTTTCCTGTGCACAGATCTCGTATCTTTCCACTAATTCCCATATCTCTTTTGTTATTCCTGGCCACCAGATAGATTCTTGGGCTCTTGCGATGCATTTATTCATGCCCTGGTGTCCTTGGTGGATCCTTCCCAGACGTTCTTGTCTCATCTGCTGAGGAATTGCTGTTCCTGCCAGTATTGAAGATGATGTTCTGGAACTTCTCATCTGTTACTGGGCCAGCCTGTGTATCTTCTCAACTCCTTGCATGTACTATCACTATTTTAGCCTTCCCTTATTTGTTTTTGTTGCGGGTACATGTTGCATGATGTGGTCTATGTACACTTGGCATTCAGTTTCCATCCGTTTCTCTTCTGTTGACAACTTAGTTTACAATGGTGCTCTTGACAAGGTATCTGCCATTATTAGATTCTTTCCTGGCACATGCACTATGTTATACTTAAATCTAAGTGTCTCAATCTAAATCTGAGAATTTATGGTGGTAAGTTCTCCAAGGCTCTTGATCCTAGCAATGAGATCAACGGTTTATGATCAGTCCTGATCGTGAAGTCCAATCCTAGCAGGTGTGCACTCAGGCATTCACATGCCCAGTTCACTGCCAAGGCTTCTTTTCCAATCTGTGCGTACCTGGTTTCAGTATCAGTGGGGCTTCTGGAAATGAAGACAACTGGCCTCCTCTCCCCGTCTGGCTGAATTTGTGTCAAAACTCCACCCAGTCCGTAATAAAATGCACCCTTGTCTCTCCTTTTGGACTATACTGAGTCAGGATCGCTGGAGAGCTTAACTCTTTCTTTGTGTCTTGAAATGCTTTCTTTTGCTGTGCGTACCAAGTCCAGCTGCAATCACTTTGTAGCAGATCTCGAATAGGCTTTGTGAGCTCAGGTAGATGTGAAGAAAACTTTCCTACATAATTCACCATGCACATAAACCTGCGAACATCAGCTACATTTCTTGGTTCCGGCATTTCTAAGATCGCATTTCTAGGTATGCTTCTATTCCTTGTGCACTTAAACTGTGGCCTAGGAACTTAAGCTGCTTTACTGCAAATTGACACTTATCATTCAGAGTTAGTCCAACGTGCCTGATCTTTTCCATAGACTGTTCCTTCTATTCCAGCTATCAACTGTGATATTCTCTTTTGGAATTGTTCTGGCGCTGATGAGATTCCAAATGGAAGCGTATGGAAGCAATACCTTCCAAATGGTGTTTATAAATGTGGTTAGCGGTTGTTAGAGTCTTTGTGGAGCGGTACTTGCCAGAATCCTGCTGTGGTGTTGAGCTTCGTGAAGACTGTTGCTCCTTCTAACTGTGTCAACGTCTCATCGACGGCTGACAGTATATGTTGTTCTCTGCGGACATTCTGATTCAGTCTGGTTAGGTCTACACAAATTCTTATGTTGCCATTTGGTTTTGGAACCATCGCTATGCCTGCACACCATTCTGTTGGCTCTTCTATTCGTGTAATAACTCCCATTTGTTCCGTCCTTCCCAGTTCATCTTTTACTTTTTCCAGTAAAGGCAAAGGAACTCGTCTCTGCACAGAAAGAGCATATGGTGATGCTGATTCTTTCAGTTGTATTTTATATTCCCCCTGAAGTTTTCCCAATCCAGTAAACACTTCAGGGTAGCATTCTTTGAACTGTGTTTCTGCATCCTGGGTGAGCTGAATCTGCTTCAAAAGGTGCATCCTTTGTATTGCTGGCAATCCCAGTAATGGTGTTAGTAGTCCAGGCACCACAAACACATCTTGCTTAACCTTCTTCTCTCCTTTTTCCAAATTGGCTGTGAACTGCCCTTTAACCTGCAGCGGTGTATTATTTGGGCCACTGAGAGCTTTCTTTCGTCTTTGCAAGTCACCATCTTGCTGCCTGGAGTATAGGTTCTTTGGTTTGGCTGTTACAGCAGCTCCTGTATCTAACTTAAAGCACATGTGTTCTCCATTTATCTCCAGCCATTGTTTCCACACCTCTTTTTCTTCCTGAGTGTGTATAACATCCAGAAATGCTATTTGTTCTGTTTCTCCATTGTCTACTATTGTTTCCAGTCTTTTCACTGTCCTGCATACTGCTGCAAAAGGTCCCTTTTTTGTGGAATTTTCTACTTTCGACTGCTCTGGCTGGGCACACATTCCACTGATGTTGTGGGGTTTTGCCACATCTTCCACAGCCGCTCTTATTTTCTGTATTTTTCTCTTTGTCAGTTTTAATTGTGAATTTCTCAGGCCTGCCTCGCTGAATTTCTTGCTGAATGCAAGTGCATCTACATTCGTGCTATTTCCTTCTATTTTCTTTTTCTGGTGCAGTAGTGGTTGTTTTTTTATTCCTTCATGTTGTCTAACTTGAGCAGTTGTTTTAGCCAGTGTTAATTTTGAGTCTAGTTGCAACTTCACAGATAAACAGGAGTCTCTTATTCCTGCAACGATCTGATCTCTGATCATTTCTTCCAACAGCGGGCCAAATTTGCAATGCTCCGCCAGTCTGTGAACATCTGTTATAAAACGCTCCGCAGTCTCCCCCGACTCCTGGTGGCATTTGTTAAATTTTTCACGTTCGTATATTACATTATGTTTTCCAACAAAGTGCTCTTCAAACGCTTTTTTCACCTCTTCGTATTGTACTTTTTGCTGGTCGGTCAGCGGTAGAGTGCATAATATATCATCAGCTTTGTCGCCCATAGTGTACACTAGCGAGTTTACTTCGTATGCTTGGTCTTTTTCCACCAGGCCAGATGCTATTCTTAGTCTTTCAAAACAGCGAATCTACTGAGGCCACAAACTCGGATCAGAAAAGTTAAAACTGCCCGGTGGTGTAATAGAAGATATTTGATCCATATTTTTAATTCCACATGTTTCAACTTTATTCTCTTCTCTGCCCCCCGGAAGGCCTCCCTCTCGGGTCATATCTACATCATTAACAAGAGGGATTAACCCTTTAGTTGCCTACCAATACAAATAATTTTCCATTGTAGTTAAGGGTAATCCACTGCTATTATACTGATGTTGCAGGGGTGCTTTTCTGTAAGGGAGCACCTGCTACTTTTAGTGCTGTCTGAAACTGGCTTTGCATGGCGGCAATGAAGTAGTGGTGGAAAATGGTTTCAGGATTTGTTTTTCAGCCCTCAGTTTTTAGGCCAGTAGAGGTGAAGCATGAAACAACTGGAGAAACGTTTGCCCTCTGGTCGTTAATTTCCCATTTTCAACCTTGACACAATAGAGCCCAAAGATAAGAACAATTACAATAATAGTCTGTGCTGACATATGAAATGTGGAAATATACTGGCTTTGTTGTAAAGCAATGGGGATCCAGCGGGGAGCCCCTTAATGTTACCAGATAAAAGGTCTCTGTTGATACTTTGCAATGTAATGAAGGTATTTTCTTTAACCAGAAAAACTGTGGCATAGGGTTTTGTTGAGATAACATTAATAATGCCCGGGCAGACATGAAATACCAGTTTGTAGATTTATCCATGAGTAGATGCACATTATGGTATGTAAGGTCGCTGTGTGGACAATGCCATCTTTATAATAAGTTGGGTTAGTGCTAGCCTAGTTATGTCTACATACTGTATGTTAGTTACAAGTCCATTCCTGACATACAGAAGATTTGACTAAATGACAAGGTTTCAAGCTAAATGGAGAGTATACATTTACTAGCACAAAAAACTGTGGTGGCTGCATGAAAAACTTTCCAGTGAACTTAACCCGATTAATCCTTTCTTTAAACAATCACAAATTTAATTCAAATTCATTTCCCTCACCAAATAAGGATAACAAAAATTGGGATTGGATGCATGTCCTTACCTTCTTGACAGCACCAACAGCTTTTAAATCAGGTATTGAGAAATAGACAAAACAGTCCTCAATCTTCATTTTGCGTTATTGTATTTAAATATAGGGAGCTGTAGTTTATAATACGGCTCCTATACTTGACCATCCTAGTCTATTGCATACCATGGAGCCGTTGTATTCAGCTAGCAGACTGTATACCAGCCTGTGCCTAGAATGGTTCTTGGATTGTCTGGCATGGATTTGGAAGTGATGTGGCAGACCTAAAACACAGTATTTACTCTTACTATGATCTCTAAGGATTAGTCTGGTCTATGCAATAAATGTGTCTTTTTAAAACAGACAGTGCCACTTTAGCTGAGCTTCTCCAGCCCTGGATGTGTCTGCTGTAGCAGATCACCCCGCCTCTCAGTACCTAAATTAAACTGTCTTGTCTAGGTTGGACACCAAGTATATTAACATACACATAGCTCTGATGTACAGACAGAGAGATACATTTAGATATACCCACAATCTGATTCTCCCAATCGCTTATGATAAATAATGTTATTTCCAAGGTGGTTAGCACTGTACTCCCTTTGTGGTGGGGTAATTAGTACCAAACCATTTTAATAGTTCACACAGTTACTGTTGTTGGTAAAAGTGGTTGAATCATTCAAAATGATATTTAAATCAATGTTTTGCCTTGCCAGTCCATCAGTTTTTAAATTACTTTCAGGTTTCCTCATGTAACATCAAACCAATGCTGTTGGTTAGATTTAGAGGTAAGTGGGTGTGAAATGCATTAGCTAGGAATCAATAAACTGCGCATAATGAAATTAGGATTACAGAGAAAGAAAATGCTACAAAGCTGCTGTACGAATGTTGAAAAGCTCCCAGCTGCCAGTGTAGACTGAGGGTTAAAAAACGTCACCTATGGCACTATAAATCTTCAGTTAGGAGTCATAGCTCTGTGCTTCTGTGAAATAAATAGTGGCGTTTTGTCATTTTAATGTAATTTATTACATGTGGCACATGGGCATAGTAAATTTGTCTCAATTCCTAGTAAAGAGTTTAACCATGCTAAATATCTGAACTGGATCTGTGCAGATACACCAACTCCCACTGAGTGAAAATAGTGTGTTTTTAATTGAAATAACCCCCCAATCCATCAGTAATATGAGATCTGCTGTGATACTGTTGGAATGTTTGGCAACATTCGGATCAAGAGTCCTGGGATTCATTTGGAAGCACTCGTTAGCATGTTTCACTTACATTTAACAAACGGAATTAGGTGAAACATTTTGATTTAACTGGTGGTTGCATTCAAAGCAGAGAAATAACAGCCATGTTGAAGTCCTGTTTTTGTCTTGTTTACGTGATGAAATAAAACAAATTCATATGAAAGACATTACTGAGTCATTTCTATTACAGAGGAGAATATAAACGGTAGAATTTCAGAGAACTTGAGTTCATTTGAATGGTGTCTGTGCCAGCTCTACAACAATCTGCAGAATGTAAAATTGGTGTCGCTGAGGCAGGACTTTTACGTCTGTTATTAAACCAGGCCTTGAGGGAGATGATACGCAAAATTTTTTCATTTTAATCCCTGTCGTGTTTTCTGAGTGTAAAGGAAAGCGGACTCCAAACTAAAGCAGGACTAAGAGAGGTATTTTATTGCACAATTCAACACACAGTACCTTTACAAAAAGACTTGCCTCTGATAATGTATTCAATAGTTAAAACTAGGGCTGTGAATCTGGATTTAATAGATTACTTTTTTACACCATTATGCTGTACAATTATTTAATGAAAATGTGGATTTAGTATTAAGCAATCTTTATATATTTACTCTTGTGTTTTTATATATTTACATTGATTTTTACACCCATTATTCAGTTATGATGGATTACAGTGTGTCCATATTCTATAAAATTGATTATGAACTTTTTGAAGAATTGCGAAAATCAATGCGAGAGACGTTGTTTTTGTCCCTTTTGGTTAATACTGTCATTTTTCTTTTTTCTTTTCTTTTTAACATTTAAAGCTTAATAGCATTTTACAGTGATGTATATTAGTGTAGTATATTAGAGTAGTTTACTGGTCTGCTGCTTCGAGTGGAGTTATGTTTCCTAAGACTAAATACAGCATTACAATATAAACTGCAATACTCTAGTCAGTATTTAAAAAAAAAAAAAAATCTTAAAAGTTGCATGCTCACCATACTCATAGCCTCTGCATCTGAGCATTTTAGTATGAACTGCACTACACTTTATTATTCAGAACAAACAAATGAGTCAAGGCTACAGCTTCACATTCTGGGTTCTGTCCTGTAAAATGCATCCTGCTATCGAGCTGGCCTTTCCCATAGCACACAGGCTCTTGATTGATACCAGCTGTACCGTGAAGCCTCTGTTCTTTCAATTTTCCGCATTCGTCTGGCTGGGATTCAGCAGAGCTGTGTTTTCACATTTCAATGTATATCTGCTGGGACTCTGTTAGTTTTAGGGTCAGTTATTAGGAGGGGTAGGCCAGCCGTTCTGGAATTAATGCACAGATGCCCTGCCCCCAGCCAACATCCCCTGGGCAGATGGGCACAAAAACTGTGCAAGGTGGTGTTTGTGTGTCATTGTTACTCAAGAGGCCATTGCCAGAATACACCACGTCGCCTATTATTCACAAGCTTATGTGGAGTAATTAACAAGGCTCTAAAATCAAATGTCCTTGAATTTTATTAAGTAAATAACAAAAAACTCTGATTTGATCAATCTTCGCCCTGCTGAGACAAGTTACTGCTGGTTTTTAGAACATTTTACAGCACTGGGGAATCCACCTGGCTAGCATCAACCACTTATTTTAGGGAAAATCCTGTGTTTATCATAGATACATGGGTGATGCAGTCCATAGTTTTTTTCCCAATGCTGTAAAAAGCTCTATAAAACAATCCACTAATCAAATAGACACTAGTTCTAATAAGATAAATGAATTTGAAATCCTATGTTGTCACTCCTTCAAGGCAGTGTGGTTTTATAACTTTATAAAAATGCAGGCAGCTTTTCCAGTACTTCCACTGTTATACTGGCTGGCAGCTGGGCGTCAGATCCTGTAACAGTTTCTCAGGGGATTCATTCTGGAAGGCTTGTGAGGAACCCCCAATTTGATCCAAGCCAGAAGCACAGCTTGTTGAGCCTGCAGGGTGGAAGCTTTACAGGCATCTTAAAAATGCATGAACTGGGAATGTGAAATACTCCTCTCCCAAGCCAGTGTGATGAGGAAACCTGCTGGAGTCTTGTCACAAGTTCAAGTCCTCCACATGAGCTGGGAATGTGAAGTACTCCTTTCCCCAAGCCAGTGTGATGAGTTCAAGTCCTCCACTTACCTACAAACTCCACTGCTGGAGAGATGGCGAGTAAACGGTGTAACATATGCAAAAATGTCCTTGTGTTTATACTAGCATCTGAAGAGATGCCATTAAAGATGGCCTTTACTAGCTGGAACTACATATTCTATAAGTCAGAAAGAATACAGCACATCAGTGTTCAAATCATTTTTTTTCCACAAGAAATCAAATTTAGTTGAGATGTACATCCACACACATCACACCTAAAAGATACTGGTATGGCCCTTATACAAGTTTACAATAGTACAAGCATAGCAAAGGATAAGAAAGCACAGTAAACACAGGTGAGCGTAGTAAAAAATGATACTAAGCATAGCAAACAAGGGTAAAATATGGCAAATATATAGTATAATCATGGGAGAAGCATGGTAAAACTAATACCATGCAACAGTACCATGCCAAAATACCACACAACAAAACCATTCAACAGTACCATGCCAAAATAACATGGCCTTCTTTTACTATATAAGGGGACAAGCATTACCGTTATAGATAACTACTTTTGTTAAGCAATGGCATCTGGTCCAATTGAAGACTGTATCTTGCACACAATTTTGAGTTTGATTGAGCTTCTAATGGACAACAAATCATTCCACATACTGCGATAGTAATAGGCTGTATTATATTTGGGAGAAATATAAATCTAGACCAATATATTTGTGGGGTTACAAACTCACACTAGATTTGCAGCCAGGCTTATGCTTCAGAACCTGTTGTAGAGTTACAAGAAATAGATTTCTACAATTATTTAAGCAATATTTATTTGTTAATTTTTTTTGCAAAACTCCAAAATTGTCTACAAGGTGCTAGAAATTTCAATATGATAGTGCAGAACCTAATTCTAGAAAATGCTGGATTGTAGGTGAACATTCTTAGAGAGTATAAAAGGGTTAGGCATAGGATGACTGCAGTCATTACCAAGAAGTAAATATGGGAAAAAGTAAAGAGCCATCTGAAGACCTTAGGCAAAAAAAAGAACACCATACCTACTGTCAAGCATTGAGGTGGTAATATCCTTCTATGGGTCTGTCTTTCCTCTAATGGCAAATTAAATTTAGTTCCAATACATGGTAAAATATATTGGCCAATCATCTGAAACCCTCCGCTACAAAACTTAAAGCGCAACCGGACTTTCCAACACGACCACGATCCAAAGCACACATCAAAATCTACTTCAGAATGGTTAATGAAGAATAAAATCAAGGTTTTGGAATGGCCTAGTCAAAGTCCCAATCTAAATCTGATTGATAATCTTTGGTATTAGTTGAAGGCGGCTGTATACACAAGAGAAGTCCTCAGAATTTGAATAAACTGAAACCATTTTGCATTGAAGAATGGCCAAAAATCACTAAAGAATCATGCCAAAAGCTCATTGTCAAATATCCTAGGGCCCGTTTCACCAAAGTCCTGCGATTGTGACATGCTTACGATGAGGTTGTGAGGACGCAAAGGTTGGCGCTGCATGCGTTTCACTCTTGCGATGAGATAAATAACTAACTTGGTAATCCATTTTAAGGCACAGTGACCGATTTAGGTAAATACACAATGGCAGATTTGCAAAGGAAAGCAATTTTAGAAAAAAAAAGATACAATTATTGAAATGGCTGGTCGACAGAAATCCATTCTATTTGGCAAGTTTTCTGGAAATTTGTCACAAAGAAAAAAGTTTCAGATGACCACTGATGCAGTATTGTTGGGGAGGAGCAAAGAACAGTAGCCGAAATAAGAAAGAAATTGATAGATCAAGTGAAATTGAATGAAATTAAAAGAATAAAAAAGAAGCAGATGAATTAGCTTTAAAGTTGATTGAGGAAAACCAAAATACCTCACTGTCAACAGATCTGGAGCTGTGTAGAAGTGACAGGCTGTACTTTGAGTTCTATACATACATAAGGAAGAGCTTCGTTATTGCTGTGGTGAACTGAAGCCGATACAAATTGAGGAAAGTGCTTTTTGTTTCCGTGATTTGGGGATCTGGTGGGTTTTATCTAGTGAGAAGGAGGTGCTTGTTACTATTTTGTCCCTTGAGTTTGGTCAATTTTATTTTGTTTTTATTTATATCAGGTTTGTGTGTTATTTAACTAATTTATTGTACACATTTAATTTTGTATTATTATTGCTGCACTGCATTGCTGCCAGTTTAAAGCAGTGCAGTCAATAATGCTATTATAGTGAGTAAATCAAGACTTTTGGTATATGATTGTATTTAATAAACTGTGTTTGTTTTTACAACTTGACCTTGCCTCAGTTACTGTTATTTTTCACCCGCATAACTTTGGGTCACATGTCATTAAATAATTAATTTTGTTTTGTAATTATTTAAACCCTTTGTATATATCCAAAAAAAAAAAAGTATACTATGTGTGTAGGGGGTTTGGAGTATGGATATATATATATATATATATATATATATAATATATATATATATATATATATATATATAGCTCTGGAAAAAATTGAGACCACTGTAAAATTATCAGTTTCTCTGGTTTTACTATTTATAGGTATGTGTTTGGGTAAAATGAACATTTTTGTTTTATTCTATAAACTACTGACAACATTTCTCCCAAGTTCCAAATAAAAATATTGTCATTCAGAGCATTTATTTGCAGAAAATGACAACTGGTCAAAATAACCAAAAAGATGCAATGTTGTCAGACCTCGAATAATACTATGTAACACAATTTTTGTTCCTGGGTGGTAAGTGTTATTTCCTAATTGCTTATGCCTCAAAAGTATAGAAAATGGCTATTATTCCCCACAAACTTTGCTTTTGTGACCAGGACAGTGATATTTTGAAATTTACCTATTTCCAATGAGAAAACGGGCGAATTTGTGTCTTTTCGTTCACATAAAGTCAGAAAAAAACAACATATGAATCCAAATTAACGTGCATTTATACTAAAGTAATACAAAAATTACTACAAAAGATTTAGAAGTGAGTAGTTTTTCGAGATTTACGATTATACTATAAATCACTTTCACGAATCAGCCCCCAAATGTAGTCTCCCATCATGTTCTCGTTATACTGTCCTTGGTAGCGACGTTCAAAGTCCAGTATATTCTGGTGGAAGCGCTCGCCTTGCTCCTCCGGGTGCGCTCCCATGTTCTCCTTGAATTTATCAAGATGAGCATCAAGGATATGGACTTTGAGGGACATCCTAAAGCCCATTGTGCCATAGTTCTTCACCAGAGTCTCAACCAGCTCCACATAGTTTTCGGCCTTGTGATTGCCCAGGAAGCCCAGAACCACTGCGACAAAGCTGTTCCAAGCCGCTTTCTCCTTACTAGTGAGCTTCTTGGGGAATTCATTGCACTCCAGGATCTTCTTTATCTGTGGTCCGACGAAGACACTGGCTTTGACCTTTGCCTCAGACAGCTTAGGGAAGAAGTCTTGAAGGTACTTGAAGGCTGCCGACTCCTTATCTACAGCTCTGACAAATTGTTTCACAAGGCCCAATTTGATGTACAGTGGTGGCATCAGCACCTTCCGGGGGTCCACTAGTGGCTCCAACTTGACGTTGTTCCTCCCCACAGAGAACTCGGTCCACTGTGGCCAGTCCTGCCTGTGGTAGTGCGCCCTGGTGTCCCTGCTGTCCCAAAGGCAAAGATAGCAGGGAAACTTGGTAAAACCGCCTTGGAGACCCATCAGGAATGCCACCATTTTGAAGTCTCCTATGACCTCCCAGCCCTACTCGTCATACTTCAAGGCGTCCAGCAAGGTCTTGATGCTGTTGTAATTCTCTTTGAGGTGCACCGAGTTAGCCAGGGGAAGAGACAGGTACTTGTTACCATTATGGAGCAGTATGGCTTTGAGGCTCCTGGATGAGCTGTCAATGAAGAGGCGCCACTCATTCTGGTTACAGGTGATTCCGATTGCCTCAAACAGACTGGTCACATTGTGCCAGAAGCAGGGCCCATCTTGACTGGTGAAGAAGCTGGTTGGTGACGCTTCCTCTGATCTGCAACTTGCACACTTTCATCCAACAAGTTCCACTGCTTGAGCCTAAACGTCAAAAGCTCGGCATTGGACTTGGTGAGACCAAGATCTCTAATCAAGTCGTTGAGGTCTTTTTGGTTGGGGTAATATGGGTTTCTCTCCTCAGCTCCACCTCTGAAATTGTCATCTGGATCTACAACGTCTTCCTCGCTCTCTGACTTGCTGCTCTCTTCTAAAGACGGCTGCTCTCTCTCCGGAGGAGAGGGTACTGGGAGCTCATGGCAGATTGGCACCGGGGCGATGGATGAAGGAAGGTCCGGATAAGTGATAGCAGGTCCATTCTTGCCAGTCCGACCTTTGGAAGGGTCCACCATGCAGAAGTAGCAGTTGCTTGAGTGGTCAGTGGGTTCCCGCCAAATTCTTGGGATAGCGAACTTCATGGCTCTCTTTTTCCCCTCTGTACCATCCTACAAAAATACATTTATTTCACCCATGACTAATGTGTAAGAGATTCTCGCAACATTTTTCATATATGATATATTTTTTCAATAACATTGAAAATTGTAAAACATTTTAAAATTAAAAACTTTTACAATTTAAAATATTTTAAGAAATTTTTTAACATAAAATTCTGAGCAACAATTGTCCATCTTACCTTCCAGAGTTTTTTTGCAGTGCTCGCAGGTGAAATGAGGTGCCCAGGGTTTGTCTTGATCCCCGACAGCCATGCTGAAATATGCCTTGTAGGCCTCACACATCTTAGCAGATGCTTCCACGGAGTACTTTTTCGCTCTTGTCTTGATAAATTGGCCGCAGACATAGCAAAATGCGTCTGCTGGATGCTTGCAACCGCTTGATGCCATCTCAGAAAAATGCAGATATGTATCCACTTAGGCAGCTGGAACTAAACTGAACTGGTGGGCTTAAGGCCCCTGTATTTATACTACTATTTATATTACTGGAAAGTTCTAGAAAGTTCTAGAAGTTACTCCAAGTTTACTCAGCACTGAATCTATCTGGAATGTTCTGGAAAATAGGTACATTTCAAAATATCACTGTCCTGGTCACAAAAGCAAAGTTTGTGGGGAATAATAGCCGTTTTCTATACTTTTGGGGCATAAGCAATTAGGAAATAACACTTACTACCCAGGAACCAAAAAAATAAATAAATACATTGTTACACGGTGTAATGCAAAGAAAATAAGTTCAGATTCATTTTTAAACAACACAATACTAATGTTTTAACTTAGGAAGAGTTCAGAAATCAATATTTGGTGGAATAACCCTGATTTTCAAGCACAGCTTTCATACGTCTTGGCAAGCTCTCTGCCAGGCTTTCACATTGATATTGGGTGACTTTATGTCACTCCTGGCGCAAAAATTCAAGCAGCTCGGCTTTGTTTGATGGCTTGTGACCACCCATCTTCCTCTTGATCACATTCCAGAGGTTTTCAATGGGGTTCAGGTCTGGAGATTGGACTGGCCATGACAGGGTCTTGATCTGGTGGTCCTCCATCCACACCTTGATTGACCTGGCTGTGTGGCATGGAGCATTGTCCTGCTGGAAAAACCAATCCTCAGAGTTGGGGAACATTGTCAGAGCAGAAGGAAGCAAGTTTTCTTCCTGGACAACCTTGTATTTGGCTTGATTCATGCGTCCTTCACAAAGACAAATCTGCCCGATTCCAGCCTTGCTGAAGCACCCCCAGATGAGTCCAATTTTCAGCTTTGCCCAACACCTGGTTGTCTAGTGGTTAGACGGAGACCTGGAGAGGCCTACAAGCCACAGTGTCTCGCACCCACTGTGAAATGTGGTGGAGGATCGGTGATGATCTGGGGGTGTTTTTCCAGCAGGACAATGCTCCATACCACACAGCCAGGGCAATCAAGGTGTGGATGGAGGACCACCAGATCAAGACCCTGTCATGGCCAGCCCAATCTCTAGACCTGAACCCCATTGAATACCTCTGGAATGTGATCAAGAGGAAGATGGATGGTCACAAGCCATCAAACAAAGCCGAGCTGCTTGAATTTTTGCGCCAGGAGTGGCATAAAGTCACCCAACATCAATGTGAAAGCCTGGCAGAGAGCATGCCAAGACACATGAAAGCTGTGCTTGAAAATCAGGGTTATTCTACCAAATATTGATTTCTGAACTCTTCCTAAGTTAAAACATTAGTATTGTGTTGTTTAAAAATGAATCTGAACATATTTTCTTTGCATTATTCGTGGTCTGACAACACTGCATCTTTTTTGTTATTTTGACCAGTTGTCATTTTCTGCAAATAAATACTCTAAATGACAATATTTTTATTTGGAATTTGGGAGAAATGTTGTCAATAGTTTATAGAATAAAACAAAAATGTTCATTTTACCCAAACACATACCTATAAATAGTAAAACCAGAGAAACTGATAATTTTGCAGTGGTCTCTTAATTCTTTCCAGAGCTGTGTGTGTGTGTGTGTGTGTGTGTATATATATATATATATATATATATATATATATATATATATATATATATATATATATATATATATATATATATGAAGTAAAAAAAAGATAACATTGAATTATAGCTACCAAGACTAACATTACTAATGCAAAGGCAGGCTTTCTAAAAAGAGCTGGAGCAGTCGGGGTCATGTAGAAGTCCATTGCTGGTGCACACTGGTCTGTGAATTGAAAAGAGAATGCTAATTGTAAAAAGTGAAAGAAAAGCTCCTGGAATGTGCAGCTTGACGGGTCATGCCTGCTGCTTTTGAACAGAAAGCAAAGCACTGTAGATTCCAATTGCATGGGAGCTTGTTCTGAAACACTGAGCACATGAATGAAAGAACCATTGCCACTGTGTTCAGTTGAATATACAAGAGGGCTTGGTGCCACCAAGCTCTCCCATCATGTGCTTGTATTATCCACTACAGGGGATGCGTATAGCCTGTGACGGGGTAGAGTGGAGGCTGACGAATGGACTGTCACACTTACAAGTTTCACATACAGTATTGGTCAGCAGTTCAACCAATACATGCATTCTTGCAGGTTTAATTAGCAAAATGTATTTTTTCTTGTTGACCTTGTAGTCTCCTGTATATCTAGAGAACGGGACATTCTTTAGCTGACAGTATCAGAAGCTGAGTTTATATGGAGAATCTTTACATGCACATACAGTGACTGTAGGATGTGGTTATGTAGTTGTTCATGCTTTGGCCAGGAATAAAACCCACACTCTAATTGTCTAACCACTAAAACACACTATACAGCTAATAAAACTAGACCACTAATCTGGTATCCTGTTGTTTACTGCAAGCCCACTACTGGACATCGTCAGTCCTTTCTGTCCAGCTCAGTGTTGATGTTCACTAAGTTGCATTCCTCGTGTTGAAAGTTGGTTTCACAGATGCCAAATCCAAGCTGCTTTGGCAATGCTCAGGCTCGTATCTCAAAGACCATAACAGTTGTTCATGATTAACACACACACACATGGATGAAGGCTATATTTGCATCCTGAGCCATTTGAAAAAAAGGCATAATACCAGAGTAGTGACTTCAAAAAGTGGTAATTCCTCTAGAGGAAAATATACTTGAACTTTGACCCATTCAACTCCTCGAGACAATCACTTTCAATTCAAACATAAAATGTCTCGTTTTCAATCATTCGACAACACCAACAATACAGAAATGTTAATTAATGGTCAACAAAATGAGAATACGTTTAACAAAAAAAAAGTAAAGCTGGTACATTTTTATCTCAGAGGAACAGGAAATTAAAACAAGGGAAAGACAATCATCCAAATAAAAGCTGAAGCATTAAAGGATGACGACATAAAATGTATGTACAGCATTGAAACACTACCTTTAAAAAAACAAAACTGTACTGCTGAACCTCGTCTTTTTAAATATTATCATCACAAGGTTATCCATGTATTATAAAAATAAAAATAAAAAATAGGTGGGCCTCTTTAGTGAGTTACAGGAAAACAATTCCATCTCGGGTTTCTGTGACATGAGGTGGATTAGTTAGTCCTGCATTCAAGGAGGTGGATTAGTTAGTCCTGCATTCAAAGCCACATTCAGATAAGTGTGAACAAAACAGGCTGCAAGTCTTGCTTCTGTGCGCTCTCAACACCACTCTCAAGTGCCAGTGTGAAAACCATGCCTTCCTTGGTTAGTTACTTGGCGGGTCTGTAATATGAGAATTCTATAATATGAACATTTTGGCTGCAATTATTGGCCACCTTTCACATTTAATGGAACTACCATGCAAAAATGAACTTCTATTGCAACATTCTTATTTTTTACATGTGTCAAATCTAATATAAACTCATTGGCATCTATTTTTGAATGTGAGCATCCTCTTTTTTTTTAAACTATCCTTTTTTAATATTCATCTCAGAATGCTAAACATAAGACCGAAAGGAAGGGAAGAAAGAAGAATTAGCAATACAGCACAAGTAGGCCTACAAACACATTTACAAAATAAGAATGTGGCAATAGATGAGTTCATTTGTGCAAATATACCCTGCTGTAGTTCCATTAAAGGCGAGACAACTTCCATAGTAAATATTTCATTTTTGTCTATCACTTGTAGTCAAAATACCCATCTAGACCATTGTTCTTTATGGTAATCCCTTTAACTAACGTTTTTGAAGTGTTTACATTATCACTCCACCCCCTTTCATTGTGCTGGTAATCTTTTGGTTATTCTTGCTTTTGTTTTACGGTAATACAAGAATTGCACATATTTTAGTATTCTGGTATTTGCTGTTGTACCACAATCAGATTGCAGCTGGACCACTGGAGTCAGTTTGAAGTCAGATTGCAGCTGGACCATTGGAGTCAGTTTGAAGTCAAATTGTAGCTGGACACTGGAGTCAGTTTGAAGTCAGATTGCAGCTGGACACTGGAGTTTGAACTACAACACATGATTAGGTATCAGGAAACAGAAGCAACTTTTCATCCATTGCACTGTTTGAAATATCGTATATTTCAAATTGAAGTATAAAATACAAAACTCTTCAGCAGAAGCCAAGGAGCCCAGTTATAATACTGCTCATGGCAATAGAAGGTAAATACACATCAGTACCTCCAGCATGTAAATATCTGTCATAGTGTCCTACCTTTTGATGCTTCATTTAGCTCACCTAGTGCTTGCTATATCTTTGGAATCCCTTCGTCCTGAAACTTGGTCATTTCTTCTGGTTCTATAAATGCACAGCATGTCTGGTGATTTACTGTGTTATGATGCTGATAACTGTAGTACTGTATTTACAGTCATGGCAAGTACATTCGCGTGTATTGCTCTGAGGTACCCAAAGGGCAATTTTATTCAACCATTTGAAGGTTAGTAGTTACAGTAATTTTGGAGCTGAAAAATGTTGATTTGGTACCGCAGATTACTTCCAGATGTTCACATATAGTAACCTATTGTTTTGAGAGAATTGTGAACTAAAAAAAAGAAACCAAATTTCTGCATGTTCTTTAAGCGTGCAGTTACTGATAGGTAGAGAAAGCATCACCATTACCAGGACTGCTGTAAGTGTGCTGTTGCAATATCTGCTCAAAGGGAAACCGTCACACCTAAAATGGGAAGTTATAATAAAAGGGAAAATAATAATATTATTATTATAGTTTTGTCATTGAATTTACGTTTTTTTAGTTATATTAAAATTCATTTAAGACTTTTATTATTTTACTCTGGATTGTCTGCACGAAATTGTAGTTTATTTTAGCATTACCATATTCTACCATACCACTGCTTTATAGTAATGGTTAAACTACCTAAAGTGAAGTGCCCCAAGCAGGAAAGTGTTAATCAGGGTTTATGTAAACAGTTTATAATTAGTTAGATAGACTAGACTACACTAGCTGAGCTGAGCTGAACTGTAGTGCTCTGTCTTGATATAGTATATTGTAAAGCAGGTAGAAAGAACATAGACTGCCTGCCTGAAATGCATGGGTTTTAGCAATACACTGCCAATTAACTTGTAAACCAGCTCTGGAATTCCAAATCAATAACTAGAATTAAATTGGGATGTTTCTAAATCCCAGGAGAGCTACTGAGTTTCATCATCCTGTGCCCCGCCTAGTTTTAAAATGTGATGTCTTTAGGTATTCTAACTTCTGCTATATTGTAGAAAAACCCCAAAACAAACTAAAAACAACTTGCCAGTGCCACACAGACAATTCAATGTTCAAATGGGATTCATTAATATTTATTTTGACCATGCAGTACAATGCAGTGCTCATTGGATTCTGTACCAGTTTGATTCCTTTATGGTTGTGACAAGTTGACAGTAAATTGTACAAGTACTATATTTTACTGTATAAGGGACCTTACTGTTTTACAGTTTTACATAGTTCATGTTTTTCTGTGTAAATCAGATAAGGAAATAGTTTTCTCTGTATGTTCATTTTACAGCACCACCACCACCACATTTGTCACTGTTTACATCCTGTACTTCTGCACCTCATCGTCAGTTACTTAGAAACTTACTTAGGCATCTTTGGGAATAACAATGTGTCTTTCATTGTAATACTAGAAAAAGGTTTCCATGTGTTTTGCTGTGTGGGATTTGTTTGCATGGTCTTTTTCTGAACTCTTTCTCTTGGTGTGTGGTGCCCTCTGCAGGATCCCTTAGATCTGACACGCACTGTGATAGTGATCCGCTCCTTGGTGGCTGGTGGAGTGGCTGAGAGCAGTGGAGGCCTTCTCCCAGGGGACCGGCTGGTCTTTGTGAATGATAAATACCTGGATGATTGTAACCTGGCCCAAGCCGTGGAGGTTCTGAAGTCTGTGCCGCCTGGCGTGGTCTTCCTGGGGATATGCAAACCATTAGTGGTAAGAACTTTTTCAGGAAATAGCCACTTTCTTTTCCTTGTTTTTCTTGTGATTGATTAGTAACAGCTCTTCTGCGTGTAGAATTGTACCATGTTGAGTATCCTCTCTATGCTATGCTTTATAATGTATGTACATGCATACATGTCCAGAGGGCTTGTTTGCTGTACTTTATAATATATGTACATGCATGTATGTCCAGAGGGCTCGGTGCAGGATCCAGGATCACAATAACACTTACACAAACAAAAGAAAAGTCCAGTTTTATTCAGAAATATGTAATAAACAAAATAGTTTAAACTGCAAGTGTTTCAAACAAAGGTAACAGAACGTCTGTCACATTGGGGAATCACACTGCGCAAATATAAATGTCCGAACACTTTATATTTCCAAACCAGGATTCTCTCACACAGGCTTTCACTCCTCACTACTCTTCTCCAACTGGCCTATGTTCCCGGTTGGAATAAATAAACACAGATCCTAAAGATTTCACATGTTTCTCATCAACTAATAATTACCAGGAATTTCTTAAGTAACTCAAGCTTTCACTTTACTGGCCTCTTGTGGTCAAACTACAGGCACCTGAGCAACCCCCAATTTGGGGCCAACGGTGTGTGTTTGGGTCACACAATACTATTATAGATATATATAGATAATATTATATATATATATGCATGAATCAGTTCAGTCTTAGAATTCTGGCATGTGATTGGTTAAAACCTCATCACAAAACCAGAAATACATCCAAGTATTACCCCTGTGACGCTGCTTTCGGTCAATAGTTTTTTTTTTTTTTTTTACTAACTCCCTCTAATTATGTCATTACATTGAACGTCCTTCCTGTCTTCACACAACAAGGCATAATGGCGGACAAACTTGCATCTCACTAGACATCCATTTTTTGATGTTACCTGAAAATTAACTACAAAATGTACTGCAAAACAAAGACGCTGCAAATACTAAAATCTTCATAAAAACTTTGCTTTCAGCGTTTTCTGACTTCCAACAATTCAACTTGACTATGTACATAAGTTGATTTGCTATTCGTGGTTATATTGAATTAACATTCATATATAAATATGCTTTTCTCTTCATAATGCACAATTATTTAGTCATGGAATATGTATGTGCCAAAAAATGAAATGTATTTAATAAATTTAATTACCAGATGTCTAGTTAAAAAGCAAACAATAGTTTCACAGGACAAGACAAGAGAAAGACATATAACATGTAACGAGTAATATAACATGCTATTTTTTTTAATTTAATAATAAGTAAGGACATTATATTAGTTGTTTTTTTCTGAAGTAACGAGTAATAAGTGACTTTCTTTCAGTAACGTGCCAAACACAGATCCCTGTATATCGTAAAACAATCTCAACACTCTAATCAAGGGTTTAGAGCATGGCTTTTTTGACTGTTAAACAGAACCGAACATCCATAAGTTAGTGCTAATTATATTACAGGTTGTTCTATTAACTAAATATAACTTGTGAGATTTCCAATTTGAATACTTTAAAGTCCTATCAAATTGTGATTTTTACTACTGCAAAACTTTATCTTTATTTGTATAGGATCTAAGTTAGTCTTCATTTTAAGTTCTGGTCTGTACCACAATTAACTGTTACATGGCTTTGGGATATAGTTTGCCCTCTTTTGAAAATTAATTCCCACACATAAATAATAAAGACTTTTGTGTAGTTAGAGTTGACCTAAAAAAAAAAAAAAAAAAAAAAAAAAACATTTTTGAAAAAGACACAGCAGTGAGACAAGTATAACTACTTTAGCGGGCTGGTTTAGCCAAATTTCCATATGAACCCAGTCTTTTAAAAAAAGTCTCATTCAGATAACAACTGACGATTCACAATCTGCATATTTATTTCTGCAGTCAGATAATAATTTAAACCTGCCTCTTATGTCCTTTGCGTTGGATGCTTATCAGGTAACCACCATCACTGCGAGTTGGAGAGAGTTCTGCTGACCTGCAATCCTAACTGGGGCTGACATAGTCCCAGTGGAAATCAATCAAGTCAGTCCCAGTGGCAGATGGAAACATGGCTCTTGTAGAACTGTCCCAAGGCTCACATGGTGGTCTCTTTCTGTCAGACCATGTTGTTATGGGTTACCATCTTATTTGTTTTTCATTTTCCAGCCTGAGATGGAGGAAGTAGAGCAAGCAGACCTCACACACACAAGCCCCCAGAGGGAAGTGTCCATAGAGAAAGAGCAAGCAGTCCACCCTGATCTAGTCACTGCAGTGCTCCCAGCACCACAGGTAGGCATTGCATTGCATCACTTCCACAGCGGCCTGCTGCTGCATAAGAATATTGTGTTAGCTGTTCTGGATTGATTTTCCAGCACAGTAACTGTAGGGGACACCTGTGGTATATTTCTATGCATTTCATTCTTCTGGAAGACCGTTCTGCTTCCCCAGTCTTCATTCAGGACGTACTGTAGTACTGAAACATAAATACAAAACAGCAATGAAATCAGATTTACATTTACTTTCGCCTCTGTATGTCTAATTGTATTACTAAATTCTTATTTTAGTTCTACTATAAGGATTGAGGAGCAGAAAAGATAACTACATTGGCTGCCATGCTGCTGGTTACTAGCGGTCATTTTAGCCCAAATCTTTGCTTGTGCCCCCTGTCAGAACCTTTGCCTCACAGTGGAGCTCTGCTAACACCCTTCATTCATCAGTGCCAATCTGTGAAAGGATAATAAGACCATTCCTCCAAACATTTTGATAGATGAATGTCAGATAGCAACAGTGCCTGGGGGTGTGTGGAAGCGCCATAGTTCCCAGCAAAGCATTTATAGTTGGTTCCCTTGGAGTCAATTGCTTTCGATGTTAAATATGTACAGCATTGTTTAGATGTGAACCTACACTCTGCTACCAGTAAGCTATGTGGTTTGAATCACATATAATGCAGTTCCACTGGTAAGGTATCACCTGCTGAGGAAATATCCCAGGGACACCAATATATTTATGAGCATGTCATATGTCTAGAGAACCCTTGCCCAATTGTCACAAAACTTTCTAAGGACCTTGTTTAGCCCAAGTTATATACTATCATAATCTCTATGGAGGCAGTTTGTCCACCTGAAGGTCTTTCATATCCCTTTTCTAATTGTGATGGAACTTACTTAGGACCTTCATTTCCCCTCCAGTTCAACCTGTCTGAGAGTTTAGCCTTGGTTATTAATCTCTTAAAACTGATTTAAAAAATGTCTCTAATTAGACTCCTAATGCATAGTAATAGTTCTTGCGAATCTACTTTCTTTAACCTGATTTCCAAGTACATTCATAAAACGATGTTAACTTTTGGGGTGATGCATTTAATTTTTCCTCTGACAAATGGTCCTATGTTTTTAGCAGAGATGTGGTAATTGTAATAGTGAGTCAAGTGCAGCAGTAAATCTACCACAATCCAGACTAATTGTGCTATTAGGATTTTCGACTCAGCACATTTCTCATTGCAAATTGGTTTAGAGCCGTTTGAAGGTCTGCAAATAAGGGTGCTGAGTCAGCTAGATTAGGAGCCACAAAAATGCATTTTCAGCTTTTGTGATTTTAGTGTGGCCTGAGTAGAATAACGTAAGGAGAGGCTTTTTGCTGCGGTAATAAAATCACCAAGACTACACATTAGGGCAGTTAACAAAAAGTTTGAGATTTTTTGAGTGTCATTGAAAACCAATATAGAAACATGTTGTGATCAAGTGGATTTGGTCATTCCATATTACCTATACAGACCCAAGAATAATCCAAGGTGAGCCGCAATCATACAGAAATATTTTCTGTCAAATGATCCTGACTCCTCACAAGAAAAGTGGGCAATGAATTATCCACAGTTATCTTAACCACTTGTTGTGTTGATTCACTTTCTCTTTTTCTGTTTGTCATCACATTCCAGAGACTTTTTTAAAACTGTGGCCTCCAAAGGGGTCTTAAACAAGTCTTCTCTCCAAGCAGAGCTCATGCACCACAATATAACCATTAACCTGTACCACTGCAAAACTATGAATGAAATACATCCGTAAGAAATATCACATGAGTGTTACAGGGAGACTTGGGCTGCTTTTTCATTTCCTTTAGTGACACATCATGAGTTAATCTCTGGTTTAAACTGGACTGTGCTGCTCTGCAGTGAGCTGTGAGATGTGCGTCACTCTGCTTCCATGCTGGGTGTGAGTGGGACACCAGCAGGAGCTGTGACATTCTCAATGGAGTGTGCCACTATCCTTTGGGGAAGACAGGAACAGCTAATCCATAAATAATTAAAGGATCTGAAATGCCATTGCTTGCACAGCGTTATAATATGTAGCTAACATACTCAGTGTATTCCCAGATGCTAAATCAGGTAAGCTTTAAAACATATTAGGTGTTAGATTTACTGTGCAACCTCTCTTGTGCCTGTTGTGCTCCACTGCACCCGCTTGTGGTGAGGAACAGAAGCATCCCCACTGCCAGGGCTCTATAGTACTAAGCTGTAAAATTGTGATTAGAAGGCACCATCTGTTGTCAGGAAGAGCTGAGCCAAAGGTCAACTAACATGGTGATGTCCAATAATTAGGGTTTTGTTGTGATTATAAACAGTTAGCCATGGTGTTTTTGTTATGTTAAGCATTGTAAATGTTTATTTTCTAGATTTATTTACCTTTTCAATGTTTAACGTTATCTTTTTTTTAAAGCTAGACATTCTGTCTGAATATTCCACATTCAGATGGAACGTGTAGCTTCTTGATAGGTCGATGAAAGTTTTGAGGTTTCTAATAAATTTTTCAACCTTAACTTTGGGGCTTTCTCCAGGAGAAACAATTTCTCCGATACTGGTACCATTCTGGTGCTCTCAATTAAATTAATGGCTTCTGAGGAACTTCCTTCTAAGCAGTTCTGTGCTATGAAACACCCCAGTAAATGTTTTGTACAAACACAGCTACTTTCTCATTTTAGGGATTTGACGACGAATCCTTTTTTCAAGAGGAGTTTGTGGACGAGCCAGAGGTAGCCCCCAGAATTCCATTCACATTCCCCCAGACTCAAAACAGCAATGATAGCAGCTTGGAACTGCAGAAGATGAAGCCACTGGAAAGGGAGATGGTGGTGGATGAAGAATATGAGGGAGAGATGTCCGGGTTCGACTGTATACAGAAATACCTGCAGGAGGCATGGGCCCATGTGCAGCCGCTCCACAGCACCGATGACTGGGAGGAAGAGCTGGTGGATTCTTTTGACCCTCCTCCAACCTACAGCAGCTTTCACAGAGAGGTGGGAAAAGGGTCTCCTTGTGGAGATCTCAGGGGGGCCAATTCTGTGCATCTAAAAGTACCCCTTTGAAAGAGTCCAGTGAAGAGCAACCACACTAATCCTGTCTAGTGGAGATTGAGGGAATCTATTTAGCCTAGAAAAACAAAAGATAAGGGGTGACTGGATATTATTTTTTTCCTAAAAGTATTTCTTAAAATTAGCCAATACTTTAAACTCAGCACAGAAACCAGAGCGCCTCGTGTGCACGGTGCTCGGCACATAGCGCCTCAGTGTGCACAGTGCTTAGTGTACTCTGTGCACCAGTTGCGCTTGGCATGACCCTGACGTACAGGCATGTCTCTGACTTATATGCATATCTCTGACTTACATGCATGTCTCTGACGTACACGCATGTCTCTGACATACAGGCATGTCTCTGACTTACATGCATGTCTCTGACGTACACGCATGTCTCTGACATACAGGCATGTCTCTGGCTTACATGCATGTCTCTGACATACAGGCACGTCTCTGACTTACACGCATGTCTCTGACGTACAGGCATGTCTCTGATGTACAGGCTTGTCTCTGACTTACACACATGTCTCTGACTTACACGCATGTCTCTGACATACAGGCATGTCTCTGACTTACATGCATGTCTCTGACGTACAGGCACGTCTCTGACTTACACGCATGTCTCTGACATACAGGCCTGTCTCTGATGTACAGGCTTGTCTCTGACTTACACACATGTCTCTGACTTACACGTATGTCTCTGACTTACACGCATGCCTCTAACGTACAGGCAGGTCTCTGACTTACACGCATGTCTCTGACGTACAGGCATGTCTCTGATGTACAGGCTTGTCTCTGACTTACACGCATGTCTCTGACTTACACGCATGCCTCTAATGTACAGGCATGTCTCTGACTTACACGCATGTCTGACTTACACGCATGTCTCTGACTTGCACGCATGTCTGACGTACAGGCATGTCTCTGACTTACATGCATGTCTCTGACGTACAGGCATGTCTCTGACGTACAGGCATGTCTCTGACATACAGGCATGTCTCTGACTTACACGAATGTCCCTGACGTAAGACATGTCCTAGTGCTGAGCTGTTTCTCAATTTTATACCAGCAAAACATTTTTGGCTATCTCCTGTGGAGTAACTTCCCTTGCTGCTGTAACATGTTGTTGTATTGACTTGAAACTGAGTATACACAATAAAACCCTAGAGAATTTGTTGGGTAACCTTGAACCAAACTCCTATCAAATGTGCTGGATAAGAAACCATGTTACTGCGATTGCTCCAAAACAACTGAAGGGGTTTAAAGGTAGATATGATCCACCTAATACCTTAAGACTTTACTTGTATGCATGTTGTATGTATTGCTGATGATGACATTGATCTCTGGCGAGATATAGCTTCCATGTTCCCCTTCGGTCACTGCATATACAGTATAATTGAAACATGTTAAGTTTCTTATATATGCTATATTGTATGATGCATATATACTGTTGATCAAAGTGTTGGTATGGAAACTTCTCGTGCCCCATAGAGTTCAAAAACAGTTTTATCTTTCAAAAAAAAATAATTAAAAAAGATCATGTCACTTTTTAGTTTTCTGCTGTAAGTAGACAGCATCATTTGAGTCTTATTAACTCTCTCAGGCAAGATCAATTCCTGGTGGTGTCTGATAAAAATGAACCGTTTCAATGCCATATTGCTGAGATGGAGTCTATTCAAAGTTTTTGACAGCAGGTATTCAATTAAAACAAACAAGCATATTAAGGAATGTGCTAATTTTAAAAACAATAACAATTTGTATCAAAACCTCTGCATTCAGTGATTTAAAATCTGATCGGAAGCACACTTTCCTCTCTCTGGGCGTTGATAGTTTTACTGACGTATTGCCATTCTGAAGGCGTAAACTGACAATGAAAACATGTTGTGAAACTAGCAAATGCAACTGATTCGTCACAAGGACATGGCCTTTCTTTTCACCAAATTGAAGGCCTACCACTATGCACACTGGCATATGTATTTTTTTTGCCAAGTTTAAGTAGATCTTACATGTTATGTTGCCCAGGACTACAATCCCACCATTCACTGCGTAGATGACGCATTTCTGTTACTTTAAGTCCATGGGGATGCTTTGTTTTTGTTCACAAACAAACACGTCCATTTCTAGTGTGCAGCCCTTGGGACATTATTGCGATAACTGCAGAGTGTGTACCATGTACTTATCTTTATATATAAAAAAAGATAGCTCTTAAAGTTTAAATGTTTGGAAAATGACGTCTTTGTTTTAAATTGTACTGGTGGCCAGTAACACAAAAAGACTGCTGTAAATGTAAATGTCTTTTAAAGCTGGTTCCTCCATTTGTAATACAGGTGTAAATGTATTCTATCCGTGTTGCAATGTTTTTGTGGACACATCTACAAGCTTTACATATATTTTGGATTGTCAGATTTTTATTGCATGCAGTGTGTAATAAAGACAATTAAAACAGGTTTATAGTTGCATTTTAATCTAAAAAGGTGAAGGGCTAGATTCCCCTAGGCCTGTTTCTACTGAATGCAATAAAAGGCAGAATAATCTGATGAACAAATTCATTTTTCCCCATTTCCCCTTAAAACTTAATTACAAGTCTTTGGATGCACAGTATCAAAAGACAGCATTTGAGAATTTTTGAAAATGCACATATTCACTTTCTGTCTGGAAAAAGTAATCCAAAATACTGTGAACTGTAAATGTGTGTCATGTACCATATACTTCCCATTTCAGCAGAAATATGTGTGCCATTTAAAATGTTTACAAGCTCAAAAACATTAACCACAAGATAGAACTAACTAACAATGATAAACTTTTTATTAAAGCCAACATAAAAATGATCTGGATATAATCTATCAAACACTGAAAACAAATTCTACCAGCCGCTATTACTGTCACTAAAATTCAGTTGCACTTAATAAATACAATAGTCAAAGTATGAGCATTGTGATTGTTATTTCTGCTTACCGGAGCATTTATACTTCTAAAACATGTTGAAAGATATGTGCTTCATTGATTAGTATTCAATTATACCACAAGTTGAAAATTACCTTATGACCCTTAGTACCCCCGGGGGTCGCATACCTATGGTTGAAATCCCCAGCTGTAGGCAGGGTGTTATACACTTTGCCTTCCCCACTGCTTTGAAAGAATTCCTTTTAAATTTGTGTGCATTCTGAGGCCAAAGGAGATGTGCATGAAGAATATGGTCTTGCACTTGTTTTAATGGAAGGTGCTGTCTGTGCTGAGGTGCTTTCACACTTTGATCTAGCCTACATTGCATGTGTCTGTGGCAGGCAACAGAATAGAAGAGCACCTTAACACAGACTATTGGATTGTAGATTGCAGATGGAAACCGTAACACAGACTATTGGATTGTAGACTGCAGATGGAACCAGTTTTTATGTTGACAGTAGATTGAGTTTTACAGATTTTTTAAATGATGCAAATAGTAAAGAGATAGTTGTACAGTTTAACCTGCTTAAGTGTATAATGAGGGATTAACATCTTTTACCATTAGGTTCTCATGTGAGTACCAGCAGAAATGGTTTGATAACCACCAAAATTAGGGGTCGTTATCCAAGTCGCTGTCTAGCTCTACCTTCTCCTTCGACAGCTCAGACAATGGGATGTCAAGGACCAGGGGTGCAAATTTGGAGCTAGATTCTAGCGCCAGGGGACATCATATTAAATTCTGGCAGCAGTAGACATGTTTATTATATTATTATTGTTGTTGTTGCATCTTAAAAACAATATGGAAGTGTTTTTTTTGTTGGTGTGCATGTGTACCTGTGTTATATGAACCCCTCTGCATAACTTATTTTTCACCAGTATTTATAAAATCAGAGTATACACTGAAGCAGGTTGGTGATCTGTGATTGTACTGGCAACGCAGTGCATTATGCTGCAGCCTTTACTCTTTGTTCCCTTTTCAGTGCAGGAATGTATTGAAAGCGTCACTTTCCTGACACCGGGCCTGTTCGTGGTTACATCAGATCACAGTGCACAGACTCAGTTAACTGTATAAAAAGTGTCATTGCTATACAGTAAAACAGAGCTACATACTGATAGTATCACACTTAAACAGTGTGAATTTAATGGTGCAGCATTGGGAATGGCTTTGGATTTTGGAATGTAATACACTTAGACATGATGTACTCTAAATGATATACACTCAGTGTCGTCTGATGGCTAATTTAATTATTCATTTCTTTTTTAAATCAGAATGAAGATGTAAGAGTCATTTCTAAGCCCAGCCCTGAATTTGGTGAGTAGTGATTCCTGACAAGAACCTGCATGGGAGTTTTAGCTCCATTGTATTAAACTTAACATTTCTTTTTTTATGGCAAACCTGCTGACAAATACAGGTTCTGGTTTTGGGGTTTAACCCATATAAAACCTAATTTCTGCCTCATGAATAGAATAACTCTAAGTTCACCCAAAGATGGTTCTAGTTATTAACCTTATTAATCAGATCCCTTAATTAATGTTTATTATTAATCAATTCTTCTTTTTTTTTTTTTTTTAAGACAAGTAAAGGCATTTCCTTTTAAATAAGTGTATTGAAGTATATTCAGTTTAAAGCTTCAGATGTTTTATTTGTTAAAATTAGGATGACTGATTTATCTCAACTCTATATAAAACCTAGTTTATAAAAATCAAAATGTAACCTGATTTTACCCGAAAATGGTAGTAAAAAATAAAAATCCTCCTTTCAAACCACCGTTTAGTCATTTTAATAATATTTCATAATTTGGGAATCAGAGTGTTAAAAACATTGTGATATGTCTACACTATGAACTACTACAAATGCTAAACTGATTCTGTGTTATGTGAAATGCCTTGAGTCATGGGTCATTGTACTGTGATAATACACAAGCTACATTCTCAGTTTAAATTTTTCTTCTTTTTGGCAGGATATCGCATGGAGAATGACTCTGAGCACTCGGGGCTACTTGTGCAAAGTGCCGACCCTGAGGAGTGGCCAGGCACAGAGAGACAACTGGAGGAGGAGGAGGAGGAGGAAGAAGAAGGGGAGCCTGTTGATGCTGTGGACGAGGAGCCTGCCCAGCCTCAGGCCTTACAGGCTAGACATCTCACTAAGGACACCGTCACTGAGTGAGTCTGACAGTCATAGACTAAACAAATCACTGCCTTTTAACATAGACTCCAGTGGAGCTGTGTGATATCCCAGCGTGTTATATCTGATAGGTATAGGTCATAAAGAGAACGAGCTGGGCTGTTTTGTTTAAAGAATGGAACCGCTCTTGACTTGATTGCACATGAATCAGTCATGGTTTGATCATAATTCAAAATTCATCAAATACCAGAAGCATGTGCCCCACCCCTCAAAACAAACAAAAAAATGATGACATGCAACATGTGGTTATGCTGTATAACAATAGTCACACGGACACCAAATTCACCTTTAGGTTTAAATTACAACATGCTGTTTTCTCCTGAGATGGCAAACAAAAGCTAATGATAAGTACACTCTGAAACGAACTGGAACAGTATGCTGTAATAGCTTGGCACCTCAACCCATTGAACTGAATGGTGAGGCAAGGGTTGACAGTTGAACCCCACATTTCATCTTGCCGTTCAACTAAAAAGAAAGCGCTCGAGTCGTGAGGCAAGTATGTGTCTCTTTCTAATGTCAGTATATGTTCGACTCATCAGACGCAAGGAGGAGATGCATTATATTCCTCCCTGTTAATCAGTGCTCGTCCCCGAGTGTAATCACAAGTGCATGTCACCTGTGCTGGGAGTGTCGACATGGGGCTCCTCAGCACAAATCTAGGATCCGGAGCCACGTGCCTCCAAACCAGCTTTTAATACAAATTTAAATCACCAGGGCTGGAGTGAACCAACAGGATGTAAGTCCAAGTTTTAAAATCTGGTCGTAAACCCTAAGTGAGACGTTAATATGTCTGACTTATTTTTTTTCAATACGTCTGGTGCACCAACACACAATTAGCTCAGACGTAAAAACGGCCAATGCTAGTTGCCTCATAGATACATGTAACATATGCTAAATAAGCCAATGTGTCTTTATAGATGTAAGAGGCAGCGCCATCTAGTGATAAAGTTTCTGTCTGTTTTTTTGGCAATACACGTCTGTGCACTCGATGGTGCTGGCTGTTACTAATATAAAAACACTGTCTGAAACACTAGCCTGCATTACATGTGTCTCTGGCAGGCAACTAAAATGGAAGAGCAGCTCCTGAACTGTGAAAAGCACAGTACATAGTATTTGAGTATTGCGACCATTCAGAATGATTGCAAACATAGGAAAAGGAGCAGTCTATAACTTTTAAGAGAGTTAGAAAATGTAATTTGAAGCTAAGTAATGAACTAAGCAAAGACAACAATATAGAATTATAGAAAACACACATAACAAGACATGACACAGTTGCAAAATGATGCCTCAACAACTTTTCATGACGCTTAATTGAAACCCCTCTCCTGGTCTAATAGGTTACCTGGTTTGCCTGTCAAGGATGTGGACAAGCCCAGCCAGAGCCAGGTGGCGACTATAGCAGCTCATACTGCGGCGCAGATCAAAACTCCAGCCAGGTACGTGAATGGCTGTTTGGGGGGGGGGGGGTTCATTCTGGTCGTCTATCATAATTCAGAAAATCTTACTGTACCTAATGTACAGTATGGGGCCATCATGTCCCAGTAAATCTTACTGTACCTAATGTACAGTATAGTGCTGTAGCAAACATTTACTTAATTTAGTTATCTAGGGAATTACCTCTAACTACTAATTTTGTTTTAACTTGCATTGCAATTATTGCCCCCAAATGTAAATAGGAATATACACAATGGACTCTGTAGAGTAATATCCTTTGAGTTCAGATCCATCAATTTAACATCGATACAATATTAGGCCAGATTATTAATTAGTACAGTGCTTAGTAACAGAACAAAAACAAACTCAGACACTGGTTTAAAAATATAACAACATCAATATATTTATAACACAGACTGACAACACAAAATAGAGAATTCCTGAATACTAGTGGTCAAACTAGCTTAATGTGAGAATTGAAGGAGATTTAACAGTCAGGATTGCATCACACCTGGATTCATACCATACGCTTACATAACAGTAATGCTTTCATATAACCTTTGAATTTAGAGTATGTAATAACTTGGATTAATATATATTTCAACAAACATTATTTAGATAAGGAATCATATGCTTAATCTATGCGCCAATTGAAGTAAATGAAAAGTAGAGTTTATATTTAATAGTTACACAACAAGGTTCCCAGTGCTGCAGGCAGAATTTAGCACACCATTCTCCCCTATTGGGGAATCTAATTTTAAAGCACAGAATCTTGTCTTTTTTTTTTAAATCTTCCCAGTGTTTTAGATACTACTACTTCACCTGACAGGCTATCCCATGCATTTATAACTCTCTATGTAAAAAAGTGCTTCCTACTTTCTGTTCTAAACTTACTTCTCAAGTGCAGTGGTATCTTTTTTGTAGCAAGGTGCCGTAAACTGTGCACAGTATTCTAGGTGGGGTCTAACTAGGGCATTGTATTATCTTAGCATAACCTCTCTAGACTTGTATGCCGTTAATTTTATACTTATATTGCTTTCGAGCAACACATGGTCAGTATGTACTTTTAAGCATCACACCCATACGTGCCCTTGGTGATTTTATAAGCACATTTTTTTTTTTTTAAATGATCAAACTATCAACAAATTGTATAAAAAAGGAGGACATTTTCTTAACTCATTGACATCCCATTTACAAGTCCAGCTTCCTGAAGGGATGCCCCACCTCTTCACATTGCATCATATTGAACCCTGGTCCTCACTGGATTGTAAAATATGTTGCTTGCTGGCAACATCATGCATTGAAACTTAAATGTTGTCCTCCAGGGGAGAGATTTTGATAGTTAAATGTTGTTGCCTTAAGGAATGTGGTGGGCCTTACATAATGTGTGCCTTTTTCATTTAGGAAAATATGAGATATACAAAATGATAGCAATACCGTTAGATTTACTAGAATCATTGTACCGCAGGAGTGAGGTTTAAGATGAAGTTGATGTGATCATCTATGTATTGACATAAATATTGTGAAAAAATGAATCCCACACTAACATGGGAAGATCCACACAATTAGAGTGTCGCTCATTAGGTTTCAGTGTGGGACTCGGATTCAGGCACTAAGGCTTTAACCTAGCAGGCTGGCTCAGTCACACATGAGTTTATTGGAGTCTCTGCTTAGCACTTGTGTTTTAATTAGGTTTTAACATCTGGGGCGTCCAAGCAGTATTTCATTTTAAATAATTCCCTGCAGCTATAACAAAAATTAGTATCTAAGAAATGACTGAAATAAACATTTTAAACCAAATTGTGTTCCGCACTACAAGCGTCCAGTGGAACAATAACAGTTGTGTGTTATTAGGTGAGCTGAAGCTTCACTGATTTGTGCAAGTGCCTGAAGAGGTGCCCAGTTGGGGATCATTAAGCCACAGGCAAGCATGGCAGTGCCTTTTCTGAAGCCAATCACTGGGACAAGCAGGAGGCTCACCCCAACCAGGGAAGCTGGGTTAGATGGATTGATGGATGGCATCTCACTTGAGAAAGTTCTTAATAAAATGGCATATCAACTCAGCATGCATTGAACTGACAATTTTTTAATAAAAATGCCCCCCCCCGGTAAATCACAGTATAACTTGTAACAAGAATCTATGCATGCTACAGTGGCTCTCAAAAGTATTCACCCCCCTTGGACTTTTCCACATTTAATTGTGTTACAACATGGAATCAAAATGGATTTAATTAGGTGTTTTTGACACTGATCAACACAAAAAAATGTCCATAATGTCAAAGTGAAAAATAAAATCTACAAATTGTTCTAAATTAATTACAAATATAAAACAGAAAATAATTGATTGCATCAGTGTTCACCCCCTTTGCTATGATACACCTCTGGTGCAACCAATTGTCTTTAGAAGTCACATAATTAGTTGAGTGGAGTCCACCTGTGTGCAGTTAAGGTGGAATAAGGTTCTTCAAAAGCACTAATCAGGGGTAGGATATAAAAACATTTCCAAGGCATTGAATATCCCTGGAGCACAGTAAAGTCCATTATTAAGAAATGGAGAGAATATGGCATAACTGAGTATCCGGGCGAGAAGGGCACTAGTCAGGGAGGCCACCAAGAGGCTTATGGCAACTATAAAGGAGTTACAGTCTTCGACGGCTGAGCTGGGAGACACTATGCATTCGGCAACAATAGCCTGGGTTCTTCACAAAATTGGCCTTTATGGGAGAGTGGCAAAAAGAAAGTCATTGTTGAAAAAAACTCACATCAATTCTCGGCTAGAGTTTGCTATAAGGCATGTGGGAGACTCTGAGACCAAGTGGAAGAAGATTCTATGGTCTGATGAGACCAAAATAGATCTTTTTGGCCTCAACGCTAAGCGCTATGTTTGAGGCAAGCCTAACACTGCACATCATCCTGAGAACACCTTCCCTATGTCCCATGGTGGTGGCAGCATCATGCTATGGGGATGCTTCTCTGTGTCAGGGCCTGGAAAGCTTGTGAAGATAGAGGGCAAAATGGATGCAGCAAAGTACAGAGAAATCCTGGAGGAAAATCTGCTGAAATCTGCAAGAGACCTGGGACTTGGGAGAAGATTCATCTTCCAGCAGGACAATGATCCCAAACATACAGTCCACTCTGGAGTGGCTTAAAAACAAAAAGGTCAATGTCGTGGAGTGGCCCAGTCAAAGCCCTGACCTCAATCCAATTGAGAATATGTGGAAAGAGTTGAAAATTGCTGTTTACCAAAGGTCCCCAGCCAACTTGACGGAGCTTGTAGAGACTTATCCAAATAGACTCATGGCTGTAATTGCTGCCAAAGATGCCTCTACCAAACATTGACTCAAGGGGGTGAATCCTTATGCAATCAATTATTTTCTGTTTTATATTTGTAATTAATTTAAAAGAATTTGTAGCTTTTATTTTTCAATTTGACATGATGGCCTTTTTTTGTGTTGATCAGTGGCAAAAACTCCTAATTAAATCAATTTTGGTTCCATGTTGTAACATAATAAAATGTGGAAAAGTCCAAGGGGGGTGAATACTTTTGAGAGCCACTGTATATTGCTTCTTAGATACAAGATGTGCACAGTGCTACAGTAATAGCATACAGATATTGACTGGAATTGAGGATCATAGTGGAAAACTGTTGAAAAAGAAACATCCAGTATACAGTGTATTGGGGACGTAAGGGGAACGGTTGAAAACACTTAAAGGTGAATACTGCAGAAGGCAATAATGTTTTGACAGTTAAGTACGGAGTGACGTTAAAGAGCATTGTTGAATGCTGACTGTTGAAGACTACTGTCTGGTTGTGAGTAATCGCACAAACTATTTTTCGATATATGACACTGTTAACCAATAGGGTTCCTTGTTGAATAATATGGTGTTGAGGCTATGTAAAGGATGAAATCACAGGGGGTGTGATATTTCAGTATCTTTTGTAGTTGAGACACCTGCACGTATGTTAGATTTTAAAGTTTGCACAGCTTATCCAATTGTGATGATACTGTTAAAGGCATCCTTTAATGCAGCTTATGAAGAGTCTGTGGCTACAAGGAGGCCGTGGACTTTCAGTATGTCAGTCTGGGAGAATTTGAGTTCTTTTGTTTGCAGCTTCCTTGTTGTTTTCCACAGCCTGTCCACAATGATGTAGTCAAGGCATTCAAAAATTTACCAAAGAAAGGAAGACATTTGGCTCATAATGTACATCAGTTTCTGGAACTGATATAATACCAAAATGAGGTTAAGTTGTGTCTTCAGGGATTCCGTTGATTCAGCATCAGCAGTCGCCCATTTCATACACTTCGCTATACTGTCTACTTATTACTGTTCATCGATACAGAAAATATATTGTGCATGTATTCATAACCCCACAAAAAAGCAATTTTTTAAAAGTTTGAGTTTTGTTTTAATGTCAATGTAATTGATACCATATTTGAGCAAAACCCTTTTTCTGAAGACGCGACTTGTCAATAGTTTGGATTTTTGCAGAGTTTGAATGTAATGGGTCAGCTTAGACTGCAGTAGTGCTGAGTTCAAGGGAAGAAAGCAGCAGCAGCAAGGAAGGAAAACCATGCTGCCATGCATTGGCATTTCAACCTAGTGAATTGAATCCAACGGGCTGTACACAAACCCAAGCCATACGCTTCTAACATGAACGTCTTACCATTCAGCTGAAGAGCAAGCTGTGCAGTTGAGAGGCAAGTATGTTTATCTTAGGCTGATACCTGTATTTATAACCCATCAGCGGTGAGGAAGAAATCCATTGCAATGTTTAAAAGGGTGATGGCTGGACTTGAACCAGCGACCACAAGCGAAAGTCTCTAACTAATACGAAAAAAACGCCGGGCTTGTCTGCATTCGTGGTTACAGAGCTTTTAACCTCATCTCACTGAGCGGGGTCAGAATCCATAAGCTTGAAGGGCTTATATACCAGTGTGTTTTTAAGCTGTTTCCTAGAGATGTTTTGATCTTCAGAGGTGATTCACCCATTGCTTTGCAGTAAGACAATTCTTATCATGTAAACTTGTTCAGTCAAGCTGTTTTATTAAAAAAAGTGTGAATTTTGTCTGATTGATCAATACTACATGATTTTTGTCTGATTGATCAGTACTACGTGAATTTTATCTGATTTGATCAGCACTACTATGGCTACCAAAATTGAGACATTTTCTGACATTTTGCAGAGGGCCTATGAGGTTTAACTGCTTATTATGCCATCTTCTCTCCAGAAGGAGAACTCTCCAGTTACCAAATTATATTGCAAAGCCTTAATAATTTTCCGTTCTTCCACTACTGGGATGTAATTTGAAATATCTTCTATTATCAAAAGACTGCAGATCCACTGCATTATCTTATGTTACCATGGATGTATTCCTTTGAGCTGCACCCCTCCCTGGCTGGCATTTTGTTTTGGATGAGTGCAGTGCTTAATTTGTGCAGGGGCTCTAACCTCTGGGCGTGTAGAGTCATAGTGCTGGTACCTGTAGTTAAAAATCTCATAAAATGTTTTCTTTTTAAATTCTCAACACAGTTGTAACAAGTCTGCAAGTTCTTGCGTGCTCTAAAGAGAGACCGTCTTACATTATGATTTCAGTTTGAGTGCCTTTAAGTGAAATGACACTGGCTGCAACTCTGTAATCATTTTATATACACAAATAAGCTTACTTGATTTGAAAAATGTCATGCACGATACAAGCAACTTCTTACACTACTTGGTTTGATTAAATGAGTAGAACACAATAAAATATGATAGTTGAACATTAATTTTAACAAAGAACAATGACAGCTTTTTAATGGAAAAAAATATTGTAGCCTACTTCAATAGAAACATTAGCCTGCTATATTGTATTAAACCAAAACAATAAAAATAATAATGATCTGGTTCTCTCTTGTCTTATTAAATGAATATAATTTCATTAATATAGAATAAAAACATACTAAGATAGCAACTACCTAGCTTAAGTTTAATTCATCGTTTTTGTAATCTACCAGTGGCTTCATTTGCATACACATCACTGATAATAGTGCAGACCGTGGGTCAAACAAAGTTCGTGTTGGGGTGCGTTTTTTTCTTTTCTTTTTTTTTTTTTTTAATCAATGTCATTGTTCTGGAGTCATCTGAATGCCTTTTAATGTGTTTGTTTTTTTTAAACCATAAGAAAACACGTATGCAGGCACTTTTTTTAAAAATTATATGTCCTGCGATTGCCTTTAAATACAATACTCTTTCAAATAAATGTGTTATGATTTTGAATGAAGGATGGTGTTATTGTCATTAATTATGCCATGGCATCTCTTTCTTTATACATTAAGCACTGGATGAGTGGAACATCTAGTTCCACCCTGTGTTACAGAATGTCAGCACTGATGAGAATTAGAAGTCTGTTACAGCCTAATCAGGCAAAGGCAGCTTATTATTCACAGCCATGATGAACAGTGAGATTTGTCTCCTGAGGTGCCCCGCTACACTTTTTCTTTCATATTTCCACAGAGCAGTGTTTTACACACTGCCTTTTTTCATGTAACTTTTCAAAAAGGGGGGACATGACTTGGAGTTTTTAAAATCTTAAAAGGAGTTTACATAGTTACCTCTAACCAACATATTAAGTGCAACACAGAAACCCGGAGCATATGGTGGAAATTAAGTGGAGCTAGACTTTGATATGGAATGGGCTACCAAGTCATGTTGTTGAGGCAGAATCACTTGGATCCTTTAATTAACAGATCACCCCAAAACAAATGATGCTCAGGTGTGCAAACCCCAAGGTGCAAATTTGAGAACAATCATCTGCTAGAAATCAGACATGCTTGGATGGACCTCCTCTCGTTCATATGTTTTTATATGTTCCAAAACAATCAGGATTATGTTGAAAAATATATTGCTGTTAATATATATATACACCACTGACATGGGCATAAAAATATCATAAAAATATCCAGTGGGGATTGCTGTGGGCGACTGCACCGCAATGCTACAGAGTGGAGCTGAATATACTCAGGAGAGCATCCGCTCTGCAGGAACTACAGCTATGCAACCCTAAAACTGCAAGTGGTGTTTGTGAAAGCAATGATTGCATTTAGTCCTTCTGTCCTATCAGTCTGATAGATATATTTGAATTTTCTACTGAATTTGCCAGGTGAATTTATTTACGTTGCTTGCAAACAGTGATGGTGTGTGCTGGGAACGAATGGAGATTAGAAGCGATGAACAGAATATTTAATCACACAGCAACTTTGTGATATCAATTAAGAAGCTCTAAAAGTATGATTATAACTTATATGGTTATTTCATTCGTTTTTGTTTTCAGTAAACTCAAGATTAAATTACGTATTTTTCAATAATGCAGTTTTAGAAATGTATGTCTACAGAGCTTTACTTAAAGTAGTAAAGAGAAATAAGTATTTATGTTTACCATGCTGATATCATTTATTCCTTATAGAATACAATCCTTATTTGTTAAAAGAATTTGGTCTGCCATAGCTGCAGATGGATTTGTGTGGGGGAGATGTTTACCAGTTGGACTTGTGTGGGGTGGTGTTTACTCTGCAACCGAACTCTCCTCCAATTTCTTATTCTTACTATGATTGGCTGCAAAAACAACAGGGCTAACCAGTGATTGGGTAATGTTTTGTTGGGTGGGTTGCACAGGTTTCCTAGTAACTATAATATTATTTGTGTAATAGAAAATAAAAAAAAGGATTTGTCTTTAATATCTCAGAGTCATGGAGCCCAAATGTTAGAGTCCAAATCACACAAGGTCAAGTCTGAGTTGAGTCCGAGTCTTTTGCAGCCGTGACTCGAGTCCGAGTCCCGGACTCGAGTCCTACAACTCTGATAAATATGTAGCATATGCTCAGTAAATGTACCAGCAACCACCAGGCTAGACAGTATTACTGCATGTACAATAGGAAGAGCTTTAAGTTCTAGTAAAGAATGGACTGGTAAGTTCTCCCATAAAGCGTATAAAGCACTGGTTTTAAGCATTGCTGTTTCTTTCTAGTGAACTGCCTGAGAGAGAAGAAGGTGAAGGAGAGGAGACTCCAGCCTTTAGCCATTGGGGACCTGCAAGAAGGTAAGATAAGGGGGTAGAGCTCAAAATCATCCCTGCAGAGAAGTCTTACTGGAATAGGGCCTTTCTTTCGGGAATTCAGGAGCACAGCTTGGCTTCAGCCGGCCGTGAGTGATTAGGTGAACAGATACATTGAGCGAGTGTAAGCCGTAGCACTCAAGACACTGTCTCCAGCAGATAAACATTTCTTACAATCTGCTTTTGAACACAGCTAGCAATCAGTTCAAAATACAGATGACATTGCTGATCCTGAACCTGGCCCTTTATAGCTACTTGGAGTGTACGAGGAGATACGTTTTCCAAGTGGAGGATATCCAAAAGGTTGTTATATTAGCGAAGGACAGTTATCTTCAAGTATACTCGATGTACCCTCTGTTATATCTGTTTTATTTTATCTGTGTGAAAGTGAGTGCAACATGCTGAGGACATTCTTTAGCACATGTTATTAAGAGTATCAGTGACTGCAGGCAATCTTGGATTTATTCAGTTGATCCAAACAGTCGTTAAGTATAGCCTCTGTGATAATTAATCACTAGACTAGCACTAGCACTGAGTGTACCTCGTATCTTCTGGAGTTATGCAGCATAATAGGATTCTCCTTTTAAAATGCTCCAAAGCACCCATTCCTTTAAAATCGTATGTTACTTTTTTTTTTTCTTTTTTCTTATACACAATTAAACTAATTAAGTATTATTGAAGAAGATTTTGTTTTATGTCCGCTGTAGTGCACTGATAGTGTAAGGATTATTTCCCAAATTGTCAAACAGGTAGCACGGCAATAACAATCCATGATGTGGTACGGAACAGAAAAGCCAGAGCACTTTTTTTTTTTTTTATGTATCGCTCTTCCTGCAGTGATTTAGAGGACAGATCTCAAACGCCAATGCACTAGAGAGGACATTTTGAAGAGAGCTTTAAAACAGACTTTATAAGAAGTTATAAGTGTAAAAAGTTGTCAAGATGTTAACAATGAAAAGAAAAATTACAAGTATGTTATTTAAACAGTTGTAGCAACACGTGGGGATGTATACGCTGTATTTTTCAGAACACCGCTACTTGGCCAATGCACACCAGAAATGAACTGACTGAATAAAAAAATAGAAGTCTCTATACAGAATGAAGATATTGTTTGCAGTGTGCAGTAGTTCATTTAAATCAATACGTTAATTTATTTATTTGCTCTGGTGTGCATTGGCCCTAACCTCAGAGTTTTTATTTATTCATAGCCTGTTGTAGCCTGTTTGCCATTAAACATCCTCAGCTAAACCTGCATGTCAGGCTTGTCTGAGCCGCTGGATAAAGTGTTTAACAATGTAAAAGATTTGAATGAATCACTTGACAGGTACTGTGTCCCGGTCATGTAAGCTGTGGTGCATCAGTGATTTCACAGTGGCCAATTAGGACCTACTCTCAAATAGACACTCTTATCCAATAACTGTCCAGATAAAGAGACATTTGAGAAAATAAGCACCCGGGTGCCATTCTGAGCGTATATGGTATCTCCTGAAATGCACCAGTTGAGGGATTGGTCATTCTCTCCTGCCTGCCATTGTTATCCTAGTTTGTGGGTAGCCTGGGATTTTTAATGTATATGAACGTGAATACTATACAGTGCATAACAGAATGCCACCACCTAACATAGCAAATAATTTATTATGCAAGAAAGTGAATTTCTGTGAGTTCCTATTCAACCCTTAGTTACCCGTTATTGTGAGTTTCAACCATGTCTGATGGCTTAACCAATCAAAGCCGTAAATGGTGAGAGATGTGCAGCCAATTGGAATAGAGGAATTTAGTACTTACAAAGTAAAACATTATGCATTACAACAGATTTGGATTGATAGTTCTATTTGTGTATTGACAGCAATGGCGGTCAGTCCTGGCATTGACTTGTGTATTGACAGCAATGGCAGTCAGTCCTGGCATTGTCTTGTGTATTGACAGCAATGGGGGACAGTCCTGGCATTGTCTTGTGTATTGACAGCAATGGCGGACAGTCCTGGCATTGTCTTGTGTATTGATGGTAATAGCGGTCAGTCCTGGCATTGTCTTGTGTATTGACAGCAATGGTTGGAAAGTCCTGGCATTGTCTTGTGTATTAACAGCAGTGGTGGTCAGTCATGGCATTGTCTTGTGTATTGACAGCAATAACGTTCAGTCCTATCATTGTCTTGTGTATTGACAGCAATGGCTGGACAGTCCTGGCATTGTTGTTTCAACAAAGCTGTGCTGACAGGCAGCTGTTTTTTCTCCTCAGAGTGGAGGTCTGGCATGAGCTCTCAGAGTCTCTTGGAATCAGTATTGTCGGGGGCAGGGCCGTGATCAAAAGGCTGAAGAACGGGGAGGAGCTGAAGGGCATCTTTATCAAACAGGTCCTGGACGACAGTCCCGCTGGCAGGACCGGAGCACTCAAAACAGGAGACAAGATACTCGAGGTACACGTCCTCCAATTCTTACAAATTTCATCTGCTTTGGTGTTGGCCTTTGTCTTCTACTGTCCAGTAGCTTGTGAATGCAGCAAAGGAAAACTGACTTTAAATTGGCAAAATTGCACAAAAAGGCATTAGACACACATGGGGGAATAAGAATGTGGCAATATTTCTGCAAATACAGTAGAACCTATTATACCATATCTGACTGAATTTATTCCAGGGGTCCATCGGATATGTGAAAATATTGCAGCTCAGAGAGTTCTTATACTACATTGTGTTTGCTTTATTAACATTGGGGCATTATAAATTAACAAATACAAGCACAGCAGGTTTGTCTGAAACACTAAAGTACAGTAATCCACTGCCCCTGGGTCTCCATCAATGCCCTTTTTCTAGGGTCTGTTTTTTTATCTGCAATTGAATCTATTCTGTCCTGCCAATAGCTGAATTGATTGTTTTAGACACATAATGAAATGTGCATTGGTCAGTATCCATCTATACCGTTAAGTTGATAGCAGCATTTGTAAATGAGTCCATCGGTTAAGGGTATTGTATTTTACAGGATCAGATATGACAGGCTCTGTATTAATACAGGGTATGGTATCTTACAGGATCAGATATGACAGGCGCTGTATTAATACAGGGTATGGTATCTTACAGGATCAGATATGACAGTCTCTGTATTAATACAGGGTATGGTATCTTATAGGATCAGATATGACAGTCTCTGTATTAATACAGGGTATGGTATCTTATAGGATCAGATATGACAGTCTCTGTATTAATACAGGGTATGGTATCTTACAGGATCAGATATGACAGACGCTGTATTAATACAGGGTATGGTATCTTACAGATAGCAAGGTTCTACTGTATACCCTGTGGTAATTCCATTAAAGGTGAAGCTTTCCTAGTTTTAGCATTTCAAGTTTGGCCATCCCTAGTAGGTAAGTTTCCCATCTTATATATCCTTGTACTTTGAAAAACAAGTACTTCAGTGGTCTTCATACTGTGTGCTTCCCTGATGTGCATGCAAACCCTGACCAGTTAGAAAATGAAGAATAACCAGGTATTTTTTTTCATTTTGAGGTAGATGATCATAACACAACTGTATAATTTTTTAATTAGCAATTTGTACAATATCTTATTGTAATCCAATACAAGCTTGAAATGTAACTCGAGTAAACTGTCTGGGATCTATTGTCACTGGTCACTAGGAGTGTTACTTCAGCATGCAGTGATCCTCAATGATGATTCCTCCCCTTTGCCAGCAGGGGTCACTGTTTGAGCGAGTTAAGGATATCAGAGGACTAGAAAAACAAACAGAGCATAAATAACACTTGACTCAGGAGAGCCCTGGAACAGCGTGGACTGTCAGCTAGATGAAAGGGTAGTTAGGGCTTCAAGTACCTTGGTTTTGAATGATGATTAGGTTGTCAATAGTTACTACTGTGGAAAATGTTATTAAAAATATGCAGCCATAGATGGTGGTCAATAAAATAAGGAAAGTCTTGTAACTGCCTGTCAGTAAGGCATACATCTTTATCATGGCTGTCTGGTGAAAACTCTCGAGAGTGGATACTATGATGCCTGATTATGAAATGATGAGTTCCCAAGCAGTAGCTTTAAAATGTTTTAGTTTGGGTCACTATAGAATTTGACATGCACAAAATGTCTGTTATAGTAATCTAAAGAGTAGCAGCTCTACCTTTGACTCGGTATTACAGGAGTGCTAACCAAGGCTTCAACTAATGCTATTTTCTTTAGCACATCACAGTCTCAATTCTTATTCTTCAGTTTGGGCTGGGCAGCTTTTTAAAATGCTCCTGGTACCTCATCACTCAGTGTAGTTGTAACTCACTCCATCCCATACCATCCAATGGCAGAGGTACCACAATGCAGCACTTTAGCATTGCCTTTGGATGAAAAAAACATAAAAGGGATTCCAATAATAATGTTAATAAAGCCAATAATGCATGGATTTTGAATAATTGTTCAGCACTCACTGCTGCTTGTCACCTCTCAACATCAATCGGAACATAAATCATTTGGTGTTTGTAGGTACAGTGGTGCTGAGATATTTAAATGATCCCCTTTGGTGTTGAGTTTGTACTTGTATTAATGCTTTTTGCTTGAAGAAGTTTAACAGCATCGTCTTCTGTTTTTGGCTAGGTTTCTGGAGTAGACTTACAGAATGCAAGCCATGGGGATGCTGTGCAGGCCATTAAAAACGGGGGGAATCCTGTCATCTTCGTGGTTCAGAGCTTGTCTTCTGCCCCCAGGGTAAGCAAAGATGCCTTTTCAGAGGTTTCACAGAACCCATTTGTGCTGGTCCTGGACTGTTATTACCTCACATTAGGTGTAAGGGTAATCAGTTATGGATAGTCTAACTGAAATATGTCTCTCTTCTTGGTTTGCACCAATCGCCTTTAATTTCTTATTTACTGCAAAAGAGCATCTAGCACAAATGATATGCATACCTGCATACAGATATGAATTTATATATACAAACATACATACACTACCAACACAAGTAATTGAAACAGTAAATGATTTATAGAATGACTGGGGATGGATATGATGCACTTGCCACTAATATCTACAGAAGTGCTTGGTCTGGACACTGTATACTTCAGCACAAGCTAAGAGTTAGTTAAGAAGAATTATTTGAAGAAGTATTTGAATTTGGGGTTGTAACAGGGTGGTGTTACATACATGGGTTGTGACTGAATAATAGTGAATCAGACAGAGCAGTTGGCGTTGACATGGCGCACAGGCGTGCAGATTTAATAACACTGGCCCCAAAGCTAGGGCACCAATAATGGTAATGCTAGCACCGGATTTAATTAAGAAAAGAAAACAAAGCTAAGAATAAAAGTTTGCCACACAAAGTATGTGGCAGAGTATAAGAGTTCCGTAGTAGTTATCCTGCGGAGCGGACGCTCTCAGTCCTGTGGCCCTGTTGTGGCAGTGCAGGTGCTCCAGGTTGTAGTGCTGGCTTGGTAGCTGGTAGTGGTCAGCAGTACTTTATATTTAAGTACGCTCTCAAGTGTCATGCATTGTTCCCAAGACACCCACATTGTCAGATATCTTACCACAAAAATAGCAGTTACTTTAACATTTTGGAATTTTTGATGTTACCTCCAAACTGAAAGCTTCTGTAAATGCTCAAATTTGAAAACAATAGTATTTGGTTCCTTAAGGATATTTCTGTGTGTTGCACATTGTTGGTCACTGTAATTTTTGCATAATGAAAGTATATTGTATATACAGTAGTGAAAGATAATGTCTGCATTTCTGGTGCCGAGCCACAGTAAAGTCAGTTCTTTATTTTAAGATGCATCCCTCACACTGCTAAACCATTATTGGGAGAGCTCTGTGGAGATTATAGTGGAAAATGGAAGGAGAACTGGTCATGTGATCGACTTGCACAGGAGGGATATAAGAGTTTAAACAAGGATTTAGTAATTATTTAACTAATAGCTTCAGGAAATGTACCATAAATGTCCTGCAGATTGGTGAAACACAGTATGTAATGCATCTGTCCTCTTCACATCAAAGAATTGCTTAGCACTGTGTGTCTATAGATGGGTCACACTGAAAGATGTAATCACATGGATGAGTTGCTTAGCACTGTGTGTCTATAGATGGGTCACACTGAGAGATGATGTAATCACATGGAGGTGTTGCTTAGGACTGTGCCTGTAGATAGGTCACTGTGGCAAAGTTGCCCGCCCCTGTGTGTATTTCAGTGTTATATGTTGCGTGTTGTGTGTTAATGTTGGTGTATAGTCATTGGTACACGGCATATAAATGGGTCTGTGGAACACAAGTTGTTTGAAATGTATGTTTGTATTTAGGCACGAGGATTGCACAGCACTTCACATGCAGGTAAAATGTAATAATATGCGAGCTAGGGGAATTGCACTTTATTAATTCGCGTGCAGTTGTACCGCGACTCCAATTGAATGATTGATAAGCAATTGAGTCTTGGTACAGCTGCATAAAAGCAGCATGTTTTCACTCACTCGGGGTTGTGTGTTCAGTGAGTGGAGAATGGAATTGGAGGTGTAGGTAATAATCATAGTAATAGTTCAAATATCAAATATGTCTGTGTAGTCCGTTTTGTTTGTCTCTATTTTGGCGAAAGTACCGTGTCCTGTGTTTTGTTTGTCTTACAACCTTTTATTTTCTGTCTGTTCATTATTAAATGCTGAGCGAAACCAATCGCTCAGCTCCATCCAACTCTACCTCTCTGTTGTTTATTTCCTGGTTCCTGTTTCTGGTCTCACGTCACCCAGTACAGCCGTCTTCGTGACACGTGGTGTCATTGTGGGATTACTAGTGCCACCTAGACGCAGACCAGAGCAGGAACAGCAGTTTTTGGGGAAACAAAAAAAAATTTGGATTACAAAAAAATAAATAAATAAAATGTGATGGAAGGAAGATAGAGGTGAAGGACAGGGAGGACTGTATGTATTTCAATGTTATATGTTGCGTGTTGTGTGTTAATGTTGGTGTATAGTCATTGGCACACGAGATATAAATGGGTCTGTGTAACACGAGTGTTTAAAATGTATATTTGTATTTAGGCACGAGGATTGCACAGCACTTCACGTGCAGGTAAAATGTAATAATATTCGAGCACAGAGAATTGCACTTTATTAATTCACATGCAGTTGTACAGCGACTCCAATTGAATTATTGATTAGCAATCAAGTCTCGGTACAGCTGCATAAAAGCAGCATGTTTTTGGGGTTGTGTTTTCGGTGAGTGGAGAACGGGATTAGAGACGGAGGTAATAGTCATAGTAATAGTTAAAATATCAGCTCGCCGTGTTTGTAGTCCATTTTGTTTGTCTCTATTTTGGCGAAAGTACCGTGTCCTGTGTTTTGTTTGTCTTTACAACCTTTTATTTTCTTTCTGTTCATTATTAAATGCTGAGCAAAATAATTGCTCAGCTCCACCCAACTCCACCAATCAGTTGTTTATTTTCTGGTTCCTGTTTCTGGTCTGATGTCACCCACTACAGCCGTCTTCATGACAGTCACACTAGAGAAGATGTAATCTCATGGAGGCGTTGCTTAGCATTGTGTCTATAGATGTGTAACACTTGTAATTTATAAGTATGCCACCTTCTATGACATTGAGTATAAAACTTGACTAGGTCCGAAATAAGAGGAATGGTAATTCTTAAACACTAGCTTAATAATCACTCAATAAGTTACAAATGTATATTGTAATAGCCGGCAAATTTATTTTTACAGTTTATATTCCTCACAAGGAAAAATAGAAAACAGAAAATGATTCAGCAATTTACATCGGTTGCAACCTCATTAGCATATGTAAATGCTAAAAAAAATTAAAAAATAAAATAAATAAAAAATAATCCTAGGCTGGTTCTCTGTTAATTCAATAGTTCTCTTTAGTTAAACAGTTCTACCCAAGTAGTTTTATTTTTCTCTCTCAAGTCATGAGTTGAATGTTCTTATCCTCTCAGTAGAATGTCTGCAGCTCATCAGGAGGATTCAGTAGATCATCTCAGTCTTCTGAGTCGAAAAGCAGCACAAAAAAAAAACCTGCACACAGCAGTTTGAAATATAATGAACCTTTCTACATTCCATTTAGTTTCACTTCTAAATCTTAGTTTCACCTTTCTCTATATATCTAACAATGAAATATACCTCCATAATAAACACAATTTTATGAAATTAAACTTATACTTTCACATTTTTTAATGTATTTCTTTTGTTTTAAGAGAAAACAAAAGTAACTTGGCTTTGTTTTTTTTTTTCTCAGCACCATTTTATGCAACAGAAATAAGCCATAAATAATACTATCAAACTACAAAAAATAATGTAGAACACACAATTACAACTTATTTTCCTCCTTTTACTCTCCATGCTAATCTTAATCAACAAATAATCAAGTTTTTGTTATGCTTTCTTTATATTTGCTTTAAAGAAAAATAAATCTTTAACATTGCAAAAGATTTGTATTCGCCTTGCATCACTTTTTACCCATAGAAATAAACATTCAAATCAAATTAAATATCACATTAATATAATCCTTTACCCTCAGATTTTTATTTTTTATTTTTTATTATTATTTACTTAACTAAACAATTCAAAATATTCTCGTTTCAAACGCAGTTACATTTTCTTTAGTTCCATTGTAACTGCTGTAGTATTAAACAAAAAAAAAATACATTTCATTAATTCACCAGAGTTTTCAGGAAAAAGAGTATCACAAAGTAAAAATACACTCCTGCAGGTTGTCTCACGTCTTCCAGAAACAAATAAAACTTTCATTTAGCGAGTTTAAAGAAGAAAATAAATGATTTTATCAACTCTTAATTTCAAAATATTTCTCAGTTCAAAACATCACGTCTGACCGTTTTGCTTCAGTATCACAAAATGGAGGTTTGAGAATCTCACCCTCTAGCGGTCATTATTATTCACAACATACAAATGCACATTTTAACTTTTTCACCACCCACCTGTAACCAAAATGAAATTTATGTGGGCTACAGGTGGGTCTCACTGAGAGAAGATGTAATCATATTGAGGCATTGCTTAGCACTGTGTCTATAGATGGGTGTAGCAAAGTGGGTAAGTGTGTGCAAGTGAATTTGTGCCTATAGATGGGTCACTGAGAGAAGATCAAATCACCTTGAGGCATTGCTTAGCACTGTCTATAGATGGGTGTAGCAAAGTGGGTAAGTGTGTGCAAGTGAATGCAGTGCAGTACTGCAGAAGAAACAGACAGACAACGATATCCAGGTGCAAGGGTGTTTTAATGATTTTGTTTTCCAAAGCCTGATGGCATAACAAACAGTAAACAATAATAATGAAAAGTAATACAGCAGCGTGTATTACTTTACTTATAATCTGTGGGTTTGACCCGCAACCAATAGTCCTGTTCTTTATACACCCACACATAACACAAAAAATACATACACGAGTCCTTTAGTGAGTGAATTAGTGCTCCCGGGAAAAATAATCCGCATTTTGGTGGTCTTTCCCCGCAAGGTGTACCATGTGGTACATAAAGGGCTGCAATGCCAGATACCACCGAGTTATTTGTGGATTGCTGTCCTTCATTGTGCTTAACCACTTGAGTGGGGCGTGGTCAGTGATGAGATCAAATGAATGTCCCAGCAGGTACTATCTTAAAGAGTGAGTAGCCCATTAAATGGCTGAACACTCCTTTTCGTCCATGGAGTAGTTGTGCTCCTGAGGGAGCATTTTTTTTAACTGATGTATAAGTTGGGGTCTTCTACTCCATCTACCGTTTGGGACAAGACTGCACCCAAACCGACACCCGACTAATCAGTGTAGAAGATGAATCTCTTAGTGATGTCTGGAGTAATGAGAGCACGGGGCCTGGCAGAGTCTCAATATCAAACACTCCCCCTGACATTCTACTGACCAGTTATTTAAGTTTGGTGCGCTCTTTCTGGTGAGGTCAACTAAGGGATTGACCACTGTGGCATACTCAGGGATGAAATATTTCGTAATAACCGGCTAATCCCAGTAGAGACCTCACCTGAACCTTGGTTTTGGTGATTGTTGCATCCACCAAGCCTGGAGCTTGGCGACAACAGGTTTCACCCTTCCATTCGCCTTTATAAATCCCAAATATTGAGTCTCTGTTTTGGCAAATGCACATTTTCTCAAGTTAGCTGTCAGCCGGGCTGCTTTTAGAGCCTGAAGAACGACCATGATCCTAGCTATATGTGCTAACCACATGGAGCTGTAAATAACCACATATGCTGCCCCGCATATTCCCGATGTGGAATTAAAACATGGTCCAGCAGTGTCCGAAAGGCAGTGGCCGCACCATGAAGCCCAAACTGCCATAAAGCCCCTTGGTGTTGAAAATACGGTTTTCTCTCTAGAATTGCAGGTTAAGGGGATCTGCCAGTATCCTTTCATCAGGTCCAGAGTGGAGATAAACCTAGCAGTTCCCAGTCTATCTAGAAGCTCGTCGACCTGAGGCATGAGGTTTGCATTGACGTTGGCAATAACGTTTACCTTATAGAAATCAATGCAGAAGTGGTTGGTGCCTTCCTTTTTTGGCCACTATCTCAATTGGACTGCACCACTCGCTCCTGGAAGGAGCATACCTCATACCTCTTTACAAATGCCACTTCAACGACTTTCTGGGATCCAGTAAGGTCGCCCCATGACACCTGGGGAAGAAATGGTATATTCAACAATGTTAGTTCTACCAGGCCCATCAGAAAAAACATAATTTAACTCCTCAATTAACTTATGCAGCTCACGACTGCTGATTAGGAAATAACTGTTCCCCCATCGAAATGTCTTTTGTGCTAGAGGTCTCTGGACCAGGGCCTAAATCATCCTCTACTTCGCCTGGAGCTATAAATAAGGCCTCCCTTGCCTGCCAGGACTTTAATAGATTTATATGATAAATGTCTCTTTCGTTACGGCAATCAGGCTGTCGCATTTTATAATTCACCTTTCCTATAAACCAAATCACTTCCCATGGACCCTGCCATTTAGCACATAGTTTCAATTCTGATGAAGGTGGCAGCATTACTTTGTCTCCTGGTCGAAATGTTTGAATTCGTGCATTTTGATTGTAATGCTGCTGTTGCCGGTGCTGAACCAATTAGAGATTGTCCTGTACCAAATGACTGACCAAATCTAGGTGATCTCTGAGTAGGGGCACATGCTGCAATACATTTTTGGATGAGCCTTTGTGCTCCTCCTACCCCTCTCTCAACAGATCAAGAATGCCGCGAGGCTGTTAGCCGTACAAGATCTAGAAGGGGGAGAACCCTGTCAAACTCTGTGGCACCTCTCTCACTGAAAAAAGGAGGTAGGGAAGAAGCGATGCCCAATGTTTTTGCTCTTGATTCACAAATCGTTGCAGCATATGCTTCAGGGTCTGATTGAAACTTTCCACCAAACCATCCATCTGTGGATGATAAACAGATGTCCTGATGGGACGTATTTTTTATATTTTATAAACTTGCTGTAATGTATTAGACAGAAAGCTAGTTCCGTGATTCAGGATTTCCTTTGGGATCCCAACTCTAGCCATAATCTGCACTAGTTCTTTGGCTATCGCAGGGGCACTAGTAGACCTCAACGGAACTGCTTCTGGGTATCGTATTGCGTAAGCTACCAACACTAATATATTCTTATACCCGGAATTGGAAGGTAGCAAAGGGCCGACTACTAGATGAGAGATCTGACTAGACTCAAATAATTGCTTTCTTGAAGGCTAAAATGAGAGAGGTGACTAGACACAAACCATTGACTGTATTTTAGAATCTAGAATCCTGCTCAAAGAACATGCTGCATGCTATGGACAACAATAGTATGTATACTATAAAGCATAGACTATTTTAAGGTTCCGATTTCATATTACTGTAATTACACTATGTAACACAATTTTTGTACAGTACAGTATAATCGTAAATCTTGAAAAACTACTCACTTCTAAATCTTTTGTAGTCATTTTTGTATTACTTTAGTATAAATACATGTTAATTTGGATTCATATGTTGTTTTTTTTCTGACTTTATGTGAACGAAAAGACACACATTTGCCCTTTTTCCCATTGGAAATAATGATATTTTGAAATATCACTGTCCTGGTCACACAAGCAAAGTTTGTGGGGAATAATAGCCATTTTCTGTACTTTTGAGGCATAAGCAATTAGGAAATAACACTTACTACCCAGGAACAAAAAAAAAAAAAAAAAATTGTTACACAGTGTTATTTTTTAGTTGTTAAAGCTTTAGGTGAACATAAAGCTAAAATTAGTTCTTATGTTTTGATAGTACTGCATCTCGGATTGGATCTGTAAAATTAAGGACCACACTTTAAAACACACACTAAAAAAAACACAAATAACCTGTTATAATTCACAGTAGGTGCTGCAAACAGTCTACTGCAGCAATCCCTAGTGGACAGAGGATAACACTGCAGTTGTTTCTGCTTTTTGCTTAGAAATCCCTTGAGGTACTCTTTCTTCAATGTGATAAGCCCTTTGGCAGGTTTTAGGCATAAAAAATGGATCAGTGATTTAATGTTAATAGATTATTTTTGAGTCAAGACTTTCTGTATCCAGAGGCGCTAATTCATAATCCAGCCCATGCAACATAAAACTCTAATTAGCTTCGATTCAGCATGGCTCACTTTGATAAACGCTGAGCAACCAGCCTGTACCTGTTTATTTTGAATATCTAATGCTGGTTGCTAATGTGCACTGTGTTAACTGCAGCTGAGCAAATGTTTCAAATGAGACCCATATTAAGATATGTATTTGTGGAGTGGGGGGGGGGGTGTGACACATTGAGTTTGAATTAGAAATGGTAAACTGTCCCTGAAAATGATGGATACATCTCTTACTTGCATTAAGCTTTCTGTGATATTTCAAACTGATTGCACTCCAAGTGGACATATCCAGTGCATGTTGTGTCTCTGTATGGTGACAGCGCTGTGCTGTGAATTCAGGACTATGCCTGCTGTCTGACAGGTTTGATTTCAGAGCTGTTGCTAGTTGTGTTCTACCTCAGCAATGCAATATTGGATTCCACTGTCTCTGTAATGAATGTTTTAGTAATTTTTAAGTGTGTATATATATATATATATATATATATATATATATATATATATATATATATATATATATATATGTGTGCCTAAATGAGATATTGTATCTGGAGAAATAATATTCAATAAGTACATCAATATTTAGTTTGTTGTGTGTAGTCAAACTTGCAGAGAGTTTATACAGCCTTGTAATGAAAATAATTCTGATTGCAATCAGTACATAGGTAAGTAGCATGCAAGGCTAATCAGAACCCTGCTGGTTTAACCTATAATCTGAACCATTTTATCATAATGAAATTGATTCTGTTGGAAGCTGTAGTAACTAAACACCCATATCATATTTCTGTGATGTGTTTGGAACATTTACAGGAGTATCTATGTTTTATTCATAGGGTTGTTCCTGATTTTAGATACAATGCAAGTATCAAACATAAAGCAAAGCCCCTGCCAAGTCTCTTCTGTGTGCGACAGATTAGGATCAGTATTCTGAGCAAATCAGATGCATATGCATTTTATATTTTAAGATGGATGAATGGGTCAATGGATAGATAGATAGATTTTATAGTATATAGTTAAATAAGAATAACTAAACAGTACAGCTCATTTTAATCTGATACACAGACATTTCAGATGGCTGTATCACGTCAGTATCAGGGTCTAATAGATATTACATGTACATTGTTTATATACATTTAAAATTGTAATAAAATAAGCACCAGAGTTGAATGTATACAGAATTCCAACTTTGAGTCCAGATACATACATTTATTTTAAGCAATTTCACAGCCAGACTCCAGCTACAGTTTCAGACGTTTCCTAATTCTGCAAAGTATAGTGTCAGAAAAAATGTGTAAAGCGATAATGTTTAATTATCTTATTTACATATTCATAGAGCCCCACATTCAACCTTTAAGAAGGCTTATATTAAATAGATATCAGACAAGCATTTGAGGAGTACAGTTTGAGCAGCTTTCGACTGTGACAAACTGTGTAGGTTAAGCCGTCTGCTACAGTTTGTGAGTAATGTTCCGCATTTGGTACTATGAGAACTAAGTAACCTTTGTGAACATTGGAAAGTGAATATATATATATATATATATATATATTATATAATATATATATATTATATATATATATATCTATGACACACACACACACACACACACACACACACACACACATACATACAATGCCAGTCAAAAGTTTGAGTACACCTGCTTGAAACCAGGTTTTTCATGATTATCTATGCTTTTAACTGTATAAACTTGTCTATAAACACTTAGTATTTCATTATATCATAGGTGTACTTATATAAGCTGATAATCATAAGTGAATTGCATTCATAAATTAAATTTTTAAATGAAAATGTAAATCTTGTCAATTTCAATGAAGTGGTCACCCAAAGCAAGGGTATTTCAGCCTGAAGCCCAAGTCAGTTAAAAGTCTGAAATGTGTATAACACGGTGTTAGAACACTGGCCTAATTATAAAAATGTCTTTGTTAGATGTTCTCTGAGTTAACTAGCATGTTACCTAATTAACCTTTTGTCACCAATTATTGTTAAAAGGTGAGGGTCTATGATTACTATAAATATAGGTAGCATAGGCACAAGTTTGTCATTCCTGAATGTAAGGGAGCAGAAAATGGCAAAATACGCTCAGTTAAGCAAAGAAAAAAGATGTAATTACTTTAAGAAATGGTCAATCTTTAAGACAAATCGCAAGAACTATGCAAGTGCCTGTAGTTGCTGTGGCCAAGACCATCAAACGATTTGAAGAAAGTGGCACTCATGAGGACCAAACAAGGTCAGGCAGGCCAAGGGTGACCTCAGAATCAGAGAACAAGTTCATTCGAGTCACAAGTCTGCGAAACCTGTAATTAACTGCCCCTGAAATATAAGCTCAGCTAAATGCTACTAGAAGTACAGATGTTTCAACATCAACTGTTCAGAGGAGATTGCGTGAAGCTGGCCTAACTGGAAGAATTGCTGCAAAGAAACCATTGTTAAGAGTGCAGAATAAGCGGAAGACACTTGCCTGGGCCAAAAAACACAGAAACTGGATGTTTGAGCAGTGGAAGCCGGTCTTATGGACCGATGAGTCAAAATTTGAAATATTTTTCCAACCGCCAAGTATTTGTAAGATGCAGAGAGGGTGAGCACATGGGTTCAAGCATGGAGGAGGCAGTGTCATGGTCTGGGGTTGCTTTGCTGGTGACAGAGTTGGTGATCTTTACCAAGTCCATGGCAATCTCAACCAGCATGGCTATCATAGCATACTTCAGAGGCATGCCATTCCATCAGGATTACGGCTAGTTGGGCAGTCCTTCATTCTTCAGCAAGATAATGACCCGAAACACACCTCAAAGTTGCGCAAGAACTATCTGGTAAAGAAGGAAAGTGAAGGACAACTCAATTAATGACCTGGCCTGCCCATTCTCCAGACCTCAATCCCATAGAACTCGTATGGGACGAACTAGACAGAAGAGTCAAAGCAAAGCTACCCACAAGTACCCTACATCTCTGGGAATTGCTGCAGTAGAGCTGGGAAGTCATGTCGGATGATTTCCTGCTGAAACTTGTTAACCGAATGCCTCATGTTTGTGAGGCTGTTATTAAGGCAAAGGGTGGCTATTTTGAGGAATCCAAGATATAGAGACAATTTTCTTGAACATTGCTTTGATGCTCCTTATGTTTTGTTTTGTATATTGTAACATGTGTTTTCATTTTCAAGAATTTACAGAAACGTATACGCTGTAAAACATTGTCAATTATGAAAAAACCCTAGTTGTCAGCAAGTGTACTCAAACTTTTGACTGGTACTGTGTGTGTGTGTATATATATGTATGTGTGTGTGTGTGTGTGTGTGTGTGTGTGTGTGTGTGTGTGTGTGTGTATATATCTATAACTATATGTATATATAACAGCAAGAATTGCTTACTACTGTTTGTCGTTCTTAACTATTTCCGATATATATATATATATATATATATATATATATATATATATATATATATATATATATATATATATACACACACAGTGCCTTGCAAAAGTATTTAGACCCCTGACCAATTCTCTCATATTACTGAATTACAAATGGTACATTGAAATTTTGTTCTGTTAATTTTTTTTTTTTTTTTTTTTTAAACACTTAAACTCAGAATCAATTATTGTAAGGTGACATTGGTTTTATGTTGGGAAATATTTTTAAGAAAAATACAAAACTGAAATATCTTGCTTGCATAAGTATTCAACCCCTGTGCTGTGGAAGCTCCCAGTTTGCACCGATGAAAGAAATTGCCCTAACGAGGACACAGTTACTTTACCATTGGCCTCCACCTTTGAACCATTAAAGTTGCTGTCACATTTTCTGGATAAAAACCCCACTGTTGAAGGATTATTGGTAAGGCTGTGAATCTGAAGGAAAATGAAGACCAAAGAGCATTCTACAGAAGTTAGAGATAAACTAATACAAATGCTTAGATTAGGGAAAGGGTACAAAATAATATCCAAGTGTTTGGATATCCCAGTGAGCACAGTTGGGTCAATAATCAGGAAGTGGAAGCTGCATCACACCATCCAGGCACTGCCAAGAAAAGGCCGTCCCTCAAAACTCAGTGCTACAACAAGAAGGAGACTTGTGAGAGAGGCCAACAATCATTTTGAAGGAGCTACAGAGTTCATTGGCTGGGAGTGGAGTAATGGTACACCAGTCAACCATATCAGGAGCTCTGCATAACACTGGCCTGTATGGGAGGGTGGCAAGAAAGAAGCCGTTACTCAAAAAGTACCATCTGAAAGCACATCTGGAGTTTGCCAGAAAGCATGAGAGTGACCCAGCTGCGACGTGAAAAGGTTTTGTGGTCAGAAGAGACCAAAATAGAGCTTTTTGGCCAAAACTCAAAGCGATGTGTGTGGCGCAAACCTAACACTGCCAATGCCTCAGGACACACCATCCCTACAGTGAAGTATGGTGGTGGCAGCATCATGCTGTGGGGATGCTTCTCATCAGCAGGGACTGGGCATCTTGTTACAATTGAAGGAAGAATGGATGGAGCAAAATACAGGAAAATACTGCAAGAGAATGTGCTTCAGTCCGCTAAAAAACTGAAGCTTGGGAGAAAATTTACCTTTCATCAGGACAGTGATCCCAAGCACAAGGCCAAAGCAACATTGGAGTGGCTCAGAACAAAAAGGTGAATGTCCTACAGTGGCCCAGTCAAAGTCCTGATCTCAATCCCATTGAGAATCTGTGGCACTATTTGAAAGTTGTGGTCCACAAATGTCGTCCAACCAATCTGAACAACCTGGAGCAAATCTGCCAAGAAGAATGGGCCAAAATCACTCTGACACTGTGTGCAACGCTGGTACATACTTACCCCAAAAGACTTAAAGCTGTTATTGCAGCGGAAGGTGGCTCTACCAAATATTAATGTGTGGGGGTTGAATACTTATGCAAGCAAGATATGTCTGTTTTTTATTTTTCTTAAAAATATTTCCCAACATAAAACCAATGTTACAATAATTGATTTTGAGATTAAGTGTTTAAAAAAAAAAATATCGAACAGAACGAAATTTCAATGTACCATTTGTAATTCAGTAATATGAGAGAATTGGTCAGGGGTCTAAATACTTTTGCAAGGCACTGTGTATATATATATATATATATATATATATATATATATATATATATATATATATATATATAAATATACCAGTCAAACACTTCACAGGTGCAAAACCAGTGAACACACACTCATATAAAACAAAGCGTTAGCACACTCATAAAGTGCCTATAGTAAGTATCTGCACACCCCCCCCCCCCCCGGACGATATCACAGTTGTTGAAATCTTAATGCATTTAAATGGGATTTTTTTTTGTGATTTACACAAACCTATTCAACACTTCAATGTGTGCGGTACGATTTCACAGTTTGTTGAAATCTTAATGCATTTAAATGGGATTTTTTTTCATTTGATTTACACAACCTATTCAACACTTTCAATGTGTGAAAAAACAAATCAATTAAAAATAAAAACCTGAAAAGTCTTCATTAGATAAGTATTCACCCCCTTTGCTATGACACTTCTAATAAGCTCAGGTGCAACCAGTTGCCTTCAGAATTCACACAATAAGTTAAATGGAGTGCATCTGTGTGAACTAAAAGTGATTCACATGACTTCAGATTAAATACATCTGTCTCTGTAAGGTCCCACAGCTGGGTAGTGCATTCAAAGCAAAGATACTACCATGAAGACCAAGGAGCTTTCAAAACAACTCTGGAATAAAGTTGTGGAAAGGAGGGGTATAAACAGATTTCAAAGGCATTCAATATCCTTTGGAGCACAGTCAAGTCGATCATTAAGAAGTGGAAGGTATACGGCACCACCCAGAATCTGCTTAGAGCAGGCCGTCCACCCAAACTGAGCAGCCGGGTAAGAAGGGCATTGGTCAGAGAAGCCACCAAGAGGCCAATGACAACTCTGAAAGACCTACAGCGTTCCATGGTTGAGATGGGATAAACTGTCCATGTGTCAGCAATAGCTCAGGTACTCCACAGATCCGGCCTTTATGGAAGAATGGCAAGAAGGAATCCAATTCTGAAAAAAGCTCATGTAAAATCCCGCTTGGACTTTACAAAAAGGCATGTGGGAGACCCTGAAAAGATGTGGCAAAAGAGTCTTTGGTCTAATGAAACAAAAATGGAACTACTTGGCCTAAATGTGAAGCATTATGTCTGGCGCAAACCCAACACAGCACATCACCAAGGTAACACCATCCCTATTGTGAAGCATGGTGATGGCAGCATTATGCTATGGGGATGCTTTTCATTGGCAGGGAAGCTTGTCAGGGTAGAGGGCAAAATGGATGGAGCTAAATACAGGTAAATCCTTAAAGAAAAACTGCTTCAGTTTGCAAAAGACCTAAGACTGGGACAATGACCCCAAGCACACAGCCAAAGCGACACTGGAGTGGCTTAAAAAAAAGAAAGTGAATGTCCTAGAGTGGCCCAGTCAAAGACCGGATTTGAATTTGTTGTCAATCTGTGGCAAGACTTGAAGATTGCTGTCAACCAACGATCGCCATTCAACTTGACAGAGCTTGAACAATTTTGCTAAGAAGAATGGACGAATATTGCATGATCCAGGTGTGCAAACTTGACAGAGACTTACCCCAAAAGACTCACAGCTGAATTTGCTGCCAAAGTATTGACTCAGAGGGGTGAATACTTATCTAACCAAGACATTTCAGTTTTTTTCGTTAACTCTTGTTTCACAATAAAAATTCTCACAATAAAAATTCTCTTGCCTCTTCAAAGTGTTGAGTAGGTTGTGTAAATGAAAGGAAAAAAAAAATCCCATTGAAGTGCATCAAGATTTCAGGTTGTAACACAACAAAGTGTGAAAATGCCCAACGGGGATGAGTACTTACTATAGGCACTGTATAAAACAAACCCTGAACACACACTCATGTAAAACAAACCCTGTTCTGGATTATAATAGATTGTGCAGGGTGGCTGGTCGGTGGTGTGATTGTCTGTGCTGCTTCAGGCCAATGCTTTGATTTCTGTTCTGGATTAATACTTCATGCTGGGAGTCTGGTTGCTGGTTATTGATGGCAATTGAACAAAAAGTGATGCATATAGGTCAATCTGGTAGCCTGGCGTTGATTGGATTGTAGTAAAGGTTTTTTTTTATTTTCCCCCTAGACCCCTGCCTCAGGAGGAGCCCCTCCCCCAATGAGACTCCCCCCTCCGTACAAAGAGCCAACTGTTCCTGCACTGCTGGGGCAGGATGGGGCCAGCAACGGGGATGAGCATGACTCTGAGTGGGGTGAGTTACTACCACTTTATCCATTGCTGTGAGAGGTCACTGCTGTGTAGCAGATATCAGCGGTTCTGTTCCATTACATATGTTAAATGTGGTAAAGTAGGGCATTCATCCAGAATTTTAAACGTAACATTTGAATGTGGAACTTATAAGAAGCAAAGGGTCCTATTCACAAAACTTTAAGATGCTTTTAAAACTGTTTTTGAGGGACTGTTTATATTTGGTTTCAAAAGTGAGAATAAATTACTAGTTAAAAATGAATTGAAAAATTGATTTTAATGTTTACAAATGCGCTAAAAGAGTAAGTAGTTGGGTTCCAAAAAATATAACATAAGTCCCCACGTGTTGCTACAACTGTTTAAATAACATACCTGTCATTTTTCTTTTCATTGTTAACATCGTGACGGCACTAAGCAGCCATCTTGGAAAGACCTTTGAGAGAGACTTTCATTTATAAGTGTAAAAACTTGTCAGGATGCAAGGTAAAGCTATACCCTAGTCCAGACTGTAGTGTAAAAACATATCAGAGTGTTAACAATGAGTAGAAAAATGACAGTTACATTATTTAAACAGTTGTAGCAACATATGGGGAGACGTGTAACGCTATATTTTTCAGAACCCCACTAACTGTTTAACACAATGTCATATTCACAAAACTTTAAGAGCTGTTTTAAGGAATATGTTAAGAACTGTTTAAAGTACATTTTGATTAAGTTTGCACTTTGCGAAACCTTTCACAGCTGTTTCAAAGAGGTGCATTTATTTAGTCGTTGAGGTTTTGTAACTAGGACCTTAAGGCAAGTAGACAAACGTATGTTGATAAAGACACCTTACAAAGTGATCTGAACAATCTATACAGCTTTTTTTGAAGCATGTTATATCTTGGAAATCACCATGGATTAAATGAACTACCTAACCACAGCTATCCTGGGATTACCACTCCAAATAAAAGGTCCATGCAAGCCAGGGAGATTCCCTGGTGATAGAAACTGCTCTAAAATGTCAATAGTGGTCTATGTTTAAAATGACAATGGAAGACTTAACAGTAAGTATTGTGCACCACACCACGGGGTGTATCGTATACGGTTGTGATGGTAGCATGTCACACTTGAACATTCTGCTGTATCCTTAGCACATGCTATTTAGAGTTTAGTTCTTAGAGTAAGTTTCTTCAAAATACTTTGTTTCTTTACCGTTTAATGTTGATTGCTATCATTCTCACTACACTTACTCAGAAATTGGAGCTATGATGCAAGAAGGCATATTTTACAGGAATATTTTTTTTTGACATGTACCTATGTATGAATAGACATTTTTTGTAATACAGTGGAACTTGTGATGCAGGATCATTCCATGACAAATCACCCAAACTCTGTGCTCAGGATTGTTCAAGACAAAAAAAATTTCTGGCCCTGTTTAGAAGCAATTTTCCGTAAGGCAACTAATTTAAAGACTAATTCAAAAAATGCTTTAATTAGTATGATCAAACACTTTCTCCAGAACCAGAGACTCAATTATAACATACAGTTATAACAAAAGTACAGTAGTTCACTGCAGCCCCATTTGTTATTGTTTTAGTAGTATATGTGGTATGACATTTGTTAAATTAAATAGCCTTTTAATTTTAAAACACAGTAAAACGTCACAGATGAATCGCTGTCAGAGTCGGTATCTCTTGCCTTCGAATGTTTCCTTGGTGGCGGGTGCTTATAGATTTATACTGTGACACCCATGTCATTGCGCTCCAAACAAGCTTTCCATGTAGTTTCCTGGTGGCAGCAGTTCGTTCTTCTTTCCAGTATACAGACTACAAAGCTGGCTAAATGAACATTGAGCTCCCCAATGCTGATGTCATGCAGGTCTCGTCTCTCCTACCTGTTGTAGGGATGTTTTCACAAAGTTTATATCAAAGGCAGTTTTCTTTGTGTTTTTGTTTTTTTGGTCTCTGATGAATGATTCTGTGGCTACTAGTGTGGGAAGTTTAAAACAGGCTGACATTTTCAGCCATTGGAATTTTTTTTTATAATAAAAACGACAGTCATCCATTTAAAAGACGTACAGAGGATACCGAGAAATACAGCTGTGAGAGTCATAAACAAGCAAGGTGTCATCACATTGCTTAATTATGACTTTTTGACGTAACATCTCTTATTTATGACTTTTTTTTTTCCTGTTAGGACTGTATGACTGAAAAATTTCAGTGTTTAAAATATGGATTTAAAGGTTTTTTTTTTTTAATATAATGTATTTTTGCTATTGTTGTAATTATTGTCATTAAGACTTTTTGTATAAAATATACAATAGTACATAGGTAGAGTGTTTGCTTACATAAAACTAGTAAAATGTTACAGGTAAACTACCTGAGTATTAGTGGGTGGAGTTGTACTGCATATATAAGCACAGTGGTTTGGAGGGAGGGGGTGGTGCTCAGTTTATCAGCTTGTCAGGAGTCATGACTTATGCAGTTTAAATATAGTAACTAATAGGATCATTTAGAGAGGTTCCATATTCCGAAGCCAGCATATGACAGAAAATAAGGGTGGCAACCTTTTGTTATATATACAAGAGAAATAAATCCTTTAGTGCCAGAGTATTTGCAAAGCTTCCCCAGCCACAGGGTCAGAGCCTCATATCTCAGCAGCCATTTGGAGGTCATGTGATTTTTTACGTTATAGCTGGTTCAGCATGTTTAGATACTGTCTTAATGTTTATAGGGCATGTGATTTTTGAAGTTATAGCTGGCACAGCATGTTTAGATATACACTTAATGTTTGGTACACAGCTGTGTTCTTTCATTTTCTTAAGTTCCATTATCAGTGTTGTGCATTAACAATTATCCCTGGCATTACTGCATAATTTTAACCTCTGGCCATGTCAATGATACAGACATACATGCTTTCACAAAGGGGCTGTATAGCTGGTACACAGTTGTATTCTATGATTCTCTCACGTGACCAGTAAACATAACAACCGTTTCAGTGTCACATTCTTTTAACCTCATTCTTTTAACCATTCTTTTGACGTATTATTGATGTAGACTGCTCCCTTTTAGATAGGGTATTTACAAGATGTGTTCTATGATTCTCCCAATAAAGTTCCATTACAGGTGGTGTCCTGTAGAAATGACCCTTTTCACTGCCCATTTTTTTTAACCTCAGGGCATCAATGATATGGATCTGGTTTCACATTTCTATATTACTTCATGTTTATAATTCATTCAATCTGATATGATTAATCTACCGGGTATGCTTTGTTCACAAAATCTTTTTAAATTCAGTGACAGGAGTCTGTCAGTCCAAAATCATTGGCATAGTACCAAATACAGTAAATTACCCTTTACAAATGTTATGATATATTGCTTTGAAGCAATCGGAGTCATTGAGAAAGACTTGCGTCAAAGAATTTGACTAAGTTTCTCTTTGTGTTACTACATATTCTACCATTGTGTTTTACAGTTATGGATGGAAAAGTTAGAATTTGGCTTTCCAGTGATTTGACTAATACCCTGCAATAACAAACACATGTAAAATGTACAAAATAGTTCCACTTTGCGCCATCTTGTTTATCAAACTCGTTCATATCTAATGAAGTGTTTAAAATTCATGATGCCACCTGCTGCCACAAGAGCCTTGATGTGTGAAGATGTGCAGTAAATCCACATGATTTCTGGCATTTAACCTGCAATGCTTTTGAGAAGGCTTTGTCATTTTACTGTCTCAGCTGATGAGCCAATGACAAGAAACACCTCAACATAAATATACTGTCTCCCCTAATGAGCCAATGACGAGAGAGACGCCTCACATAAATATACTGTCTCCTCTAATGAACCAATGACGAGAGAGACGCCTCACATAAATATACTGTCTCCTCTAATGAACCAATGACGAGAGAGACGCCTCACATAAATATACTGTCTCCTCTAATGAACCAATGACAAAGACACCTCAACATACTGTAAATGGTGGGGCTCCCGAGTGGCGCATCCGGTAAAGGTGCTCTGAGTGGAGTGCAGGATGTGCCCTATAGCCTGCAGATTGCCAGTTCGAGTCCAGGCTATTGCACTGCCGACCGTGGACAAGACAATTGTCTGAGTGTCTCCCGGACCAGTGACCCCTGTAGACTGGCTGGGTGTCTACGGATTTCCCTGTAAGCTGCCCAGAGCCGTGTTGTCCTCTGATGCTGTAGCTCTGAAGTGGTGGACCTGCAGACTGGAAAAAGCGGTTGGCTGACAGCACAAATCTCGGAGGACAGTGTGCGTTCATCTTTGTCGCTTCCAAGTCAGCGCGGGGCTGAGCCTAAAATAATATAGCTGGCTAATTCAAATTGGGAGAAAAATGGGGTAAAAATCAATTGGCGACTACTAAATAATAATAATTAAAAAAAATGTAAATGTACTGTTAAAGTTGTAAATGTTTAATCTACAAAATCGTCTCTTACACTGTCTTCTGAGCCTTTACCAGTGACCTGGTCGGTACCAGAGCCTGTACCAGTGACCCGGTTGGTACTGCAAGCTACTAAGATCCAGCAGCCCTAGGGATTTTGTGAGTCACTTGTATTTTTCTCATGGGGACGGAGACGATGTCTGACGCGTACGGGGCTCTTAAAGGAGCAGCTTTAATATATGTGCTTGTGTAATTCAGGCTGTTAGAGATATATCCCATTTGGTAATGGTTACATGATCTATTTCAGGGAACTAGGGTTATGATAATAACCTAACATTTTATTATTTGTGTCTTAGCAAAATAGTCTGTCATTAAATTATTTATTGTGCACCCTAACTGTGTCGTGATGCACATCATATCGTGACCAGCACATTGTAATACGCAGCATATCGTGACATTAGTGTATCGTTACATCCTTATTCATTTAAATCTTCGCTACTATGTTGTGATAACATGACATTTTGGTTTCTGGATGATGAAGACCAAGCACTTTGATATATTGTCTTCATGTTTGGTACACAATTCCAGGGTGGTTGTTTGCTTGTAATTATTTCTGTGTACATTTGGTTATTTGTATTAACCCCTCCCTCCCCTTGTACTATTGCACCTAAAAGTTAACTTGTGTAGTTTTGTGGACAAACGCTAGCATTTGTTTTTGCAACACAAATTCTTACTTGTTCCTGTTAATGCAATTCTTGTCTTTCCTGTTAAAAAATGTAAACAAATTGAAGTGAGTTGGGGTGGTGCTTCTTGATCAGTGCAGTTTTAAAAGAAAATCCTGCACATGATGTTTGGCCAGTAGATTTACAATGCTTTACAAACACGTTCAGAGCTGTCAGCCTGTCAGTAATCGCTAAGCCTCTGTGACCGGTACATGTAGGGACGGACGGGTGTAGGCATAAAGAATTTCAGTCCTGTCACAGATAACACAAGGACCAGGGGAGGAATGTGTAGGGAGCTGCACTCAACTGTGACATCATTACTGCTCTCAGATCAATTCCTGTGTGTTTTCAACTGAGCTGGTGTTTGCATTCTTAGAGAGAGGGGGAGGGGGGAGGCATCTAATAAACCCAATCTATTTTACCTTCTGCGTACAGCTTAAATTCACCACCCAGATCTGCCTTACCACTTTAGTTAGCATCCCTGCTTCACTCATGTGGTTTTCAGGCTGTGGTTCATTCTGATCAGGTACTTGAGACAGAGCTGGGCTTTGTGTCTGTACCTGTGTGTCTTTCTGTCTGTCAGTGATGATCTGAAGTGATGGTGCAAGGGGGGTTCCCAGGTAAGGGGAAAGCATTTTGCTTAGACCACATGTTTTTTATATGCTGAGTTTTCAATGCTACCATGGTAGTTTGCTGCAAAAAGAAACCTTAGCCAGTGTCTAACAGAATTTTTGTGAAGAAAATACTAAATTTATGTATAGTTGTGGAATAGCATAACATATAAACTCATGTATTTCCCTTATTTTAAATGCAAAATGCCATTTGTTTATTTATTTATTTTTTATATATAACATTCTTCAGCTCTCATACAAATGTAAATGCTGTAAAAGTACTGAAAATAAGAAAACAGAGAAATTTAACTTGTTCTACTCCTAAATAGCATATATCCTAGTATGTATATAAATGTGGCTGAACATTATGAATTTGTTGTGAACTGTAGTTCCCGAAAAGACTTGTATTACATTTTCTCTCAAACATCACTTTAAATTGTTAGATTACAGATAATGCAATGTGTGCATTTGAATAACTGGAATAGGGGTTCTAGTTCTATCCAGTGCAATGCAGATTTCCTCTTGCTGTGCAGTGCAATGTCTTTAGTGCCATTTGTTTTGCTGGGTTTCTTGCCTGTGGCTCTGCTGCACACACAGCAGTGTAAAGCCTCTAACAAGAGGCAGTGCACACTGAGATACTTAAAGCAGTTTAAAGGTGCAGAGTCCGATACTAATTAAACAATAGGTAGTTGTTCATTTACAACAAAAGATGAAAATATCATCAGTGATTCTGTCCTGCTGTGTGTTTATAACGATTTGTAACATCTTATTTCTGAAGTCTCATGTAGTCAGTCTCATTAGGAGGAGGATACCTACAGTATGTTCCTATAACTGTATGTAATATATAGCTTACCCTTATATTGATCAGATACAAAGACCTGCCATTATCAGATGGCTCACATTAACTATCCCAGTTTCACCTTGCATTACATATATATATATATATTATATATATATATATATATATATATATATATATATATATATATATAAAATTCAATTCAATCCACTGCTGGATGAAAGCCTCCCCAAGAGTCTTCCTTAGAAGCCTTTGTGCTGTGTCTCCCAATTTCATCTTGCCATCTTCCTGTAGGTCATCTTCTTGGTCGCTTTATATCTCTTGGGATCCAGTCTAGTATCTCCTCGGTCCAGCGGTGGTCTGCTCTTCTTGCTACATGTCCGGCCCATGCTGCCATTTCAGTTTTTTCGCTCTTCTAATAACATCACCTTCTTTTGTTTGCACTCTTATCCATTCCTTCCTTTCCTTGTCTCTTGTTGTTATTCCCAGCATGCATCTTTCCATACTCCATTGAGTCGTTTGTAATTTTTGAAACAGAGTTTAAAGTTCTTATATTGGGGGAACAGAATACCAGCATTGTTGTAGGTGATCTGGATGCACTGCGATATTTAGAAGAGAAATTCTCTTTCTACTGGTGAACGCTCTTCAGTTGATGTATTCTCCAGTCTGGATACAGTGTGATATTTAGAAGAGAAATTCTCCAGTTAATGTATTCCACAGCTGATTTATGATCCATGATGTTTTTTTAACAAACGATGTGTTTAAAAATCTCGGCAATACAGTATGCTTACGGGACACAGCAATATAATGTAATGTGTCTTTTATACACACTGTCACATGTTAAACTTTATAAACAGTTTATGGAAAAGGCTGTTCTGTCACACTTTAAACTTTGTAAACGTTTTATTGGACTTTGGGTTATTGAAAAGGGTAGTCATATTAAAAAACAAACAAACATGTAAACCATTAGAAGAATAGAAATCAAATATTGATTGAGCCTGGACTTGTGGTGTACTCTATCCTGAACACGCATCAGTGTCTGGCTGTCATCGATATGCAGCCGTCTTGCAGTTTAGGACTGAATTGCAGGTCAGTCGGTTCATGCAAATTCTGCTATGAATTTCTTAAGGCCCCATGTATTGTGTTGCATAACCTTGTGTGCAAAAAAGTAAAACATTTATCATATTATTTTTAAGAGCATTTCTATATACAGTTCTCCCCCTTTATTATGAGGCTGTTCTTTTGTGTACAGCATTATAATGAGAATGCACATGTTAACAGCATGGCATCGTGGGGCAGATGGGAGCAGTTCTATATTACAAAGCCACATTATAAATAAGGATCACTGTACATTATGCATATCTATATGTCTTGGCAGTTTGGCTCTTAGATGTGATATCTTTACATTTTAAGATGAATCCCAGCAGCTTGTGTATTTAATGAGAACATACACAGTGTCAATTAAGTCACAGGACACAGGGATACTCAAATTAATGTTGTTTCTTTCTTTCTACAGGTAATAATGGCTGACAGTGCAATACATTGTTTGGCAGCAGAGGCTCAACCATCTCTCTGCATGCACGACTTCACCTCATTGTCCTGTCACTTTATTCACACCCTGTACCTGTACATTTAATACATTACAGAAGAGGACACTAAAATAGGGGAGGCTTTCACTCAAGCATTTGTATTCTTCTGCCAAGCTGGGTATTTTAAATGTCTGGGGATTCGTGTGGGGCTTGGTGTGGGATTATGGTCGATACTGAGTTGGTGAAGGAGGTTTTTGCATAGTGAATGACATGGTGTTGGGAATAAAGCCTATGTGTCTGTTACAAACTTTCTAATAGTAATGTAAGCAGGTTTGTATTTGTTATTTGCTGCTCTCGTACGTCATTACTCACTTCTTGTAAAGGTTTACTGAAAGAGTGATCTTGTTTCAATACAGATTGTGCTGCATATATGAGTCAGCTTCTCTAAGTACATCTCCCAAGACGAGCCTGATACATGCTGTGGGTTCAGTCTTCCATTTCCACGTACAAATGAGCAGTAGATCTGTTTGGTTTTTGTCGAAGCTGCAGCAAAGGTTCTTGGATGACCCTGGTAAAGGTTCCATCTGCTGACTTGCTATATCTGAATACACATTGGTCCAGAGGATTCCCTGATTCGTATGCACAAATGTGTAACTGAATCCACAGCTTTGATAATGCACAGGGGTTCTGATTGGGTTTTTTATTTATTTATTATACACTTTTCAGGTTAAATATAAATTATTGTTATTTCCACACACGCATAAGCTTTACTATAAAAGGAGCAAGTTGTTTCAAATGACTCTAAGTAGTTGTAGCTAACATAATGATCCCATAAACCCTACCTGCTGTGCACTTCCATTAGCTATGTGGGGCTCGTGCAGTTTTGTAAGAAACACATTTGTTAGCAAACATGTATTATTTAGTCATTTTTAAACATTTTAGTGTTACTGTTGTAGGTTAAAGAAAGTTCTCAGTTGCTGTGCCTTATTCACAGGAAATCTGTTACACTTGCACTTCCTGGGTTATTTCACCCCAGCAGTGTGTTTTGGCTCAATGCATGTTACTGTCTGAAAGCATGTTAGTCTGTTGAAAGCATGTCATTCAGTACGAGAAGCAGCTGGTTGGTTCATGACCTCCAGGTTAAATGTGTCAGTGTAACACTAACTGAAAGCATGGCTTGCTTTGATATTTACAATAACAGGTGTTTCTTTCAAAACATGTGGGACTTGTGTAATGACTAGACAGCAGGTAGTATGTTTGGACTTGTATAATGACTGGACACACACATCAGGTAATATGTTTGTAATTCTCCTGTTAGCTGCAGTCACTTTAAGGTGTTTGGACTGTGTAAGAGTCCAGGAGTTCTGTTATAGGTGCCTGTCATCTACATATGTATTATAGGCTAGATCAGTGAGTATCTTTATAGTTCCAGTGCACCGCTGTGTTGATCCACAGTGGGAGATCACAAGATGGCACTGGCTCTTACTTCTCTAGGGAGATCACAAGATGGTGCTGGCTGTTCTCTAAGTAGATCACTAGATGGCGCTGGCTCTTCTGTAGGGAGATAAATAGATGGCACTGGCTCTTTAGGGAGATCACTAGATGGCGCTGGTTCTTCTCTAGAGAGATCACTACATGGCGCTGGCTCTTGTCTAGGGAGATCACTAGATGGCACTAGCTCTGCTCTAGAGAGATCAGTAGATGGCACTGGCTCTTCTCTAGAGAGATCACTACATGGCGCTGGCTCTTGTCTAGGGAGATCACTAGATGGCACTAGCTCTGCTCTAGAGAGATCAGTAGATGGCACTGGCTGTGCTCTAGAGAGATCAGTAGATGGCACTGGCTCTTTAGAGAGATCACTAGATGGCATTGGCTCTTACTTCTCTAGGGAGATCACTTGGTTAAACCCTAAAATCAGAACCTCTTTGTGTAATGACAAGTTATGCAATATATTATTTATTTATTACTATTGGTGGAGATTTTTTATTTTAGTTTAAAAAAAAAAAAAACACTTAAGTCCTATTTATTGTAATGTATTTTATGTGTTTATTTGTGGGCAAAACAAACCCCTTCTAAAGCTGGAGATACAAAACTGCCGCCTGCAGAAGCTATTCTTTGTCACATCTCTTCAGAGATTATATTTTATTCATTGTACTGTATTCTTTTTTAATGTTAACTGTAAAATAATAATAAAAAAAAACAAAAAAACAATTGTAATAGAATGGTGTAAGATTGCAATTTTATGGTGGCATAAAAGGAGAGCTGCAGATCAGGGCACGGACCAAGTGTATCTATCTGTACAGTATCTCACTGTGCACTGCTGTCTGTGAACAGATGTACAATGCCACACTTTAATAACGTTATTGAGAGCACTAGGTTCTGTGGATACGTGGAGGTGTGTGTCTACATTTGTCCATCTGCTTGTCACACTTACATTACTGCATATATCTGGAAAACCTTTTATTAAAGTGTGATGAAACGACAATCTGGAGTTGTAGTTGCTGCAAATAATTGTGAGCAATTTATTATGTGATTTGTGTGTTCGTAAACAAACCCTCAAACATTTGGTAATATTAATTATCATGCACTATATTTTTTGTAATATGTTATCGTTCACAGTATATTCGTATTACGAATACATATCATTTATGCTGATAAAGTGTATGTAATGCATCTAAACTAAATTTATACTGACTAATATTTTGACTGTAAATATTTAAAAGAGGTGCAGTTTAATTTGTTGCTACATCAACTTCTGGAGTCCCCATTGGAGATAGTGCTGTCAGTCATGTTACTGTAACCGGGATTTAGCTTCACAGACTTGGTTAAGGTCAGAAGCATTTACAAAAAATTAAAATAAGTCTTAAAAAATCTAATAGTTAAAGACATGATCCACAATAACCACAGGGCATAAGTGACCTAAATTACCCAAAGAGAATGATTAAACTGAAGAATATCCATTAACTAACTCTTCATGGTGGAGCCCGACTTGCATGCGTAACTTATCAGTTAGCAAAAAATAAACCATGCATGAAAAATTAAAATAACTCACTAAATACTTTATCATTTTTTTAGGTTCCAAAAAAAGGCACTCCTAGTACTGTCTGCCTGCAGGACATGATGTTTAAACAGACAGCCATTTTGAGTTATTTTAGTGCAAAAAATAAAAATAACACTAGACTAATTTGTCAAGAGTTGTCAAAAAATTCTCAAGAGTTGACACGGAGCATATGAAATGCCGTTCCGATGCATTTTTGAATGAGAAAACATACTTCTCAAAATCGACTTTAAACAAGGCTCTGCTAGCCGCTGTTACCTAATAGGGCCGTTATAATAACACATGTAAGAGAAATCAGGGTCTGTCAGAATCCCACTACGTCTTGTCCTGTGCATAGATGGCATCCCATGCACAGCACCTAGGGCATGGTTCTACAGTGAAACCCTTTTTGTTTAATAGTGGTTCATGAGCTTTGCTTCGTGGTCTTCTCTCTCAAACTGCTCACAATGACATCTCTTATAAGACACCCCGCACACTTCCCACAGGTACAAGATGCCCTCTAAAGGCTAACGCAACAACTTCAAACAGCGGCATAAATAGCAAGCAGCCCCCATACACAAAACCACCTCGGTATATGATAGCATTTCTAACCTCTTTAGTGGTCATTACCAGTAGATAATATGAACCTTTTATTTTGTGACCTCGCGTTCGGCTTGGGACGTCAGTGGTCAATTATCTAGCAGGTAATGACCGCAACATTGTTGCTGTCTGTAAATAGAAATCCTTCCCTTTTTGCATTTACAGTGCTTGAGTGATATATTGGTTTAAATCTAATGATTTCCCACATTATTGTTGTTTTCATCCTCTATTTCCTTTTTATTGGAGATGTCTAGCCTTTTAGCCAAGAGGGTTAGGGTTAGAGGGCAAGGTTAGAGGGTAGGGTTAGAGGGTAAGGTTAGTGGTAGGGTTATTCAAGAGGGTCGTTGTGTCTTTAAAAGCCTTCTTACGTAGTGTTATAAAGAGCCATGAGAAACCAGACTTCTTTAAAAAACATAGTGTTATAAAGAGCCATCAGAAACCAGCATTCTTTAAAATACGTAGGAGTAGATGTATTAAGATGGGCCAGTCGCAGCGCAAACATACCGCAGTTTGTATTTTTATTACGACAATTTGTAAAGTGCACATTTTGTCGTATGTACTAAGAAAAAATATGTTAATGAAGAGAGCCGCAATATACAAATTTAAATATTATTTGCGTCATCTTAGCGAGATCTCTAGCGAGAGTTGTGCGACATTTTTTCAAATAAAATAGCGGCAATTGAGTTGTAGAATGTGAGATGCATCGCAGGTTTATTTTAATAACACTGATGCGTTTTGTGTGTTTAAAACAGCTTTCCTGGTATGTGTCTAAAGCCTATATAGCTGACCAAAATAATGAGATACAATGTAAATACTTCTTTCTGTCTGTTTTTCTTTTTTTCTTTCTGTCTTTCTGTCTGTCTTTATTTCTGTGTCTTGATTTTTAAAAAATCTTTCTGAAAAATCCTACCTGTCACAAAATTCTACTCGATTTCATAGAGAGACTGGATTAGAAAACGCTACATATTTCTTGCAAAGTATCTGTAGATACTAAAGTACAACTTATTGAATGAGCTAACAATCTAATTTGACATGAGTATGCATTTTTCAGTGTATAGCTAAGGCAAAAAGTTTTGCATCACCTGCAATTTTATCATTCAGACATTATATACTGTACATCAACTTCTGGAGTCCCCATTGGAGATAGTGCTGTCAGTCATGTTACTGTAACCGGGATTTAGTGTAACCGGGATACTAATGTTTTAACTTAGGAAGAGTTCAGAAATCAATATTTGGTGGAATAACCCTGATTTTCAAGCACAGCTTTCATGCGTCTTGGCATGCTCTCCACCAGTCTTTCACATTGATGTTGGGTGACTTTATACCACTCCTGGCGCATAAATTCAAGCAGCTCGGCTTTGTCTGATGGCTTGTGACCATCCATCTTCCTCTTGATCACATTCCAGAGGTTTTCAATGGGGTTCAGGTCTGGAGATTGGGCTGGCCATGACAGGGTCTTGATCTGGTGGTTCTTCATCCACACCTTGATTGACCTGGCTGTGTGGCATGGAGCATTGTCCTGCTGGAAAAAACAATCCTCAGAGTTGGGGAACATTGTCAGAGCAGAAGGAAGCAAGTTTTCTTCCAGGACAACCTTGTACTTGGCTTGATTCATGCCAAAGCTGCCTGATTCCAGCCTTGCTGAAGCATCCAAAGATCATCACCGATCCGCCACCACATTTCACAGTGGGTGCGAGACACTGTGGCTTGTAGGCCTCTCCAGGTCTCCATCTAACCATTACCAGGTGTTGGACAAAACTGAAAACTGGACTCATCTGGGGGTGCTTCAGCAAGGCTGGAATTGGGCAGATTTTTCTTTGTGAAGCGCGCATGAAAGTTCCTGTCATGGCCAGCACAATCTCCAGACCTGAACCCCAATGAAAATCTCTGGAATGTGATCAAGAGGAAGATGGATGGTCACAAGCCATCAAACAAAGCCGAGCTGCTTGAATTTTTGTGCCAGGAGTGGCATAAAGTCACCCAACATCAATGTGAAAGACTGGTGGAGAGCATGCCAAGACGCATGAAAGCTGTGCTTGAAAATCAGGGTTATTCCACCAAATATTGATTTCTGAACTCTTCCTAAGTTAAAACATTAGTATTGTGTTGTTTAAAAATGAATCTGAACTTATTTTCTTCGCATTATTCGAGGTCTGACAACACTGCATCTTTTTTGTTATTTTGACCAGTTGTCATTTTCTGCAAATAAATGCTTTAAATGACAATATTTTTATTTGGAATTTGGGAGAAATGTTGTCAGTAGTTTATAGAATAAAGCAAAACTGTTCATTTTACCCAAACACATACCTATAAGTATTAAAACCAGAAAAACTGATAATTCTGCAGTGGTCTCTTAATTTTTTCCAGAGCTGTATATATATGTGAAAAAACGCTGTCTCAGGCGTCGTTCCAGAATATCCCATAAATGCTCGATTGGGTTCAGATCTGGTAACTGAGATAGCCATGACATATGGATAACATCAGTGTCATGCTCTTCAAACCACTGGGAGGCCACATGTGCTCTGTGGATGGGGGAATTGTCATCTTGGAGACACATCCCCCACCCCCCCCCACCCCCCTGACAGGAAAGAAATACTGCAACATGGGGTGAAGATGACTGTTAAGTAGCGATTAACAATGACCTTGCCTTCTAAGGGAGTGAGTGCACCCAAACCATGCCAGCAAAATGTGCCGCACAACATTACAGAACCACCAGAACCCTTCACTGTTGGAACCAAGCATTCAGGGCTGTAGGGTTCTTTGTGCCACACGTGCACTCATCCATTTGTCGAGAACATGGTGAAGGATGATTCTTCTGACCATATCACATTTCTCCACTGCTCTGTAGTCCATTGCCTGTACTCTTTGCACTACCGGACTCGCAAACGTGCATTGCCAGGTGTGATGAGCGGTTTGTGCACTGCAACCCGACTATGGTATCCTGCTCTGTGGAGTTCCTGATGGAGTGTTTTTGATGAAACTGGCTGCTCGCACCCCAGGTTGAAATTTGCAGTCAATTGATCTGCAGTTGCTTTCCTGTTTTGCTCTTGCACTGAATTAATGCACGGATATCACGATCCTGGAGTATGTGCTTCCGCTCACTGTTACCCTTTGCTGATGATGTCTTTCCCTCAGAGTTCCATGTCGACATCACCTTAGACACCGTTGCTCGTGAAACATCAGCTAGGTGAGTTGTCTTGGTCACTGAAGCTCCTTCCAAATACGCCTCAACAATCATCCCTCTTTCAAAGTCACTTGGGTCTCCTCTTGCAGCCATGCTAGCCGTAATTTTAGGCAACCAGGCCTGTCCAGCATTTTTATATATGACCCTAAGCAGGCTGGGATGTTATTTGCTTAATTAATGCATGAGCCACCCTGTGTGGAAGCCCGTGCTTTCAATATACTTGAATATATGTGTCCCTCATTTAATTTTTTTGTCCACTACCTGTGTGTGTGTGTGTGTATATATATATATATATATATATATATATATATATAATATATATATATAAAAAAAATAAAAAAACATCGTCTTCAGAGAGTACAATCTAAAGCTTAACATTTTTCAGAATTTTTCAAAAAGTCAAAAAAGTAATACCTAGTGACCTGTTGATGTTTCGTCCTACATGTAACATTATTCAGCAGTTTAATTAAAATAAGTTTCATAATACTAATATAAAAATAGTTAATATATATATTATTTATATAATAATAATAATAATAATAATAAATAATAATAATAATAATAATAATAATAGAGTTTTATTTATATAACGCCTTTCATAAAAATATGTCAAGTCCAGATTTAAAAGCCTCATTAGTCTCTCAGTCCTTCAAGCGTCCAGGCAGATTGTTCCAAAGGCAGGGGCCATCATGCAAAAAGCCCGGTCGCCCCTAGTGTGCAACCTTGTCTTCGGCACAAGTAGATTAGAGTCATTAGCAGACCGTCGGTTCCGCTGTGGCAAATAAAGGTTAAGCATGCCCCTGACATATGATGGGCCAAGGCCATGCAAAGCCTTAAATGTCAGCATCAAGATCTTGTAGTTTATTCTGAATTTTACTGGTAGCCAATATAATGATGCCATGATTGGCGCTATATGCTCATGCTTCCTAGATCTTGATAAAAAACCGTGCAGCACTATTTTGCACATACTGAAACCAGTGAATTGATTTTAAAGCAAGCAATGCATTACAATAGTCCAAACTTGATGACAAAGACAAGGTTTACCTAAGGCGGGAAATATTCCGTAAATGAAAAAAGGACACTTTGCAGATGTTCTAAATATGAGCATCAAAAGACTTCTGAGTGTAACTTCTGAGGTTGGACTAATCTCATGCCCATTAATAACTAACCGTAAATTGCCAGCTTTCCTGACATGATGTGAAGAACCCAATAAGATGACCTCTGTCTTGCTACTGTTTAACTGCAAGAAATTTTGCTGCACACATTTTTATATCAGTCCGACAGTTACTGAAGTATAGAAACAGCGAAAGAAACAACTGGTTTAGTCTGAAAATAGATTTGTGTATCATCAGCTTAGCAATGAAATTGAATGCCATACTGACTAATTATTTGACCCAGTGGGAGCAATGAAGCTAAATTAGTTCATTCTATAGGGTGATGCAACACTTTTGGCCAGAGCTGTAAATAGTAAACACACATACCTGTTGGGGGGTGTGAATATAAGTTATATAATTTACTTTGAAATCACTTGAGCTCCTCTATCTAGATGGAATCATATGAAAAACATGTAAAGTACAGCACTAGCTTTCTGCACACGGACACTGATCAATATAGGAAAATAATATCAAATTCAAATCATGTAGTGAGTTTGTAACTTCCATTATAGGGGAACAGCCTTGTTTCCAGCAGTTCAGCTGTTCAGGTGATGTTCTCGTTCTCCCCAAAGGGGAGTCATTATGCTCCTGCTGGGTTGATACCTGCTCACATCATCAGAGTAATCCAGAGGGTCAAGTCTTTCTGGAAGGATCATCTTCCAATATATCTTGATGTACAGCCCACACAAACACACCTGACCGAAGCATGTAATTTTCTCCACTTAAACAATGAACAGGCTACAATAAATCTGAATTTTATGTTTCCAACCAGTACATAGCCTGTCCTGTTCAGATGAGTTAACAATAAAATGTAATGAAATGTAAGTCCCCCAAAACGTAGGCTGTTTGTTTACTATTTATATTTGTGTCTAATGGGATTGTTGTCTTCTAGGTCTCATTAGTTCAAAAAGTTGCATTTTAGTAACTACAAATACATTGCAAGAAATGTGTAGTGTTTTCTAATCTAATTTCGTCTAATGTTTAATGTTGTCTTCCTGTGCCGTTTGTCATTCAAACTAAATATTTAAACATATGAGAAAAATAACCGGAGCTTGCTGACGCACCAGTGCCTTTCTTGTGTGCTGGAAAGGAACTATTTCAACCAAAAGTTAAATATCTTGAACTGTGACAAAAATTACATTTCTAGTGGTTACAGTTCTTTTTCAGGAAGGTATGTGCATATACAGCTATATCAAAATGTCACTTTTTTTTTTGTAATCAAAAAGCCTACACTGCCCCTACCTTAACCTCTCACTCTCATTCAGCACCTTTTTAGTAGCTGTAACATGATGGTGTAAACAGTGGGCGTATGCCGCTGATGTCTTAAGTAGATGATACAGCTCATTTGCATACCTATGGCAATTGTCTAGATACAATCTCTCGGTAACAATCAGTGACGGTAAATCACATCAAAAACCATAATTAACCAATAAAATAACCAGGCTGTAGTTGTATAAATGGTGTGTTCAGTCAGCACATGAGCCATAGTGTTATAAAGATCCATCAGAAACCAGCCTCCTCTAAGCAGCTTATTACAAATAAACAGGCAGAATCGTTTGCGCACTCTACTTTTTTTTTTCAATTTATTTTTAAGATTTTCAATAACAATTCATTTTAAGTTAGTATAGAAAAAAAAAAAAGTTACTACGCAACTGTGAAGCATTTCTTGTAAAGCTGTTATAAAATGCCATGGTGGTACAATTTATGCATACCAAGTAGTACATCAGCATAAGACTAGTCGTAAATGCATCACTTCAAGATGTGGTACAGCTATACATTTCAAAGCTGTATGTCGTAAATGCATCACTTCAAGATATAGTAGAGCAACACATTTAAAAGAGGGATCAATATCATGTAGGCAGGTTGGTCTCCCAATGATGCTCATAATACTGCATTCATCCATCACTGCAGGACAGCCCTTGATGGTTTCAAACTCATTTCTCGCCGGCTGTGACTAATAGATCACAATGGAAACTTGGCCTAATTACAAGCTGCCTTTACTAATACTAGAGTTATGACTAGCTTTACCAAGCCATTATTACTGAACATGGCATTTTCATTACAACATGACACTTTGAGTAGTGTTGTAAAGCTTTGATAAATTAATTATATCTCGAATTTATTAGCAAGTCTAGTTTGAGCAAACATATTTTAAAGAGTCGTTTGCTTAAAAAAGCACTTTTTCAAGAAGCTAGGTCACCCTGGGTTACAGTATCAACAGCCATTATGTATTTTGTCTCGCTCAATCCAGGTCAAAGTGTGTCACCCACATTGCGGGTATGTGATTCACACTACAAGATTGTGACCCGGTAGAGGCATGTCTAACTTGTCCTGGCTGTGATTTGCTTTGAGCTTGTCGGGAGAATCCAAAGTGTTGAACTGAACACCCTGCCTCATGCCATTCAAATCATGTGACAAGATGACCTTTCAACTCTGCTGTCCTCATCAACTCTACATGTAGACAGAGTTGAAATGTTTGTTAGTATTTTAAAACTTGTTTATGGCTGCCTTTTAGTTTATTTTTTAGTTTTTTCACCCAGAATGCTGAACAGTATTTGAGTTTCTATTTTATTTGCTTTTTAAAGTAAATATGTAGGTGTGGAAGTTTTGTTTCGTTTAATATTCCTATTTGATTTATTTCTTTAGGCTCACATATTCAATTTGAACATGAAAATTACTTTAAAGCATTTCTCCTCAGAAATTGTAAACAAATAACCCCATCAAAGATGGCTGTGTAATGTTTCTTAGTCTGACATCGTGGTTTCCTGACCCCTAGCAGAGCCACGAAACCCCTTGGCGATAAGATGGGCATGAACAAAATTCAGGTGCCATAGAGATTATTTACATATAGGCTAAACATCCTTTCAGTCATGTAAAGGCGTCTGCAACGCCTGTGTCTGAAATACCTGATATTTAAATACTTTGCACACAATTAAATCTGTACACACAAATAACTTGTTATATAGACTTGCACCTCTCTATTTAATGCGCTTTCATTTTTATGAAATACTTTTTTTTAGTTTTTAATTTAGATATTTACTGACCCCTTTTTATGAGACCAGTTTTTCTGTGACACAGTGCAGTAAAAGGCAAGCCCGCTTCTCAGTCATTTCTGCTGTCAGAGCGTCACTGAACAAAATGTAAATGTATTTGTTTAAAAGATGTAGTGTGGCACCACATGACCTTCAAGTCCTCAGACCTCGGTACATTTGCAAAGTTAAAGATTTGACTGACTAGTCCTCTCACTCTCTGTAAAACAATAAATAAATACAAAAATCTGTGTATACAATATAGTGTTTGTTTTTAATAATAATATATAATTTTAATATAATAATAATTTTAAGGTAGAACTACTGTATATTAAATCATATTTTAATATGTTAAACTTTCATTAAATGACAAATTAATGATGAAAATTGATGGCACCTCAATTCACAAATACACATTACTCATTCTGTTGACTTTTGTCCAGCCATAGTCTTTCAGGTGTTCATCTAGAATTATACAAACAAATAATTAGATAGTTCCTATATTTTTGTATTCCTAAATTATCATCTTTTTCTCTATACATGTACTAAACAAAAATTAATAAATACTTGATTTGTCACATGTGTTGTATGCTAGAGATTAAGTTCAGTATAAAATGACATCATCTTTTATAATTACTACTCAGGCAAGTTGCTACACGTTAACATTTAGTCAAGAAGATCCGGAAGGCCTTGTCCTCAAATGAATTATTTGCACATTCCAAGCAATTAAAAAAGTTCCAATACATGAACATAATATACAGGTTCAGCATTTTAAATCTAGGCCTTTTTAGAAGCAAAGTCGCTACAGAAACCCTACACGTGACTCAAAGGCTTGAAGCCCTGGAATTTGTCTATTTGCTCTTCACTGAACTCTCTCACAGGACACAGTGTCATCTTTGTATTGTAAGGACCATGATTATAGAAGCTCTCCTTACTTTTCACTCATTAAAGCTTTCCACAAACAAAAATGAATGACAGTAATGTGAGTGGCTTTCATACACCAAGCACTTGGTCTTTAAATAGCATCTGAACTACAGCTTGCATTATTGTAACCTGTAATCTGTGGCCATGAGTAGATAGTCATTTATTTAATTTAAACTGGATGTTTAACAGGCCTCTGACAGGTGCAATGTGAGCCTGCTCAAGTTTAATATTGTGCTGTGCTGTAGACTCTTGCTAATTTGATCCTATAACACACAGTTTGTTTTTATTTAAAAGTGTAAAACAAAGGTTAGACAATATTGGAGGAATATTGGACAGAATTATTAATAATATCAATAGAAGGCAAACATATTTATTACTGTAATATTCAAAATATTATGTGCACCCTTTTGCAGCATTGTGTTATATGCAAGGCACTTTGCAGCATTGTGTGATATACAGGCACTTTGAAGTATTATGTGATATACAGAAACTTTGCAGCATTGTGTTATATACAGGCACTTTGTAGCATTGTGTGATATACAGGCAATTTGCTGCATTGTGTTATATGCAAGGCACTTTGCAACATTGTGTGATATGCAAGGCACTTTGCAGCATTGTGTTATATGCAAGGCACTTTGCAGCATTGTGTTATATGTAAAGCACTTTTCAGCATTGTGTTATATACAGGCACTTTGCAGCATTGTGTGATATACGGGCACTTTGCAGCATTGTGTTATATATGGGCACTTTGCAGCATTGTGTGATATGCATGGCACTTTGCAGCATTGTGTTATATACATGCACTTTGTAGCATTGTGTGATATACAGGCATTTTGCAGCATTGTGTTATATATAGGCATTTTGCAGTGTTGTGTTATATACAGGCACTTTGCAGCATTGTGTTATGTGCAAGGCACTTTTCAGCATTGTGTTATATGCGGGCACTTTGCAGCATTGTGTTATATACGGGCAATTTGCAGCATTGTGTTATATGCAGGCACTTTGCAGCATTGTGTTATATACGGGCAATTTGCAGCATTGTGTTATATGCAAGGCACTTTGCAGCACTGTGTTATATACAGTCACTTTGCAGCATTGTGTTATATACAGGCACTTTGCAGCATTGTGTGATATACGGGCACTTTGCAGCATTGTGTTATATACGGGCAATTTGCAGCATTGTGTGACATACAAACACTTTGCAGCATTGTGTTATATATGGGAATTTTACAGCATTGTGTTATATACAGGCATTTTGCAGCATTGTGTGTTATATACAGGCACTTTGCAGCATTGTGTTATGTGCAAGGCACTTTTCAGCATTGTGTGATATACAGGCACTTTGCAACATTGTTTTATATGCAAGGCACTTTGCAGCATTGTGTTTTATATGGGCATTTTGCAGCATTGTGTTATATACAGGCACTTTGCAGCATTGTGTTATATACAGGCACGATGCAGCATTGTGTTATATACAGGCACGATGCAGCATTATGTGATATATGGGCACTTTGCAGCATTGTGTGACATACAAACACTTTGCAGCATTGTGTTATATAGGGGCATTTTGCAGCATTATGCTATATACAGACACTTTGCAGCATTGTGTTATATATGGGCATTTTACAGCATTGTGTTATATACAGGCATTTTGCAGCATTGTGTTATATACAGGCACTTTGCAGCATTGTGTGATATACAAGGCACTTTGCAGCATTGTGTGATATACAGGCACTTTGCAGCATTGTGTTATGTGCAAGGCACTTTTCAGCATTGTGTGATATACAGGCACTTTGCAGCATTGTGTTATATGCAAGGCACTTTGCAGCATTGTGTGTTATATGGGCACTTTGCAGCATTGTGTTATATACAGGCAATTTGCAGCATTGTGTGACATACAAACACTTTGCAGCATTGTGTTATATATGGGCATTTTGCAGCATTATGTTATATACAGGCATTTTGCAACATTGTGTTATATACAGGAACTTTGCAGTATTCTCTTATGTGCAAGGCACTTTTCAGCATTGCGTGATATACAGAAAATTTGCTGCATTGTGTTATATACAGGCACTTTGCAGCATTGTGTTATATGCAAGGCACTTTGCATCATTATGTTATATACAGGCACTTTGCAGCATTGTGTTATGTACAGGCACTTTGCAGCATTGTGTTATATGCAAGGCACTTTGCAGCATTGTGTTATATACAGGCACTTTGCAGCATTGTGTTATATGCAAGGCACTTTGCAGCATTGTGTTATATACAGGCACTTTGCAGCATTGTGTGATTTACGGGCACTTTGCAGCATTGTGTGATATACAGGCACTTTGCAGCATTGTGTTATATGCAAGGCACTTTGCAGCATTGTGTTATATACCGGCACGTTGCAGCATTGTGTTATGTGCAAGGCACTTTTCAGCTTTCTGTTATATGCAAGCACTTTGCAGCATTGTTATATGCAAGGCACTTTGCAGCATTGTGTGATATACAGGCACTTTGCAACATTGTGTTATATGCAAGGCACTTTGCAACATTGTATGATATACAGACACTTTGCAGCATTGTGTGATATACGGGCACTTTGCAGCATTATATTATATGCAAGGCACTTTGCAGCATTGTGTTATATACCGGCACGTTGCAGCATTGTGTTATGTGCAAGGCACTTTTCAGCATTGTGTGATATACAGGCACTTTGCAGCATTGTGTGATATACAGGCACTTTGCCGCATTGTGTGATATACAGGCACTTTTTAGCATTGTGTGATTTACGGGCACTTTGCAGCATTGTGTGATTTACGGGCACTTTGCAGCATTGTGTTATATGCAAGGCACTTTGCAGCATTGTGTTATATACAGGCACTTTGCAGCATTGTGTTATATACAGGCACTTTGCAGCATTGTGTGATTTACGGGCACTTTGCAGCATTGTGTGATATACAGGCACTTTGCAGCATTGTGTGATATACGGGCACTTTGCAGCATTGTGTTATATGCAAGGCACTTTGTAGCATTGTGTTATATACCGGCACGTTGCAGCATTGTGTTATGTGCAAGGCACTTTTCAGCATTGTGTTATATGCAAGGCACTTTGCAGCATTGTGTTATTTTTGCAGCATTGTGTGATATACAGGCACTTTGCAGCATTGTGTTATATACAGGCACTTTGCAGCATTGTGTTATATGCAAGGCACTTTGCAGCATTGTGTGATGATTTGCATTGTGTTATATACAGGCACTTTGCAGCATTGTGTTATATGCAAGGCACTTTGCAGCATTGTATGATATACAGGCACTTTGCAGCATTGTTTTATATGCAAGGCACTTTGCAGCACTGTGTGATATACAGGCACTTTGCAGCATTGTGTTATATGCAAGGCACTTTGCAGCATTGTATTATATACGGGCACTTTGCAGCATTGTGTTATATACAGGCATTTTGCAGCATTGTGTGTTATATACAGGCACTTTGCAGCATTGTGTTATGTGCAAGGCACTTTTCAGCATTGTGTGATATACAGGCACTTTGCAACATTGTTTTATATGCAAGGCACTTTGCAGCATTGTGTTTTATATGGGCATTTTGCAGCATTGTGTTATATACAGGCACTTTGCAGCATTGTGTTATATACAGGCACGATGCAGCATTGTGTTATATACAGGCACGATGCAGCATTATGTGATATATGGGCACTTTGCAGCATTGTGTGACATACAAACACTTTGCAGCATTGTGTTATATAGGGGCATTTTGCAGCATTATGCTATATACAGACACTTTGCAGCATTGTGTTATATATGGGCATTTTACAGCATTGTGTTATATACAGGCATTTTGCAGCATTGTGTTATATACAGGCACTTTGCAGCATTGTGTTATGTGCAAGACACTTTTCAGCATTGTGTGATATACAGGCACTTTGCAGCATTGTGTTATGTGCAAGGCACTTTTCAGCATTGTGTGATATACAGGCACTTTGCAGCATTGTGTTATATGCAAGGCACTTTGCAGCATTGTGTGTTATATGGGCACTTTGCAGCATTGTGTTATATACAGGCAATTTGCAGCATTGTGTGACATACAAACACTTTGCAGCATTGTGTTATATATGGGCATTTTGCAGCATTATGTTATATACAGGCATTTTGCAACATTGTGTTATATACAGGAACTTTGCAGTATTCTCTTATGTGCAAGGCACTTTTCAGCATTGCGTGATATACAGAAAATTTGCTGCATTGTGTTATATACAGGCACTTTGCAGCATTGTGTTATATACAGGCACTTTGCAGCATTGTGTTATATACAGGCACTTTGCAGCATTGTGTTATATACAGGCACTTTGCAGCATTGTGTTATATGCAAGGCACTTTGCAGCATTGTGTTATATACAGGCACTTTGCAGCATTGTGTTATATACAAGGCACTTTGCAGCATTGTGTGATATACAGGCACTTTGCAGCATTGTGTGATATACAGGCACTTTGCAGCATTGTGTGATATACAGGCACTTTGCAGCATTGTGTTATATGCAAGGCACTTTGCAGCATTGTGTTATATACCGGCACGTTGCAGCATTGTGTTATGTGCAAGGCACTTTTCAGCTTTCTGTTATATGCAAGCACTTTGCAGCATTGTTATATGCAAGGCACTTTGCAGCATTGTGTGATATACAGGCACTTTGCAACATTGTGTTATATGCAAGGCACTTTGCAGCATTGTGTGATATACAGGCACTTTGCAGCATTGTGTGATATACGGGCACTTTGCAGCATTATATTATATGCAAGGCACTTTGCAGCATTGTGTTATATACCGGCACGTTGCAGCATTGTGTTATGTGCAAGGCACTTTTCAGCTTTCTGTTATATGCAAGGCACTTTGCAGCATTGTGTGATATACAGGCACTTTGCAGCATTGTGTGATATACAGGCACTTTTCAGCATTGTGTGATTTACGGGCACTTTGCAGCATTATGTTATATGCAAGGCACTTTGCAGCATTGTGTTATATGCAAGGCACTTTGCAGCATTGTGTTATATACAGGCACTTTGCAGCATTGTGTGATTTACGGGCACTTTGCAGCATTGTGTGATATACGGGCACTTTGCAGCATTGTGTTATATGCAAGGCACTTTGTAGCATTGTGTTATATACCGGCACGTTGCAGCATTGTGTTATGTGCAAGGCACTTTTCAGCTTTCTGTTATTTGCAAGCACTTTGCAGCATTGTTATATGCAAGGCACTTTGCAGCATTGTGTGATATACAGGCACTTTGCAACATTGTGTTATATGCAAGGCACTTTGCAAAATTGTATGATATACAGACACTTTGCTGCATTGTGTGATATACGGGCACTTTGCAGCATTGTATTATATGCAAGGCACTTTGCAGCATTGAGTTATATACCGGCACGTTGCAGCATTGTGTTATGTGCAAGGCACTTTTCAGCTTTCTGTTATATGCAAGCACTCTGCAGCATTGTTATATGCAAGGCACTTTGCAGCATTGTGTGATATACAGGCACTTTGCAACATTGTGTTATATGCAAGGCACTTTGCAACATTGTATGATATACAGGCACTTTGCAGCATTGTGTTATATACTGGCACGTTGCAGCATTGTGATATACGGGCACTTTGCAGCATTGTGTTATATATGGGCACTTTGCAGCACTTTGTGATATACAGGCAGTTTGCAGCATTGTGTGATATACAGGCACTTTGCAGCATTGTGTTATATGTAAGGCACTTTGCAGCATTGTGTTATGTGCAAGGCACTTTGCAGCATTGTGTGATATAGAGGCACTTTGCAGCATTGTGTGATATACAGGCACTTTGCAGCATTGTGTTATATGCAAGGCACTTTGCAGCATTGTGTTATATACAGGCACTTTGCAGCATTGTGTTATGTGCAAGGCACTTTGCAGCATTGTATGTTATACAGGCACTTTGCAGCATTGTGTTATATGCAAGGCACTTTGCAGCATTGTGTGATATACAGGCACTTTGCAGCATTGTGTTATATGCAAGGCACTTTGCAGCATTGTATTATATACGGGCACTTTGCAGCATTGTGTTATATACAGGCACTTTGCAGCATTTTGTGATATACAGGCAATGTGCAGCATTGTGTGATATACAGGCACTTTGCAGCATTGTGTGATATACGGGCACTTTGCAGCATTGTGTTATATGCAAGGCACTTTGCAGCATTGTGTTATATACAGGCACATTGCAGCATTGTGTTATGTGCAAGGCACTTTTCAGCTTTCTGTTATATGCAAGCACTTTGCAGCATTGTTATATGCAAGGCACTTTGCAACATTGTGTTATATGCAAGGCACTTTGCAACATTGTATGATATACAGACACTTTGCAGCATTGTGTGATATACGGGCACTTTGCAGCATTATGTTATATGCAAGGCACTTTGCAACATTGTGTTATATACCGGCACTTTGCAGCATTGTGTTATGTGCAAGGCACTTTTCAGCTTTCTGTTATATGCAAGGCACTTTGCAGCATTGTGTGATATACAGGCACTTTGCCGCATTGTGTGATATACAGGCACTTTTTAGCATTGTGTGATTTACGGGCACTTTGCAGCATTGTGTGATTTACGGGCACTTTGCAGCATTGTGTTATATGCAAGGCACTTTGCAGCATTGTGTTATATACAGGCACTTTGCAGCATTGTGTTATATACAGGCACTTTGCAGCATTGTGTGATATACAGGCACTTTGCAGCATTGTGTGATATACAGGCACTTTGCAGCATTGTGTGATATACGGGCACTTTGCAGCATTGTGTTATATGCAAGGCACTTTGTAGCATTGTGTTATATACCGGCACGTTGCAGCATTGTGTTATGTGCAAGGCACTTTTCAGCTTTCTGTTATTTGCAAGCACTTTGCAGCATTGTTATATGCAAGGCACTTTGCAGCATTGTGTGATATACAGGCACTTTGCAACATTGTGTTATATGCAAGGCACTTTGCAACATTGTATGATATACAGGCACTTTGCAGCATTGTGTTATGTGCAAGGCACTTTGCAGCATTGTATGATATACAGGCACTTTGCAGCATTGTTTTATATGCAAGGCACTTTGCAGCACTGTGTGATATACAGGCACTTTGCAGCATTGTGTTATATGCAAGGCACTTTGCAGCATTGTATTATATACGGGCACTTTGCAGCATTGTGTTATATACAGGCACTTTGCAGCATTTTGTGATATACAGGCAATTTGCAGCATTGTGTGATATACAGGCACTTTGTAGAATTGTGTTATATACAGGCAGAAAAAGTAAATGATTTCAGACTTCATAATGCACAAATACAGAACATTGCAGGTTTATTGTAAACAGCCATTGCAAAATAAGATGATACAGTACCAGTAGTCTAACATTGGGAATCAGGGGTTCAGTATGTATGAAGAAAATAATTACTGTTGCAACGCTGTCATGCCCATTGAAACAAGTGGGGTTCGACTTGTACAGTAACAGGGCTTCATTTCTTTCAGATTTTAGTCTGGAAGTAAACACGGTCACTGAAATGTGTGATAGATGCGTTTTTACAAAACTGCAGGAACGTGTTTAAACAGTCCTGTATTATTATTTTTTTGCTAGTTCACGCCAAATGTGTGTGTCGAGTCTGAGCCACTCCAACTCCTCAAGGAGTTCATATGAGGTAATTGTGTACGGGTGCTCACTTGTAATCACTCTACAGTCAGTTTGCTGCATCTTATTGTTTTGTGTATAAAACTGCAGCAGTAACTCAGTGATTGCCAGCCTATGGCTCATCACACCGTCACTTTTTTAAGGCATTTCCACTTGCAAGAAGCTTGTCCATTGAATTGTAAATGAAGCTGCTGTCTCTTCTCTCTAGTGCAGTGATAAAAGCACCACTCGCTGCTTCTGTACTGCTCATATTAAAAGACCTGTCAGCGGTCCTGGACATGGGGAGCTGTGTCAGGCATGTACAGGCATAGGCTTTTCATTCAAATTAATACACACACTAAATCAAGCCACTTCTCAGGGACTGCTTTTAGGCTTTGAGTGTGTTATCTGTGCTTAATCTAATTTATTTGGAGAACAAACAGATTTAGTGGATATTTGGTGTACTGCATATTGCAGTTTTAGTTTTTGTATTCTTGTTGTTTAGAATTGCTTTGTATTTCATTTTCTCTTTTTAGCCATTGCATCCTGGTAACTGTGTTTAAAAGCACCCCAGTGGCCTCTGTAGAGCTCACACATTCTCACATAGTACAGCTGGTACTCCAGTGTGTAACCATTAGCCTGTCTACATGTCATGTTTCTTGCTCATGTATTTCTGTTGTGTTGCAGGGGAGGGGGATTAAAGTTGTTATACAGTATTACATTAATATCAAGTAGTATCATACAGAAGACAATGCTATTTGCAGTTTTCTATTTTTAATTGGTACAAAAGGTAGTATAGTACAGTTGCTGACTGAAAACAAATTGTGTAAATGAATTGTAATAAGTGCAATGCCTAGTACTGTGCTTCGTATTCTAAAGCAAATCAGGCATGTGTGTTATACAGTAGTCTCCACATATAGGAGTACCTCCTAAGAGAACACTTCGCCTAAGGGAACACCCTTATGGTGAAACAGATTTTTACCATTGTAAATGCTCTGGCTAAAGGAACAGGAACTTTGCTCAAAAGAACACCTTCTTGGTACCAGTAGCGATTTGTTCACAATGGATACAGTACTGTTTTGTAAAAAAAGACTTGTTGTCATGAAAGTGTCTTGAGGGACACTGATTGGTTTATTAAATCTTTCCAGAACTGTCGTCATGTCATTGAATTGTTTTGAATTCTGATTTCCACGAGTGCACCTCATCGTTACAAAATGGCATGTAAACAAATGGCAAAATGTGCTGCTGTTTCATTGCTACACAAAGTTGGAAGTTGTTCAAACTCTTGAAAAAAAAAATTTGAGATCAGAGGCAAGTCGCTGAGCAATTTCATGTTTCCTGTGCTGGTGAGTTGCTTCACCATTCTGTTAGATAATGTGCATGTATTGTATATTTCTGCTGCATTTTGTAACGTGTAGGGGTGCTGTGTTAATTTAGTTTGACAGTGTATTAATGTTAAGTTAACCCAAAGTAACGCCCATTATTTTTGCCTTTGACATTGTGATGGACAGAAAAACACCCACCAGCTAATTTCACAGTACAAAGCAATTTGACCGTGTTGTTTTGCTCTAGTCTTATTAACATTAATTTGTCTGTTACTTTGTTATAATTTATCAACACACGCTTGCCTATTGTTTTGCTTTTACTTATTCAGTTCATTTCATATGTTGATGCATGTGCATCATGACAAGGAATACATATGTATTCATTGATTCATATTGTGTCTGGTGGCTAACTCCATTTTAGAGAACACTTCTCTTGCTTCCCGAGGGGTGTTCTCTCAGCCGAAGACTACTGTATCAGTATTACTGGTAAAAGAGTGTGTGGTGTGCAGGGTGAGTCATATAGTCAGGGGAGCGCAGGTTTGAATCCTGGCTGTGCATAGTCACTGGGTTTCGCTATTTAGTGAGCAAGGGGGTTGGTGAAATGGACAACATTGTCATTTGTTTTTTTTCTATTTGTCCCAGTAGTTGTTGGAGGGGAGTGCATGTTCCTTTTTAGCCATTTACACTTCCTATTGATGCTAGTGTGCTGTGAGTGCAGATCTACACTCTCTAGTGTAGTTGTCATTGACATTGTGAGTGCAGATCTACACTGTGTAGTTGCTGCTAATAGGTTCCAGTGAGCACTTGACTGCATTTATAAAAATGCATTTACAGTAGTTTGCCATGTTTGTGAATATGCTTTCTTCTTTCGTACCTCTCTGGGCTTTACAATGTTTACCTATGCTTTATAACACTTTGCTATTTCTTGTTTTTCCTGTGATTGCCATTTCTAGGAAACACTACAGATAGCTCTAGAAATATTCAGCACTCCATTGTTTGTGGAGTTGTACAATATTCCTGATCTTTGTATGAACTGTACATGAACATGAAGATCCATTGGCATGAACTCCAGCTTTGGTTTGAGCTGCATTTAAATGCACTTATCCCATAAAATGCACCTATCAGGAGCTGAAATTGACCTGCTCAACTCATGGTGATGTCAATTTGTCCAGCTTGTTTGTTGTTTTAGTAACAGCAATTGATCATTAAAGGCACACTAGTCTGTCACAAATTTGCACCACTTACACAGAGCCGGTGGTCACCTTTAGTGTTGTTAACGGCAACGCTTTTCAGGTTTTCAGTGTACTAGAAAACCTGACAGCAAGTGTAAAATCCGGACTTTCCAGTCGAAAACTGGATAGTTGGCAACCCAAGTATATACTGGTTTTGGTGCATTCTGGGTGGATTCCCTGGTTCTGTAAAATTCTCTCAAAATCTAGCTGTGGCTTAGCCTTGTAGAGTACAGTCTCATTAAACAAGTCCTAAGTTAACTATATAAATGCTCAAGCTAGTCCATTAATCAGTATCTGATGAAAGCACTAGCCAAAATTTTGTTTAGCTGACTTTGTTCCTTTAAGTTTTTACCTAAAATTTGTGTCTTTATTCCTGAGCTGTAACAGAGCTTTGCTGAGCACCATACACAGCCTCATATTCTGGCAGCTGTAACAGAGCTTTGTTGAGTACCATACACAGCCTCATAATCTGGCGCTAGTAGTAGTCTATTAGTGGTGCAGCGGTGCTGATTTTCACAAACCAAAACCAAACTGAATCCATCATTTGCATAAAATTCCAAACCAAGAACGATTACATTTTTTCGTACAATGAAAAAGTGTTGGCAGGCTCAGCTCTTAAGATGGTAGCATATTTGGAAGCGCATCACACACTTTGCTGCATGTAAATTGTTCATATTAACATCCAGTAATAATTGGCTGGGGCTAGTTTTTCACTGACATAAATCTCGGTGACATTTTAAATTAGAAGTGTTTCCTCACCAGAAACTATTTTAAAATGCTGCCAAACATCTCAGTGACATTGAAGCCCACATGTTGTTTTAAATAATTGCAATTCTGTAAGCCATGAGCTGTAGTTCTACTCAGACGTGATTTGCACATGATTTGTCACTTACAACTGATGTAGCAGCAATGGGTGTACAGTACCAGGAAAATAATAAGAAATAAATTAAAAAAAAGTTTAACGTCTGTCGTATTGTATATTAAATTGGTTTGAATGATGCAATAACACTGTATTAAGCTTATTTATCACAATAAAAGGAAACACAATGTGTGTAATAATGGTATGCCCCGTTCCCTTAGCTGCACAAATGCAGTTCGGTTTTTCGGTTTTAAACTTTCATTCCAGTTTTACTGAAATAGGGTGTAAAAAACACCTGAAAGTTGATAAAAAAAAAAAAAAAAAAAAAACTGAGTGTGAATGACTTGCATCCCTAATGCTGATACAGCAATAAGAGCCAGAATCCCTGTGCTCACAGAGGAATGCATGGAAATGCTACGGCCTGGCTCCAGTGTCATTAGGGGGACTAGCCTCTTTACTGCAGCAAGTTCCCAGCTAGTACATTCCATTTTCTGTTTTATTTACACTAAATTAGAAAGACGATATACAAGTGTATGTGTGTGTGTGTGAGTGCCCTCAGTTTAATTTAATTTACTGTAGCACAGTGAAATATGTGTTGATGATTCAGTTAAAGATGTTGCTTAATGGTTTGATAAATTATCTATCTCCAGCGCTGGCAGCCACTTCAGCAGTTTGTGTCATAAAAAATATTATATGCAGTTATTTTGAGAGGGGGGGGGGGGTCGTGATTGTTTTTTTGTACAAGGTAAACCATAAAGTCTCAGGACTAGACTATGATCTTTAAAAAAATAAATATTGGAAAGAATGTGTGTGTGTGTGTGTGTGTGTATGTGTTTTATTGAATACTAGAACAAGATTTAGAAGGTTCAGTATGTTAAGATATTCAACTTCACAAAAAGATTTGTCCTGAATTAAAACCAGTCTTAATATAGTTGGTTTAAAAGTTGATAGTGACCCTGTGCTTTTCTACAGTATTTACATAGGTATCATGAAACCAGATTCACAAACATTTTTATTTAAATAAGAATCATGAAACAAACATTTCTAGGCTCTCAAAAGCATTCACTTTTGTGTTACAATATGGAATCAAAATGGCTTTAATTAGGAATTTTTGCCCCTGAACAACACAAAAAAAGTCCATAATGTAAAAGTGAAAAATAAAATCTACAAATTGTTATAAATTAATTACAAATATAAAACAGAAAATCATTGAGCATAAGTATTCAACCACTTTGCTATGACACACCTAAATAAGCTCTGATGCAACCAGTTGTCTTTAGAAGTCACATAATTAGTTGAATGGAGTCCACCTGTTTGCAATTAAGGTGTTTCACATGATTTCAGGTTAAATACACCAGTCTCTGGGAGGTCCCACAGTTGGTTAGTACATTTCCTAACAAAAACTACATCATGAAGATGAAGGAACATTCAAAGCAAATCCGGAATAAGGTTCTTCAAAAGCACCAATCAGGGGTAGGATATAAGAACCTTTCCAAGGCATTGGATATCTGTCTAGAACAGGCCATCCTCAAAAACTGAGTATCCGGGCAAGAATGGCACTAGTCAGGGAGGCCACCAAGAGGCCTATGGCAACTTTAAAGGAGTTACAGTCTTCCACGGCTGAGCTGGGAGACACTGTGCATACTGCAACAATAGCCCGGGTGCTTCACAAAACTGGCCTTTCTGGGAGAGTGGCAAAAAGGAAGCCATTGTTGAAAAAACTCACATCAGTTCTCAGCTAGAGTTTGTCAAAAGGCATGTGGGAGACTCTGATACCAAGTGGAAGAAGATTCTATGGTCTGATGAGACCAAAGTAGAGCTTTTTGGCCTCAACGCTAAGCGCTATGTTTGGCGCAAGCCTAACACCACACATCATCCTGAGAACACCATCCCTACCATGAAGCATGGTGGTGGCAGCATCATACTATGGGGATGCTTCTGTGCGTCAGGGCCTGGAAAGCTCATGAAGATAGAGGGCAAAATGGATGCAGCGAAGTACAGAGAAATCCTGGAGGAAAATATGTTGAAGTCTGCAAGAGACCTGGGACTTGGGAGAAGATTCATCTTCCATTAGGACAATGACCCCAAACATACAGATTTTATTTTTCACTTTGACATTATGGACTTTTTTTGTGTTGATCAGTGGCAAAAATTAACCTCAATCCAATTGTTCACTAAAGGTCCCCATCCAACTTTGCGGAACTTGAGCAATTTTGCAATGAAGAATGGGCAAAAAACTGCAGTGTCCAGATGTGCAAAGCTGGTAGAGACTTATCCAAATAGTCTCATGGCTGTAATTGCTGCCAAAGGTGCCTCTACCAAATATTGACTCAAGGGAGTGAATACTTGTGCAATCAATTATTTTCTGTGTTGTGTGTGTAATTAATTCTAGAACAATTTGTAGATTTTATTTTTCACTTTGACATCTGGACTTTTTTTGTGTAGATCAGTATATAATAATTAAATCCAATTTGATTCCATGTTGTAACACAATAAAATATGGGGGGGTGGGGGTGTGGGTGGTTGGGGGGGGGGGCAAAAAAGATAAAGAGAATATATAAAATATTGAAATAGAAAACAAGAAAGGCGTGGGATAAGGCCTAAAGGGACAGAAATGAAAAGAAAAAAGATAAAAACAGAACAAAAGTCCAAGGGGGGTGAAAATACTTACTAAGAGGCACTCTGTGTGTGTGTGTCTGTGCGTCTCTCTCTCTCTCTCTCCCTCGCTCTCTATCTCTCTCTCTCTCTCTCTCTCTCTCTCTCTCTCTCTTTATATATATAATATATATATATAGAGCAGAGGGGAGTACCAGTCAAAAGTTTGGTACACCTGTTTGAAACCAGGTTTTTCAAGATTATCTACGCTTTTAACTGTATGAACTTGTCTATAAACACTTTATATTTCATTATATGATACGTTTAGTTATATAAGCTGATAATCATAAGTAAATTGAATTAAAAAATTTAATTTTTAAATGAAAATGTAAATCTTGTCAATTTCAGTGAAATGATCACCCAAAGCAAGAGGATTTCAGTCTGAAGCCCGTCAGTTAAAAGTCTGAAATGTGTATAACACGGTGTTAGAACACTGGCCTAAGTATAAAAGTGTCTTTGTTAGATGCTCTCTGAGTTAACTAGCATTTACCTAATTAACCTTTTGTCACCAATTATTGTTAAAAGGTGAGGGTCCATGATTACTATAAATATAGGTAGCGTAGGCACAAGTTTGTCATTCCTGAATGTAAGGGAGCAGAAAATGGCAAAATACACTCAGTTAAGCAAAGAAAAAAGACAGTCTGTAATTACTTTAAGAAATGAAGGTCAATCTTTAAGACAAATCGCAAGAACTTTGCAAGTGTCTGTAATTGCTGTGGCCAAGACCATCAAACAATTTGAAGAAACTGGCACTCACGAGGGCCGAACAAGGTCAGGCAGGCCAAGAGTGACCTCAAAATCAGAGAAGTTCATTCGAGTCACAAGTCTGCGAAACCTGCAATTAACTGCCCCTGAAATGCAAGCTCAGCTAAATGCTACTAGAGGTACAGATGTTTCAACATCAACTGTTCAGAGGAGATTGCGTGAAGCTGGCCTGACTGGAAGAATTGCTACAAAGAAACCATTGTTAAAGTGCAGAATAAGAGGAAGAGACTTGCCTGGGCCAAAAAACACAGAAACTGGACGTTCGAGGAGTAGAAGTTGGTCTTATGGACTGTGAGGCGAGAGTGTATTAAATGGAATGTCCAGACAGTAATTTATGTGTACAGAAATAAAATAATTTATTTTTATTATCTATACACAACAAAATAATTAAATAACAAAAGAAAACAAAATGGTGTGAGGGAAGGAGTGCAGGGGTGAAATCCAAAACAAACCGTGATGACTCGTCTTTAATTGTCTTCATGGCGAACCATACATAAACAAAAAAAGACAAAAGAAATGTTAGTGTTTTTTTTTGTTTTAAAAATCCCGCTGCACCAAACCAGTCTCTCCCTCCACCCGTTACTCCTCCTATTTTACTTTCGGACCAACCCCGAACACAGTAGTACGTTCCCTTTAGTATGTAATGTCCCGCCTCTGTAGTCAGTGGAACACCAATCCCCAACTGACAAGTGTCCTTATCCTTCACTTGACTCCAGTGACTGGAATTTACATACTCGTACTTCCGCCCCTCACCAAGGTGCCGCCCCTCAAAAGATGACTTTTGCCATGGTCACGAGATCTTGGTAAGGGAAGTCCCGAGTTGGTTTGATGCCATCTACTGTCGGGAGGCTGAATCACAGACCGAAATCCCTTTGACTCATCACATGGACCGATGAGTCAAAATTTGAAATATTTGGGTTCAACTGCCGAGTATTTGTAAGACGCAGAGAAGGTGAGCACATGAGTTCTGCATGTGTGGTTCCCACTGTCAAGCATGGTCTGGGTTTGCTTTGCTGGTGACAGAGCTGGTGATCTTTACCAATGGTTAAGGGTTGGCAGTCCTTCATTCTTCATCAAGATAATGACCCAAAACACACCTCAAAGTTGTGCAAGAACTATCTGGCGAAGAAGGAAAGTGAAGGACAACTCAATCTAATGACCTGGCCTGCCCAGTCTCCAGACCTCAATCCCATGGGAAGTGCTGCAGAAGAGCTGGGAAGTCGGATGATTTCCTGCTGAAACTTGTTAACCGAATGCCTTGTGTTTGTGAGGCTGTTATTAAGGCAAAGGGTGACTATTTTGATTAATCCAAGATTTAGAGAAAATTTAAAATTTTCTTGAACTTTGCTTTGGTACTCTGTATGTTTTGTTTTGTATATTGTAACGTGTTTTCATTGTCAAGTATTACAGAAATGTATACGACGTAAAACATTGTCAATTATGAAAAAAACCTAGTTTCCAGTGTACTCAAACTTTTGACGGGTACTGTGTATACAATGCCTTGCAAAAGTATTCAGACCCCTGACCAATTCTCTCATATTACTGAATTACAAATGGTACACTGAAATTTCATTCTGTTCGATATTTTATTTTAAAACACTCAAACTCAAAATCAATTATTGTAAGGTGACATTGGTTTTATGTTGGGAAATATTTTTAAGAAAAATAAAAAACTATAAGTATATATATATGTATATAAATATCTTGCTTGCATAAGTATTGAACCCCCACACATTAATATTTGGTAGGGTCACCTTTCGCTGCAATTACAGCTTTAAGTGTTTTGGGGTAAGTATGTACCAGCTTTGCACACAGTGTCTGAGTGATTTTGGCCCATTCTTCTTGGCAGATTCGCTCCAGGTTGTTTAGGTTGGATGGATGACGCTTGTGGACCGCAGTTTTCAAATAGTGCCATAGATTCTCAATGGGATTGAGATCAGGACTTTGAATGGGCCACTGTAGGACATTCACCTTTTTGTTCTTGAGCCACTCCAATGTTGCTTTGGTCTTGTGCTTGGGATCATTGTCCTGATGAAAGGTAAATTTCCTCCCAAGCTTCAGTTTTTTAGGGGACTGAAGCAGATTCTCTTGCAGTATTTTCCTGTATTTTGCTCCATCCATTCTTCCTTCAGTTGTAACAAGATGCCCAGTCCCACCTGATGAGAAGCATCCCACAGCATGATGCTGCCACCACCATACTTCACTGTAGGGATGGCGTGCCTTGAGACATGGGCAGTGTTAGGTTTGCGCCGCACATAGTGCTTTGAGTTTTGGCCAGAAAGCTCTATCTTGGTCTCATCTGACCACAAAACCTTTTCCCACATCGCAGCTAGGTCACTCTCATGCATTGTCACCCTTCCATACAGGCCAGTGTTATGCAGAGCTCTTGATATGGTTGACTGGTGCACCATTACTCCACTCCCAGCCAATGAACTCTGTAGCTCCTTCAAAGTGATTGTTGGCCTCTCTGTGGTTTCTCTCACAAGTCTCCTTCTTGTATGAGCGCTGAGTTTTGAGGGACGGCCTTTTCTTGGCAGTGCCTGGGTGGTGTGATGCAGCTTCCACTTCCTGATTGTTGATCCAACTGTGCTCACTGGGATATCCAAACACTTGGATATTATTTTGTACCTTTTCCTTAATCTATGCATTTGTATTACTTTATCTCTAACATCTGTAGAATGCTCTTTGGTCTTCATTTTCCTTCAGATTTACAGCCTTACCAATGATCCTTCAACTGTGGGGTTTTTATCCAGAAAATGTGACAGCAACTTTAATGGTTCACAGGTGGAGGCCAATGGTAAGGTAACTGTGTCCTCGTTAGGGCAATTTCTTTCATCTGTGCAAACTGGGAGCTTCCACAGCACAGGGGTTGAATACTTATTCAAGCAAGATATTTTAGTTTGTTATTTTTCTTAAAAATATTTCCCAACATAAAACCAATGTCACCTTACAATAATTGATTCTGAGTTTCAGTGTTTAAAAATAAAATATCAAGCAGAATGAAATTTCATTAGAATTGGTCAGGGGTCTGAATGCTTTTGCAAGGCACATATATATATATATATATATATATATTGTGAAAGATTGTCACAACTCACTCGGTTCGTTGCCCCTTTAAGACCAGACCCAGGACACGGAAATGGGTTTTTAATAAACACAAATGAATACAAACAAAACAGAAACAAACACCTAGCTCTGTCTTGGAGCTCTAACTAACATTAACGGAAACCTAACTAAACATTCAGGACGGCTAAGCCATTTACCTGACACCAACACCAAAACACAAACTCTCACCGTCTTCACTCAGTACTTCACCTTCGATACGACTGGACACACACACACTCAGTCGGGCTCTTCACTCAGCAGCCCCGATGAGTCTGGCTGCCTCTCTTAAATACCCTGCACCTGGCTGTAATTTATAATTACCACCAGGTGCAGGGGATTAACTAAATCATTAAACAATTAAAACAATTACAAAAACCCTTATCCCAATCACCCACAGTGCATTCTCACATGTTTCCAGCAGGGAGGAATTTTACCCCCCCCCCCCCCCCCCCCCCCCCCCCCCCCTGCTATCGGCTAGGTATATATATATATATATATATATATATATATATTATATATATATACACACACACATACACACACACACAGAAAAAAATTATATATTACAAATACAAAACTGAAAGATCGTAGTTGGATAACTCTCCGCCCCCCCCCCCCCCCCCCCCCCGAGTTAATACTTGGTGGAAGCACCTTTGCCAGCAATTACAGCTGTGAGTCTGTTGGGATAGGTCTCTACCAATTTTGCACACCTAGGTTTGGCAATATTTGACCATTCTTCTTTACAAAACTGTTTAAGCTCTGTCAAGTTCCTTGGGGAAATTGATGGACAGCAATCTTCAAGTTATACCACATCTTTTCAGTTGGATTTAGGTCAGGGCTGTGACTGGGCCACTCAGGGACATTTTCCTTTTTGTTCCTTAGCCACTCCAGTGTAGCTTTGGCTGTGTGCTTTGGGTCGGTGTCATGCTGAAAGGTAAACTTTCATCCCAGTTTCAGCTTTCTTGCAAAGGGCAGCAGGTTTTCCTCAAGGACTTCTCTGTACTTTGCTCCATTCATTTTCCCTTCTATCCTAACAAGTGCCCCAGTTCCTTCCGATGAGAAACATCCCCATAACATGATGCTGCCACTACCATGCTTCACAGTAGGGATGGTGTTCTTCGGGTGATGCACTGTGTTGGGTGTACGCCAAACATTATGGACCACAAAACTTTTTGCCACATGGCTACAGAATCTCTTGAGTGTTTTTTTTTTGCGTACTTCAAACAGGATTCAAGGTAGGCTTTCTTGAGTAATGGCTTCGGTCTTGTCACCCTACCATACAGGACAGATTTGTGGCGTGCTTGGGATATTGTTGTCACTGCAGACTTTGACCAGTCTTGGCCATAAAAGCCTGTAGCTCTTGTAAAGTTGCCATTGGCCTTTTGGTAGCCTCTCTGATCAGTATACTTCTTGCTCGGTCATCCAGTTTAGAGAAAGGGCCTGATCTAGGCAGGGTCTTGGTGGTGCCATACACCTTCCACTTCTTAATAATCGCAGAAAAAAATATTTTTACAGAGCGTGGAAGATTTTTTAAATCACTGTAGCCCACAGAAATCAATGGGGAAGATGAAGAGCCGGTTTCAAAAACCAGACTGCGAATACTCAGTCAACCATTTGTTTCTTTCGTACCATGAGAAATTAAAAAGAAAATTTTGTTTTGGTCCTCCCTGTTGAAGAAGGTCCAGTCTAGGATTTGGACAACCTTTATTGTTATTTTTTATTCTTATTTTTTCCTCAATTGAAAGCGAGAAAAATGGCATATGAATTTTAAAAAATCTACAACATACTGATGGAATCTAAACTTAAGCGAGTAGGCACACTTGACCCATAACCTGCCTGGCAAGACACGTCAAGATTAAGTCTAATTATGAATGGCAGAGACTAGCCGCAAGCTTGCATCGTGTAGCCAGTACACATAAATTAAAACTTTGACAGGCAGAGGGTGATTACAGGTTGAAGATACAGAGAATGTCACCCATTTTGAGGCTACATGTTAGCCAATAGATGCCAATAGTATCTTCAATGCAGTAGACCTTGGAAATGTAAGCTTTTTAACTTTTACAAAATGATGTGCAGGCTTAGCCTCTGTAGCCTGTTATGATGAGCTGCCACTGGAAATACTGCCAATTATACATATTATTATTATTATTATTATTATTATTATTATTATTATTATTATTATTATTATTATTATTATTATCAGATTATTCTGCTTTTTATTGCAACTGTGGAACCATTCAGTAGAGTGAAAATTGTTAGGACATTGTATATTGGAATCAAGATGCTTTGATGTTTTCCTACTCCATGTAAACTTACAAAATAGTTTTTCGTACAATTAACACTTCAACTAAGAAGGCAGATAGGCCATGCCTGTCTGTCAGGTTAATATTGACTGCAAGGGGGGCATACTTTCAAACTTACTTTATCATTTTCTATATAAAAAATATTGCAAAGACTGTTCTTGCCTGAAACTGTGCACTGTGCTAGAGACAGGACACTGTAGGTAAAATAATTACGCCTTGTTACAGTCGGTGTCTGAAAAGTTAAAGGATTCCTAAAAGGAACATTCAACTGAACCAAACGAGCCTTGCTGCTTCATTTGTTTTATGTAGGGTCAAACAGGCTGAAGCTTCATTGCCATCCCTACAAATGACCAGAGACTGAGAGAGACAGAGACAGACAGAACAGAGAAAGAGAGGCAGAGAGAGAGACAGACAGAGAGAGAGAGACCGACCTGACTGCTGTTCCCCCAGTAGTTATAGGATGTGTATGTGCATCTTCAGCACTACAGCTGAACGCATTCACTGACTATAAGGATCCTTGCTGGTTGCAGGTCTCTGTGACGGCTCTCGAAGCAGGCTTTCAGTATTATAACTTATCACCTTATCAAGAAAGGCAAACCGGCTTAGCTAGGGAAAGAAAAAAAAAGACACGCAGTGGACATCGAATCAAACAAACATCAGCAGTTGCTGCAAAAACAGCATGGGCAATGTTGCCAGGTTAGTAAGCCTCATCGTTTTGTCAGTCATCACTGGTTTCATCTTTTCATCTTCCAGCATCTTCTTTCCTCTGGGTATAGCATTGCTTTCTTTTGTGTTTTAGAAATAAGGCTAAATAATTTTGCAATCAGATGAAACATGTTTGATGTAAGAAGTGTGCTGTATATTAATTAATACTGCCAAGACAATGTGTTCTGCTGTGGTACAGGTATATGCTGTATAAAATATTGTTCTTTGTTATAGTTCCTTGTTTTACATTATAGTACCAGAATGTATTGTAATTGGCATTTAGCCAAGTAGGAAGCAGTTTGTTACAGTAATGTAGGATTTCCCTATAAATAAGTACATTCATTAGATGCATGTGCATAGCATTAAGTTGATGGCAATAAGCAATGTTTTTTTTTATGATTGCAATGTTTGCCGCAGTTGATTGTGAGTTGTAGGCTAGAGTGGAAGCTAGCGTGTATTTCTTATGCACAGCATGAGATAAGACAAGTAATGTCAGATAGCATCATAAAGGAGAAGCAGGGACACAGTGTTAATCAAATCAGGATAGTGTTATCAGAAAGGTTGGTGTGCTATCTCCCACCCTCTCCTGTAGTTTACATGTCACAATGCAATTTGGCATATTAAACTTTTTTGCATTGCAGGGACTATAGGATCAAGTCTGGTTGCACTACAGTTTGTAAGGCAGCCTAGGGTTTCATAAAGATCACAGTGCAAGTTTAACTCCCTGTGGGTCACAGACTGTTTGCTAGGAAATAATGTTTGTCTGGGGACCTGGAAAATTCCTAGATTAACATGTTTATCTTGTACGATACCTGCTGTGTGCTTCTGTTGTGCATTTCATGCTTTAAAGTAATGGGAAATCAGAGCGGTTCATCATAATTGGTGGATGTTTCTGTGGGTGACTGGTTTTGAGACATTGTTATATTCACTTTTCCTTACTCTGGCAAGTACTATATATATACTTATATATATATATATATATATATATATATATATATAATATATATATACAGTCCTAACAGAAGGTCGTGATCCAGCACTAATAGGACACTCCCCAGTATTTCTGTGTATTTTTACAGACAAAATTACACCAGACTGTTAAGGACTGAACAGACTTCCTTTGAAAAGCAATTGAAATGATATTTGAAGTTACAGTGAAAACTACTTATTAGAATCACAAGCAACTGTCATAACAAAATACCTGTTTTGCGCAAACACTAGATAAATAGGACTCAAATGTGCAGTTTTGAAAGAAACACGTTATAGCACATGTGCATTTTCAATTTTAAACATGATAGCTGGTACTACTTTAGGTTAAAGGAAGTTCTCCTTTCTGTGCCTTAAACGTGGGTTTGCACTTGCACTTCCAGGGTCACCTCAGCTGTGTCTTCTGGGACAAAGGAAGTCACTCAATAGGAGAGGCATGTTACTGACGGAAAGCAAGTCAATCAATAGGAGACGGATGTTACTGATGGAAAGCAAGTCGCTCATGGAAATACAGCTTTACTTGTTCAAAACTGAAAGCATGGCAAGTGTAGCACCAGATATCATGTTTTAAAATACAAATACTGCTCTATTTCTGGACAACAGTCCTGGAATTATTTTGTTAGCTACAATCTTGAAAACCGTGTAGTTGGCATCCAATTACAGATACCAGATTGGATTGTGCACTGCAGATGGAAGCTGAGGTAGCCCCAGTTTGATATTGGACTGAGATTAGATTGAGTTTTGGAGACTGACAGCATGCAACATGGAATGGCACTAAAACCCTTTATCCTGGACTGTTCCCAAAGAACCAGTTTTGACAGACAGCTGCCCTTTTCAGAGAGCACAATCTAATCGTATTTGCCACTAAGGAATAACTCATTTTGTTCTGTTTCACCTTCACTATTCCTACTGAAAATGGAATGGCTGAATTAAGAATAGTTTAAATAAAAAGAATATCTAAACATAGGGTTATGATTTGAGAGGCTGTTGATGGCTCTGTGCCTCTACCGTAACAATAGTAGCTTTCAGCATAAACAGCTGCACTTCAAAGATAAGCTCCGTTGAATGAAATAGCATGTGTAGCTCTCCCACCAGGACAGACAGCAGGGGGAGCTGGAGAAAGGACTGCACCGCTAGGGGAGAGAAGAGAGACGAGTCATCCTCCTGTGCTATCAAAGCCTTCTCTGGAAAAGAATCTTTAGAGAAGTAAGATTTGATTGCAATAAAAAATATTTAGAAAACACGTCTCCTAAAGATGTATCTTTCTAAAGATGAAAGTTTTGTTTGTGAAGTCTATGTTTTATGGTGTGACACGACCATAAAACATTAAAATGGAAAGAGTATTAGAGTATTTTCTGTCCCCTTACATTTTTCTAAATCGATTTGAGCTTTTTATAGTTCTAATTTTGCTCCACATCCTTTTTCTGTGTCCCGATGATAAAATAAAACGTGGATGTGATCATTCCATACAGTCGGAATTAAAGGAGGGAGGACGTATACTGTAGTGAATGAGATAATTCTGTACAGTCTGAATTAGAGGGAGGTCGTATACTGTAGTGAATGTGATCATTCTGTACAGTCTAAATTCAAGGAGGGAAGTATACTGTAGAAGAATACTGTAGATTTTGTATATGTTGGCTACTAAAAAAGCATGTTAAATTGTTAATCTAATGTACAGTAGTTATTTCAAAGTCAGATTTAAACTTCAATGTGATTCCACCACATCTGTTCAACAGGGTCCTGTCGAGTGGGTGGTATACTGTAGTTTTTGAAGTACACCACCCACTCTATATATTGCGGTTGTTAGGGTGCAATATAAATCTGCTACATATCGAGGGCTGCGATATAGCGAGAGACCCATAGAAAAACAAATAGGCTAACAAATACTGTACAACCACTCCCTCATTTTATTGGGGGCGTCAGGGTCCAGTATAAATCCTCTACGCAACACGCTTTTTCTTGCCGGTTTAATTCGTACAGCGGAGGGTAGTTGCTTCTCATCAACTTCAGTCTCCAATTAATTTCATGAGTCGTCCTCTCCTTTCTCAAACGCACAAACTCGCTACATTGAAATAATCCATTCACAACAACAACATAGCAGGGTTGTTGCTAGGGAGCTGACGTCACTGCCTTGTGACCTTTGCTAGTGCATTGCTGCCACACGTGAACACCTCGTTGGCTAAAATAAAAACTGCTTTAGCAAGTAGATATTTAATTTGCTTTGTGTTATTGTGCAATATGTGTGTGTATGTGATAACAGTACGATATTAATGCTTTCTTTTTAATTGTTTTATGTATTGTTGTTTGTGATGTGCAATATGAAATAAAACAAACAGTAATTCTAAGGCCTATGTATATTGCATCTAAGGCATACGCAGTTAAACAGTAAGCATGAGGAGCCAACTCCCCGACCGCGATATATCCGAATCTGCAGTATAGCAAGGGCTGATATGACGAGGGGGTGGGTGTATAATTATTTCCCATAGGGCACCACTGTAATGAATTGGCATCTAAGCCCATTGAATTGAATACAAAGACAAAACTCTTGCCATTCAACTAAAGAGTAAGCTCCGCAATCGAGAGGTAAATGTCTTGTGCTGCTGTCAGTGTTATTAACTCAGCAGTCACTCGGGAGAGAGTCATTACAGTCCAAGACATGTGCTAACTGGGGTGTACTAAACCAGCCTTGAAACCAGTCAGCATACTGTCCAGTGACGTGTAGATCATAGCATACTGTCCAGTGACGTGTAGATCACAGCATACTGTCCAGTGACGTGTAGATCACAGCATACTGTCCAGTGACGTGTAGATCACAGCATACTGTCCAGTGACGTGTAGATCATAGCATACTGTCCACCGATGTGTAGATCACAGATTGAGCAGCCCCTGAATATACCTCACAGTGGCATCATCTAGTTCTAAAAGATAAATAAGGCTGTAGATTATTTTATAGATTAAACATTTAAACCGTCTGTGTAAATGGTGGATTAGTGTTTAAACCAACATGCACATTTTCAAATAAAAACTTAGACTTGATTTAATAATAAGTCATCTTTATATTGTACTTGTGTAATTATTTCTAATATTATGTCAAACTTTTTGACGTCAATGTAAGAGCCTCATGAAAGATGATTTTCAGTTAAAAATGTATTAAAAAAAAAAACTGCACTTTTAGTTTATCATTATCATCTTTACAGCTTTAATTTGAAATGTTATATAATAAATGTATTACCTTATGAAGCCACTGTGGAAATATCACACGTAACTCTTTCAGAGCTAAGGGAGTTTACAGAAATATATCCAGACATATTGTTTTACTGTGCTGCTGTTTTGCATTACTTTATACACTACAATTGCAGTCCCTGCCCCTGTGCATATTTTGTGTTTTGTGTTATTTTGTATTTGCTGTATTATTATTTAAATGCACAATTTTGTGTTTTTTAAAAACACATGGTTTCATTGTTAATATTGTGTGACAGCCTGGATGAGGTTAAAATGCCCCATCCAGATAAAATGGTGAGAATGCATGGTCAGCAGCAGCGATTATTGACAAACTGACTCGAGGGATAAACTAGGTAATTGACAGCCAGTTGACCCCTTGGCCACAATATAAAAGACCTGCAGCTTTGGCATGGTTTAATGTCTGTTTTGGTTGTCTATTTGTCTTAGCTACAGTGCTGCTTTGTTTATAGAAGTGTTTGTGTTTGTTCAACCATTTTGTATAAACCGTTTTGATTTATTCTTAAAACACGCAAGCAGTGCTTTCATTTACCCCAGTGCTGTCTGAGTGTCAGTTCTTTTCTGGGTCTGAAAGGAACCACAAGCCAGCTTGTCACACATGCATAAAATGAAAGATAACATGCAAAAACAAATTTCATATTTTAACAAATGTATTTGGCCAATCAACATATTTCATATGAAACTTGTAACCACATAATCATCAAGTGCTGAAAAATAAATTGGAAATTTGTGACAAAAAATATTAAAACTAAAGAGTACAGCAACAATCTCAAAATGGCAGTGATTCAACTAAATAAAAAAGGAGAAACTACCAGAAACAAATTGTAGAAAGACTGTGTTTATCAGAAAGCATTGTGGCTATTATTGACAAACACAGGAGAACATGAACTACTGCAGCTAGCTCCAGGTGTGGAAGACCAAGAAAGATTTCTGCAAAATCTGGAAGAACAGTCGTTTGAGTAGCCCGGCAAAATCCTCGGATTACTGCAAAAGATTTGACACAAGAATTGAGAGAAGATGGTTAAGAAATTTGAGTGAAAAATTCAACAATACCTTTACAGATGAATGTCCATGGGGGAAAACCAAGATGCAAATCGTTGTTAAAAACAATACACAAAAGAGAGTGATTGAATACTTGAAGAAGCCTGATGAACCAAATTTTATGGTCTGAGAAATCCAAAATATAATTTTTTTTCACCAAGAAAGCAACAGTGGGTTTGGAGAAAGAGAGGAGAAGAATTTCTCAGCTCAGGGGCAATCTTCATTGGGGCGAGAAATAGTTTGGGTCTATGAACCGCTGTTAAGAATTCCTTTTCTTAATACATTTTGTCCAGGTTGCAGCACATTATTCCTTTAATCCATTGTATTCAGGGATACCACTGTATAGGGTCAGTGACAGCAGAATTGCACACGAAAAAACCAACTGACATTTTGAAGCCTTAACTTGAAACAACATTGCACAATGCTACAGAAATATAACATATTAACATAATTAGGGCTGCTGATTTTAGGTTTGAATTTATAGACACTGATAAAACACAAACAAAACAAAAAGAACACCGGAGACTACGACTTATCATCCATCCTCTACAACAAGGATATAGTGGAGGTGCTCTTATCATCCATCCTCTACAACAAGGATATAGTGGAGGTGCTCTTATCATCCATCCTCTACAACAAGGATATAGTGGAGGTGCTCTTATCATCCATCCTCTACAACAAGGATATAGTGGAGGTGCTCTTATCATCCATCCTCTACAACAAGGATATAGTGGAGGTGCTCTTATCATCCGTCCTCTACAACAAGGATATAGTGGAGGTGCTCTTATCATCCATCCTCTACAACAAGGATATAGTGGAGGTGCTCTTATCATCCATCCTCTACAACAAGGATATAGTGGAGGTGCTCTTATCATCCATCCTCTACAACAAGGATATAGTGGAGGTGCTCTTATCATCCATCCTCTACAACAAGGATATAGTGGAGGTGATGTTATCATCCATCCTCTACAACAAGGATATAGTGGAGGTGCTCTTTTCTTTCCAGCAGACCCTGTATCAAACCCCAAGTCTCCCCTGGTGTGCCATGCAGTGTTCTGAAAAACTAAGTTCCCAGCCACGAAGTGGCTTTGTGTTCCCTCAGCTTTACTCACATTTGTACATGCATTTTGAAAACACAAAAAGCTGTTCCATATTCTGTAATCTGTCATTTTGTCATTTTAGACTTTACCATCATACTAACACCTAATTTGCTTATCTAATGAGAGCTAGGTCTTAAATTCCCCTTCATTTTTTCATTAAACTATTCATCTCCATTTCTTCTTCTATGCTATTCTGTACACACTGTTGTTTTTAGATAACAGCCAGTTTGGACCGTCAATTGAATTTAGTTGAAGATGTTGAATATAAATCCAGAATATAAACTTTGAGTAAGAATCATTGTGCCAATTAAACTTTAGTTGTGTTTAAGTTTTTATCTGGTGATCAAAAAAAAATGTTTTTTGACAACCTATATTCACGACAGAGATATGCCTGCGTTGCTCCTTTTTACATATGATCAATATAGCTTCCAGCATGAAAATCATGAAATTATTTCGGAGGCATAGTTACAAAGCATGCACTTTTTATTAAGACCAAAGAGCTGACTACACTGCAGAGGTGGCATACACTTCGTATAGACTGGGATGTTGACAGTGTGTGTTTATATAATTGTTTTTTAATTTGAGGTCCAGGGGCCAGGTTCGTTGTAATGAAGGGCATTATAGCGAGGGTGCACTGTACATGTCAACTTGCAAGACTACTGTAGAATCAGTTACTGGAGAATCGACAGTTCTCTGTTTCTGTTTTCTTTGACAAATCCACTATTGGAAAATGAAGCAATTAAAACGTTAATATAAGGATACATTCAGTTGTTGCTGCCATTGAGCAGAATCACAAGCTGGATTAACTGGATAACTTTTATGGATCTGTCCCAAACTAATATGTATTGAAATGGTCCCCTGTTGCAGTAATAAATGCACTTTCTCAGAAGTCACTCTGCTGGTTCTGCGTTCAGCTCATGCAGTTTTTCATGTGGTTGCTTCTTTGTTCTTTTGGGATTTACCAGCATTCTACAGCAATGCTCTGTCTGGTCAGTGGAAAAGTTTCAGAGATATACTGTATGGAAAATGAATTCCCTCAGAGTCCAGGTAACTGGAATAAGCAATAGCTTGGTAGAAAAAATATGTATGATGATACCTTTACTGTAGTGACAGTGACCCTGTCTCTATTATACTTTTATAAAACTGAGGCATGTATACTGTAGGGACCATGTCGCTATTATGCCGCACTCGGGTGAGCACCACCAATTGTGTTGACCCTCTTTAGTCCAAGTTACTGAATATATGTATAATAATTTCAGGATATATGGAGACTGCCTGTCTGTCCATTACAAATTTGTATATAAAGCCAAACACGCTTAATACCTCTGTTAATGGCACCCCCCTCTTTACTATCACCCCCACTTACTACCACCCCCGCTTATTAGCACCCCTCTCCCACTTACTATCACCCCCTGCTTACCAGAAATCCCCACTTACTATCACCCCCTGCTTACTAGCAGCCCCCGCTTACTATTACCCCCGCTTACCCTCACCCCCCCCGCTTACTACCACCCACTTACTATCACCCCCGCTTACTATCACCCCTGCTTACTAGCAGCCCCCGCTTACTATCACCCCTGCTTACTATCACCCCCTGCTTACTATCACCCCTGCTTACTAACACCCCTGCTTACTATCACCCCCGCTTACTATCACCCCCTGCTTATTATCACTCATCGCTTACTATCACCCCCCACTTACTAACACCCCCACTTACTATCACCCCCCCGCTTACTACCACCCCCTGCTTACTATCATCCCCGCTTACTAGAACCCCTGCTTACTATCACCCCCGTTTACTAGAAACTCTGCTTACTAGCACCCCCTCGCTTACTATCAACCCCCACTTACTATCACCCCCCCGCTTACTACCACCCCCTGCTTACTATCATCCCCGCTTACTAGAACCCCTGCTTACTTGCTCACCCCCCCCCCCTCGCTTACGATCAATGAATCACCCCCTGCTTACTAGAACCCTTTTTATGATAAAGTAATTGTAACATTACATTTTAAGCTATCTCATGACAAGTAAACATGTTAAGTTAAACCTGCTCATGCGACCACCTTTATTTAGCGACCACCTGGTCTGTGTGACCACTTTAAATTCCTCCCAATGATATCTATGCATTTACTTAACTGTATTAAATGACCACCTGTCTAACGCGACCAGCAACCACAGTTCTCTTACCCAGCAACGGACTCAAACCTGTATTAAGCACCCTTTCACAGGGCTATTGTTATAAGAAAAATATGGTTTTAAATGGTGCGCCCTAAATTCAAAGGAATACAGTAACCATTTTAGCTGTCTTTTGTCCATAGTCAATAAAACAACAGCACTCTCTTTTAAAGAAAGAGAGAAAATGTGGAGAAACAAAAGGTCCTCCCTAGAATTACATTTATTAAATTTGTAAAGACAGTGTCAGACAAACTGCTGAAAAATTTGGCACTAGAAAGATGCAGATACAGTATTTCAAATGGAAATAACTAGAGTTTGAAGTTTTAGGTTTTTATTTTTGTTCATGTGACCGTGTTTTGAGCCGATTCAATATTCTTAATTAAACTGTGAATTACTAAACAAAGTCGCTTCTTTTTACCTTGATGTCCTGATTGACTTGCTGATTTTGTTTCACCTTCTTCATTATTCAAACACAACAGCAAGCAATCACATGAATCACATTAATCACAATAATCATGTCCTCCGAGATGCTACTTTAACTTGCATTTCATTCTCGCATTTGCCTGGGAACTAGGCAGCTTCCAATGTGTCCATTTTGTGTTGTGTTGTTCTTTCCCTGCTAATTTAACAGAATGTTCTCATAATTAGGATGTATCAGCTTAAGACTTACAGGAAAACCGTTAAAAGGAAAATAAACATTGAAAAATTCAAGCCATACTTATAAGAGTATGAAAACAATGTGCGCAGTAATTGAAAAATATCTTGTGCTTATGCTGGCGTTGGTTTCAGGATGCAATGAATCAACACGTATCTGAAAGGCAGACGCAGGCATTGAACTTTGCAAAGGATTTAAAACATTGTGACACCGGAGACAGGCAAGCATTCATTACTTTCACAAAACAATTTGTTTTGTAAATGCTTTATCTAAATGAATGTTATTAAATTACATACTTCCTTTTGTTCATATTACATCTTCTGGCTTTTACAGTGTATGTAAGACATACATAATTACAGGAAAGCATGTCAGAGACAAATAGAAAATTCATAAGTTATGGGACCTCTTTTAAGAGACCACCTGTGTTAAGAGGCCGCTATTAGACTGTCCCTGGCATGGTCTCTTAATACATGTTTGACTATTTGAATACTATCTTAAGACATGCCTTCAGTTATGTATAAACAATATTTTACTGTAAATGATCTAGGGTGTTACACACAATACCTTCTATCTTACCATCAAAACTACATTCATATCCAAGGGCAATGAAAAGTTAAATTTAACATATGAATGTATATTTTACAGAAATAATCAAATTCTGGCTATACATATGATTGATTCATTAGACATATGATTTTGACAAATTTCAGCTTTGATACAGTTCAATGTTATCATTATAGCAGTACTATCGTACAAAAACAAAATGACAAATCTTGTTGAAAGTAAATACCTTCTTTTATTTAAAAAGTTACAAAAAAAGTTAATTGTATTAGATTGTAATAATTTGTTATAGGTTATTATCATTATATCATACTCAATTTAAACAGAATTAATCATACAATCAATTTATGCACCATGTGAAAGTCATACATTATTTTAGTTACCAGTCCTTATATGTGAAGAAAGTTGAAAGAGTCTCGCAGTGAAGAATTACTGTATATAGCTTTCTCCTCGTTGTTAAGTGTTTTGATCCAGAGATCTGAAGTGTAATCCTATCCATTCAGTGGGTTTTGTTGAAAAGCAAAGATGGCTTTTTCTTCAAGACTCCAAATCTCACGACGCAACAAAGCTACAAACTAAATAGTTTCCACTTCCTGTGTGCTTCTATGTGGTTTGTTCCCAGTGATGCAGTAAGAAAGCACCAACGCTAACAGAATAAAAATAATTTTGGATTTAAGTAACTTCTATATGCTTGTGTTTACTTCTTTGTATATGTAGCATACTTTTAGATTTGGTAGCAACAAAGTCTTTTTATTCATTGTTTGAATTAAGATCTTTTCTTCATGAAGTTGTTTTCTTGTTGTCCAGCAGCTATGTTTGTTTTCGTTCCTTGAAGTTAGAATGTTGAGCGTTGTTGTCTTGGCAGCGATTTAGTCCAATTGTACACACTTAGAGTGTTATAAGATTGTCAAAAAGAATATTAGTGTGATAATCCCAGGACTTAATGGTATGAGCTAGGGAAATTTCATTGTCTTTAACCGTCAGAGAAAGATGGGAAAGGAAGGGACTTCATTGAAGTTTATAAAACCCTAAATGGTATAGATGGTATTGTCACTATTTCAATTTTAGCACAAGTGTAACAAAACCTATACAATGACACTGGGGGTTAAGCACATTATTGTAGGTTTTATTTTTTGATGTAGCTCTAGTAGAATTTAAATTTCCTTTGTTTGTATTACTTTTGATTAATGTAATTATTCTGTGTGAGCTATCCTGCTTAATGGTTGTTATAGTGGATTTGACACCTCAGCATGACAATACAGAGCTATCATCACTCATCTTGTATTGCACATTACCACCAGATGAGTCTGTGTGCTTTCTGATGCAACATTGACCATTGACTCCTGCCATTTGCCAATGCTATTTAATTATGAGATAGATTTTCCGCAGTTACTGCAATCCATCATCATTGCAACGAAGTCGGTATTAATAGAGAGACTTGCAGGACATTTCCTCCAGTGTTCTCAGTTGACCAGGATAGTTTGAGCTGTTGAACAAAAGGCTACTGTAGGATGTCAATTGTGTATTTCTATATGTGGATTTGACTAGCATGGTGTGCATTTAGAGATATCTTAAAATGATGGTTTTAAAGATCTCTGTAAATCATTTTAAGATATCTTCAAAAAACTTTCTGTTCATTTAGAGATACCTCTAAATCATTTGAAGGTATCTTCAAATGAACAGGAAGCCATTTCGAGATATCTCGAAATGACTTCCTGTGAAAATGCTCTATGTGTTCATTGGACTTCCTGTCCATTTAAAGATATATTCAAATGATCAGGAAGTTATTTAGAGATATCGCTGAATGATTGACAGATATCTTTAAATGAACAGGAAGTTATTTAGAGATGTCTTTAAATGATTTAGAGACATATTTAAAACCCTCATTTTAAGATATCTCTAAATGACAGTTTGGCATGCCATGCTAGCACAATCCATATGGTTTCCATAGTATTTAAAGATATCTTAAAATGCAATTTGAGATATGTCTAAATGATCATTTGGCTTGCCATTGAAGGCAAGATACAGTATGCAAATCTGATTGGAGAAAAAATCCATTCAACTTTATTTGAAACATTTGTTTCTGAAATCCTAAAAATGTTCCACTTTGGTGACAGTAGTTTGGTTCCGAGGAAAGATTTGTGTTTCTTTACTGTGATCCTAATCCAGACCTTTCAATGGGATAGACAGGCTCCTTAGCAAATCACCAGCACTAACGAGTATTGGTTTGACACTTCTTGCACATTTAAAAAATGGATGGAGTGTCACTTTTCACTTCATACTGAAATACAAAAAATACTAAAATAAATCAAATCCTACATTCTTAATCAAACCACTGACCCCTTTCACGTCACAAACATACATAAACAGCAAATAAATTACAATGGTCTCTCACAAACAACAACAACAACAACAAACATATATAGAAATTGGAAGTGTTCACTGTGATGCTGCACCAGCTCCAGTGATTTTGCACCTCTGTGTTTTCCAGGGGGCCAGATTGAGATCTAACAAGGAAGTGATGGATGAGGCTCATTTAGCTTCTGCCCATTAGGGAGCCAGTATCTGTAACTCGTGCCGTCACAAAGGATACATAGCTGGAGTGAAGGTTAACACACTTGGACTGCAGCTGCATGTTACATTGTTCCAAAACACCATCACAGCACCTGATTTGACTAAAGCTCAGGACTACAGTAGTAAAGCACAAAGGTCACAAAGGTCAGGCTTGTTATCTAAAGTCGGATTTGCTTGGGACTGAGCCCTATTTGGACTGGACTAAAGCTTGTCGCTTCGACTGACGTCCTGAGTGTCACTAAAACAGAGGATCTTGGGTGTCTTCCACACATGGACATTTCGTTAACCAGGTTTCTGTCTGTTCAGTCAATGACGTGGTAAAAGAGAGAGAGTGCTTTTATGGAAGTGTGTGAGCTGTTCAATGTGAACCTGGATGTATATTGGCAATTAAATTCCCTCACGTCTGTTCGGTTTAGGCAGCAGGTTTTCATCTAACAAGCGTCAAGCCATGGCAGTCCTACCTCCCCAAACTGCTGATGAGATGTTGGTTCAAATGTAGTAAACTTCCCCTTTGATACTGACATGCCCTGTTCGGATTGATTTAAATCACCACAGGATAAGTGAGTTAGGAATTCATAATCAGAAGGTCCTAATGAAGATTTCTCACAGAGAAACCGGCATGCCTTCTTACTGGATTAAAGGATTCTGTAAGATAGGAATTTTGCCTTCAAGTGATGGCCAAAATAAAATATTTGCTCTGGAAGTTGTTTCACCATTAACGGAACTACCATAGTAGGTGTATTTGTGTAGAGGAGCTTGACCGTTTTTTAATCCATTTTTCCAGTCCTATGCAGGACAACATCAATTTTGCTTATTTTGAGGCCATTTCTTAATGTGAACATATCTTTTATTGATCACATCAATAAAATATGGATGCAAAGTAAGAATACATGACCTTAATATGAGGCAATAAAAATGTGATTGTCACTTGTCCTTTTTCTGTGGGTTGTCTGTGACGAGGAAGTTGTCTCATGTGTTCAGATTTACTGCGAATCAGGATTTACTGTTACAGTATGAATCTGTGGATTTACCTCAAGCTGGGCAAGTAGTGAAGGAAATCTAGTAATTGCTGTCAAAAGAGCAAGGAGTGGGGTTAACAGTATTTTACAGGTGATACTATGCAGACCTAACTACAGCAGCATTTTAAGCCACGGTTTGCAATCTTGTGAGTTACGGACTGAAAGGCTGTCATAGGACAGTGAGAGCCTTGTGCAGTTTTTGTTAGGGCCTACCAATAATAGCTGAGTTTCGTTTGCATTTTGAAAGAAGTATTTAGACATCCTGGACATCATCTATATGGTGTACTGTAAAGCCTATCTGTGTGCCTGTGGGTTTGAAAAGGTAAGCTAGCTTTATTCAAGGGAGTTTAGGACTTGAAACATGCACAGAATATGCTATCAAACAGAAACACGTTTCTGAAAGCTGTTTGTACTGGGAATGCCTTTGGAGGATCGTTGCTGAAAGTCTCAGATTGCAGCAGCCGGCACACAATCTGTCAGGGTGTAAATATCAATAGACAACAGAATAGGGAATATTTTTCTTTGTTCATTTTTAACCATTTGTGTTTCTGCTTTACCACAATAAAAATTTGATATTGTGTTCTATTATAATCCTTATTATAAAAGTGTTTTACAAGTGTTTCACACAATCTGTTAGGGTGTAAATATCTTGAGACGACAGAGCTGGAGGAGTGTCTTCCTCGTTTTACCTTTTCATTACCAAGCAAATAGAATGTTTGCTGGCCTGCTTTGCCGCAGCATAAATGCGAGTTACGCTCTATTAAAATGCTATGTAAAGTGTTTTAAGCTTCTGTTGGTCCAAGCAAGTTGGGGAATTTTCATGGCTAACAGTAGCGTCCGGTTAGTTTTACCTTGCTTTATTTTCTAAAGGTGATGAAGTTTTTTACTGCAGATTTGAGTAATAATTAGAGGTTTAATGTTTATACAATGTAATGTACTTCCCAGTCACAATTGGCAATAACCTACACAATCTGATTGTTTGTGGGATGGTACGTTGCAAAGTTACTTTTCAAATCCATTCAAAGCCTTTCACAAGTTATATGAAAAAAATTAATACAACTTAATTTTTGAGGAAGCTCACAATTGCATAGAATAGCTTCATGAATATGAAATGTTTTAAAACAGACTTAAATCTTGTGGGTTACAACTTTTATGGAGTTTTACATTGTCTTGCTGTTTGTATCCACATATCCTGGGTCTCTCTCAAGTGTATTCACACAGAGGCAATGTGATGTTGGGCTCCGAAATTAATACAGTCCAGTGAAACGGCTGTGGAAGTGATTGGCAGCGCATACATGGATATAAATAGCAGAACAATCCGCATTGTGTTAAAAAAGAAACAGTTTTAATAGACTTATTTATTTTGGGAAATGTAATTTCTAGAACACTAAAGGATAATGGTCTATATTTCAAGATGGGAATTTTACCTATTGACACATTATTATTTTTGCATGTGTATCGAAACCTATGTAGAACCACTTGTGCAATTTTGGTAATTTTAAAATCATTTTTCCCTGTTTGCATCCGTTCATTTTTATGTGAGCCCCATCTTCAAAGAGCACGTGTTCAGCAATGTTATTTCGCAGCGTGGGATGTTCCTGTGTACAGATGGCACTCATGTTAAAAAATTGATGAAAAGTGTTACAAATTACATTAAAATTTGCTAAATTGATGGAGGGTTTGAAAAGGGAAGCTAGCTTGTCTTTATTCACAGAATATGCTATTAAACAGAAGCACATTTCTGAAAGCTGTTTGTACTGGGAATGTCTTTGGAGGATCGTTGTTGAAAGTGTCAGATTGCAGCAGCCGGCACACAATCTGTCAGGGTGTAAATGTCATGAGACAACAGAATAGGGAATATTTTTCTTTGTTCATTTTTAACCGTTTGTGTTCCTGCTTTACCACGATAAAGTGAGATATTGTGTGCTATTATAATCCTTATTATAAAAGTGTTTTACAAGCGTCAACATAATATAATGTACAGAATAGAATATAATTAGGGCTTCTGATTTTCGGTTTTAACCGATAAAAACCGATGAAACACGACCAATACAAAAAAAAAGAACTTTACGCCCACCCCAACTACTGAGTGGCAGCAAATTGTAAGATTGTAACACACTTGCGAGATTTAAAATTAGATTACAATATGTCGATCTAGAGTATTTACACAGTTGTGGAATTTAAAACAGAATTGCAAATATTTGGCCAAACATAAAAAAAAATACATAAACACACACAAACCCCAGAAGAATATCCTTGTGACCATAAGGATTTAATTGTGGAAGATAGCAAAGGAAAGAAGGTACAATTGAAGCGTGCAAGTACTGTCGAGTTACTATACATATTGTGACAGAAAAAAACAAAGTAACCGAAAAGTCATTTCACACAGTGTATAAAAAGCGAAAGCCCCGAAAAAAACAATTTACATATAACTTGAAAATAGCTCAAAATAAGCATGAAAAAATGTATAAAAACAGAACCCCTAAATATATGAGAAACTACTCTGGTACAGTGATGAAATATACATTTAAAACAGGAAATCAGAGCTCTGCAGCAAATGGGGACCTGTCACAAAGACGGCTGGAGTGGGTGGCGCCAGACCAGAAGCAGGAAAAATAAACAAAGACAGAGGTGGAGTTTGGTGGAGCTGAGCGAATGGTCTTGCTCAGCATTTAATAAATTAACAGACAGACAGAAAGTAAACGGTTGGGACAATACAAAAACAGGACACGGCACTGGTAGCCAAAATAAACAGAAACAAAAACGGACTAAACTTAACAAAATGGTGCACGGACAGACACTGACAAACAAGGTGAGTTTTGAACACACAAGCATCGTGCTGGTCCGACCAGCACGCAATAGCAATTGTAATTCTCCTACTCTCTCTCCCCCGTTCTCCACTCCCGAACACCCAACATATACATTTTAAACACTCGTGTTACACAGACCCGTTTATATCCCGTGTACCAATGTCTATACACCAACATTTAAACACACCACACGCAACACATAACAGATAATATACACAGGGGCGGGCACTTTGTCACAGGAACTTATGCATGTGTTGTCAGTTTAAGAATCAGAGCAGTCAAATCCTATGCATTATGTACAGTATGTAACAGATTACATTGCAAGAACGATATTTTATGCATTTAATAAATGTTATATCACTGGAAAATAGTGACTAATTGAAAATACGGTTAATTTCCAATTATTAAATTAAACACCGAAACTGACATCGAACAATTTATAAAATGCACAATTTCGATCAATTATTATACTATAAATCTTTACGTTTTTTTGTGGTCACTCATAAAAGTTACTTTACCATCTCAGCCTCTTTCGATTTCAGCAGTTCGCGTCAGGCAACTACTGAAGCTGCTCTTACTCTGGGATCTGTAGTGCAAGACCCTCCAGACCCACCCTCCTGTAAAGCTCCTATACTGGCGGCGTTCCTAAATTCAATGCTGAGGAGTAACAGCTCTCAAAATTGTTCCTAAACTCACCGCTGAGAGCTAGTGACGCGGAGCGTTGGCTCAAAGCTGACTCAACGAACTCACCGACTTTCAGAGCTGGTGAGCTGATCAACAGAAAGATGGCGACTCCCACAACCGCGATTAAGCTGCTATATAAAAATTATGAATGGGATTTAAATGTAGGTACTGATACCGTTGTTGGTAACTGTTAATATACCCACATTATTTTATTTCTAAATTATTGTATAACAAAAGAGTCGCAGCAAATATGACAACGTAACTATATATATATATATATATATATATATATATATATATATATATATATACAAAGTAATGCAGCATATTTAATAAAAACTTATATTTAAGATTTTGTAGTATTCTTTTTAGATTCTGAAGCTGCAGGCCGATATGCAGAATCGCTTATTTTAAATGTTACCGTTTGGTTTAGGAATGCAACGAAGCGTTCCTAAATACCCGGAAGTGTTGTGACAATAGTGACGTTTTTGTTGAGTCAACGCTCAACAGTACCGTTGAATTTAGGTATGCACACATAATGCAAACAAAACAGCGTCACAAACAGAAACATACAGGGAGCATAGCGTAGTGTCAGAACTGTTCGTTATACGTACTTGTCAGAGAAAGAAGGTGAGTGAGTGTTTAAATAGTGGAAGTTCATAAATACAAACTAGTTGCATTCTCTTCACACATTTATCAATCACCTTATTAATGACTTTTCATTCTGCAAGAGAAAAGCCCACCCTCAGTCACCCTCGAAACCGAAGTGAAGGCTCATGGATGTTGATATAATACAAATATGTATTTATAATTGAGCTACCGAAAGTTATTGTATTGTTTTACTGGGACTTTCACTTTTATGTATCTGTTATCGTTCGCTCGGTTTCTCATTTTAGTTTAGTCAGCAGGACAGGTTAATAAATTAATAATTATTATTTATTTTTTTAATAATAAACAAAAATGTTTCAAATGACTATTTCTTGTATTAAATAAATTGTTGATGCTCATAATGCATCAGGGTAGAAAAATACAACATGTCTAAGATTTCTGCACAGCAGTGTGTGTATATACAGTGGGTGTACAAAACATTAGGAACACCTGCTGTTTCCATGAAATAGACTGACGAGGTGAATCCAGGTAAAAGCTATGATCCCTTATTGATGTAACCTGTTAAATCCACTTCAATTAGTGTAGCTGAAGGGAAGACAGGTTAAAGAAGAATTTTTAAGCCTTGACACAATTGAGACATGGATTGTGCATGTGTGCCATTCAGAGGGTAAATTGTCAAGACAAAAGATTTACGTGCCTTTGAAAGGGGTATGGTAGTAGGTGCCAGGTGCGCCGGTTTGAGTGTGTCAAGAACTGCAACGCTGCTGGGTTTTTCACGCTCAACAGTTTCCCATGTGTATCAGCGATGGTCCACCACCCAAAGGACATCCAGCCAACGGCAGGCCAGTGGTCAAAAATGGCTCATTGAAAAATGGCCGATGACCTAACAGAGTTCCACTTCTTTCAGCAAAACACAAGAAACTGCGGTTGCAGTGGGCTAAGGAACGAAAACATTGCCTGGTCTGATGAATCCCAGTTCCTGCTGTTTCACCAAATTGACTCAACTGTGGGAAGCATTGGAGTCAACATGGGCCAGTATCCCTGTGGAACACTTTCAACACCTTGTAGAGTCCATGCTCCAACGAATTGAGGCTGTTCTGAGGGCAAAAGGGGGTGCAACGCAGTATTAGGAAGGTGTTCCCAATGTTTCGTACACTGTGTGTGTGTGTCTATATATATATATATATATATATATATATATATATATATATATATATATATATATATATATATATTCCCTCTGAGCAGAATATCATATCACCTTTTCAGATTAGTTTACTTTCATATACAGGTGTGTGTTAACATGATATTTAATAGGAATTGTAGGGAGTTTTATCTTAGTTTTTTGTCATTTATCACTAGAAGCCCCGCGGCGGTCATTTTGGCGGTTTTTGGTTTTAAAATGTAATTTTCTCCAGTCGTGTAACACATATGGGGCTGTGCGTTCATGTACCTTTCTGTCCGTATGTATTAAATATTCTCACAAAGCATGAAACGTGGGAGTACAGAAATAAAGGAGATATACTACATTATACCTAAAAGCCCCGGGAGCATTGACGGCCACACAGAAAACAATTATATTTTGATTATACAGAACGGTATTCTACTTTATTATTTTTATTTACCAGTCCACAATGTGTTTAGCTGTAATCAGATTTTGTTTCTACTCTCTGCCTGAGTTAATGACTGACAGTCTGTTTTAAATCAGTCTTTTGAAGGCTGGCACCTGCTTGCCTGCTGTGCTGCTTTGGTCAGTTGATTAGCATCAGGACTGGTGAAAATAAATACTAGAGACCGTGAAGTTTTACTACGCTACAAAATAAGGAGTTGATGTTTTGGATCACTTGGCACAGAAGTATTCCATGTATATACATACACAGACATGCTCAAATTTGTTGGTACCCTTACAGCTCATTGAAATAATGCTTCATTCCTCCTGAAAAGTGATGAAATTAAGAGCTATTTTATCATATATACTTGCATGCCTTTGGTATGTCATAGAATAAAGCAAAGAAGCTCTGAAAAGAGATGAATTATTGCTTATTCTACAAAGATATTCTAAAATGGCCTGGACACATTTGTTGTTACCCCTTAGAAAAGATAATAAATAATTGGATTATAGTGATATTTCAAACTATTTCATTTCTTTAATTAGTATCACACATGTCTCCAATCTTGTAATCAGTCATTCAGCCTATTTAAATGGAGAAAAGTAGTCACTGTGCTGTTTGGTATCATTGTGTACACCACATTGAACATGAACCAGAGAAAGCAAAGGAGAGAGTTGTCTGAGGAGATCAGAAAGAAAATAATAGACAAGCATGGTAAAGGTAAAGGCTACAAGACCGTCTCCAAGCAGCTTGATGTTCCTGTGACAACAGTTGCAAATATTATTAAGAAGTTTAAGGTCCATGGAACTGTAGGCAACCTCCCTGGGCGCGGCTGCAAGAGGAAAATTGACCCCAGATTGAACAGAAGGATAGTGCGAATGGTAGAAAAAGTACCAAGGATAACTGCCAAAGAGATACAAGCTGAACTCCAAGGTGAAGGTACGTCAGTTTCTAATCGCACCATTCGTCGCTTTTTGAGTGAAAGTGGGCTCCATGGGAGAAGACCCCGGAGGACTCCACTTTTGAAAGAAAAACTTAAAAAAGGCAGACTGGAATTTGCTAAAATGCATATTGACAAGCCACAATCCTTCTGGGAGAATGTCCTTTGGACAGATGAGTCAAAACTGGAGCTTTTTGGCAAGTCACATCAGCTGTATGTTCACAGACGAAAAAATGAAGCTTTCAAAGAAAAGAACACCATACCTGCAGTGAAACATGAAGGAGGTTCGGTTATGTTTTGGGGCTGCTTTGCTGTGCCTGGCTTAGAGTCTTAGACAGGTAAAATTGATTTAATTTACAGGTTCTTTCTGTGATACAACTAAAGCCCTGTTCACATTTAGTATTGATTTAGAATATATCGATATGGTACCACTTTCTGTCCTAACTCACATTTCAACACCAGTACAGACCGTTACTGTCTCAACTCAACTGCTTCTATATGGCGACCTCCAGGGTTGTGGAATATAGAGCTCTCAGAAGATTCTATATTGACACTCAGTGGAGTGTTGAGCTGGTTTGAGCTTGAGCTACTTTGAGTTTGAACTGCTATGAGGTTTTTTTTATCGTTGTTTAAAAATGTTATAAACTTGTGAAGCCTATTTTACTCTTGTCCAGGGTGTCTTGATGAAACACACAACCTGTGGTAATGATGACATACCAAAAAATGCACTTTTCTGAACGCGGTACCAGAGATGGCACATGCGCAGAAAACAGAGATGAGCGTTTCACACAGTACTATAGTAGACAGGTGCAATTATATAAAGTATTATATAAAATAAAGTATTTTCTGCTGGACACACTTTATTACTATCATTATGTGTAACTATTAAAATTAATAAAGATGAGTTGCTTCTGCTTTGAAATGAAAAAGTAAGACTTACTGTTTAAAAGCCCATTTAATTGTTTCACAAAAAAAAACTGTAACTTAAATCAATTTTACTATTAACCTGTTTCTCAGTTGTGATTGAGATACACAAATGGTTTAACAGATGTAATTTGAATTCTTAAAGGAAAGTATAAAAGTCAGGGTAAAACATTGAAAATCGGAAGCCCTAAGTATAATATATAGAATGTTTTCTGAATTTCAGTTAAAAAAAAAATTCTCTACAAACATGTTATTAGTTCAGTTAATATATGGATATAGCACAATATTAGTTATGTTAGTGGAATTATCTTTCGTAGACTTGTATATGTGCAATGTTGAAAGAGTAGCTATATGTTTCCCCTGGAAGATGCAAAACCCAATAACCTTTTAAACTTTGACAAAGCAACACATATCAAAATATTGTGTTTACTGGTGGTGCAGCTGTTTTAATTTAGTGATGTTGCCTAAATGAAGCAGAAAGCCTGGTTAATGATCCCTGCTTGTATTTGCTTTATCTGTTGAAACAGATCCTATTTTCACAGCTGTGCTCCACTGACTCTCTCTCTCCTTTACTCCTAATAGCTTTTTATTTGCTGGAATTGATGTACCTCTTGGGTGATAATTACTTATCATGTTACCCAAGGCTTTGAAAATAAATTGAGAATATGAGTGTAGAGGTTTGCATGACCCCTGCACCGGACTCTCCTACCAGCTAAACTCAGCCCATAGCTATAGCATGTTCTGTGGGTCTCAGTGACACATGACAAAGTAAAGCCCCATTTCCATCTGCACCATGAAACCAGTCTGTAAATTTCGATCTCATCTTGTTCCAATATTATAGTGGGGCTGCAGTCAGTTCAGCTATTAGGAATCATCCACAAATGTTCTTATTAAACATTTTGACATTCTTGACTTAGTTATTTTACTATATCTCCTAATATGTCTGTGGTCTTGGTTTTTGATTATATGTAGAATCACTGGTTGTCAATCCACTGTGAAAAATGTATCAAGTAATCACAATTTTTCAGCCTCTGCACAATGTTATATCATGCTTATATTAATAATAGTAGTAGTAGTAATAATAATAATAATATAATAATAATAATAATAATAATAATAATAATAATAATTATTATTATTATTATTTAAAAGTGAATGCATTGTATTGCTTTATTATTTCTGAAGCAAAATCCTATTTGTGTGTGTGAAAACATGAATTATTGAATCCTGTGAGCCATTGAATATTCATTTAGAACAATTTGTAGATTTTATTTTTCACTTTGACATTATGGACTTTTTTTTGTGTTGATCAGTGGCAAAAACTATATATATATATATATATATATATATATATATATAGATATATAGCCAGCGTGTTCGGGGAAGGCAGCAGCAGAGCTGGTAGGTAATGTAATCACATACATAAGCCCGATATACGCTCCTTGCAATGGAGCCAGCTCTTCCAAGGTTTGAACGAAGGTACTATTTGAAGTCGATTTTACAACCAGCTCAAAAGGGGGGTAAAACCCCAACCAAATGCATGAACATTTTTATGTGTGGTTGAATTGGCAGGCTCAAGAAACCCTGTGAACGGGGTAAAAATGTGGTTGAATACTTTTTGAGACACAGATTAAGGAACCACGCTCGACATACACATAGTCCCGGGGGTGTAGATGTGTAACGTGGTATTAATATTAGTTGGGGGGTCCTAGTTTTACAGAAATTGAACCCCAAAGATAACGGTCTGACGCCCCTGCTGTCTGATGTCATTGCTAGCCAGAGTGACTTGCGACCGTTCCATTACACTGAATAGGGAGACATGGAATATATAGTCCAGCACACAAGGGTCACGTGTGTTTCTGTCTGGATTAAAATTGGTACTCAGTGATGATGTTTTTAGTGTTTGTGCCTCCAGCACTGGGGAAACTAATAACCTTTTAATTTAGGAAATACAATTTTCATTTTCCCCCTCTCACTTTTGTTATGGTATGGTCGGGAGTTCAATGATACCGTTCCATTCCACAAACAAAACTATGTTGCTTTTAAATAATAAAACGTGAAAACTGAAAGTGACTCTGTGTATAGTGTTACTTGTTATAAAGTTAAGATTAAATTAAACTGGTGGGGACGCAGTCTCTAGTATGTAGCTAGTACAGCAATTGCAAGCAACCACACAGATCTTTTTTATTATTATATACCCCGTGCTGTACACATTGGTGTGTACTGCCGGCGAATTACTGTTTGGTTGCCAGACCTGGAATTACAAAATTAAAACATTTCCAAACTGGATTGTAATTATCTCTGTCTGCTTCTTTCACGCACTGCATCACTCCTGCACCTGTATACAGTCAACCACTTTGCCACAATTTGATACGTTTCTTCCTACCGAAAATGACTTATTGGAATGTTACTTATGCTGAGTTAGAAAAAAAAAAAAAACATACTACTCATTATCACCAGATTTACCTCTGTGTAAGGAGTCAATCCCCATCGATCAAAATGGCTCCGGGCCAAGGCTACACCTCCAGAACGACTGTACCTTAAGGACTTGACTCTCAACAAACTCATAAAGATCTTGTTCAAAACCAGAGGTGAGATTTCAGCAGGGAGCAATTGGGAATCTCTTTTTATGTTCTGTTGTAATTCCATCTCGTCAGAACCAATCTATTTATTTATTTTTTTCACCCAAGAAACTCCCTAGCTGCGCTCGGATGCTTATCGGCCCAGCTGAAACAGCAGGCAGTCTGTCCCAGAACAAGCTAACCCCGTAGCCAGCACAGCAGGCAAGCAGACACCCGCTTCAGTCAGCGAAACTCTGCAGGAATATTCTCTGATTTATAATGAAATGAAATCATTCAAGAAACCATTCGTTGATACCTTATTGGGTGTCCAACATCATGCAAGAGAACCAAGGTCCCGCAGTTAGTGTTTTCCTCCATTCCTGCAGTAAACTCAGCCACTTCAACTGTAGCTACAGTCACTTCCGGTTTGATACCAACCCAGGTCCTTACAGTTGAGTCTCCAAAAGCCCCACCCGAGCGATCTACAAGGAAAGAAAAATTTTGGACTAATAGTCAGATTTGCAGGCGGAAGGAAGATATGTAATAATTTAAATTCCGGAATATGCTTTTTTAGACAGCGCACAAACACCCATACGTGCAGTTTCTGCGGGCACGCTCATTCTAAAGACTAAGATATTAGTTAATTATTTAATCGATGGACTAGAGAATGTTTTTTTCAACCGGACTCGGTCAAAAAGGGATTAAGCACCATCAACTTGCTAATTCCTCACAATCAATTTCTCTACAGTACATCACCATATCGGACTCAATTCATACAATTAAGCTGGCAGGTCGTGGCTTCTGGCTAGCAAAAGCAGATATATCAGACGCTTTTAAAATAATGCCAATCTATCCTTCTTTTCGTCACCTGTTCGGGATTTTCTGGGGAGAAACATTTTATTTTTCTACACACTTTTGGCTTAGCAGCAGACCGAAAGTATTTGATATTCTATCAGAGGCGTTATGGTGGATACATCTCAATTCATATCATGTTCCATTTTTCTCCTCCTACTCGATGGTTCTCTCTTGATCTCTCAGATCCGCCAGCAGTAGCGATCACCAATCTAAAAGTTTATTTTCAGAAACCAACGCCCTGCTTTCTGTAGAAAATAATTGGCCTCCTCCATTCATTGGAATTTCTGGTAATCATACTGGACACACAAAAGTTCAAAGCCAGCCTCCCCATATCAAAACTCAATCACATTTGTTCACTTGTTCAGAACTTTCAGATCAGTAAAACAATCAGAAACGTGCACTGCTCTCTTTGCTTGGACATTTGAATTATGCAATTCTCATTATCCCCCAAGGTCAGACATTTTATATCCTGATTACTTGCTCTTTCAACAACAGCAAAACTTGGACTCTTACATCAGTATTTCATCAGAAGCTAAGAAAGACAATACACATATGTCTGCAGCACTGGCTCCTTCCACCAAATCCTCATACTCTACAGGTTGGGCTTGTTATGTAACTTTCTGCTCCCAAAGCAGGATTACTCAAACTTCATTTAACCAGGATTGGATCATGGCTTTCATAGTTCATGCAAAGGATTCTTTACATCTGGCACCAGCTACAATCAAATCCTATTTGTCAGGAATTCAACATCAATTTTGCTTGATGTCCATCGCTTCTCCAATTATATCAACCAACTATCAGCTGTTCTCTGCTAATCAGTCCATTGGTAGTATGTCCGGAGTAGGGACAACCTTTCTGCCTGGGCCACCAATTGTCCCCCCCCCCCTAAAAAAAAAAAAATATATATATATATATATATATATATATATATATATATATATATATATATATATATATATATATATATATATTTTTCTTTGGAACTTTGAAAGAGGGGTCTTCACATCGTCGGTAGGGTACGGCTAACTAATTGTCACGTGTTTTCTTTCCTTCTTGTGTTAAATGTTTTCTCTCTTTTTCTTGTCAGAAGTCACCCCCCCCCCCCCCACACATCACTAAAGTGGTGGAACTCCTGTTGTTTGTCGGGTTCTCCTCAAAGTCGGACCCCTCTCCTGTTTGGCGAACTTCAGATGGGCAGCAATGTTCTTTTTAGGGAGCAGTGGTTTCCTCTTGGCTATCCTTTTATGAACACCATTCTTGTGCAGTCTTTTTCTGATAGTTCAGTCATGAACATTCACATTAGCCAAGGCGCAGAGTGACCTGCAGATCCTTGGATGTTACTCTGGGGTTCTTTTTGACTTCCTTGATGATTTTCCAGTTTGTTCTTGGAGAGGTTTTGGTAGGACAACCGCTCCTGGGTAGAGTGACTTGGTCTTGAACTTTCTCCATTTGTAGACTGTCTGACAGTGGATTGGTGGAGCCCCAAATCCTTAGAAATGGTTTTGTAACCCTTTCTAGACTGATGAGCATCAATAACTGTTTTTCTGAGGTCCTCAAAGATTTATTTTGATTGTTTTCCACACACCTGTATGGTGAAGACCAAACTCACAAAGTTTCTGATCTTTATATAGGGTGGGGCCTCAATTCATACATAATTTTGTTTCAAAAGACATGGAATTCGTTAATATAAACCCTATTGGATTTTTAAGAAAAGACTGGTTTTGATTCAACAAGGCTATCATGGTAAAACTATGGAATTTCCATATCATTGGGATTCACAAACTTTTTCTCGGCACTGTATATGGTGGGCCATTGAAGAGCTGGAACCTCTCTCATGTGTTTAATATTACTGATCAATATTTTTCTTTCTGATTTGCATGCCTCTTAGTATGTTTGGTCATCTCTGAGACGGTGACCCCTCTTCGTATGTCAGGTTTCCTCAATGACGGAACCCCCATTTTATGCGTTGAGCCTTCAAAGAGGCAGAGCCTCTTTACATGTTTTATAACATTTCTTTACATGTTTTATATGTTACTAACTCCATGTCCTAAACATTACATCAGGTGGCCCCATAAAACTTACTGTACTTACTGTTAAATGTTGTGAGTGAAGGTTTATTGCCATTTTGCAAATACTGTAGTTGCTGTTCAACTTTGTGAGTTAGATTTTACTGTTATGCAAGTATTGTATGTTATGTGTCATTATTGTTAGCTGCAACTCTTGTAATGAAACACAGCATAAAACATTTTATTTCAAATGGTGATGAAGAGGGAGTCTTCATCACCATTTAAAGATGTTGAAAAAACAGGTTTCGGCCAATCATCTTTTTCAAGTTCTGGGCCAATCTAGATTCGCCAGATTGGACGTGGGTGAGTGCCGGAAAAAAGTGGTAATTTCGGGATTCGCCCAGGAGCCCTTGGTGAAGCTAGATTGGCCTGAGCAAAACTAAACTTGCCAGACCGCCAAGTTTCGCCCTTAACACTAGAATGACTGGAGATATAGTCATACCTAAAAGCCCAAACTTGCCCCTGAAGATCTACCTAATTATTTAAACACCTGACTCTAATTATCCCCTTAATTGAGCTGATAAAACCAGGAGTTGAGTTCACTTTTTCACATATCCTGAATCTTAATTACTCATTGTTTGTCTAATTCATGCATCATTTTGTTTCAAAAGACATGGAATTGGTTAATATAAACCTTATTGGATAGTCTACAAATGGAGAAAGGTCAAGACCACAGTCACTCTATCCAGGAGCAGTCGTCCTACCAAAACCTCTCCAAGAACAAACTGGGAAATCATCAAGGAAGTCACAAAGAACCCAAGAGTAACATTCAAGGATCTGCAGGCCACTCTCACCTTGGCTAATGTGAGTGTTCATGACACAACTATCAGAAAAAGACTGAACAAGAATGGTGTTCATGGAAGCATAGCCAGGAGGAAACCACTGCTCTCTAAAAAGAACATTGCTGCCCGTCTGAAGTTCACCAAAGAGCACATAGATGATCCACAAGACTTCTGGAACAATGTTCTCTGGACAGACGAGTCAAAGGTAGAAATTTTTGGCCTCAGTGAGAAACGTTATGTTTGGTGAAAACCAAATACTGCGTTCAAACAGAAGAACCTCATTCTTTGCTGCCTCAATACCTCAATGGCTTGCCATCATTGACACAACCTGAATTCTGCATTGTATCAGAAGATTCTAGAGGAGAATGTCAGGCCATCCGTTCTGTGAGCTGAAGCTGAACCGAAAATGGGCCATGCAGCAAGACAATGATCCTAAACATACAAGCAGATCTGCAAACGAATGGCTGCAGAAGAAGAAATTCCACATTTTAGAATGGCTTAGTCAAAGTCCGGACCTAAACCCCATTGAAATGTTCTGGCAGGACCTGAAGCGAGCTGATCCAGATCCTCATTGGAGCCTGGTCTCTGTTTTTAAATTTGTTAGTACAACCACCTCAAGGGGTCTGAGAGTTCACCTTTGCTACTCATGAACTTTACAGTTTTCAACTTGTCATATAACTGAATGTTAATCAGTGAAGCACAATCTTTCTACATTTTTTAGAAGTATAAATACTCTGATAAACATAAATAATAATCTCAATCCTCATGCTGTGATGGTTTTGGGGGTTATGGTTATATATATATAATATTATATATATATATATATATATATATATATATATATATATATATATATATATATATATATATAAAGATCTGGAAAAAATTAAGAGACCACTGCAAAATGATCAGTTTCTCTGGGTTTACTATTTATAGGTATGTGTTTGGGTAAAATGAACATTTTTGTTTTATTCTATAAACTACTGACAACATTTCACCCAAATTCCAAATAAAAATATTGTCATTTAGAAGGAAGCAAGTAAAACATCCCCTTTTAGAAGGAAGCAAGTTTTCTTCCAGGGCAACCTTGTACTTGGCTTGATTCATGTGCCCTTCACAAAGACAAATCTGCCCGATTCCAGCATTGCTGAAGCACCCCCAGATCATCACCGATCCTCCACCACGTTTCACAGTGGGTGCGAGACACTGTGGCTTGTAGGCCTCTCCAGGTCTCCGTCTAACCATTAGACGACCAGGTGTTGGGCAAAGCTGAAAATTGGACTCATCTGGGGGTGCTTCAGCAAGGCTGGAATCGGGCAGATTTGTCTTTGTGAAGGGCACATGAATCAAGCCAAGTACAAGGTTGTCCTGGAAGAAAACTTGCTTCCTTCTGCTCTGACAATGTTCCCCAACTCTGAGGATTGGTTTTTCCAGCAGGACAATGCTCCATGCCACACAGCCAGGTCAATCAAGGTGTGGATGGAGGACCACCAGATCAAGACCCTGTCATGGCCAGCCCAATCTCCAGACCTGAACCCCATTGAAAACTTCTGGAATGTGATCAAGAGGAAGATGGATGGTCACAAGCCATCAAACAAAGCCGAGCTGCTTGAATTTTTGCGCCAGGAGTGGCATAAAGTCACCCAACATCAATGTGAAAGACTGGTGGAGAGCATGCCAAGACGCATGAAAGCTGTGATTGAAAATCAGGGTTATTCCACCAAATATTGATTTCTGAACTCTTCCTAAGTTAGAACATTAGTATTGTGTTGTTTAAAAATGAATCTGAACTTATTTTCTTTGCATTATTCGAGGTCTGACAACACTGCATCTTTTTTGTTATTTTGACCAGTTGTCATTTTCTGCAAACAAATGCTCTAAATGACAATATTTTTATTTGGAATTTGGGAGAAATGTTGTCAGTAGTTTATAGAATAAAACAAAAATGTTCATTTTACCCAAACACATACCTATAAATAGTAAAACCAGAGAAACTGATAATTTTGCAGTGGTCTCTTAATTTTTTCCAGAGCTCTGTGTGTGTGTGTGTGTGTGTGTGTGTGTGTGTGTGTGTGTATATATATATATATATATATATATATATATATATATATATAGAGAGAGAGAGAGAGAGAGAGAGAGAGAGAGAGAGAGAGAGAGAGAGAGAGAGAAAAAAAAAATACCCATTTAAGTATATTCTAGCAATTGAAGAAGATATGCCACGTGGAATTTATTTTTCTTTTTGCTTGTAGTATCTTCTATATTGATCTCAAAACATCACCTTGCAAAATGTGCCCGCGCTTCCATGGCACCGTGTTTTTAGTTGCTACTCTTATTCAAGCTCCATATCCAGCCATCCTGGTTGACTTTGATTCATGGTTGTAAAACAAATGAAAAGTAGGCCGTCTAAGATTTCAGATAGTTTAGGCTCTTGTGATTCAGACAAATGGAAACGTGAACAAATCGCATTTCCTTCCTAAACTCAAAACCTACATTTCAAAACTTAAACCAGTCAGGACCAAGTGACATTATAGACTATTGTTGTTGAAGGTGTCTATAATGCATTGTCATTTAAACCAAGAGCCAACTATGCTTGGGTTTGTAGTTCTGTGGGTGGAAATATGATCCACTCTTAGAAAATTGGCAAGCGTGCCATTTTATAATGGAGATGTAGCCGGAGGGCAGAGCGATCTTCCCCCAGTGCTACCTCTGTGACACTGGCTTTTTAAACTAAAAAAATATATTGTACAAATTATTGCAGCACAGGGATAATAGTATTTTCTTCATATGACTAATACGTCACATTAAAAAAAAAAAAAAAAAAAAAAAAAAAATATATATATATATATATATATATATATATATATATATATATATATATATATATATATATATTGATTATAGTATATAGTCATAAATATATGGGTGAAATTGCACACTTGGGTGCAATAGATTGTCATACACATTATCTGCAGCATGGACTTGCCCCTGCATGCCGCTCTTGACAGTCTGCCCACATAGAGAGATGTGATATATATACACATCTTGGATTTGAGTTTAATCCTCTACTGACTTTATAATTATAAATAATATTATATATATATATATATATATATATATATATATATATAATATATCATATTTATTTATTTATTTATGAAGTCAGTAGAGGACGAAACTCAAATCCAAGATGGCCACCGGGCAGAAAAAGTAGCTGCATTTGTAATTTGTAGAAATGTAATATTTTGTTTATTAAAATCAAAAAAAAAATTTGACCACCCGAATTTAACAGCAGTTATCTCTGACTCCCCCCACACATGTATGTGTTACATTCTGTACTACACTGTGATGCCAGTAAATAGGCACAGACTGGGAGCTGGATTTGTGGCTTTATTTTTTGGCAGGCAATAGCAAATCTATATTGCAAGTGCCTCATGGACCCTTCTCCTTTGAACAGAATTTGGCAGTGATGGCTGTGATATCTCATTCCTATGTTTAATGAGTTGTGTTATGTTTGTGATGAATGATAGAGAAAAAAATGATGAGAGATGTAATTTAAAAGGGTATTGATGTTTAGTAGAGAGAGAGAAGGAAAATCTTTCTGAAGCTCCAGTGCTCAGAAAAGCTGCAGTAGTTGTGGCAAGCATGTAGATCTGATTGCCACAGCTCTAAATTCAGACTCAGAAAAACACAAGTGAAGAGTTGATTCTCTAGTAATATGGTTGCGCCTCTCTCAGTAGTTCATTTAGTTGTTACAATGTGGAACAACACTTGATTTTTGACCCCTCAGAGGGGATGAATTATTTTATTACATAGATGCGTCAGACCAGAACCCTGCCATGCATAGGGCATTATAGGCAACTCTCTATACAGACAAATTTGATTTGTGGCTAGAATGAGAGACTGGTAGCCAGATCCCCCCCCCCCCCACTATTATATTTGCCATAATAACATGTATTGGAGCCTGAGTGAGATCAGCTCTGAAACTGTCACTGACAACAAATTTCTAACGTGCTCTTTGTGTTTCCCTCCCTGCAGAGAAGATCAGGCAGAGGTACGGGGAGCTGCCAGGGGAGCTTCACATGATTGAGCTGGAGAAGGACCAGCATGGGCTGGGGCTGAGCCTGGCTGGGAACCGCGACCGCTCCCGAATGAGTGTCTTTGTGGTGGGGGTGAACCCTGAGGGGCCAGCCGGGAGAGACAGCTGTCTCCACGTCGGGGATGAGCTGCTCGAGGTGAGTTCTGAAACTCAAAATAACCTTAAACATCCAGTGCTTACCTACATATGTGTTTATTGAAAATAAGCAATAGAACCTAAGAGCAGGCTCTGGCGTTTAACAGAACGAGAAGGGCCTTACCTCTTTGGAGGGTTGCTATTAGAGATTTTTTTTCTTTTTTGTCATTTTACACAGCACTAGTTTTTGTTGCTAATGAATACAAACGTTTTCCTTAATGTTCCACGAGTAATGCGGTTTGCTCAGAATTCAGTATGTGATCTGGTAGTTTCAGTTTTCAGTGTTTCACATAGCCTGAGTAATACCTCAATACTGAAAAAATCTTCTATTTACATGTGAATTGTATGTTTTTATCTTTAATTGTAAAACATATAAAATAATAAAAGTACCGGTAACTTTTTTTTTTTGGATTTAGGATTTCAGTGCACATGTTCATGTATTTGTATAAGTTTTAGTATTTAAGTTACCGGTAGGTCCTAAAATGTATTATTGAAAAAAATAAATCTAGTAGACTACATGTGTTAATGCTGATCAGTAACTTGTTCACAGTGTGTTCATATTCAAAGCCTGCTGGCTTTGTTAGAGAAGCGAGCATAGTGCCTGGATTGTTATTATATGTTGAAGTAAAGTTGCTCAAAGTAATTAGGCTGCAGCCAGTTGTTTGATTTCTACAACTTGTCATTTAAACTGGAGGCTAGTTGCTATTGCTGTTGTGGTCACTGTACTGCTGCTAACAGCAAACTAATCTAGTGTACATATGTTTTAGTTTATTTGCTATGCTAAATTGAAATAGATTAAACATATAGGATGGCGAGGACTAGTCTATATCAGGGATGGGCAACTTTAAGGTAGCAGAGGGCCATAGAATCCACTAAAACCCTTTGGCGTGCTACACATTTTTTTGAGGCTACATATTGCGTAACTATGACTTGTTTGCTACAATACAGCATGTTAAAGGTCAGTTGACCAAGTATTACAGTGTAAAACTGAAGTGTTTAAGGTTTTTGTTCTCTGCTGCTTATCATCGCTGTAGTATCTTACCAGTCAGTGTGAGACCTGAGGTGGGCCTGCTTGAGCACTAACAAGGGCACATCTATAGCTATTGCTGTAGTCCATCCAACCTGCATAAGATGAAAGAGTGCTTCATCTGTCAGACAGTTCCTTTCCTTTGACTTCAAATAACTCGATGTAGAGAACTTACTTTCACAAATGTAGTTCTTCCAAGCTCCGATTTTGGAAACGGGACAGGAAACATTATTCAAACGGAATGCCCCTAATTGCAGATCAGAAGGCTGGTAGTCAGAATATGTGTGGTTCTTTGCTTTGTGATTGGTACTGTAGTGACGGTTCAAGTTAGATTCCTAGTTTGTCAATGCATCCCTTCCAACCTCGCTCGCGGCACAGTGGATAGACGGAATGTTTCAGGGTGTTGAATTTCCTTGTATTCCGCAGACACACAACCCAAAGAAGCACACATTCCCTAGAGATTGGTCATCCACATTGAAACAAACACGTTATACTCACATCAATATATGTGTATCACAGCACAATGAAAATGTTGCGTCAGAATAATCTGTTTTTCAAAAAGTAGAAAAAGGGAATCAGTTGCTGGCTATAAATCTGTAAGATCTTTTAGAACACAATGCTGTTGTTCTCAGAAACACCTTCTAGACATACAGTAGCACACAGGATCACTTGTTTAAATGGACTTAACTTCAGTTCTAATGACAATTATCTTTCTCTTGTCTGCAAAACACAAGTTTCTTTCATTATTAATACTGCCCTTAATGCTTATTTGTTAAACAAGTTAGTGCAGTAGGGTAGTGCAGTAGGGTAGGTGCAGTTGGGTAGTGCAGTAGGGTAGTGCAGTAGGTTAATGCAGTAGGTTAGTCCAGTAGGTTAATCCATTAGGTTAATGCAGTAGATTAGTTCAGTAGAGCAGTGCAGTAGGGTAGAGGCAGTAGGTTAGTGCAGTAGGCAAGTGCTTCGGTGGCAGGTTCTTCCGTTTCCATGACTGCGCAGATTATCAATATTTCATTAATAACAATGACAAAGTGATGAATTCCTGTGCTAGAGAACTACAGTGTGGCTATGCATCCCAGCTTCCTTTAAGGAATTAGAAAGGGTAATCACTGAATTAACACACCGTCTGCCATCTCTCCAGAACAATCCTAGCCACTTGTTAATCAGGGCTGTCCTGGCTCCACTCGTGATCTCACTGTACTTAGTGTTTTACTGTGGAAGTGGTGTTTTGTTTTGTTTTTTCTTATCCAACCCATGTACATGGTTTGAGATAACTGCAGATAACTAAGCGTTTATTATTGTTACTTGCAAATTTAGGACAATCCAACAAGTGTGTTCCAGATTAGTGGATTATGGATAGAAAATAATAAAACTGTGGCAAACTGCTTCCTCTTTCGTAATAACATGCATACATATTTAGTGTGTCTGTTTTTTCATTTTACTGGTAAACACTAAAAAGGCAGGACAGAATAATATTTTCAAAAGTATCTGAATTCTAAGGAAACTTGGTTTAGACTTCCTTTCACACAAAGAATTGAAAACACAAAATCATTCAAAATTGTTTCACTGTAAAAAAAGGCTTATGTCACACCATTTAACAGTCAAAAAATAGGTATTTCATTATTAAACATGTGTTAAAGCAGAAACAAATAACGTTGTTGCATTCAAAATTAATAATTCTCTAGAGTTATTATACAACAAATGTTCCTAAATAAGTAAATGTGAACCTGAAACACAGTACATGCTAAATTGTAGAATATTTAGTTTATTCACCTTTTAAGGACATTCTGTTTTCACCGTCAGTGAATTATCAACAAAATAAACGAAAATTAACAGACATGAAATGTCGCATTCTTGTACTGAACAGAGCGATCTTTAGCAGAAATATTTCCAGTCTTTGATGCAGCTGGTATCTTTTTCATTCAAGATATTTTAAAGAAATGTGCAGCTCTGTGCAGTGTATTCAGTCATGCAGTGTGACAGGTAATGCATCAATAAAGCAAACTTTTGCTGTATTTATATATAAGTGATAAATGTGTATATTTATACCACATGCATGGTGGATATATCTAGTATGGGATACATTTTTTGTTAACCCACTCACGTGCCTTTGAATAAAACCTGTAGCTCTTTTAGGCAATTAAAATAAACTTCCTTATTTCTGGTAAATGTGTATTTTCTTATTTTCATTTTTTTTAAGCCATTATTAAACAATAGTTATTGATTGTTCCTTGAAGATATTTCATCGATGCATGCTCACATTCCACTTCAAGAAGAACCAGAGAGAGAAGATTTTTTGAGTTCTTTAAAAATCCAGATGGAAGTCCTCTGTAACTAATCGTTCACTTTTCATCTACTTGCATGTGGGACACAAGATGCCTACAGGAGCGATCAGTACACTGTGTTGATTTCTTTGAAAAAAAAAAAAAAAATAGCAATACAAAATCAAATACAGATTTGCCATAATGTGGCCATCTTTTGTTATGGAGAATGTGAGATCTTAAAGTGATGGCAGTGCATATTAGGTGAGACTTATTATTGGGAGAATTATTTCCATGTTCTTCAGAATTCAGTTATCAAATTGCACAAAACTGAGATTGTCAGCACAAACAATTAGATAAAGTAATTAGACCCCATACGACTACATCCATATTGAAGATTACAGGTTATGTCAGTTGCTGTAACAGGAGCCCATGGGCAGAGTTTTGAGGGCCACTGGTTTAGCAGTATGAGATAAGAAACACTAGGAAACATTTTCCAACCTTATCTCAAAATCTATCTCATTGCAAAACCTCTCCATCTCCTGCATTAGGTTAACTGTTCTACCCCAATATTATGATTGACAGTTTTAAGATAAGCATCCAGCAGTACCCTGGCTGTGCCTGTGTCTGCATCTCCTTAGAGACATAGCATAGCACAGTGTTATAGGCAAAGGTAATGGGGTCACCTCCTCAGCCAGTCTGTTGAACAGGACTCGTTTGATGGGAAATGAACATTTCCATCACTGTTGCTGCATGCAAGTCCTTGATTTTGATACGCAGATAATGCTGTTATTTCTGTTGTCATGGACACTGAGAGGGACAGAGAGTGCTGCTGTTTCTGTTTTCATGGACACAGAGAGAGATAGCGTGTGCTGTTGTTTTTGTTTTCATGGACACAGAGAGAGATAGAGAGTGCTGTTTCTGTTTTAATGGACACAGAGATAGAGAGTGTTGTTGTTTCTGTTTTCATGGATACAGAGAAAGAGATAGAGAGTGTTGTTTCTGATTTCCAGGACACAGAGATAGAGAGTGCCGTTTCTATTTTCATGGTCACTGAGAGTGCTGTTGTTTCTATTTTCATGCCACTGAGAGATAGAGAGTGCTGTTGTTTCTGTTTTCATGGACACAGAGATAGAGAGTGCCGTTTCTATTTTCATGGTCACTGAGTGCTGTTGTTTCTATTTTCATGCCACTGAGAAATAGAGAGTGCTGTTTCTGTTTTCATGGACATAGAGAGAGAGAGATAGAGAGTGCTGTTTCTGTTTTCGTGGACACAGAGATAGAGAGTGCTGTTTCTGTTTTCCTGGACACAGAGATAGAGAGTGCTGTTTCTGTTTTCCTGGACACAGAGAGAGATAGAGAGTGCTGTTTCTGTTTTCATGGACACAGAGAGAGATAGAGAGTGCTGTTTCTGTTTTCATGGACACAGAGATAGAGTGCTCTTTGTTTTCATGGACACTGAGAGATAGAGAGTGCTGTTGTTTCTGTTTTCATGGATATAGAGTGCCGTTGTTTCTGTTTTCATGGACAAAGAGATAGAGGGTGCTGTTTCTGTTTTCATGGACACAGAGATAGAGAGTGCTGTTATTTCTGTTGTCATGGATATAGAGAGTGCTGCTGTTTCTGTTTTCATGGTTGCTGAGAGATACAGCTGGATAATAGTCTCCTTGTACAGGAGTACATATAACAAAAACAATCTTAAAAAACAAGTTAGAAAAACGCAACAGACGTTTTAAAGTTGTGATATCAAACACAAAAGCCCAAGTTAGGACAAGCAATTAGGGCAACCTTGTCAAGCATCAATCAAAAAGCCGCAATTGGAAAGGTGCTGGGGACCAACATTCACACAATTTTTGCTTCTAACTTGGGTTATTCTAATGGCTGTTGTGTTTTTCTAACTTGTTTTTTAGCTTGACAATATTTTTGTTATAGATATCACCTCTTTCTTTGCTTCATCAAATAATGAATAAAGCGAGGGAAAGATTAGAGAATGTGTATGGTAAATAGACAGACAGGCAAGACAAGAGAGTAATAAGTAGAGTAATATAAGATAAATGAGTAAAATAAAGGTAGAAGAGACTTTTGCAGTACTGAAAGTATAAACATTGTATTCTTTTAGTTTCAAATGTATATCCATGAGTGATGAAAACAATATGTCTGTTTTGGTAGGTATTCATGCATTGAGATTTACATAGGTAAAAAACAGCAATGTTATGAATGGTTAAAAAGGTACATATGCATATCAGTACTAAAGGATAGTATACTAACACATTTTAATGCTGAAAAAAATATACTCCTTGTTATATAGGTGTTATGAACTTAGGTCAATGTAAAGCATTTGTAAAGCATTCGATCTCTTCATAAAAGGCCATATCCATGTCCTTGGCCTTTCTTGGCCATGGTTTGAATTCAATGAGTGCACCATTTGCATGCACCCATTTTTCCAGTAGCACCCACAGCAAGAAGAGACACATAGTGTCCTGAAGTAACACCCTGTCCTTGGTGTATGATAATGGAAGATAATTGGTCATTCCTGTTGTCCACAGTAATTTTGCTCTTCTGCACAGCAGTGAACTTGGCATTGAGTTGCTTTGTAACGGTCCTGTCTGGTTTGGACTGCAGTCATTCTTCCTGCTGACTGAATAAGTTCACATTTCATTATTGGAGAAGTTTTTCATTGCCTACATTTGCTACCAAGAATCGTTGCCCATTTGTCATTTCTATAAATTAGTTCTTCCAAACACATGGAGTCTGTACCAGCAGGTACATGTAGAGGGTAAACAAGCAACACCTGTCAGTTTGATGAGCAGTAGTTACATCTACTACATAGAATGTCATGACTTATTGTGACTGAAACCATGTGAGATACTTCAGGACAAATTTCAGACAATTTGATGAGAAACTCTGCAATATCTTGCTGCTCAGCTCTATTGAAGGATTCTCCTAAGAAGTGACAAATATCCACAGTAGTTAGAGATGCAGTGGATGGCAAGGGATCATACTTGTGAAAAAAGCTCCTGATAGCCTTGTTGACTGTGTTTTAATGAATCCTTTGGAGGCTGCAAGTGAAGAAGGCACTGCAATGTTGCATTTGCATAGCATGAGGTGAACTTCGGGTTGCTCAAGTCTCTGAATGGATTTGTAACTGCAAGTGTTCTCTTAGAAGATTGAGGCTTTTGCTGTTCCTGAACGTTAGTGATGGCTCAGTGAATGAAATGCACTTGATCTTTTACCTTGTGTCTCTTGTGTATGTTGGTCTCCTTCAGGCTTATTAACTTAAGGCAGTAAGTTCCTCTAGGCTATTGTACTCTGCAACTGCAGTTTGAGGTGACTTAATGCAGGTGGAGTCAAAAAGTTTATAAGGTGGACACCACTTAAGGATGTAACTGTGGAAAGTGCAACGAAACTTTGTCCATAGGAGGAAATGGAGTTACCAAGATCCATTATAACTGTTTTTAGAGTCTTACCTTGGCATTTGTAAATGGTGATTGCATGAGCACCAATGACTGGGAACAGCTCTCGAACAATGTAGACTCTATCCATGATTTCAAACTTTGAGCGTAAACGTTCAAAGGTATGGGTGACTCCATTGTTAAATTAGATGGTTATGGTTTTGACCTTGTGTTTTCCAGATAGTAGGAAACAGCTTGAAGCTTTCCTATCGCCCCAGTGATGAGACCAGTGGCAATGTCAATGTTCTTGCTAAGAGTCAGTTTGTAGCCTGTTTTGACTCGTATGGTAGTTTCTAGTCCAGCCATACGGCTGTAGTCAGCCTTGTAGGCGTTCATTTTTTTAAGCACATTTCTCTGGAAGTTACAAGGGCAGTCCACAGTCCATAAGATGAATGTCCTCTCCAGGCATACGATCAAGCACAGCAGTCTGGATCTGTTTACAGGCATCTACAGTAGGCATGACGCAGGTTGAGCCCTTGGGATGAAATAGCTAGGTGGCTATTTTTTTTTTTTTAATTAGCAGTGGGAGAAAACCACTTCAGCAAGTACAGTAGAATCTGCTAGAACTGACGGATGCTGTAGCTACTATAGATACTAATGAGAACAAAACAAATACAAAAGAAAAACAAGGGAAACACAGATCTTTTCAACGAAGCTGGGAGTCTTTGTGTAAATGGATTTTCTATTTTCAAACGCTGCAATAACAGTTCTGCTTCTGAAGCATCCACACCATAATTTGACAGAACAGGTGATTTATTTGCATTGTGAAGAACCTTTTTTTCCCCCATTGGCTCTTGAGCCCCTCAGCACTTATGGAATCACCGTCTGTGCACCTATTATCACTGATAAAAGCCTGGTTTTCAAACAAACTGATTATCATATTGGTATAAGAAAAGTGTGTTTTAAAAAAGTAATTTCAGCTTTCAATCACTTAAAATATGCTGATGATAATGTAAACAACACCAAGCTACAGACAGGGAGTCCCAAGATTTAAGCGTTACTGTTTATAAATAAGAACTAAACTTTATTATGAATATTGTGTTATTATGTTTTACGCAACATACTACGATAGTGTTCATTATGGTAATTGTTTGTTTATTAGTTTTTAAATGTTTAAATGTAAAATGTGACCTATTGTTTGACCTTGTTGGTACAACCGGCCCCTTTTGCTAATGAAATCAGGGACTAAACCAAGCATAAATCTCCACGTTTTTGTAAAATGATTTTACACTTCTAAAGATGCAACGCGTTTCAGTAAATTCATACGATAAGGAGAACACAAACATAAAACACCGTTAAGTGAGGTAGGCACTGTGAGATAAAAGTTCCTGCTTTTAGCTCAGTTTTGGAGCAAATAACATATATCGCGTTTTGCATCTAAACTCTTTATATATATTATATAATTATATTTTAAAATCAATCCGTGCACAAATACTGGCTTTTCCCCTTAGCATTCGAATCTACAACTAATCTGATAACATAAAAAACTACTTAAACATACTTTCTAACGCTGGTCTAGAGAGAAGGGAAATCATATTTGTGACAAGACACCGTAATGATGGCTCAGTTTGCAGCTACTGGACAGTAAGTCAACAGGGAAGACATGATTGGTCCACATTTCTGTCATCAGCTGAATCCAAACAACACGCTCCCTCAAAAATATCCAGTCAAACAGCCAACCCTGTTTCAGTTCTTTCAGCACCAGCCAATCCACTCCCTGCCTGCTAGAATGACGCCCCGCCTCCAACAACAAGTTTTTTCTATTCTAATTATGTTAGGGGCTGTTTTCCTCAGCAGAATGTTAACTGGTGAAATATCTTAAATATATATGTATAGGGGCTGTTTTATACAATCCCCGACAAAAAGGAGTCGTTATTACAAATTACAGGGGTATTTTCATCAGCAGGAACTCTAACAATACTTTATATATATATATATATATATATATATATATATATATATATATATATATATATATATATATATATATATATATATATATATATATATATATATATAATATATAATACTAATTAATTTTCCCGATTGTGGAGGTGCATTTGTGCCATATAAAACTTTGAGAAACGTCATCTGTCTATGTGTGTGTTCATCTGTCTGCAGTTATTGTTCTTATACAGTTCAACGGTTATGCACCATACAGCGCTGTGAACACTGTTTATATTTTTGTATGGACTCTTACATTAAGGATAGTTCATGCACTAGTACAGCCAGGGTGGTCCGTCAACGCATGTGTGCGTGGGTTGCTTTGAGATCCCTGAGATATTTGGATACAAATAAGCCCTGTATGAACCTAATTTGATACGAATCATATGCAAAGTTTGAAATGGACACATGTTTTCAGTAGCAAACAATAATAATGAAAAAGTGTCTTCTAATTCAATTAGATAACTTCTCTGAGCACTTTATGTCGCCTATTTTGCAGAGCTGGGGATTATATATTTTAAGATATATTTAAGATATGCGATTAATAAGGACAATTAAATGGTATTCCTTTCTGAATGTACTTTACGTCTTTTCGTCTGCAATCTGTAACACGATGGGTGAAAAACAGCTAGTTTGTGAACTTGTTATTATATATCTTTTTTAATATCATTTTGTCTGAAGTGGGGGAGCGGAGCGGGAACCACAAGAAGTAGAGCAGAATGAAAGAAAGAGCTGAGCGGAGGATATTATGAGTGGTGAGCGGAATTGTTACCGCTTCACTCTGCTCACATTTTCTGAACATAGCACAGACCCTCATTGTTAAAATACATTGCCTTTAGCATAGGATTTGCACATCACAGGAGAGTAGAAGTGAGTAAATTCTGTATCCCTTATATGAGAAGTGGGTAAACGATATATTACCCAAATTCAAAGCAGATAAACACCGTTTACCTGCGTATACCCTCGACTACACCACTGAGTAAAACTCCAAAGAAAAGTTGAAAGTATTGCCAGGCAGTCTCCCATCCTACACCAACCAGGCCTGAAAGTTATTATTTTATTTGTTAGCAGAGACCCTTAGCCAAGCAAACTTACAATTGTGACGTTATTTTTTTTAAATATAATTACTCATTTTTATAGTGTTTTTTTTTTTTTTTTTATACTGGACCAATCTAGGTAAAGCAGCAGTGTGTCCCCCACCTGGGATGGAACTCGCAACCTTCCAGTTAGGAGCACAGTGCTCTAACCACTACTCCACATATACTACAATCGAAGAAACAAATGTATACAAAGTATACAAATGTCAATTGCTCTGGATCAAAGCATCAGCCAAATCAATATGACATATTTTTCTGGCTTGCTATTTTATTTATTTATATATACGTTATAATATAAACAATACTATCTACATTTATTTATTTAAAATATGTATTTCTAAATATATGTATTCCTCTATGCATTTTTAAAATCATGTATGTATTTCTACCTAATACATTATTCCTTTATTTATTTTTTTTATTAAACATGTAACTACAATTGATCAGAGACCAGAGATTTAGGCAAGGAAGCTGCTTGCCACTCTTGTATACAGTTCCATTCTGTGGTATCTACAAACAGGAAAGTAGATATTTTCAAACAGAACCTTCAGGTTTTCAGTGAAAGCTGGTCAGGCATGGGTGTCGTGTTAAAAAATTAACGCATTTCAACAACAGCGCAGCTGGTTAAGGCCGTGTGCTCTTCAAGGACGTCATGTTGCAAGTTCAAACAAGGGTAGTTTTTTTTTTTATTATTGTTTTGTTTTTGGTGTGATTGTGCTGTTTTAAATCATAAATAAATAGTTTAATATAAATGGTGTGGATATGAAACTGCTTGCGTTCCCTGGTATATTTTGACGTTGACCAACATGTGGAATCACATAATTGGTAGATGTCCAGTTATTTAGCTTTTCTATTTGAAAAGTCACTTCACACTCTTAAAAAACTAAAATGTAAGAAACGGAAGAAGAAGGAGAACTATTTTACCTTAATTTGACGACTTATGTCTCATTGTTTATAAGAGGCATTTATGTTTTTTTTCACATTTGATGTAAGAAAGTTTCAGACTTTTGGTACCGGTAATTCTAAGTGATTTAGTTTTGCCGCTGCATCATGGTGAAAACAGCAAAACTATTGGAGTTATATAGAGACTCACGGTAGTTTCAAACAAGTTTTTCTAACTTGTTCAATGAACTATTGTTCCTCTCAGTCCAAGGTCAATGTCATAGAGGCTTAAAATTATTAAAGTCACACTAGCTGGTTTTGATCTGAAAGCCATACAGTTACACTTCTAAGTTAATATCAATAATGTCACTTAAATATCTAGAAGCTATTGTACACTACAAATATTAGACATGGTGTGGTATTTTCTAGTGCTTAAAAGTAGTAAATATATGGTAAAAAAACAAATCAAATAAAAACTGTGATAAAGATTAAGATAACGGCCCCCAGAGCGGCTCACCTGATAAACAAACAGCTGCATGCTGTTGCAGGGAGAGTCCTACAGTCAGGGGAGCACAGGTTCATTTGCTGGCTATGCACTCACTTTCCATAGCGAGTGTCGGATTGTTTATGACTCTTCTGATTCCTCTGGTTTTTCCTCATCGTGGTACAGCAGACCCTACTGGTCAGGCACCCAGTGAACTCAAGCGGACCCCTGCATGGCTGGCCTTTGTCCTTCATTGACAGTTAGGTTGCTGACACCCACTGTAGAGATCCTCCTTGTAAAGAGGCGATTGGCTTGTGGGTCCAAGGGCACCCATTGACCCTCAGTTCTCTTGTGTTGTTGTGTGGAGTTGCTGTAGTAAGGGAGCGTAATTAGACATTCTATTTTTACATCTGTATAAACTACAATCTGATTCTAATAATGGATGCTTAGCTCTTGTCTTCCTAACTGAATTGGTGTCTGAAAAACAGCTTCAGCCTAAGCAGAACTGAGTTAGAATCCATAGCAGGTGGAGGTCACGCTTAACCTGTGGTTTTCTGAAGATTTCCACAGAGTCTTTATTGGTAAGTTCATTAATATTGGTTAAATATTTTGAGTAGCTTGTTCCACATTGCTAGTATTTAATCTGGTAGGGTGTGGCTACATTCCTTTTGGAATTGCCCTGTGAATTGGCCCAGATTGGCACAGGTACTGTGCTAATTGTCATTGGATCTATAAATTAGTATTTGAAAAACAGCCGTGGTGATTTTCATCACCAATTTCTAAGACCTCCACCAGTCCTACTAACCTGTGAGAGTCTGCTGCATACATGTACAGTCAGTACTCTGTTGCTTAGCAATCAAAAAAGTCTTTGCAAGATAACTGTCAAATCTGTGCACCAAACATCCCTTTCGTACTATGCTTCTTTGTGCCCATGCATATTTCTCTACAGAGCGTATCCTTCTCAGCAGTGGTTGAAGTAGCTTTGAAATTCTTTGCAAGATGTGTGCCTGAAGTTGTGCTGTAAAAGCAAGATCCCTTTCACAGATTCACCAGTGAAGTTGTTCCTTTCCTTTTGTCCACTGACTTTGCATCAGTGAAAAAACATTGTTGTTTACATTATCCTCTGAGCCCTGCTCCAGTTTGACATTCAAGCAATATCTCATATTTTAAGTGATGGAAACTAAAACTTTCAAAGTACTTTTTTTTTAAATACAGTTTTATTAAATACCAATTCAGTACTAGTAGCATTTTTAGAACAAACTCTATTTATCTTACATAACAGTATTTAAATAGAAATGAATTTCCAGAAATATATTTTAAGGGGAATTCTCATACCTAACATTAAAATCTGCATTATTCCACACTCACTTTAGCGTTCAGGGATAATAAAAAGCACATTTAACATGAAAATTGCAAGATCTCAAACCTCCACTGGTAAAAGTACAATTTCTCAACACAGTACGTTCCGGTAGTCATTTTGTTTTGCAAATCTCTTTGATTTATTTGTGTAGGGCAACTGAATGAAATAATTCCTGTTTATGTATTTATTTGGCATTTATTTGGTGTTACCCAGCAATACAAGGTTACAAGAATATGTATATAATATATAGGCCTGTATAATTTAACGTGTGTTATATTATTGTCTTCCGAATCTTGGACTTTGACATGCGGGCTTTGCTCGTTCTTCTTGTGATGTTATCTGCTGGTGTGGCCACGTGTGGGTCAGTGCGTCCGGTGGCCTTGAATTCCGTCCGTGCAGACGCAGACCGCCAGCAACGCATTTTGGTGTGCAGGGTGTTTACTGCTTGGTGTATCAACGTGATACAGCCGTAGGCTGTCATCTACAATTTGCTTGTACAAAGTGATACCGCTGTGCTGTGTACACTCCTTTGATCACATTCCCGGGTCTTGATTCCTCTATTAACCACACGTTCTGTCTTTCCCTCCCCCCGCCCCCCACACCCCAGTTCTTTTCAGTGCGTGCTTTTTCGTTGTTGTGGTTGGCGCCCTATCCCAATGGCTGTGCTCCGGGCCGTGCCGGTGTTGGGTTTGTCGGCTCCTTTTCGTCTGTTTCGCCCCCCACCGTTCTTCGCCCTACCGTGCTCCCCACCCCACCCTCCTTTTTTCTCCGGTTCTTTTCGGTTGGTCTGCCCTTACGCGGCCCAGTCTCTCATTTTAACGCCCCCCCCCTCTTTACACCCCACTCTGCTCTCGCCTCTGGGTAATGCGGTCCCCCTTGTCCTACCCCCTCCGTCGGCCTGTCACCCCGTCTCCCCGTCCCCTCGGTCTTGGTGTGTTGTCCCTGCCGCCCTGTTGTTATTGCTTTCTCGCTAGCCGCTTTTCACCTACCCTTGCAATGTCCGACTTTCCGCCCGGGTTCCTTGTTCCCTTTGCCCGACCCCTTGCCGGTCCGCCGGGAGCTCCCCCCCCCCCTCTATTTCCTCTCTGTCCAGATGGTCACCCATTTAATTCCGGCCGGCCTTTGCAGTCCCCACTGCCTCCTGCTGTGGCTGCGCACCCCGGGGTGCGGGTTGTGTCCTCGGTTCAATCCCTTCTATGTTCTACACCCCCTGCTTCTTTGTGGTGACCGCTCTGTCCCTCGGGTTTCTCCTGCTCCGGCGCCCAGTCCAGCTCTGCTTCGCGGCCCGCTTTGCCCTCCCCCCCCCCCCGCGTCGTTGCTGTGTCACCCTGCCCTCCGGCCCCCACCTCTGCGCTTGCCGGCTTTCCAGTAGGGTGTCGACTATTCTCTCCGGTCTCCTCGCTGTGGTGTGGGGGGCTTCCAGTCTTCCGCTCACGCACCCTCGGTATTCCCTTGTGGGTGGGTTGTGGTGTGCCCGCCGGGTGGGCTTATCTCACACACACTGGCCTTGCTTTTGGCCCTCCCTCCGATACTTTGGCCTATGTTTCTCTGTCTGCCATTCCGCGCTCCAGGGCTCTCCGCGGCCAGCTGCTACCCTCGACACCTCCCTCCCCCGGTCTTACCGTGGCCTGGGCGGGCGGGCATTACCGGCATGTCCCCTCCGGTCAGCTACTCCTGCCCTTCCCACACTGCGCGTCGTCAGGTGTGTGTGTCCCGTCACTTGTCCCTTTCTTCGCTCAATGCTTGATGGCCCCCTTTCTCTCGGTTTATCTACTGTCCGGTGTCTGTCTACTAAGGTCCAATTCATCGGGATTTCTTCCGGCTTCCTCTCCTTTCTTTTCTCTCACTGAACCTGGCGTGGGCCGCCGCCTGGTTCATGATTGCGGCTTTCCCCTACTGTTCCTTCTTTCCGCAACCGTGCTTGGTGTTGGGCAGTGGACTTGCTATAGGGTTGGCCTCGTCTGTGCATTTATTGGCATCCCCCTCGGGCGTTCCGAGGTTCTTCTTTTTGCAGGTTCCCTTTGCTTCTGTTATCCCAGCCCCTTCCCTGTTATCTGTCATTCTCTTTCATCGTATCCCTCCGGTTACACCTGCGTTCTGTCGCTTTGGGGCTTGCTAGTCTCGTACCTTGCGTCATTATATGCTAGCTCTACTTTTTTGGGTATTCCTTCTGATTATCTACTGCGCGTGGTTGCGGCGTGGCTTCCTATCCGTCTCTTCTGCTTGCCACCGGTCCTTAGATCCTTTCGTCCTTAGTCTTTAGCTCTGTTGTAATTTCTGGCAGTTGGAGCGTTTGACGCCCGTTATGTATACCCCTCGATCTCCTATTCTGCTTGCTCTTGCCCATTGTTTTTGCGGTGCCTCTGCAGTCTCTCCCCCCGACTGGGCAGTACATTTGAAATCCCGGGGCCTTCCGGTTTCAGTGTGTTACGTTTCTGCTGTCTGGCGTTTTCTTATCCCTCTCTGAGCCTCGTTTCCGTGCTGCGTGCCTCCCCTGCTCCCCACACCCCTTGTGGTCTGTCCGCTCTGTCGTGCCCCCTCGTGGCGCCTGTTCCCCCCGCCCCTGTTGTTGCTGCGCCCCTGGTCTCGCTGAGTATGCGCGTTCCCCTCGCCCGAGAGGGGGGGCCCTCTCAACTCCTCGTTCCATGATCTATGCTGGCCGGCTCCTGGTCCTCTTGCGTTTGGCCACACGGCTCGCTCTCTCCTCTCTTTCCTATTGAACCCCTAACCCTCCTCCTCGCTTTGTTTTGTCGAGCTCATTACGGCGTCCTTTCGTACTGTCTGATCTCTTTCCCTTGGTCTGGCCCCGGCACATGACTCTGTACAGCTGCTCTTTTACACCTCTTTCCGTTGCTCCCCGCCCGCTTCCGGTCTCGCCTCCCCTGTTCTCCCTTCGACGCTTACTAGACTACCGTTCCTCCCTAGAGTTGCTTCGTCAACACGCGGGATGTTCCCATCGCGCGTCCTCCCTGCCCTCTTGCTTTCCCTTTACACCCCTTCTAAACTCTGTTTTTTGGTGTTCTTCATCCCCCCTTAACCTTCGCACTGTGGTTCCCTGCTCTGGTTGTTTTTCGACGTCCGGGAGCCGTGGTCTCGCCTCGTCCGCCCCATTGGGGGGGCCCCTCAGCCTCCCATCCCCCCAGGCCCCCTCTCCCCCCTTCCCCTTCCTTCGCTCCGGTTCTATAGAGGTTGGCATTCCGTTTCCCACTCTACCTTTCTGGCTGGTTCCCGCCGTCGTTGGTTTTGGCTGCCATCGCCGCGGCCGCTTCTCGGTTCTGCCTGCTGTGCTGTCAGTATTGTACTGCAGGCTTCTTTCCACCCCCGTTGCCTTTTTCGGTTCTGCTGCTTGTCCTGTTGCCCATTCCTCGTGCCTATTCTTGAGACTCCTTTCAGTTCCTCCCGTTCCTTTTCCTTCGCCTCGTCGCCTACATGCCCCTCTTTTAATCTCTGCGGCGACTAGTTCTTGCTTTGTTCCTCTCGCGTTCTATGTACTGTTTTTTTCTGTGGTGTCCCTACAGTTTGGTCTGCTGTCAGCTGTTCCGCATCTCCGTCTTCGCCCTGTGCCCTCCACGGACACGCACCGGTCTGGCGTTCCGGTCCCTGCTTTTCAAATCCTTAACGCGTCCCGGTGCCGGGGGCGCCTGGGCTATATGGTTGTCCCATCCCGTCCCCGGGCGCTAGCGTCTTTTTTTGCTGGTGCGCTGCCATCTCTCTGGCGTCTGCTCTCTTTTGGGGAGTGGGGTCTTCCCCGCCCCCCCAGCTTTCACCCCGTTTTTTTTCTTTCGTGGGTTCCTTCAGTGCGTGGCGTTTGTGCGCTGCCAATTTCATGCGTGATTCATTGTTGTCTCGGACCGCTTGCTGCGATCCGATCGTAACTCCCGTCTAGTTCGACGCCGCATATTTGCTATGCTCCAGCCTGTCCTTACCTTTCAGCTCCTGCTCCCACTGCGAGCTCTTCTTCTTCTCCTGTTTATTGCGCCCCTCCATCTGTGTTCGTGTCTTCTTTTGTCTCCGGCCGGCTCTCCTGTGTTTCCGTGACCCGCAGGTGCCCCATGGTCTGTCCTGACCTCGCTCACTATACGCCAGCCTGCCCTTTCTCCAGCTAGCGCTCATCAATCCCCCGTCCTCCTCACTAAACCTGTGTTAGCGTGGCTCGGTGATTTGAGGGATCGCCGGGTATGGGCCTATCGTTTGATATCTATGGTGCTGGTTGATATGTTTGAGGTGTTATCCCGTATCCGTGGAGAGTTCGCCCATACGTCCCTGGTCGGAGGCTCCGGTCACAGCATATGTAAATGTTACTTGTAAGTTACTTTAAACTGCTGGCTGGCAGTCGGCAGGGTATTACAGTATCCATGACGGCGTCTCCCTGCAACAGTTACGGCTGCAGAAACAGTAAGCGAGGAGGTTTGTCAGAGATGAAAAAGGAAAAATAAATTATTCTTAATGTGCTCCTGAAAATGAACCATGTAAATTGTAGGCTCATGCAGTGTTTGAGGCAGGCTTACTCATGTCCTTCATCTTGAGAAGCACAGGTCTGAAACACTCAGATTGGCAGTAAAACTGTGATGGGGTTTTTTTTGTGTACATTAAGGCACACCTTATATCACTGCAATGGAATCACACTGGAGTTTTATAAGAACAGAAATATTTACAAAAGGGAGGAGGTCCATCAGTGACACTATGTAACACAAGTTTTGTTCCTGGGTAGTAAGTGTTATTTCCTAATTGCTTATGCCTCAAAAGTATAGAAAATGGCTATTATTCCCCACAAACTTTGCTTTTGTGACCAGGACAGTGATATTTCAAAATATCACTATTTCCAATGGGAAAATGGGCAAATGTGTGTCTTTTCGTTCACATAAAGTCAGAAAAAAACAACATATGAATCCAAGTTAACATGTATTTATACTAAAGTAATACAAAGATGACTACAAAAGATTTAGAAGTGAGTAGTTTTTCAAGATTTACAATTCTACTCATTAAAGTTATTATTTTTCAAGAATTCTGTGGATGATGTCATGATTGTCAGAATAGAATGTTCATTCCAAGAAGTTTGAAGATAAACTCTCGTTCCATTTGTTTTTGAGCAGCATTTTTTCCACAACACTGACTGATTCCACAGATGATGTCTTCAATCGGGCTACTGGAAATGCAGTGGTGTTGATTCAAATGCTTTGTAAATGTTCCACAAAGCGATCTGATAAACGTCTTTTACTTTTGATTCGAATGCTTTGTAAATGTTCCACAAAACGGTCTGCTAAACATCTTTTACTTTGCCCAATGTACAGTTAATTGCATTTCTTGCATATAATGCAGTATACCATTCTTAAAGGTGCATGTAAAAGGTTCATGGATGTTGAATGATGATTTAGTACTTCTAATCTCAGTTTGGGTGTTAATGTATTTATAGGTAGTACATCATGGTCTATTACATGGAAGTGTGTCTTTTAAAAGTTCCCCAGATAGATGCATCTCACTGTGGACTACATATTCTCTTAGATTCTTGTGGTCTATATTATATCAGTGAGGGGAGTCTTGAAAATAGGGGCTTGTCACACGAATGACTGAGTGATAACGTCAGGCCAGATGCAGGAACAAACACAGAGGCAAGTGCTGCAGGGCAAAAGGCGCTGCGGTGCCGTTTATTTTTAAAGCAATAAAATACAAAAATAAACACACAGAGTAAAAATAAATAGTCAAACTAAACAAAATCATAAACACTAAGTAATACAAGTCAGGCTGGGCAGTAGCCTTCACTGATCCTTTTCTGATTGCTTTTAATGATGTAGACGTGATACTGGCTCTTTAAGTAGATCACTGGAAAGTAATCCAGATACAGTGCCTATAGAAAATCTACACCCCCTTGATCTTTTTTTCACATTTTGTTATGTCAGTGCCTCAGAGTTTCATGCATTTAAATTAGGACTTTTTTCCACATATCTACACACCATACTCCACACTGCTAAGGGAAAAAGTTTTTATTGAGAAAAAAGTATATATTAATACTTGGTGTGAGCACTTTTGGCAGCAAGTACAGCTGTGAGTCTGTTGGGATAGGTCTCTACCAACTTTGCACACCTAGATTTGGCAATATTTGACCATTCTTCATTACAAAACTGTTCAAGCTCTGCAAATTCCTTGGGGAGCATTGATGGACAGCAATATTCAAGTCATGCCACACATTTTCGATTGGATTTAGGTCGGGGCTCTGACTGGCCATTCAATTTACCTTTTTGTTCCTTAGCCACTTCATTGTAGCTTTGGCTGTGTACTTTGGGTCGTTGTCATGCTGAAAGGTGAACTTCCTTCCCAGTTTCAACTCTCTTGCAGAGGGCAGCAGGTTTTCCTCAAGGACTTCTCTGTACTTTGCTCCATTCATTTTTCCTTCTATCCTGACAAGTGCCCCAGTCCCTGCCGATGAGAAACATCCCCGTAACATCATGCTGCCACCACCATGCTTCACAGCAGGGATGGCGTTCTTTGGGTGATGCGCTGTGTTTGGTTTGCGCCAAACATAATGCTTTGCATTTAGGCCAAAAAGTTCCATTTTAGTTTCGTCAGACCACAAAACTTTTTGCCGTATGGCAACAGAATCTCCTGAGTTTTTTTTGCATACCTCAAAAGGAATTCCTTCTTGCCACCCTACCATACAGGCCAGATCTGTGGAGTGCTTGGAATATTGTTGTCACATGCACACCTTGACCATAAAAGCCTGTAGCTCTTGCAAAGTTGCCATTGGCCTCTTGGTAGCCTCTTTGATCAGTCTCCTTTTTGCTCGGTCATCTAGTTTGGAGGAACGGCCTGATCTAGGCTGGGTCTTGGTGGTGCCATACACCTTCCACTTCTTAATAATCATCTTAACCATGCTCCAAGGGATATTCAAGGCCTTTGATATTTTTTTTATACCCATCCCCTGATCTGTGCCTTTCAACAACTTTGTCCCACAGTTCTTTTGAAAGCGCCTTGGTGCTTATGGTTGAGTCTTTGCTTTGAAATGCACTACCTAGCAGAGGGAACCTACAGAAACTGCTGAAATTATCCTAAAATCATGTGAATCACTACAATTTATTACAGGTGGAGGCCACTTAACTTGATGTGTGATTTTGAAGGCGATTGGTTACACCTGAGCTAATTTAGGATTGCTATTACAAGGGAGGTGGACACTTATCCAACCAAGCTATTTCAGTTTTTATTTTTAATTAATTTTCTACAGATTTCTAAAACATTTTTTTCACTTGGAAGTTGTAGGTTAGGATGTGTAGACAAAACAAAAAAAACTATTTTAATGCATTTTAATTTCAGGCTATAAGGCAACAAAAGGTGAACATTTTGAAAGGGGGTGTAGACTTTCTATAGGCACTGTATGAGCAAATGCAGTTCTGCATCTATATTTTAATCCTGCATTATTAACCCAGTGTGCTGAAACAGCTGACATGATTTTAACTTCCCAACAAGATCAATATGGAACTCCACATTGATACATATAGTGAAGGTGATTCATATGCACTTCTGCAATATGGAACTCCACATGGATAGATATAGTGAAGGTGATTCATATGCACTTCTGCAATATGGAACTCCACATGGATAGATATAGTGAAGGTGATTCATACGGACGTCTGCTATATGGAACTCCACATGGATAGATATAGTGAAGGTGATTCATACACCCGTCTGCAATATGGAACTCCACATGGATAGATATAGTGAAGGTGATTCATACACACTTCTGCAATATTGTCACACTTCACTTTTTTTCCCATATTCCTGAAGGATTCTCCGATTGGCATGTAACTCAGTATTACTATTAGATAGCAAAGGCTACTGACAATATCACTGTCTGTCCGTCAATAAATTGATCCATCTCCATCATGCTTTATACACCACCCACTGGATATATCGCGGGTTCAATATAAACCTGCTATATATCGAGGGCTGCGATATAGCAAGAGCCCCATAGAAAAACAAACAGGCTATCAAATACTGTACAGCCACTCCCTTGTTTTATGGGGTGTGTCAGAGTCCAATATAAATCCTATACGCAACCTGCCTTTTCTCATTTTTCGCATAAAAAGCAGCACACCATTTAATTCATACAGTGGGAGGTAATTGCGTCTCATCGTCTTCAGTCTCTAATTAATTTCATGAGACTTCCTCTCCTTTCTCAGATGCACAAACCCACTGCATTGAAAGAATCCATTCACAACAACAACATAACAGGCTTGTTGCTAGGAAGCTGACGTCACTGTCTGTGTCTTTTGCTGTTTTTGCTAGTGCTGTCGCTGTGTTGTGCAGTACGAAATAAAACGAACAGTAATTCTAAGTGCCTATTATTTTGCAGCTAAGGCATATGCAGTTAGACAGTAAAAATGGGGAGCCAACTCCAGGACTGCGATATATCTGAATCCACAGTATAGCGAGGGGCGATATAACAAGGGGTGGGTGTATCTGCAGAACCTGTTATTTAATTGTATGAAACATTATTGTATTGACATTATTTAGCAGATTGGGGGGCTATATGGAGGGGCCTCTCTATCTGTAGATGTGTCCTTATGTCTCACTTACATTTTGTAAATGTATCTTGAGAGCATAAAGTCATTCCACATAGTGTAAATCATTCAATTGAATATACACTTCCATTTGCTTACCTAATGTCCAATGATTCATTCTGTACTATACTATACTACACTGGCAACTCTAATATTGAATTGACAGCCATTGTGGGGGGTGTATGTTACTGGCATACTTGCTGTGTTCAGATTTTTAGCTGTGTTGTCATATAATGCATAATAGTAATTGAAGCCCTGAGTGTGGTGCATGTCAGTGTCCATTTGAATTATCTAAACAGATCTAATACAGCTGCTCTTTAACGCTGCATTTATACTGCTTGGTTTCCCACTTTGTTGTGTGATTTATTAACATCTCTTCATACCCAACAGGGGCAAGTAAATCAATGCATATAATCTGTAAATAGCAGCCCTGTGATGACTAGGGCAGATGTGTCCGACTTCATTTTTGGAGCTGTGACATTTACAGAGGGGAGATATATCTAATTTTTTTCTTACCTTATGAAAGCTCAAGCACTCAAACACAAAGCCTGTTAACTAGAGCAGCAGTTAATTGGAATTCAAACACACGCTGGATTCAAACACACGCTGGGTTCAAACACCCTCTGGAGCAGAGCACAAACACTCAAACACAAAGCCTGTTAACTAGAGCAGCAGCGAACTGGAATTTGAACAAAATCAAACCAGCCCTTTGGAGCGCAAACTGTTCAAGCTTTTGGAACTGTACCTAAAAGCTCAGTTACGAAACTCTATAAACTATTGAACTCTTAAACAAATTCCCTGCATCCTCAGCTCCTCTGCATTCAGGATGCACTCAGTGTTGTTGCCACGGTAAGTGGCTTGTTTCGAATGCAAGGTGTAAAGTTTTCAGAGGGTCAGCAATTGCCTAAGTGCAAGGCAAAGTCCTTACATCACATTATAATGTTTGTACCTGCTTAGCCTCTATTCAATTCCATGCTCTTTTCTTCATTTTAATGCATTTCAATATAAATGTAATGGATTAATGGTGGCAGAGTGCACATTTGATAGTGGGTGCAGAACGCCAGGTGAACACCATTCTTTACATACACTGCATTTTTAGCGGTCAGTAAAAGACTTTTTTGTCTGCTGAACAAGATTTATGGCAGCATTATGGGAGTTTTTCACCCGCAAATCATATTGCGCTTATTCTTCCATCACCACCATAATGTTTCCCATTTAAACATTCTCAGATGTATAATGAATGCTCTGTGCCATTCTTTCTATATTAAGGAGATGACCAGATTTTTAAGTCCTTATACTGGGACAGTATGGAAATATTCCAACATCCAAGCTATGGGGAAGCTCTAGGGTTTTTATTTTCACTTTGGCAATGTTTGATCTAATATCACATTGAAAGAGAGTCATGGTGATATTCAGAGTGGAATCTCTTTAAAAAAACATTTGTTTTGTGAATAAATTATGTTAGTCTTTGTAATTTTTGTTCTACACAACAAGTATATTTCTTACATTACACAGTAGCAATCCAATAGTATAAAATTCTGAGATTCTCATTTCACAAAACAATCTATTTTATTGCTGATTACTGCTGAAAATTGAGTCCCTGTCTAAGAAACAGCATCTTCTGTCTGATTTCTCTTTCCAACTTTTTACTTCATAGAATCTATTTTTTTCGCAAATATGTAATTTCTTCCCATTTAATATGACATGGTATTTGTTCTGTATAGCGCTTTTTTCTATTGCAGTTTCTGCTTGGACCATTATTGTGCCATGAATAATAGACACTAGGACATTTTTTTCAGCCAGTTTCTACTATTAAACTATTACTATTAAAGGTGGTGAAATGTGTTAAATATCCTATCTTTTGACTGTCAATAAATGAAGCCCGCTGCAAGCCATAAGCTTCTCCACCTTTTCACAGATAATCAGCTTTTCTGAGTTTTGGTTAAAAGCTGGCCTGATTGCAGAAACACAAATTTCTTTGCTGATCTTAGTTGGAATTTATTTTGAGTCAACAGTATAGGCTGAGATATGGATCAAGCTGTAATAAGATTAAGTCGGAATCCTTTTCTGATCAATTGAAATGTTATCACTTCTTTACTTACAAAAGGAATACTATTTAATCGTCCTTAATATAAGCATAAACATAAGCCAATGTAAAATGCGCGGAGAAGTTTTCCGATTGTCAAGAGATGTTTTCTCATTATCATTGATTAGTACTGAAAAACTGCACAGACATAGCAGGAATGTCATCATACAATTAACATGTTTTTAGCAGGGTCATTTCTGTTTTAAGTGATACCTGTCAGCTTAAAACATGTTAAACAGTAAATTTGGAATTCAAGCTATTTGGAGCAACTTAAAGGGATTGAGCCCCCCCCCCCAGCCCCCGTAATTCCAGCCCTGACCTTTTCCTCTTTTGCTGAAGGAAAAACATGTTTTTTTTTTGTTGTTTTTTGTTTTTTTTTCATCAATGTGTTGTTTTTATTCTGTTAAACTAATAGCAGTGATACAATAAAATACCTATATAGCTGTCACACGTATGCAACAGACAGTATTAATCTTAAATATGAGTACTCCATTGTCTCTATTTGTTCTTAAACTTAGAAGGATAAAATATGCTATTTCTGCAATATATTTAACACAGAAATAAAAATAAGGGGTCACCAAATTAGAGATTTAGCTTGCCTTATTTGTTATTCAGCTTATTTAGATATTGTAAAGAACAAAAGTCAAATTAAATGAAGACATGATTTTTTTTTTGGAATTGTTTTAAACTATTTGTATCATATACAGTACTCAAATATCAATGTAAATACATGTTTTAAAGAAGTGAAGTGGGCACCTGTAGACCTGAAACTATTGTATTTCATTATTGCTAAAAACAACATAAAGATATATAAATAATATTGTGAAAGTTAAAATATTTTGTGCACAAATAATTTTGTGTCATTCATTAACATACGTTTCTTAGAGGGTACTTTCAGGGAACTGAAAGTTTCAAAAGCTTTTGTCACATTTTACAGCATCCCCCCCCCCCCCCCTATTGTTGTGATGAGCTATTTTGATGCACAAAGTGTTCAAACCACAACAAGCTTCAGTGCACTGCATTGTAAACATGGCATGGTGATGTGACATGACAGCATTGATATCCGCAGTTGTCGCCTATAGCTACACACAAAGGCAGGCCATTTGCACGCAGATATACAAATATCCTGGATGAAGAGAATAATTCCAGCACAATAAAATGGTACCTTTATGAACCGTTAACGTTAGACTGCCCTAGTCTAATCTCCTCAGGCAGTGAGAGCAATGATTCAGACGACGATAGCCGTCAGTTTGTTTTAGCAACAGTCAGTCAGTGGATAAACCTACCCAGCAGTTCTCTGTGATTGATTGCAAATATGAACATTGATATTCAGTAATTCTCCAGATTTGCATGCCCTGTACAGTCACTTTTTAATGCTACTTGTTGATCATCCCTCCATTTAATCACATCAAGTGTCATTGTAATAAGTTATACATAGGCTTGCTACTTTTCGATATTAATTGGGAAAGCACCTTAAATGTAGAATTCTCCAAAAATATGAGTTAGACAAAAATAAATTTATATATGTCAGTAAAACCACTCGCTATTTTTTATTTTCTTACTAAAAAATAATCATTTAGAAAACATCTCTAGTTTCTGTAGTTTTTAAGTGATAGAGCTCGTCTGCTGTATTCCACCGCTGCTTTGTTTATTCCCGTCTGTTATGTAACCCACCTGCCTGTTTGTCTTCCCTGGTCATCGTCGTCGTTGTCGTCTTTTTAGGGTTTGTTGGCGCATGCCATCTAAATGGAGACGATGAGCGCCCTCTACCTTTTCTTGTAGCTTCTCCCATTTCCCTGTTTTTTATGAATTATAATATACATTTCTCTTTCTCCATTTGTTTTTCTCTACCTTCTACCTTCAGAATATAATTTTTTGATGTTACTTTGATTAATATTTCCATTAATTTTCTGTTTAATGTGTTTCTTTTCTGAATATATATATATATATATATATATATATATATATATATATATATATATATATATATATATATATATATAGTACCAGTCAAAAGTTTGAGTACACCTGCTTGAAACCAGGTTTTTCATGATTATCTTTGCTTTTAACTGTATAAACTTGTCTATAGACACTTAATATTTCATTATATGATACATGTACTTATATAAGCTGATAAACATAAGTGAAGCATTCAAAAATTTTATTTTTAAATGAAAATGTAAATCTTGTCAGTTTCAAAGCTATGGTCACCCAAAGCAAGGGGATTTCAGTCCGAAGCACAAGTCAGTTAAAAGTCTGAAATGTGTATAACACGGTGTTAGAACACTGGCCTTAAGTATAAAAGTGTCTTTGTTAGATGTCCTCTGAGTTAACTAGCATGTTACCTAATTAACCTTTTGTCACCAATTATTGTTAACAGGTGAAAGTCCATGATTACTATAAATATAGGTAGCATAGGCACAAGTTTGTCATTCCTGAATGTAAGGGGGCAGTAAATGGCAAAATACGCTCAGTTAAGCAAAGAAAAAAGTCTGTAATTACTTGAAATGAAGATCAATCTTTATGACAAATCGCAAGAACTTTGCAAGTGTCTGTAACTGCTGTGTCCAAGACCATCGAACGATTTGAAGAAACTGGCACTCATGAGGACCGAACAAGGTCAGGCAGGCCAAGGGTGACCTCAGAATCAGAGAACAAGTTCATTTGGGTCACAAGTCTGCGAAACCGGCGATTAACTGCCCCTGAAATACAAGCTCAGCCTGCCGAGTCTGCAGACCTCAATCCCATTGAACTTGTATGGGACGAATTGGACAGAAGAGTCAAAGCAAAGCTACCCACAAGTGCCCTACATCTCCGGGAATTGCTGCAGAAGAGCTGGGAAGACACGTTGGGTGATTTCCTGCTGAAACTTGTTAACCGAATGCCTCGTGTTTGTGAAGCTGTTATTAGGCAAAGGGTGGCTAGTTTGAGGAATCCAAGATTTAGAGACAATTTTCAATTTTCTTGAACACTGCTTTGATACTTCTTATGTTTTGTTTTGTATATTGTAACATGTGTTTTCATTTTCAAGAATTTACAGAAACGTATACGATGTAAAACATTGTCAATTATTAAAAAAAAACTATATATTGCATTTCCTGAATATATGCTCCATTGTTTCTTGTTCACCACAATTACTGCATAACCCAGTCCAGTATAAATGATAATTTAATGCTGTGTGTTCTACTATCAAGTGTTTTTTTTTTTAATATAATAAAATCTTCCACTGTTTCCCATTGTTCTTGATATACATCCATTATGTTTTCTTTAGCCACTGCATTCTCTTCTGCAGGACTCAAAGCTATTATTATGTCTATTTCTTTATTTAGAGTTGCTTTTTTGCTTCAAAATCCACAATTTAATTTCCTAAGATACCCCAGTGGCTTGGGTATAGTCTCAGAATAGTTTTGCCATTTTTATAGCTAGAATGTAATTTCTGGATAAGCTCATATATATCTATCCTGTCTCCTTTTTCTGATTCTAATGCCTGCATTGAGCTTAGAGAATCTGTAAAAATCACAATATCCTTTTTCTTTAAATTCCTCTATTTTGTCTATGGCCATAAGAAATGCCACCAACTAAAAGTAAACACTGATAAATTATTTGATAATCTTCCCCTTTTACATATTTCACATTGTTGTATACAGTAGCGTATCCCGTTTTTCTTAGCATATCCTTTTGATCCATCTGTGTATATCTGCACATCTCTTCCTTATTTTTAACATATTCCTGTCCTTTTATTTTAGTTTCCATTTTATTTCCTTTCTTGATAATTATTGTGGTTAATAATTTACATATTTTTGGTTTCTTAACATTCATTTTGGCATCAATATTTTATCTATGTTTTCCATTCTTTTTATTTCCTCAATCTTAACCTCTTTTGCCCAGTTTGTCATGCAAAATGCAAATGTTCCACCAGCTTTTTCCCTTTTTATATTGATGATACCACTTTGTCCCAGTACTCCCCCTCACTAGATGTTCCTCACTAATAGACTTAATCTTATTCCAATACCTTTGTGTGGGAATTCACTGGACACAAGACAGAATTATTTTGTTGAACACCTCTTGGTGCACTGATTTATTTCTGCCACAAGGTGGCACTGTTGTCAAAGCGCAACAGAATACCAGCACTGGTAAAAGGCTGGCCGTTCTCTCGTATTGAACACACAGGTGCTCAAGTAATACTATAAACAAAAGGGCGAAAGATAAATAAATAAAATAAATCACAATAGCAAAACTACAAATAAAAGGTGCTGCTCTTGCAGCGTTCCCCCACCATCGCTACACGCATGACTTGGGTCTTTAGCCTGCGCTTTGCTATTCCCCTGCTATACTCTTTGGGTATATTCAAATCCATCAAGTAATCATTGCAGCACAAGATGCAGTAATTAGTTCTTATTAGCCTGGGTGTCATGCTATCCTCAGTTAGTAAAAACCAATTGCCTCCTGTATAACAGCTTTCATTCTGCTTGTCTCTGCAGATAAACAATCAGATTCTGTATGGGAGAAGCCACCAGCATGCATCCTCCATCATCAAGAGTGCTGCTCCCAAAGTCAATCTCGTCTTTATCAGGTAAGCAAAGCATTACATTGTAATTCTCTATCATCAGGAGTGCTGTTCGTCTTTATCAGGTAAGCAAAGCAATACATTGTAACAAAAGTTGATTATCACTGAATTTAAGATTACAACCCCCAGCAGTGGATAAAATCCCCAGAGAAGGGGACAGAGTGGAGGCGGTCATATGTACATGCATCACACTTCATACATTTCTGCTTACAGTATATCTAGATAACCGATTATCCAATTATACTGTTGAGAATATCAGATTCTGGGAATATATAAGGGTGCTTTTCTTTCTGCACATCTGTGTGGCACACTTACATGCTTGCGTATTTCTGAAGAACCTTTCAAAATTGGTAACAGGATTTAGAGCTGTAACAAAGGGTACATTGGACCTTTGAAGGTTCAGAACATATTACTGAATGAAGGTGGGGGTGGGTGCTCAGTTTTCAAAATGAAAAGTATTTGTGTTGGTGTGTATTTTATGTTTCATACTTATTCTACCATAACACGTCTCTTACAACGCCTTGTACTGTAGGTATGAGTATGTCTTTTACAGCTTCTACAGGTTCTTCCCCAGTGTGTTGGCATAATACCCTGCTCCAAAACATGGCAGTAGTGGCATAAAGAGGTGCTATGTTATTACTTTTGTATGTACACTATAAAGAAAATCTGAAAAATTGCATGACAGTGCAGCAGTGGAATCCTAACAGATTGTTTGTAGTGAATGTGAATTGTCATAAGATTTCCAGAAAGCTTTTGACAAAATCCTGCATAAAAGATTAATGCTCAAACTAACTGCAGTAGGGATTCAAGGAAATGCATGTACATGGATTAGGGAGTGGTTAACATGTAGAAAACACAAATAACTAATTAGAGGAGAAACCTCAAAATAGAGCTAGGTAACCAGTGGAGTACCACAGGGATCAGTATTAGGTCCTCTGCTATTCCTAATCTACATTAATGACTTAGATTCCAAGTCCCAGGGCTTACTCTTCGCAGCCCTTGCTGCTGTTCCGTGAACTGCAAAAAAAGTAATCCAAGCAACAACAAAAAAATGTAATTTGTGCCATATATTTGCTGAAATTGTTATGTATTCCTAGTTTTGTCCTTGGATGTGATTTTTAGAAAAATAGAGTATGCAGGATTGTCACAAAGACGGCTGGAGTGGGTGGAGTCAGACCAGAGCCAGGAAATAAGCAACAGAGAGGTGTGGTTTACTGGAGCTGAGCGAATGTTTTCACTCAGCATTTAATAAACAGAACAGAAAATAAAAATGTTGTACAAACAAACACAGGACACGGCACACGTCGCCAAAACAAAAAGACAAACAAAACAGACTAGACAGACAAACACGGTGAGCAGATAATTTAACTATTCTTTTTAACTTTAACTATGCTTTTTATCTTTACCTCCGTCTCCAATCCCGTTCACCACTCACCAAACACCCAACCACGAGTGGGTGAAAACATGCTGTTTTTATGCTGCTGTACCAAGACTTGATTGCTAATCAATCATTCAGTTGGAGTCTCGGTACAACTGTATGTGAATTAATAAAGTGCAATTCCCCGTGCTCACATATTATTACATTTTACCTGCATGTGAAGTGCTGTGCAATCCTCATGCCTAAATACAAATATACATTTTAAACACTCGTATTACACAGACCCATTTATATTCTGTGTACCAATGACTATACACCAACATTTAACACATCACAAGCAACATAACAGATAATATACACAGGGGCGGGCACTTTGTCACAAGGATTTAAAAACAAAAAAAACAGTACAGTATATTCAAGGTGAATCTGGATTCTGACGGACTATGGGTTTTTTTTATATATTTTTTTTAGCATGCTGTTTTTCTGTTTATCAATTTCATCTAAAATTTTAAGGTTATAGCCTCAGATTCGTTTTCATCCTGATGATTTAGTGAACAACTGGGGGTGTAGAATGTATTGCTTATGTTTCCTCACTCTTGCTAAATATAACATTCACAGCAGACACACAAATCAAAGTGCTGTAATTTGGCACTCTCAAGTGGATCTCCCTCTTAGCACTAGTAGGAAGGATCCCATTTCATCGGAGGGAGGTGAGACATCCGATCTATACTACTCTGCAGCTGTAAGAGGTGTTTTCCCCAATGTGGGATCCTTAACAAACAGTTGCCTTTAGGCATTAGCGATTCTACTTCCCTTTGGAAAGGGAAGATGCATTTCAGCATGGTCAGGGAGGTGGATCATTCTATGGCCAATAACACAATAGAGAAATGTACTTCCTGATATTCGTACCTCTACCCGACGTTCGACAACACGGGCAAGATATACATTTACCCTGACAGTCCTGGAACTGGTATTAACCCGGCTACCCCACAAGATAAATAGCCAACAACATTGAAAACAGTTTACACCAGTGACAAACAGGTTGGCACACTGAGAACTGCTTATGCACAGAGTTTCTACAAGCAGATTTAATCTGTGCACTCATCCTTTCATAAGGGATCCATGTATCTTTTAAAAGGGAGGAGAGGAGTACAGTAATACCTCTGTTCTCCATCAGGACCTGCCTATACCAGCTAAAGGCGTCTTTTCTTGGGGATCTCTATAGGCGAAGTATTCACCAAATATAGATGAAGTACATTCATCAGATGTATTTTGAGGACAAACCTCTCTCAAAAAAAAAGGGAAGGGAGGTTAAAACCATAGAGCTCAGTAAGAAGATTTGTTACTTTTGTCTTCCAGGACAGAGGCTTATTGGTCTACAGCAGGAGTGGCCAACCGACATCTCCCGAGCCACATGCGGCTCTATTGTGGTCAAAATGCGGCTCTTCGAACTTCCCGTATATTTCATTACACAATGAATAAGTTTTTTTTTTTTTTTTTTTTTTTTTTGTTTTTTATATGTGTATTATTTTTACAATATGCCTCTGAGTTTCTTTTTAGTTTTTTTTTCATCACAAGTTTTTTGTTTTTTTTTTTTTTTTTTTTTTTTTTTTTTTTCATGATCCATTTTTTCATCACAAGATGATCCATTTCTGACCTTGGCCAATCAGCAGCGTGGCAGCAGTACTTTTTTGTTACATAGGAACTAACTAGCAAATCGTATCCACCCATACTTTACTGTGCATTTGGGACTCGAGTTACAGAAGCTTGGAAACTGTTAACTTTACTTTGAACAGGACCGGCTTCTGTTTTGTTCATAATGACAGAAAAAAATAGCGAAAAAGAAAATCTGAAGATGAATATCGAACCTTCTTACCGGTGTGGGAGAGTTATTGTTTTTTTTTTTTTGTTGAACGCAATGGAAAACTCCTGTGCCTTATTTGCCAGTGCCCAGCTGCATAAAACATCTTATTAAGTATTTTACTTAAGTGTATTTTTCACTTAGCTAAGGGAAAAATTTAAGGGTGTTGCACAAAACATCTTAACCACTCTCCTTAGCCAAGGCAAAACACTTAAGTATGCATTGACTATTTAAGGTTTCAACCAATAGGTAAGTAGCTTACTGTACTCTATAAATCCTGTCTCCATGGCAAGATTTGGGCAGTTAAACAAAACTACAGTATGGCTGTGTAACAGGGCGAGCAGCCCTGTTCAGTATTTATTTTAGAACGGGGTTTGCCCTGTACTGTATTTTGTATTGAGTTATTGTATATATGTCAGCGAAGCGCCATGTGTTTTGTTATTGTTTTGGTGTAAGTTTTTTTTTTAAAGCATGGATGGGAAGCCCCATCCACATTAAAAACTTGTGGGCCATCTCCCGAATTATTTAAGTGATTAATTTGTTGCAAATCGGGAGATGGTCACCTGCATAAATACCTGCAGCTCTCTGTACTCCGTGTGGGTGTCCGAAGGGGTGAACAAGAGCAGGAGAGGAAAAAGAAGAACGAAAAAGAAACCCAAACTTAAAGGATCTGGGAGTCGGTGCGTCCACAGCCCAAGAGGAGGGAGTCGGTGCGTCCACAGCCCAAGAGGAGGGAGTCGGTGCGTCCACAGCCCAAGAGGAGGGAGTCGGTGCGTCCACAGCCCAAGAGGGGGAAGTTGGTGCATCCACAGCCCAGGTACCCACCAACTGAGGGAGAATACCTGCTGGATCCACCTCCACCACCGTGGGAGGACTGCTTGTTGCTCCCACCTCCACCAGTAGAGGGAGAGTACCTGCTGGTTCCACCTCCACCACTATGGGAGGACTACGTGCCACTCCCACTTCCACCAGCAGAGGGAGCATGCCTGCTGGTTTCCCCACTGCAGCCAGAAGGGGAGGAGCCCCTGCCGCTTTCGCCCCAGAAGGGGAGGAGCCCCTGCCGCCTTTGCCAGGAGCAGAGCAGCAGGAGCTGCCTCTGTCTCCACCACCATCACCACCTGGAGAAGAGATGCAGGAGCTGACTTTGTCTCCACCACCAGGAGCAGAGCAGCAGGAGCTGCCTCTTTCTCCACCCCTGCTAGAGGGAGAGAGGCAGGAGCTGCCTCTCCCTTCAGAATTGGAGGGACCAGGGTAGGATGCTGCCGGACCTCAGCAGTCCCTGTGTAGGTTGTTGAGGGGAGCATGGGGGAAAAACGTCCGGCCGCAGTGGCTGCGAAGAGGGCCAATCCCCACACCACAGCTAGGCCTGGCTGTCCTCCCACCGTCGCCTCCCGAAGGTCCGCTGCCGCCATCACCTTCCGAGGGACAGCTGCTGCCCTGCCTCGCACCGTCCAAGGATGCCTGCCTCGCACCGCCCAAGGATGCCACGTCTGCATTGCCTGGGGCTGCCTGTTGCTCCGCATCACCTGAGGCTGCCTGGTGCCCCGCATCGCTTGGGGAAGCCTGTATCTCTCTTATATCCCCTAGGGTTGCCGAGGGTCCCACTTCGCCTGGGGTTGCCAAGGGTCCTGCTTTTTCTGGGTTTGCCAAAGATCCTGCATCGCCTGGGTTTGCCTGTGTCTCCTCTGCTTCTCCTAGGGTTGCTGTTGGTCCTGCTTCGCCTGGGGCCGCTGCCGCCTCTGCTTCGCCTGGGGCCGCTGCCGCCTCTGCTTCGCCTGGGGCCGCTGAGGGCTCTGCTTCGCCTGGGGCCGCTGCCGGCTCTGCTTCGCCTGGGGCCGCTGCCGCCTCTGCTTCGCCTGGGGCCGCTGCCGCCTCTGCTTCGCCTGGGGCCGCTGCCGCCTCTGCTTCGCCTGGGGCCGCTGCCGCCTCTGCTTCGCCTGGGGCCGCTGCCTGGCTTGCACTGCCTGGGGCCGCTTCTGGTCCTGCGGGACCGCAGGAAGCACTGGGGTCAGAAGACCAGCCCTCCCAGCCGCACTGAAGCCCCGGAAGAGGGAGCTGCCAGCCACGAAGGAGTGGGAGGTGAAGGACCTCCCACCATGGCAGCCCCCATCAACAGCTTACTCCCCCTCTTCTGGGTCTTTGAGACTAAGGGTGGAGGTAGCCGTTGGTGCCATGTGTGTATTGCACAAGGGGGGGGGGGGTATATAACAGGGCAAGCAGCCCTGTTCAGTATTTATTTTAGAACAGGGTTTCCCCCTGCGCCCCTGTACTGTATTTTGTATCTGTTTTGTTATTGTATATATGTCGGGGAAGCGCCATGTGTTATGTTATTGTTTTGGTGTAGGTTTTGTTTTTGCAGCGTGGATGGGAAGCCCCATCCACATTAAAAACTTGTGCAGAAGGTGGCCATCTCCCGAATTTATTAATTTGTTGCTAATCGGGAGTTAGTCACCTGCATAAATACCTGCAGATCTCTGCACTCCGTGTGGGTGTTTGGAGGAATGAACGAGAGCGGGAGAGGAGTGTAAAAAAGAAGAACGAAACCGAAACTTAAAGGATCTGTGAAGGCTAATGCCCAGCTGGACCTTTAGGTCTATTTTGTGTTCATGATTATTTTTGGTTCAACCTTTTATTTTTGTGCTCTGTGAGCAAGTGTTCTTTTATTTAAATATTTTATTTAATTTTGTGTTGCTTAATAAACAGTACCTGCCTGGTTTGTTATTCTTCCGGCTTCTGGCCTGCTGTCACTGCAACACCATTTTCTGCCACAGGCTGATAAAAAAAAAAAGAAACTCAAACTGGACAGAGGATGAAAAACATAATACTTATGGAGGAATATAATAAAAGAAAGCAAATAACAGGCAAACTCCGAATTTGACAACTGCCATGAAGCAGAAGAAATTGGCAGAAATAACTGAATGTGTGAATGCAAGAAATTTAACGGTAAATCACAGCATTCACAAGATTAAAAAAAAAATAGATATATATTCTGATTTCAGAAGAGCATCACAAAAAACAGGTAAATCTACAAAAAATATACACTAAACATATTTGTTTAAACAATTTGTATGGTTGTGTTTGCAACAAAAATGAGAGCAGTATCTTGTATTTATAGCAGAATTAACCATTAATCTCACTTAAGGTGTTATGCAACTGGCCAAATGTGTTTTTTTAAGTATACATTTGTATAGTAATAAAAAGCCACCAGTTGCTACCGCTGTATTTGAAGAACAGAGAGCAAGCTTGATTTCTTCTTGTTTGTGGTTGTTAATCTGCTTCCAGCATTATACAGACATTTAAAAGACAGTATTTCTGTCAAATCAATAGTTTGTTATTAATTGCTCATCATCCACTATATACAAAGGATTTTCTCTGCAAAACCCTCTGCTAAGTGTGGCTCTGTCCTCTTAAATTTCCAAAAACACTGCCATACCGTTTTTTCGATTTAAGGGGTCTCAATACGACATTTAAGTATTTTCACTTAGTTATCCCCTAAAGTCGTTTTGTGCAATGGTTAACTAATTTAAAGGAAATACTTAAATACAAATATTACTTAAGTAGAACATTTGGGAAAACTAAGGGGGGAATTTCACTTTAGGTGTTATGCAACACTTTATGTCGCAGTTCAAATCTGCAGTGTTATTTCACTACAAACCATGCCTGCATTGACAAAGAATTTCCCAAAGATTCTGAACTTCTGTCTTTAGACGTTAACGCTAGAACCGCCACAACAGTCATGAGTTATATGTGCTAATTTTGAAAATAAACATTTTATGTTTATTTTTTCCATTTAAATATGGTGTTTGTACTATGGAAATGTTAGATGTTATGTTTCAATAGCACAACTATTTTGGCAGTTTCTGGACACTGGCAGCAGTAAGCTGTTTGGTAAGAAGCAATACCTCAGGTGACACGCATAGGGTTGTCCCTTTTTTCTTTTAACTACAGCTTTCCAGTTTCCAGTTACCACAACTAACACCTTCACTAAGATCACCCTGACTTCCAACAATCTGCCATGTGCTGAAAACCATTTGCAAGTTTTTAGGGCATACTTCAATCAATAGGCATCATAATCCAGACAACCTACTTGCTGAACTCAACAATAACATTCCAGATATACTCGGCACAGAGCGTACCCCACAAGTAAGTGATCTGGCCTACGGCTATACCACCTTGACTAAGCCTGATCTCGTCTGATCTCAGAAGCTAAAAGAAAAACACCAGATGTGCTACAGAGTATTCCCTCTCACTACAGAGGAACACCATCTACCACTTTAATTGCTCCAGTTGTCAGCAGGGATCAGCCATGGCACACAATCCAATCCATTTCTTTGCTGACTGACATACAGTATGTAGGCATACTTGTTCCTGACAATAGGCCATCTATATTTGGACAGTAAATTGTGAGGGACTCAGCCGTCATAGCTCCTGGGCCTCATGGTTTAGGATTTCTGAGATATTGGAAATAGCAGAAGCGGTGCTCTGCATCTACAGTGAAGCAGCGATCTGCTGTACAGAACAGGACACTGGTTTCCACAATACTTTGCGGTTGATGGTAGCTGCCTGAAGACTGAAGGGCAACTGCTAAGGAGCTGTACTAATCTGAACATGTACAAACCCTACTTGGTCAAAAAATAAATACACATTTTAAATTAAAGGCAGAAACTTTCCAATCCAGCGATCCATAATCATTGTGCAATTTGGAGTCTTTCTATCTACATTTCTATCTTACCTCAGCTACCTGTTTCACAGGGGTTCTACCTACCCTCCACCAGGTTACCTAGCTGGGAATGTCAATCTGTAGGTCCCACCCTAGGAAACATTTCACTATTTAGGTTACCACAGTTCAGACCCTGGCACAGGAAAGAAAAGTGCCACTGCTTTTCTAGTGACTGAGGGATCACAAAACCAGGGTACAGCTGTCTCCAAACAGACACATTTAATCTGCATCTCATCCTGCATCAAGTTCTGCTGCCTCCTTGAAAGGAAACCAGTTTCAGTATCCATCAAAACCCATTGGGTAAAGTAGGGTTAATGTCAGGGCAAAACTAGCATCTGCGCAGTACAGGACATCTGCCACGTTGCTACCTGGGTCTCCTCTGAGAAATTTTTTTAGCGTTACTACTTTAATAAGCCTTATTTTCAGCCTACTTTACTCTGTGAATTCCGTGTCTTCCTCTACTAACTTCTACCAAACATCCTATTGATGGTCCACTATGAAAGGCGCTATATAAAAATAAAGATTACTATTATCGCTAATAGGTTCACAATGTGTGGAGTTCATCAGACGAGGTAAGAATACAAAGATTAGCTGAAATATGGTTTCTTCATAGGATGATGAACTCCACAAAGCTATATCCCACCCTCCTTTCCCCTCTTTTCTTTCCTGTTCTTATTTCCGAATTTGGACAAAAATTGGTTATGATTTGGCTTTTATGGAGGAAGTGACATGGGCATTTGCACTGAAAAAGATTATATGGTTAAGGGCTGCCAAGGACAACACTGCATTGAGTATTGTACCAGTAGCCATTCAGGGAACTTTGGATGCAACAGAGAACACATGCTCCACCCAGTCATTCAGCATTAGCATATTTTTAAAGATGAGATCATTATATATTTAGGGATACAAAGCTACTTTGAGCAAGTAGGCTGAGTGAGGAAATCAGGCAACAAACTCCCCTTCCCCTGTTGTAATGCTTTCCTAGAAACATGAGAATGTTTCCTGATACCATTCTGCTTGTGAGATAGCTGGCTCATCAAAAGAGGAGAAGATTATCTATGCTAGGGTTACGATATATCTAGGAAGTAAGGGGTCTGAGTGACAGTAAAAAGGGCTATAAAATCCCCATCCCACTTCTGAAAGTCATTTGCTGTTTCCATCATTTGCATCAGTATGTATAGCATATACACATGGAACCTGTAAATTAGGGAGATATGTTAGTGTCTCCCCTTCAGTTTCACAGCTTATGAATATTACAGTATATATTTATATTTTTGTAATTCATTCAGTATTTATTGTGTCCTTCCTTCCCAATCCAATTTTTTTTCAGAAAACCCTGATAGCAAGCCATCCTTGTGCATAGTGGGGAGGGAATACAGGTGACCAGGTTCATCACAAGGCTATTTTCAGGCTATTACCATTGTACTACCTCACAGGGCGTATTAAAACTGTCATCTGGCTGTAGATGCAGTGCCGCCATTAAATCTGTTCAATCCCTTAATAAGGATGCTTGCAAGTGACACTGAAAGAAAAATGGGAGCCATGACTACCGAATCATGTCCTGTTCCAGCCTAATGACATTAACGACATTACAAAGGGCGACGGGAAGCGCACATCTTATTGATGGGACTCATCTGATACTGTTAGGGCCACACAACCTTTCTGACCCTTTTCTGTTATTTATAGAGATTTATAGATAGTCTGTACCAGAATAAATTAGCAGTTGTGCTTGGAACGAGTCACTTGTCAGAAAGGGGAGAGAAACAGCCTCAGATGAGAAGGGGATGGTCAGAATAGGAAACTGCAGACATCCTTGAGAGATAAGAAGGCTGTTAGAGGTGTTGCTACGAGCTGCTGATGGGCTTGTGACACTGATTCACTGAGGGCGGTTAGTGTAATAGCTTAATTTCCGGCTCTTCTGTTCAGCACCAGGGGTTAAACAGGAGACCAGGCAAAAGGTCATGTGCTGACTGAGGAGACAGAGAAGGACTATAGTCACTAGATATGTTCCAAAAAACAATGGAATAGGCTTGCTGGAGCTGCAGCGGTGTCTGTGCTGACAGAAAGGATGCCTGTGCTTTCGTTTACTGTCTTTTGCTGTGCAGTCGGGTACTTCTCAGTGTTCCAGTGTTCTTGTATAGTTACTGTGTTTGGGCATGAGGCTCGCCTTTTGTACTGTTGGTGGGTTCTGTGTTTTTTTTTTTTTTTTGTGTTTTTTAAGAATCTGTATTCATGCATTGTGTGTTTGTTGTGAATAAGGGGGGTTTTCACTAGAGTAGATTCTTGTTTTATTAGTTTGTGTACATGGGTGGTTTTGATGTTTGTAGTTCGTTTGGCTCTGCTGTGTTCTTGTATGCATAGTGTAGTGTAGGCCTATTTGCATTTTTACTCTATAGAAAGGACTAGGATTGATCTATTGGGAAGTGTTCATACAAGTTACAGCCAAAATGTAATATTTACTACAGAAATTGTTTCAATACCACAGGGTATATTTTCAGAAAATGGCCTTCTGTGTTACCTCATTCTTATATTTTTCCAAATGTACCAATTTTACAAATTTAAGGTTTGCTTTGCGTCTATTTTTTAATGTCTTTAAAACAACTAGAAGATAACTTTAGTCATGTTGTTAACATTATGTTGTTTAAAGACAGGGCTCATATTAAAAACAATGCATGCAAGAAGTAAAAACAAACAAAAAAAAACTATGTGGGCCTACATAGAAATCAGTATCCATGGAAGACAGGTTCATTTCTGCAAATATGCACTATGGCAGTCCCATTAAAGGTGAAACATCTTCCACAGTAAATATTTCATTGCTGCCCATTTGTAAGCAGACGTCTCACCATTCCTTTGTGTGTGATGGAACAGCAGGGGAATTCACACGCCTCACCTGCTTTTCATTTTTGGAAACAGTTTTTTTTTTTTTTTTTTTTTTTTTATCCATGTGAAATGAATTTGGTGGGCTCAGCAGAGCCCCCCAGTGGTCAATAGTCTGTACACATTAAAACACAACGGCATCATTGGCAGTCTGCTTGAAAGAGGCCCAGGACTGAATTACAAGGACCATTCAGGTCCAAATCGAGGTTTAGTTGTGATAGGTATGGATTTTTCTTTAACACAAGTTCTTGAGCGTAGCAGAATCTAAGTCATGGTGACCTGGTAAATGCGTCCTTTATTTGTTGTGCTTTATTTGTTGTGCTTCAGTTACTTGAATTTAAACTATTTGATATATTGTGATTGCAAGTCAAGCTGAGCTATTAATTTCTAAATTATAAAGCCCATTTAGCACTATTGTTGAAGCAGAGATACAATCTGCAATATTCTTGAAATGTAACTTTAGCATATTCTAAAGATATTTGACTTCGACAAAGCTGGACATGGTTAACCGGTGTTCTTAGCTTTACCAATGTATTAAATGGATCAGGGCTGTGAATCTGCCAATGCACCTGTAAATAGTTGTTGAGGTAAAGAAAACACACTCTAAAACAATGTCAATCATAACTGAAGCAGTAAGATGCTTAATATGTTGTCACTGCGCATGTTTCTTTAAATATCTGAGCTTATCATTTCTCAAATATAACCAATTTGTCAGATTCATAAAATTGATCTACTGTACTGAAAACAAGGGACTTGTGAATGCTCTGAGTTGCTTGGAACTGTGTGTTCTCGCTGTAAAAGATATTAAAATTTAGCATGTGAATTGACCTAGTATACTTACGACTATGTTTGAAATAAGTTTGGTTGAAATCAGAGATGATCAGTTGAGGATATTCTTGAAAATTGGTTGATTTGGGATGGAATTCCCCAAAACTAGATATGTTCTCCATTTTGAATAGGTAGTGAAATAGTTTTTAAATGTGTAACAATGCATATTGCGCAGGGAGCAGCTCCATTAAGTCCTGATAATGTTAAACTACAGGGTATTGGTTGAACCAGCTGTCTGCCAAACTGTAGTCACACTTTCTATTCACTGATCTATTAATATAAACTGGATAAGGAAAATGATAATAATAGCGACCAAGAAGTTCCATTACAGGAAATGTTTAAATGTAAACCCTATGGAACACAACTTTGTCTCTAATCAGCTGAGAGAAGGTCATTAACTGACAGAAATGTACCGATTTCATTTCCAAACAGCTGCCTGTTTCAGTTGTGGCTCTCGTAATTTACTTTCTCTGGAAATACCATCAATAATACAGTTATAATGAAGAACATATTCTCAAACCCAAGCTAAATACATGAATGTTAACAAACACAATCATAAAGTTTTGAAATGTGTACATTTTCTGTCATTCTAGTATGCAGAGGAGGCAGGGAAGCAGAGACATTTGCTCTTGGAGTGTAAGGGCAGCTCCGCAGCATACAGTGGCAAACAATATGCTTCAAAGAGCAGGGGCACAAAATGTATACTAAGTAAAGAGGGTGGCATATTAAAAGTTTGTGCACCACTGTGCTAAATTACATAGTAATAATAATAATAATAATAATAATAATAATAATAATAATAATAATAATAATAAAAAGAGATGACAAAGTAACCCTAGCCAGTACTTTAAGCACAGTACAGAAACCAGGACCAGAGGACTCAGTTGGAAAGTAAGTCGTAAGACTTTAGACAGAAAGTAAGAGACAGTTTGTGGGTGGCGAGGATATGAGTTAACAAGCCACATTGTTGATGCTGAATCATTGGGTACATTTAAGATCTGATGAGACAAAGTTTTAGGATCAATCAGCTCAAGGAAATCAGCTAAGTTCGTATGTACTGATTTTTAAAGGAGTATTATGCAAGTAAATATATTATATATATATATATATTATATATATATATATATATATACTATATATATATATATATATATATATATATATATATATATATAATTATTGTGAACTTGGTAATCTCAGACTTTGAGAGTATCAGAATCTGGGGAAGTGTGGAGGTTGGCCCATCTTTACAAGTGTGACTTACTGTTCATTTTGTATTTAGATCCATACCCTTTAGCATCAGCTATTGAGAGTATACAAATTTATATGTCTCTTCCATATTGTGAATGTAGATCATGTTCTAGGTAGCTCTAATACTTTTTTCTTTTTCATTTTTTAAAGGAATAAAGATGCTATCAATCAAATGGCGGTGCCCCCCTTCCCAGGATCCTCTGGTTCTCTCTCTTCAACAGAGGTAGGGTTATTTTACACTTCTCGTAGCTCCTGCCTTTAAGCCATGTAGAGCTTTGAAGTTGAGAAATGTCTTCATTGTGGATTCCAAAGGGAGCCTCTGGCACTCCTATGGGTTAGGTAGGCAAAACCACTAGGGACTGTTTCTCCTCATCTTGCTACAGTGGACCCTACTGACCAGGGCCAAGGGGAGCTTCAGTGGATACCTGCAGGGCTGGCCTTTGTCCTCCAGACATTGGTAGCTTGCGGACATCTGCTCTTTAAGTTCTAGGTGTACAGAGGCAATAAGCTTAGTTGTGGGATCAAAGGATGCCCACTAAGGCTGCCATGTTTATTTTTAAATGTAAAAACTACTTGCAGTAAACTTAAACACTTGGAAAACCACATGGCTAATTAACATAAAGCACAACTGGTTACATTTTTAAGTTTCACTTCTATCAAATCTACAAGTAAATTACACAAACAAACTAAGAATACAAATAAGCTGAAATAGTATTTAGGCAAATAGCAACTGTATCAGAGGTTGGTTCCCTTTCATTTCGAAGATGACCACCAAACATCATTTATGGGATATACGCCCTATCTATTGGTAGGTGTCACTGAGCTCTTACTATCAAAGCTGCCGATAGGCCCCCTTCCCTTGATATTCCCTCAGTCCAGCCTACAGAGGGAATATAATCATCATGCAGGGAAGGATCTGCCTCTTTTCGCTTCTCAAGTTGGTACGGTAAGTCCTTCTGTGTTGCATTGAGCACTTTTTAGTACTGAAAAAGCGCTGTGTTGAGCTTGCTGCTAGTTCTCTTGCACTTTGTGCTGAAAGCTGGCTTGCTGTTTTTCACAGAATCAGTAGCTCCTAAATTGTAGCCTTTTTTCTATTTCTTATACTATCTTCAGCACCTGCTCGCTGCACGTGTCAGGCTGCTTGTCTTTCTGTCTGTCGTCTGTGAGTCGACTGCCAATACAGTATTATTAAAAGAGTGAGTGTGTGTTTTTCACCCTTTTTTACTTGGGAGAGCGCTGTTACTCCACTGGGGCTAGGTCTGCCTTCTCTCCGTTGTGGAGTTAGTCCACCAGCCGCCTTCGGGCCACCGGTCGGGCCTTGTTGTTTTGATTGTGCTGTGCGTCAACATGCTTGCGCAGAGGACTAGCTGCAGCACGGCTGCTTACAGCCGAACCAGCCGTGTACTCCGCACCGGGGCCTGCCCCGTTGTTGAGTGAGATATTCCTTCAGGCTGCGTAGGCCTACCACCACGTGTGTTGGGCCTTACAATCGAACAGACAGTGTGCTCTCCCCCATCTGTACTGCTGTATTATTATTGTACTGTATTATTGTATTGTTTTTTGCTGTATTGGTAAACTCAATCAATCGGCACAGCTTCGGCCCTGTCCCCCTGTTGTATGCTACGTACTGCCCAGGCATATGACCACGCGATTAGGGTAGGCACTGTTGCTTAGCTGCCCTCGGTGTTTTCTAATACCGCGGTGCGTGCTAGGCCCGTGCTACTTCACTACCACGGTGCGCACTGTGATCACTGACACACAGTACCCGATACAGGCAGTGCACTGACGCTACTCAGTGCAGGTGTGCACGCGATGCGCATGGTACCTGTTCCCAGTGCTTAGTGCACTCTTTGAGCACGGTACCCGGTACTGAATGGCACTCGGTGCACACAGTACACATGGCATGGTATCTGGCGCTAGTGTGGGAATGCACGGGGTCTCGGGTCGCACGGTGCTTGGCCACTGCTTCAGACCTAGCGCAACAGTGCCTCGTTGCCTCTACCTGTAGACGGTGCTCCACTCCGCTGTAGGTTGGGTGACTGCACGTCGTCCAGGCTAGACACTCCTGTTCAGCTACTTCACTGTGTTTACACTTTTTCTGTGTAACAGCCTACATCGCTTTGCGATTGCAGTCTGCTTAAACCTTACAGCGCTTGCTGTTTTGTGTTTTCCTCTGCTATTGCAGTTTAAAAGAAAAAGAGACGTGTGATCCTCCATCGGACCCCGGCTCTGCTGTGCTCCGCTGTAGAGTTAACTCTGCTGGACTGCCTCAGCCCGCCATCTCGGTGCACTTAAAACTTCAGTTCACTCACATTGCCATGGTGTCTGTTGTATTACCATCACAGCTTGCTGTTGTGTGTGTGTATGTGTGGTTTTATTTCACTGCTTTGTAGTTTAGAAATAAAAATAGTACAAGTGTGATTCTTCCACCAGGACTCAGCTCTGCTAGCTGCACTGTTGAGGCTTGTTTCAGCCCGCCTACTTAGCGCACCGTTTTAAAAATAAATAAATAAATAAAAAGCAGTTACACACGTTGCCTTAGTGACTGCTATTTTACTCTCACAGCCTTGCTGTTGTGTGTGTTGTTTTTCTTTACTGCCTTGCAGTTTAAAAAGAAAATGTAGTATGATTTCCACCGGGACCCAGCTCTGCTGCGCCTTGCTGTTGTGTTGCATACGCCGGCTTGTTTCAGCCCGCATACTCAATGGTCTGGGAAAAAAAGACAAAATCAGTTACCCGCTTTGCCGTGGTGACCAGTTATTTTTTACCCACACAGCTTGCTGTGTTGTATGTGTGTGTATTAGATTCTTTACTGCCTTGCATTTAGAAATAAGTAAATAATAAGCATGATTCCTCCACGAGAACCCAGCTCTGGTGTGTCCTGCTGTTGAGTTGAATCCGCCAGCTTGTTTCAGCCTGCCTACTCGGCGTGCTGTTTAAAAAAAAAACAAACAAACAGAAAAAACAGTTGCACACGCTGCCATGGTGACTAATATTTTACCCTCATAATTACTGTTGTGTTTGTGTATATGTGTTTTTCTTTACTGCCTTGCAGTTTATAGCAGTCTAAACAGGTGGGCCTTGCAATTGCAACTTTTACAAAACTTGCAACAAAAGTACATGGAGGTGGGGATAGACACTTGTCAGCTGCTTAATGTCAGTTTATAGTTTCTGGATTCTCTAAATGTTTATTAATAGTAAGCTAAATGGACGCACTTACACGTTGAAAGGTGTCAGCCTTCACACACACTGACACTGCGTTCCCCTGAGCTGTTGTGTGGAGTTGCTGCACTGAGAAATGTATTCCACAGTTGATTTGTGAGCCAGTAATGCTGAAGAGTGCCCACGTTTCTAAATAATACGAAATATTAAGCATTGAATCTAAAAAAAACTACAACCTTGCATCCTTTCTTGTTTGTTTTAGTCTCCCAAGGCTCTTGTGCCTACCGAAATCCTGGTATCCCAAGCAACAGAGGAATTCTCAGAGAACAGGAACAGCCCCAGTGAAGCTTTCAGTCAGGTAAGAGTTTAGTGCTGGAGTTTAACTCCATTTAAAGAGTGTCCCATGGAAATTAGGAAATACGCATGGTTACAACATTCTATACACAAAAAACAGAGAGAACTACAATAAAACCTCACAGTTATGAACACCTTGGGAATGGAGGTTGTGTCTGTAACTCTGACAATCAGTTTTCAATGGTTTTAATACATATGCACACCTGCTGTCTGCATCCTGAGTTTGGCAAATAATACAAGGGTACAGCACAATAGTGCAATGCTGATATTGTCATTGTTCTAAAGTATTTACAATGGTTCTATGAAAATGAAAATAACTACATCTATGATTCTCTCAATCTAGTTCAATTGAGGGTATGGCACAACAAAAATGAACCCTTTTGTGGCAGTAATGGCTGTACTGTAAAAATACTTAATATGGCTTCTATACTGATGTTTGTTCATGATGGAGGCAGCACAGTTTAGACTGTTGGGTCTATTCAACTGATCTAAACAGTGAGATCTTTTTTTTTTTTATATATAAAAAAAAAAACTAAACTCACTTGCACTGTACGTTTTCTTAGTTGTCATTGACGAGTCTCTTTAGATAAATTGAACAGACCACGTTGTCTTCATATTGATACATAAACATATTTATGATCATGTCATACTGTTCTGGGTGTTGTCCAGTAAATCATTTAACCCTCTGGTTATGTCAATCATTCTATCCTGCTATCACCAGTATGCAGAGAGAAGGTCCTGTTTCTAGTCTATAAATCAGAATTGTTTTTTATGTGATGAACACGTCCTTCCTATTCTTGTAATTTGAAATAGGCTTTCTCCTTTAAAATGTCATTCAAAAAGGTGCTTTACGGAATTAACTCTTTAAATCCTGTTCTTAGGACCTGAACAGTGAAGAGGATTCAGGGAGTGGCATTCTGCTGAAAAACCTCAGTGATGGAGAGGCAACAGCGAAGGTGAGAATTGAATTAACTTCAAACACTTTGCTACAGCTCAACACCAGCCCCATCAGCACAGAGCTGCTAGTTTATACAGTTAACTTTGTCAAGTCAATGCAGTGGCAGTTTTGAAGAAGTTACTTGTATTCATTAAGTGTGAATATGAAAAACATAAAGTCAGAACATGTATTCATTGTGTTAATATCAAAAACATAAAGACAGAACATGTATTCATTCAGTGTTAATATCAAAAGCATAAAGACAGAACATGTATTCATTCAGTGTGAATATCAAAAGCATAAAGACAGAATATTCATGTATTCATTCAGTGTTAATATGGGACAAATAGTGTGGTGTGGTAGTTATGATTTAAAGTCTTCGGTTGTGGGTAATTTTGGGGTCCCATTGGGAAATAGACACATTAAGACATTGTTTTAGGCCCTGTGAGGGCTGTTGTGTTGTTTTCTATAAATCATATCCCCCCTTCTGTAGGTACAGTAGCAGCAGACATCCATGAAACAAATTGTTTTTCTTTTAAACAATTCAATTACCAATTCCAAGTCTGGTCTCTTTCTCTTTGACTCATATACAATCCTTATCAATCGCCATATCAATTAGCACTATTGCCTGCAAGTCCAACCCACTACCTCCACAGCTCTTACCTTCAGTGGTTTTATAATAGAGATAAGTGTGTAGAGTGGATAAAAAACAGCTCCTATATTGTCACTGCACTTTTGATTGTTCTTTGTGTTGCCCTGTTATTCACCATCCTTCGCAATAAAATGTGTCACCGTTCCAACAGAAATCAATAAAGACTTTACACTTCAGCTAATGTGTTATTTTCTCCCTCTAATTTCCTTTGCCTGCCTCCAGAAGGTCAAATCAGCAGACAAAAGCATGATAGCGGAGAGTGAGAGTGCTGTGATCCAACTCCCTGAGCAGGTAGGCTTGTCAGTCAGCGTGCAGCATTCATTACTCCCCTGTTGGGGTGATATAGAGACACCTGTCTATCTGTCTTAATGATAAACAACAATTCTTCCAATTGGAATTAAATCTTGGTTTTAATACATTGAAAGTACTGTAGTGTTAAGACTGTAGTGTGCACCTGTTTATAATTTTAAGAGAATATCTGCATGGTATGTACTAAATGAATGCTATATACAAGTTGTGCCATGTACTTGAAATATAATTCTATACAGTGTAATATGGATTGTTTTAAAGGGTGGTATACAAGAGATGTTCTGGTCATCACAGCACCAAAGGGACATTGTGGCCCTGGAGACAGTCCAACAAAGAGCAACCATACTAACCCAACGGCTGAGAGAACTGAATCTGTTTAGCCTGGAACAAAAAAGAATTAGAGGGGACATTATTGAAGTCTTTAAAATCTTAAAATGAGTTGGCATAGTTAATCCCAATGTTAGTGCAGTACAGAAATCAGGACCAGAGGACACAGTTAGAAATTAAGTGAAGGTAGACTTGGAGGGAACAGGGAAGGAGACGCTTCTTCACACAGAGAGTGCTGAGGATATGGAATCAGCTGTCTTGTCATGTTGTTAAGGCAAAATCACTTGGATCCTTTAAGACCCAACATGACAGATCAGTCATCTACTAGTAACCAGATGAATGACCTCCTCTCATCTGTGACATTTCTAATATGTATACAAAGGATAATGCACCTGTAAAGACAACGCAGTCATGCGCATTATATAGGGTGCCATTAATCATTTCAAAACGCTAAAGTAAAACTAAGCCAAAACATTTATTCACTTGACTATGTTTCTTATACTTATTACCTTATTACAAGGTATTTGTGTAATATAAACACTTAGGGTTTGTGTAATATAGAAATGGTTGGGGTTTGTGTAATAGAAATGATTACAGTTTGTGTCATAGTAATGGATAGGGTTTGTTTAATATAGAAAGGGTTAGGGTTTGTGTAATATATAAAAGCTTAGGGTTTGTCTAATATAAATCGTTAGGGTTTGTGTAATAGAAATGCTTAGTTTTTGTAATATAGAAAGGGTTAAGGTTTGTGTAATAGAAATGGATGGGTTTGTGTAAAATAGAAATGCTTAGGGTTTGTGTAATAGAAATGCTTAGGGTTTGTGTAATATAAGGGATTAGTGGTTGTGTCATAGAAATAGAGTGTGTCATATTCTAAGAATTACAATGTTAGAATCTGGTATGTAGGAAGAAATGTGTCTCTGTTTTTGTATATAAGTATGAATGTCACCCTTTCGTAAGGTGGATGTTGGCCAGGTTATTTCAAATGATGCTATCAGAGCTGTGGTGGGGATACGTTGTACACACATACTTGCTTTTTCTGGGGTTTATTTGGAAGTCATTGACAGAAGTTAAAATGATGCTGATGTTTTTTGATCGCTCAGCTTCCACATGGAGGAAAATGAGGTCAGGTTCATCGAAGAATAGGTATTTTCAGACACATCCTTCATTTCCAGAATGGGCATTTTCACACACATCCTTTATTTCCACAGCCATTCTTCATTTCCACAGCCATTCTTCATTTCTACACACATCCTTTATTTCCACAGCCATTCTTCATTTCCACACACTTCCTTCATTTCCACAGCCATTCTTATGCATGTGCACCTGCCCTGGAACCATTTTCTTATGTTTTATTATGAATCATCATCCACTTTGGTCCACTTGTGCAGGAATGACCCTCTACAAAATCCCATTCAGGGCATTTCTGAATCTGTTCTCTAATGATCAAATCGATGGGCGGCTGGTGAACTTTGAGAGGAGTGGGGCATCAGAAAACCAACTCTTATTTTATCCCCCAACCATAACATAATAATATTTCACCTCTCCCAAATACACATATAACATAGAAACATTGCATACTACTTACACTCAATGTACTGTATTTAACTGTTCTTCAGTTATCCTCCCATAATTGCTACTGTGCTTTACATTGCTGAATTGAAAGCCTGTCATATAAATGACTAGAGATACTAGGCTACTGATTTCTGTATATTCAAATGAATAGGCCTACAGAAGTAGTAGGATATGTGAATAACAAGCATTTGATATAAATATAGTATGAATAACCATATCGCCCTATGCTTTAGTATTACTTTTAGTGCAGAGGGAAAACAAATGTAGGCTACCAGATTTAATCAGACAATAGATGACGAATCTCCTCGATTTATTTTATTTTACTTTCTTTTCTGCAGGATCATACTGTAGTTATGACATTAAAACATATTTCACCTATTTTAAAAGTAGCTTGATTGTTTAGAATATCATACTGTAGTCATGACAGCTATACACTTTCATAACTGTCATGGGGGCTGGGTTCAGCTCCCCAGAGCTCATTGAAAACTTGCATTGCTTCTACCCGCTAAGAGCTGAAAAATCACTACTGCGCATGAGTTCCAGGGGCAAAAGGCTTCAGCGCCCCAGAACCAATTGGAAACTCAGGCTTCTGATCTGTTCCTCCCACCCCATTACTGTATGTGGCAAGGGTAAGAAATAATGCTTTGTAATGCCGGTAACAATTGTCATAATGTTAATAATAGTAGCTACCATTTAATTTAGTTCATTATTATTACTTATTAATTTAAACTGGTGGGGCGGTGCCCTTTGCGACCGTATGCACGAGCTGCCACTGATCAAATCTGAGTAAGTCTGATCAAAATCAGACTAAGGATAAATCTTTTCTATTTTAATAAGAGTGGATGTTGTAATGTGAATGTTGTAAACAAATAGCATCGAATGGACATGATTGAATCTTGAAACCTCTCTTTTAAAATAACCAATATCTGTGGTATCCTCTTGAGCTGTGTAGACCAAGAATGACTGGAATAAATAATCAGTTTGTTTTTTAAAGTGTTTGTAGCAAACCAAATAATGTCATGAATCTTACATGTCATGATCGATTCTCTTTACAGGTCTCGGTTTTGAAAGAAAACACATTATAGGCAATGCAAGACAACCTTAATGCAAGGCTTGCCTGAATCTAGTGCAGTACCAGATATCACAAATCTAAATTAAAATACGTGCTTGTAGTTTCTTTCCAAACTGCACATTTGAGACGGAAGCAGTGCATGGCAGTGTATGGAGGGGAACATCTATACAATTGTTTTACAAGAAATGTAACTCCTGAATTTGTATGTACATCCCACTGATGTTTCTTTTTCTTTAAGAAGCAGTGTATCTACTGAATGTATATGTACATCTCCCTGGCTTTTCTTTTTCTTTTTCTTTTTAGGCTGCCAGCCTTCCAAAACCATCAAAGAGCTCAGTTAAACTGACTCTGGACAGGAATACAACGCCCCCCGCTGTGTCACAGCCTTCCTGCACTACACCTGATCTGGAGTACTGTGGTCACAGTATGTACCTCTGTGCTCTTCACATAATTGCTTCCTTGTCACACATTCAGTTCTTTCCCTCTCAGCATCGCTGTGGGGAATCGTGGCACTAGACGTGACCGCTGTATGTTTTTAAGAGGGTGACACACTTTCACTAACCTCAAGGCTACTGCTTGATACACAGCTGTCACCCTTCTTTACTAATCAGGCTCCTGGTGCACTGTGACAGCCAGAAGGCCTAGTGGGTAGTGCGGGTTGATTGTAGAGTAAGTAGCTTTAAAAATGCATTGTGTATAGTTGTGTTCTTTACTCATTACCTTGTTATGATGTTTCCAAACCTTCTAAGTGCTTCTTACTGCAGTTACATGAATACTTTGTTTAATTCAGCTAGAATGTGCTAGTCCTGTTTTAGGTGCCTGCTGTGCTTTTTAAAGGACGCTTATAACACTGCAACACACCGGCACTGTTGACTCCCTTCACAACCAGCTCCAGGACAATTCTAACTAGACTTACTTTAAATAATACTCAAATAAAGAAAAACAATAATAATTGTGAAGTTACACATGTTTCACAATGGCAAGTTTATTAGAAGTCCTGCTCCATTTCGGCCAGTAGAAATTCACATTAATGCCATTACTGCTGTCTCAGCTGATAAACCAGGCAATCATATTTATTCTTTGTTACGCATTCAGATTTTGTGGCTTACAACGTCTAAACACTGTGACCTCTTAAAATGATGTCTGTCTGGCGTTTGGGTTGAGACAGTCACAAGGCTTATTCCTTGCTCATAAATGACTTGTTTCCCAAATTAATTCTACATTATCCATGCCTGATTGATCTTATATTGTTAAATTGTTTTTCTCTTTACGGGTTAACGTAGATGTTGTTTCTATGGGTGCCAATTAAACTGCTCTGTCGTAACTTGATAAATGTTATGACGAGGTAGCCCACATAGGCTGTCCCTTTCATACACCTCACTGTATTACGCTGTTTCCTTTTGTTTTTATGTCAGTGCACTAGATAGTGCTGGCTCTCACTACTATAAACACCCTTTGGCTACCCTACATTGCATTCGTCTAGCAGGCAACTAACTGAAGAGCAGTGCTGAGCACCCAAACTCAGGAAAAGCACCTGAACTCAAGGAAAGCACTTGAACTCGGGAAAGCACCTGAACTCAGGGAAAGCCCATGAACTCAGGAAAAGCACGTGAACTCAGGAAAAACACCTGAACTCGGGGAAAGCACCCAAACTCGGGGAAAGCACATGAACTCGGGAAAAGCACTTGTACTCGGGAAAAGAACATGAACTCAGGCTTATCAAAACACTGAACAAAACAGTATTTGATTAATTACAAAAAGAACAACTCAGAATGATTGCAAAGGCAAGGAGACAGAAGAAAGAGTTAACATTATACATTGACATTTGAAGCTACATTTCATAGAAGGAACTGTTTTCATCTTGCACCTTGTTTTTCCTGCATGAATTAATGGTTGATTAAATCATGGGAGAGTTCTTGAAGTATAGTTACTTTGAGCAATATGTCTTTGATATTTTTCTGTAATGAGGGATTAGGCCGAGGGAGCTAAAGGACCGTTTTGCTGCTTTCTCCTCAAACACAGCATCTACACAGAGAAGAACTCAAGTGTTTGTACTTGCTGTGTGTATGTTAATGTTGTGTCTTATTGTTTGGCAGTGGATCCAGCAACGTGCCCTATTGTCCCAGGGCAGGAGACTGTTATTGACATTTCCAAGGGCTGTTCTGGACTGGGTCTCAGTATTGTGGGTGGAAGAGACACACAGCTGGTAAGCATGTGGGTCAACAAAACCCTGCAGAAAAAGGCTCAAAACTAGGCTGGCTCCTTTTCAACAGTTATTTTTCAGGGGCTCACAAAATGCTGTGATGGGGCAGGGGGTTGGGCAGGTGGAAGGTGGAAGGCTAAGAAGGGGAATGTGGGAAGTTGGTGGGTGGGAGGTACTGGGGAAGGCTGACATGTTCACATCAATTGTAATTGTATTTGTCCTTAAATAATGGATGTTATGTTTACCGTGTTTGAAAGCTCAATAAACAGAAATGAGAAAAAAAAATACACCTCTCACCTTTCACAGGGATACATTTATTTTTGAGCCAACTCAGGCTCTTTATTGAAATATCAGGAGAAGGTTTGCAGGGGCTTTGTTACTTAATGCAATCACTGTCAATGTATACTGTGCTTCTGACCACTGCAAAATCAGCATGTGGAGTGCCATTTTGATCTTGCTACTATCTGGAATCGTGTGAGATTGGGACAGTGATGAAAATGTAGGTCAATAAGACATTTATGTTTTTTTTGTTAATTTTTTTTTTTGGTAATTGAGTAATGGCGAAAATAGAATGTCTTTAAAAGGTGAACATAAAACAAAGTATTCTGCAATTTAGTATGTACTGTTGTTCAGTCTTTAAATATTTACAAACATTTGTTGTAAAATAACTACAGAAAAATTATCAGTTTTGTATGTGACAACAATATTTTTTTCTGCTTCAATTTTTTTTTTATATTTCTCTGACGTATCATGAAATATCTGTTTTTAGACCATAATGTGCTGTGAAATAAACAATTACTGTGAAAAAAATACAGCCAAGATTATCATTTTAAACATGATATCTGCTATTATTTTTGGTTAAGGTAAGTTTTATTTCCTTGGACATTTTATCTCAGCAGTGTCTTCTGGGTCCTGTTATTGGCTGAAAGCATGTCAGTCATAGGGGAAGCAGATGATTGGTTGTTGACAGGAAAAAATCCAAGGGGTGGGGACAATTTCATTCTCCAGGGGAAATGACCCAGGAAGTGTAGTACCAGATATCATGTTTTAAAATGAAAATATAAGTTTGCTAAAATATTAGTTTCTTTCAAAACTGCACGTTGAGATTTGTATTATGAATAGATGTGCAAGGCAGAGTCAATTTATGGGACTATATTGTTAGCTACAAGTGCTTTAAATATATTAACGATAAGAAGGTGGAATATTGAAATCAGTTCTAAATTACTTGGGGACCATTTTTCTCTTTCTCTTTGACAACCACACATTCAGTTCTGTTGGGCTTTGTATCCTTATAAAACAACACTCTATATTTGAGTCAAGTGTTTAGAAACTAAATATTAGATTTCCTTTAATCTTCTGCTTTCAGAATAATGAAAGCAGTGCTGGAGATTCCAGCTGAGCTCAGGCCTATGGGATTTCAGATGAATAGTTCCATTGACGCAGTGCTGTGTGCTGTGTTTATATAGCTCTGTATGGAACTGTGATGCAAAAGGAGGACAGTGGAAATAAATAGGGACCAGATGGCACTCCGGGGGAGTTTATACTATAAAATAAGCGCTCTGTATAGAAGATATGTCTTAAAAAGAATGGTGGATTTATAGGAAAGGCTACCTTGACTAAAAGACTTTAAGATAAATTGTACATTGCTGTTGCTGTATCTGCCTAACGCAGGGTTACTGCTCATGGATTGCAATAATATACACTGTAGCAGATCAGGATATGAGTTAAAAAAAAAAAAAAAAAAAAAAAAAAATTATAGAGACCCTGTTATTGAGGTGATATAAAATGTCTTTTTATGAGATGATAATGATGTCAAATTAAGATTAGCAGTACTAATATAACAGGGACTCCAGCTCACTCATTGGTAGACACTGACCTCTCGTGGAGTATTGTACAGCTATACCAGAGACTCCAGCTCACTTGGTGGTAACACTGACCTCTCGTGGAGTATTGTACAGCTATACCAGGGACTCCAGCTCACTCGTTGTTATACACTGACCTCTCGTGGAGTATTGTACAGCTATAACAGGGACTCCAGCTCACTCGTTGTTATACACTGACCTCTCGTGGAGTATTGTACAGCTATACCAGGGACTCCAGCTCACTCAGTGTTATACACTGACCTATCGTGGAGTATTGTACAGCTATACCAGGGACTCCAGCTCACTCGGTGCTATACACTGACCTTTCATGGAGTATTGTACAGCTATAACAGGGACTCCAGCTCACTCGATGTTATAGACTGACCTCTCGTGGAGTATCGTACAGCTGTACCAGGGACTCCAGCTCCCTTGTGGTAGACACTGACCTCTCGTGGAGTATCGTACAGCTGTCGTACACCAGGGATTTTGTTTTCCTACAATCACTTTCATCATGTATTTTAAAAGGTACATACTGTTAGTGCTTTCATTTAACTAAATTGGTCCTCTGGAGTTTGAAATTTTGCAGAAGGTCCCGATATCCTGTAAATAAAAATCAGAGGACCTCTGAGAAAATGGTCAGGGATAAAAAGAAATTGACGGTTTGCACAGGATTACATTTCACAGGATTTACATGTCGGTAAAATGTCAAAATCCACCTGTTTATGTAGTGATTTTTAGTCCTGTGCAAATTGGGCTTGAGACACTGCTCTCCCATTGTTTTCTATAAAGGCCTTTTCACTTGCTTCAAAATAGGGCAAGAGAAAATTATTGAAAAAATGTCACTGTTTATTTGAGTTCTCCTTGCTGAGCTCATCCCTTTCTTCACCCCTTGGAGGTCCTCCATTCGAGTACTAACCAGGCCCAACCTTGCCTAGTTTCTGAGAGTGAGACTAACTTCAAACTTGTACACATGACTCTGTCTCTCTGAAATGACAGATATTCACCAATTCCAGATTGCAGTTTGGATACTATATTTACTTTGGGTTGCTGTTGGATGTTCAGCTCTTCAAGTGAGTTTGCTGGAGAGATGGTATTTGCTGTGTTTGAAGGTTAATCAGTGTCTCCCTCCTGTCAGGATGCCATTGTTATCCATGAGGTGTATGAGGAGGGGGCTGCGGCTCGTGACGGCAGACTCTGGGCAGGAGACCAGATCCTACAGGTAAGCAAAGCATTTTTTTTTATAGAGACTATTATTAAATATAAAAGAATGTTGTTGAATTTTGTTGCACTTTAGAACTTTGCTGTCTACACACAGGATAATACGATATACAATAAACATTGCAAATATACATTTATTTTTCAAAATTATTTTGCTAAAATTTTGAGGACAAAACAAGCAATGAATAGAACTAAGACAGTTGGTTCAGTTTATATATTTTTTTTTAACCGGGTGGTTAAACACTCTAGGCCTTGTCAAGGAAGTCAGACCACCCAACCCTCCACCTTGAGTCACTCAAAACCGGCCCTAAAGTTATAGCAAAAAAGTGTTCTAGCAAAATTGTTTTTAATATACCTTTTAAAAAGTCAATGATTCAGCTGAAAACAAAATAGGGGACTAGGGACCAGTCAAGTAAAAAAATACTATAATAAATAAAATAAAAATAATGTGTATTTCAACATAAAAGTAATTTTTAATGGTTAGATTTATTATTTAAAAGAAAGAGAGTTAATTTTTTACAAACACTGATCAATATCAAATTACTGATATGATCAAGTATTTACAACTGTTATTGTTATAAGATTATATAGGCAGCTATTTTGAAAGTGCAAGAGAGTTTCATCAACCTTATAGACCAGCCCGAGATATTTATCTATGTAGCTTTGTATGCAGTAAGAAAATAAAATGCTTTCATTTGGTCTTTTATAACATGAACAGGATCTCCATTTATCAAACAAAGTATGCTGTCAAATTCCAATGTCATCAGAATGGTTCCTGTACTGACTAGATATGCTGTTACTCAAATTCATGATATAGCACTAGCAATCGAAAATATAATCCTGGAAATGACCATCTTGGAAGGCGGTGAACTTGGTGCAAAGTGGAAATAACTTGATCATGTTGGTATGCATGCATACATTGGGTTACTTTTGTTAGCTGGAGTTTACATATCTATAGGAGAAGCAACTGCTAATTTGTTGAATACAGAAACTGGTAGGGTTATATTTCCAACCACACTGTCACTGGAAACATCCTCTGGTATCAGGGAAGTGTGGGATAAATGGGTAGAAATGTTGCTTTGTTTTGCAACCAGGATGAACATCTTGTGTTCTTCAGAGGACACTATCACCAGCTATGCATGAAATATGCAAGTGTACACAGGGAAACAACCTGGAGAAGCACATGAAAGAAATAAGGTAATGCGAGCAGTGTTGGAAATGACTCAAGGACTCTGAAGTCATAACTTCTTTACATCCTACAGACTTGGTGCTAAGCTTCTCAAAAGAAAGTTGACCCTGCTTGGAACAATGGGAGAAAACAAGCATGAGCTTCCAAATGAGATGTAAAAATGCAGAAATGAATTGTGAACTTTTTAAAATTTACTTTTACAGAAAGCCCAGTAATTGTTTCATCCTGTCCAAAAAAAGCAAGACTGTTATTGTGATGAGCATGATGCACAAGGATGCAACAGTTCGTAACACTGATGACAAGAAGCCAGAGATGATATTGGACTACAGTTCCACCAAAGGAGGAGTTGACAAGCTGGATAACATGACATCAACCTACACCTGTAAACACATGACTGCTTACTGCCCACAGAATCATATAGTGATTGTTGTCCTTTGGACTGATATCACTACAGTATGGAATGCTAGGAAGTTGTATCGATGCAGAATTGTCCTGGAGACATTGGGCAAGGCACTAGTGACACCCCTCATTCAAAGAAGATCTAGAATGCCTGGAGCTTCTGCAGCAATAATCTTATCCAGACTCTTCAATCAGGAATGTCTAGAGCACCTGCAGCAATGGCGCTTATCCACAATGTTCAGGCAGAAGGAGCCGGTGTATGTCTGTCTGTAGCAACTGCCATTGAACTTGAGAGTGCACATCATTCATCCAGGACAGAAATTATGTTTTGTTTTGTCACAAACAAATGTTCTGCAAAATGTACCATATTTATGCTGTTGCACTCTTCTTACGCTTCTTTTTCACTCTCCTGTCAGCTCATCCAATAACATGTCTATGGGGTTAAGGTCAGGTGACCGAGGAGGCCAGCGCACCGATTTCAAACCCTGCTGTTCTTTCTGATATAAATAATTGAGGTTTAGTCTGGCTGTGTGTTTAGGGTCATTATCATGACCCACTTCACCCACTAGTTCCATTCCTGATGGTATTGCATAATGTTGAAGAATGGAATGATGTTATTCCTTTACAAATGTACTCTCTGTTTTTACTACGAAACAACCTGAAACCTTCATGTTTTACTGTTGGCACAACACAACAATCTCCTGACAATCTCTCGCCTGGTTTTCCTCTTGGAGCTGAAATGTTCAATCATTGATTCATCTGTCCATAACACTCTTCTGCATTGCTCTTTTGACCAGTCTTTATGGTTTAGTGGCCATTCAGGGCGTTTTTGATGGTTCCCTTGTCTCAACAAAGGTTTTCGAGTTGCAACTCTCACCAGTATACCAGCTTCTCAAAGATGTCTCTTTACTGTTTCTTTTGATTTGGTGACTTTTGATGTGGAATTGAAATCAGCAGCAAGTTGAGTGCTGGTTAGGAAATGATAATGATTTATCCAACATAAATCACTAGTTATAGCAAAAACAGAGTTCAAAGTTGTGTCTGTCTTTTCAGAGTTCTGTTACAGCTTTCTAAGTACAATCTATGCAGAAAACATGCTTTTCAACTGTTCCAGTGCATTTGCCACAGACTGCCTTTTCACAGTGGGCGCAGACATCAAAAGTTATGTTTTTATTGCATTTAGCAACCTGGCATTGTCTTTTATTCCGTGTGCCAGTGTTCGCAGTGCTGGTTGAAGGTTGAGGGGCATTTGATTTGCCAGTCGGCTTTCATGTCTCTTATCAAATTGTTTCTGCCGTAGCTCCAGGGCTAACTGCAAAATGATGTCTCTCCGAGTGATTGTGTTGCCAGTGCACTCCTTGTACAAAACCAAAGCATTGATGGCTGCCAGGTCCAAAACATTATAAAAAAACAACCACAGACCACATGCGAGTACCACCTTTGAAAGAATACAGCAGTGTCATTTGATCCAGTATATCCACACCGTACTTCATTGCATTGTAAAATGCAGCAGTCTCTGGGTTTCATTTAGCATCAGGCCAGATTTGTGCAAGGAGCTTAGAATATTTCATCCTTTCACATGTGAAACGTATCCACTATTATATTTCCTTCTGAAATGGATAATATATGTTTGCATAAGCCACTGGTTCCTTTTAGGTAGGATTTCAGTAAGATTTACAAGTGTCCCAATAATTTTGCCTGCCCAGTGTATAGAAAGCATGGATACTGTGTCGGTCATGGGAGGGGATTGCCCCTACAGGACTATAGGACTCATTTTAAGTAGTGATTGGGCACAGTGTTTCTGGCTTTTGACTGTGATGTTGTTCATTAATGGGTGCAGGCAGGACTGGACAAGAGAGGATTTATTGTGGAGCCATACAAGGGTTACTGGTTGAGACTGGAATGGTGTGGCACGTGAAGATGCCAGACTGGATTAGCTCTGTTCTCAAGCTCTGCTGTGTGACCTGCTCTAGTGACAAGGTAGTGATGGTCTACAATAAAAGCACCCAGGTCTTGACTGGAGGGATTTCAGCATAAAGCCTTCACCTTGCATCCTGATTTCTGATTCTTATTTATTTGTTTATTTTTTCTGCATTTACCTGCATCTACACAAGACTACAACCTTGTTTTAAGGTCTCAAGAAGACCCAGTTTACTTCAGATTCAACTGGACCCAAGGGTGTTTGTTATGGAGGTGAAAAAGGAAGAGTTTGAGGTTTTCTGGGTCTAGGGCATTTGCCCTGCTGTTCTGGACAAGCAGCAGACAAGGCCTGTGTGTTTCCATCGACAGTCCAAAGCACCTTTGATCATTGTTCCACAGTCCAATTTCTGTGTTCTTGTGCATATTTTAGCCTTTTAGTCTTGTTCCCCTTTCTTAGCAGAGGTATTCTTACTGCAACACATCCTTTTAAGTCCTGATTTCAAGAGTGACCTTCGTACTGTTGATTTGATAGACAACAACATCTGTGCCTTCTGCCAGTTCTGTTGTCAATTCAACGCGTGTATTCTTTCTGTTGCTTAAGGATATTATCTTCAACTGTTGCTCATCATTGTTAGACAGCATTTTGGGTCTTCCAGTCCTGGGTTTGTCAATTACAGGTGATGTATTTTTGTACTTGTTGATTATGCTTCGGATACCACACCTTGAAATCAAGTGAAGCATGCTATTTCACTCAATGTTTTAACTTCTTTATGCAAGTCAAGGTTGTTATAATAGTATAAAATACTAGTGGAGGCTTTTAGTAAATTGTTGATGCTTATAAAGCATCAGGGTAGAAAGATGCAACACATCTAAGACTTTTGCACACACAGTGTGTGTGTGTGTATATATATTGCATATATATATATATATATATATATATATATATATATATATATATATATATATATATATATATATATATATATATATATATATATTATTGCAACAATTTGCAAAGTATACATTCTGTGGTATGTACTAAGAGAAAATATGTTAATGAAGAGAGCCGCAATATACTAATTTAAATATTTGTTGCATCACTTTAGTGCGCTCTGTAGCATTGCAAGAGAAATGTTTTTAAATAAATAATGAAAGGCAGTTTAATCCCATCAGATTTTCTAGTGAGGCCCCACCTTCACCCCTAAATAGAAATGTGTTTCTATCAAAAAGCTTTTTATAATCATTCAGTAGCCCCTGGCTAAACTGGATATGTTTGTCCGACAGTAGGTGTCAGGTTTAAAAAAAATACAATAAAATAGCACACATGTACATTTATAGTGCTCAGTGTATTTCAAAAGTATAAATTATTGTGCTGAAATAACAAAAAAGTGATACACATTACATCATGTAAAAATATGAGTCTGTACAGTAGTCTTTTACAGTATACGGTACAGTAGTAAAATCAAATGAACACCTAGCGCACCTCTTTTTACTTTAGCCTGTAGGCTACCGGTATGATAACAAAATAATCATGCTGCTGCAAATAAAAGATTAAATTGAAACTACATTATATTACCTTTTTAAAAATTAGTATTATTGTTAACATTGCCTACTTAGTAGCCTAGACAATTAACACAAAATGTTGTGGTGCCGCACTGACAAGTTATGACACTTGCTGAAGGACAGTCAATTTTTGTTAATACGAATTTCAAGGGACCAGCAACAAATTTAGCATTATACCACTAATTTGTGTTATCATGAGTAGCCTGTAAGCCAAATGTATACTGTCTGTTTTTATTTAAGTTAGTCTGCTATTTGCGACTGTCTTCATGGGAACTTGTCATTCCTTGAAGCCGATGAGTGTAAAACTATATATTCCCCACTAGCGTGACTAATCCCATAACACATGATTCAGTTCGGTACAGTAGGTACAGAATTGGTTCTTGTTATTGTTTAAGAAAGACGCTGCCATGGTGATCTCTGTGTAAGACAATGGCCATAGCTTGGCCTGCTATGCGGTGGTCAAGGAAGCTCTTCTGTGAAGGATCCTGGCTACAGCAGGTTAACTTGAAGAACAGTGCTGCGCTGGCTCAGTGTAAACTGGGGGAATGCAGCTGTTTCCTGTGTAGCTTTGCTCGGTCCTGAGAAACCCCAGCATGCCCATTAGAAGCAAAGTATATGAGGGACAGTGGGACAAGCACAGTGGGGGAGCATGTCTGTACCACAGAAAGATTTCAGGGCAGCTAGCTATGGAGCATCTTCATTCACAGTCAACAATGTGTTTGTTACCTTTCTATTGAGTTGTGTCTTACTATTTTGCTGTTAACATTAGAGTAATTCAAGTATTTCCCTACTAATTTGTGTTGCTTGCGGGTGGATATGTGTTGCCTGTTAATCCCACACAGACCCAGTGTTTGCCTTCTATCTTGGTAACCCGGAATCAGGTCCCTAGCTCCACCCTGCTCTATACAGACACATGTGCACATACTCAAAGCAGAGATCACATCTGCTCTATCACACGTTGTTTTCCTTGCATTCACTTAACATCGCATTTCATTTTGTCAGGCTCCCCTTACAGCACATGTATTTCCTCAAAAGGAAAATGGGTGTCACAATGCAGCTGTCCGGCACTCATAATTATCATGGGTATTCAATGACAGGCAAGTGAACATCATATCTCAGAGAGCATGTGGGGCATACTTCATATTTACTGAATGTGTTGGTGACCATGACATTGACCTCTGACCTAATATGGCTTGGATACCTTTCACATACCAACCATTTCCTCAGAGGAGCCATTGTCATCCAAGAAGACCCTGGGGATGCTTGTTTTAGTTCACAAAAAAAAAAAAAAAAATGACAAAGGGTAGTGTGTTACTATTTATACAGGAGAAATATATACACCGTTGTATACCATTTTCAGTTTTGTGGAAAAGAGATGCATATGCAGTACTCTCCACGTATAGGAACACCTCCCGAGAGAACATTTCGCCAAAGAGAACAGCCTTGCCGTGAAACAGATTTTTCCCATTGTAAATGCTTCAGCTAAAGGAACAGGAACTTCGCTTAAAAGAACACCTTCTTGGCACCGATAGTGATTCATTCACAATGGATACAGTACTGTTTTGTAACCTGATAACTCATCATCATCAAACTTAAATTAAAATTGTTTATTCGGTCTTTTCAAGAATGACTTGTTATCGAGTCTTGAAGCACACTGATTGGTTTATTCAGTCTTTCAAGAACCGCCATCATATCATTGACTCATTGTATTCTGATTTCCATGAGTGCTACAAAATGGCAGGTAAACAAATGGTGAAAACCGCCACAGTTTCTCTTACTACAAAAAGTTGCAAATTGCTCGAGCTCATGAAAAAAATCTGAATCAGAAACAAGTTATAGAACAAATTTTTTTCCTGTTCTGGTGAGTTGCTTCACCATTCTGTGAAATAATGTTGTTCGTGTCTTGAATATTGCTCCTATACTATGCATTCATAATGAATCTAGAGCTGCTGATGCATTTTTTAACATGTGTAGCAGTGCTATCTTAATTTAGTTTGACAGTTAGTTTATTAACATTAGTTTGTCTGTTCATTTATTATTTAGTTGTTAACATACACTTGTCTATTGCTTTTCTCATGCTTATTCAGTTCATTTCATATGTTGATGCATGTGCATCATGACAAGTAATACATATGTATTTATTTAGTGATTCAAAGTGTGTCTGGTGGTTAACTTCGTCTTAGAGAACACTTTGCCTAAGAAAACACTTTGCTTGCTTCACGGGGGGTGTTCTCTTAGCCAGAGACTACTGTAGTATAATGTGTCATGCATTCACAGACACCCTACACCAGTGTCATATATAAGCTTCCTCAGTGAATTCTCCTGTAAAGGTTTGCAGGCTGGTAAAAATGGTCACTGATAGACTAATAAATCAAGGGAAAGCAGATGGGATAGCTGGGGCTTTTTGTTTTGTTGTCTCATTGACTGATCTCAGCTGAATGTGCATTATTCAGTTTGAAGCTCAGTGAGATATCTGTGTGTTCAATACTGGAGCTATTTGTTCAGCACCGTCAGCTCCGTCATTGTTGTCTTGTTGTTTGGAGAAATGCAAATAGGATTTGCAAGGATTACTTATTGGGACATATACAAGTGTGGGAATACAATGGAGGCCCTGTGACACTAGATGTAGGAGTGGCTGCAAAGAAGAATCACTTTTAATGCTGTCTTTTAATATAATTTCATTTTTACAATAAGAACAATTGACTTCATCAGTTCACCAATAACCTGGAAAAAAGGCATTAAAACACTGCTGCTGTGGAACTTATGTAGTATTAGGGATTTCTTTGATTACCATTAATTTATTTTCAATATACAGTACATTTGTTGTTGTTATTATTATTATTATAAATTAGTCATTGAGCAGATGCTTTTATCCAAAGCAACTTAGAGACTATTGGGTGAGCTATGCACCAACAACTGCTGCTGTCAGTCACTTACAATAGGACCTCAATTTTCATCCAAAGGACAGTGCATGTTGTCGTCAAGTGTAAGTGATGCAGTGAATGAAAGTAATGTCCACGCAGTATATATCCCAAAAACATGTATATTAATAATATACCTGTGTATATTGATAATAAATAACAAAAAGAATCCACCCCTTTACCAGCAATGGTATTGGGGGGTACACAGCAGGCTTACAGACCGTAAAATAATAATTCTAAAACAATAGTCCGATGGTCAGTCCCACGTCCTCCGTGCACGAAATAGTGTGTGCTCTGTGCCGGGGACCGTGGTGAAAGACATGGTGCTATGCAGTGACGTGCTCTGGGGTGCTTGCTGTCTTGGTAGCGACAGCTCTGGGGCGATCAATTCTCCTGTGCAACACAGAATAAAACACACGTAACAAAAACAACAAACTACAGGCTCCGGCCGTCAGGTTACGTTTGTTCAGCGCAAAGTGGCGTACTGA